>NC_135891.1:24979743-26179743 GCF_964194155.1 Cetorhinus maximus | reverse complement strand
TGTGTCATGCATCATTGTGGTCTGCTGCATGTGGCACAACATTGCAGTGCAAAGAGACCTGCATTTAGAGGAGAGCAGCAACAGCGCAGTCATCATCAGCAAGGAAGAACTTGGGGAAGAAAGGAAGTAGCTGAAGGCAGAGCATCACATCTGCACCTTGAAGCCAGAATGGCAGGGATGTAGAAGTCCTCTAAATGGTTTGAATATTCTTCAGTGTAAGATGAAGGGGGCTTCTCACATCCCTGCCCTTGATAACTCAAGATAGAGCCCCTCTGATTACAATCCTTGTGTATTCTTCTTCATGCTCTTTGTCTTGCGATGAAGAACATTCAAACCATTTAGAAAACTTTTATATCAATGACATTCAGACAATGCAGGCTCAAAAGTAGCTATGAAACCATACTGCAGATCAGAATGCCAAATATGATAAAGGTGATCAATTTGATTTCAATCATAATAAACTTTCCATTTGTTTCTCGCTTAGCTGACCTTCCTTAAAGAAAATTTCCTAACTACTGTACCTATGAGGCACTATCCTTGTGGCCTGAGTAAAGTTGTTGGAAGAGTGTTGCTCCTTGTGGAGGAGACTTGAGATGTTTGCAGCCAGTGACATCTGAGTGCTGAAGTCTGTGAGGGCTCAGACACAGTCTGCTGCAGCTCAGCTGCTGTGGCTGACTTGTTGGCACTATGGCAGGCATTGGTTGGAGTGGGTGAATGTGAACAGTTGATGACTCCCTGAGGAGTCCTTTAGGATGTCAATAAGATCTTGATGCCATTTTCATTGGAAAAAGTAGCATAAGCATTAAGAGTTGGATCCACCTAGTCTTACAGGCATGAAGCACTGTTTAAATGGACATTGATCTACAAGCAGTCAGGGCATTGGAATCTGTTTACAATTCACCTGGTTGGATTTTTTCATGTTTCTATATTGGAATTTGCTAACTTACAGTTTGCTTCTGCTTCAAAACAATCGAGAAACGCAGTGCTGAAGACGGGAGACATTCTAGTCATTCTTTGGAGGAAGAGGAGTGACAGGAGACATGGAGGGTCAAAGAACTTCAAAGACTTGCAGTTAGGGCTTTGAGGAGAGCTGCTCAAAGGCATTTCAACCCTGTCTGTGAGGTCTGTGGACCCTGAGTTCAGTTTTTTGAGGAGCAGCGCATCAAGTGGTTGTCTTTCTCCAGAGATGTTATCAGAGGTCTGCGCAGGCTCTTACGATAATTACGACACATTGCCTGCAGCAGTCTTGCCTCAGGCTATTTCCAGGCTTCAGCAAGTGCCATTAGTCACACTAGGCAGTCTACAGTCCACCTCTACATCAAGCAGATCAAAGAAGCTTTCTTTGCCAAATGCATTACATTCCCCATAGGCCCCAGTAGTCAGCAGGAAAGGTTAACAAGCTTTTTCTGCCATATAAGGCTGTGATTGAATGCACCCTTGTCACAAGAGGCCAACGTTCAGAAGAATGCAATATTCCCAAAGAATTGTAGGGCTGGAGGAGGTTGCAGAGATACTAAGGAGTGTGGCTATAAAAGGATTTGAACACAAGGATGAAAATTTTAAATTAGAGATTTTAAGAGACTGAGCCAGTGTAGCCCAGTGAACACAGGGTTGTTGGGTGAAGAGGATTTGGTGTGGTTTAGAATCCAGGCCACTGAATTTTGATTGAGTGAAATATATGGAAGGAAAAAGATAGGAGGCCATTGGATTAGTTGAGTTTGGAAGTGGAAAAAGTATGGATGAGAGTTTTGACAGCAGATAATACGAGGCAGGGCTGGAAATGAGTGATGTTGCAGTGTTAGAAGTAGGTGGTCTTTAAGATAGGGAGGATATAAAAGGCCCTGCTTATTGAACAAGTTCATATGTTTCCTGAATAGTGCAAATATTTTCATTTTACATGACAAAATGATTTCTTTAGACAAAATACATTAGAAATAACACTGGTTCATTTAAAATATGCCTTAAAGGAAAACAGATTTTATCTTATGGCATACTAATTTGATTTTACTTCACGTATCTGATATATTAATGCCTCTTGTAAATCTAACCAGCAACTACTTCCTCTTACAATTGATGGCTTCATCCTTGGTCCTTCTGTGCCTGTTGACATTCTTAGCCTCAATATCTCCTTTGACTTCAAAGGGTACTCTCATCTTTTCCATTACTGCAATTGCCTACAGAAATCTTGGTTTCCTCTTATGTGAGTTTTTTCTCTAAACCACTCTTAACTTTCTATAAAGCCTATTCCATCCAGGACTTGAATATTGCTCCTATATTTTGGGAGGCTCTTCTAATACCTCTCTCACATGTCTACTTTTGATGCCAGGAAATCTGAATGTCTGATAGGTGTTCCTCCCCTCAGCTGTGGCTCTAACCTGTCTCTCATTGCAATTTTTCTTGCCTCTACTTTAGTGCTATTACATGGTCCGTGCTTCTCTGAAGCTCTCTTTCTCTTAAACTGCAAATATGCAACTTACAGGCTCTCTTGCCTCTCTTCAAACTTAGTGTTGATATCAAGACTTATTGCACAGTTTCTGACTCTACAACGTTCTCTCCCAGGATATCGTATCTATGGAACTCCTTATTTCCCTGGGCCTTTGCTTCTTCCTGCAATGTTAAAGTTTGCTGTCATCTACTCTCTATTCAAAATGACCTTGTCTTCTCTTTTGATGGTGTCCTACACAATGCAATTTGGCCCTTCATCTTGGTTGCCAATAAAAAATAATAAATCTGTTATAGTCCTGTTGCTGCATTTTGGGCACTAAAATACATGGTTGTCCTTGTTTAGCGCAAAGAAGCTAACCAGAGTCAACTTGAAACCTGTGTTTTAATAGCTGTGTGTTGCCCATAGGCAAAACGACGAGGAGTATCAGGTTGGGAAAGCAGTCTCAGACAAAGGCCAGCACCACGTATAATTTTCCAGGCAGGAATTTCCTTTCGCCACAAAAAAAAGAAAGAAGATAATATTATGAAACCCAAAAAGGACATGAACAGTTCATTGGTATGTACATAAACTGTATGTAAGGTATGTCCATTGAAAAGATGTTGTTTTTATTAAATTATTTCTATTATTAGTTGTGACAGTAGACTTTGACCTCAAAATAGGGATGATATTAATTATTAGTTATAAGCAGATCAGTTATTATTAGGTTCTGTCCAAGCAACGCAAAACCTGCAACTAAAAGTGAACCATTAAAATTTAAATTATTTCTATATACTGTGGATAAGTTCAGAAGGTGCACATTTGGCACTCAAGATAACAGTACGGTGTTGCATAAAATGCACATTACTAACACGATATACAATTCTGCTTTTCAAAATTTTAGCATCTTATCCTTCTTATTTAAAAGTGTTATTTCCTGCTGATACTGGTTTCCTCATTTGCCGTGGAGTTCCTGGGTTGGAAGAGAACATAGGTTACCAATAATCATTTGCAAGGCCAGGAGCATCTGATAGGGTCCCACAGGAGAAGCACCCCAGCATAAATTCAGTCTGTTTCAGGTTGGGTGAAAGAATAGTTAACCTTTACAGTGGCAGCCATATACAAATGACTTTTAACATGGGAAGAAATCACTCTCTGTAAATATTATGATTTCTGCCTTCCTATCCAACCTTGAGAATGTACACCACCAATTAACAGATGGGGTTTACCAGGATCTGTTTCTCAAGACACAAGTACTTGATTGAAGGGACACTGTTTATTTGTGATTACTTGTGGAAACTTGTGGCGATATCTTATAAGCCACCGCAGGTATTGCAATTGATATCTACTGTCCTACTTAAGAAGCCTTTCCCTACATTTTCCATTACCTTTGGAAACCTTTCTAATTCAAGACAATTACTGAGCTTGAATCTGAAATTTGCACAATGAGTTTTCTGCTGGGAATCTCACTTAACATGATCTATGTGCTGGAGGAAGAGGGGCTCGAAGTCATACCATTCAGGTTTCACCAGAGGAGAGCCAACTCAACCCATCACTGATCTTCCAGAAGGATGAATAGACCCTTGATAGCGATTTCCAAAGCTTTCCCAGGAAAGAAAGAGCTTGCATTTACGGCAGGATGTTCTAAAGAATATTTTTCGATGATAAGTCATTGTTGTAACGGGAAGAAAAAATAGAAAAAAGGTAGAAAAATGCAGTAGCAGATTTGCACACACAAAGGTCAGTGACCGGATCTGTTTTAATGATGCTTGTGTTGGATAACTATTGACCAGGACACCCTGTTATTCTTGGAATAGTGACATGCAACTTTCTTTTTATTCATTCATGGTATGTGGGCATTGCTGGCTGGCGAGGCCAGCATTTATTGGCCATCCCTAATTGCCCTCGGAAAGGTAGTGGTGAGCTGCCTTCTTGAACCATTGAACCACTGCAGTCCATGAGGTACAGGTACACCTTCAGTGCTGTTAGGAAGGGAGTTCCAGGATTTTGACCCAGCAATGGTAAAGGAATGTTGATATAATTCCAAGTGGTGTGTAGCTTGGAGGAGAACTTCCAGGTGGTGGTGTTCCCATGTGTCTGCTGCCCTTGGCCTTCTATGTCCATCTGAAAGGGCTGGTGGAGCCATAGTTTACATCTTATTTGAAAGGCAGAATCTCTGAAAGTACAGCACTTTCTCTATTGCATAGAATCTTAGATCACATACTCAAGTCTCTGAAGTTTGTAAACATGACCTTCTGACTCAGAAATGAGAGTGCTACCATTAAGGTAAACCTGCTACCTAAGAAACTGTCACAGGAGCTTGTGCTTTCGTCATGACACTTTAGGAGAGCTCTATTTCTTGCTGTAGATAGAGTTGCAGCCAAGATGCCAACATGCAGAGCCCTGACGGTGGTAGAAAAAGTGGCCACAGTTCTCACCTTGTATGCCATGGTCTTATTTTAGAGATCCAAAGGGATTTTTTGTCTATGATTAGCCAATAGACTGTGCACTCTTCTATATGGCTAGTCATCAATGCTTTCTTTGCTAAGGAAACTCAATTTGTACAATTTGACTACTCCCACAAGGGTGACTGAGGGGTTCAATAAATTTATCATATCTGCTGAATTTTCGAAGGTTGTCAGGGCTACTGATTGTACTGTGTGCCTCAAATGTAATTCACTATATTTGTAAGAACTGCAAAGGCTTGCATTCTCTGAAGGTGCAGCTAATTTACAATGACAGGCATAGGTTCTTGCATGTGAATTCATGACTTACAGGGAGCTGAAATGATGCTTTAATATTTATTCAGTCTAAGATTGTAGCTGTATTTCAACTAGAGGTTTAAGAGGCAGGCCGGCTGCCTAACACCTGGATACTTTGGCTTCCTCATACTCTGTCTGTCACCATGTTTCAATTCCTGATTTACACTATCTGCATCCCCTCAAGTGAATTATCTCTAGGATGTTGAGTGCAAGGAAGACAGTGAATGATGAGTGCGCAAGTGATTGCCAGAGTTGCCAGAAGAAAAGGAGATTGTGAGTTTGAGATCCTCAGGAATTGTCTTTGCTATCTCCTGGTTTGTAGCTTCTGGAGGAAAAGACAGCGGGCCATAGCTTCCATGGAGTGGCAATCACAGTCGATTGTCACTCTGATCCTTTCCACTTACACTAAAGTGTAGCCGCACCTTTCTGGCCCGACCTTCCGACTTGGGTCAGGTGAGAAAAGTGCAGTAGGCTCCCAAGGCTTTCTGTCGAGTGCAAGAGAGTTGAGGGAAAGGAAGACACGCCCCGCTTCTTTACAGAACTAGCTGCCGTAAAGTGGGTAGGTTTAAAAGTCAAGCCACTTTGAGAAGCCAGGGAGAAAATAAGCGTGTAAGGTAAATAGGTAGGTTTGCGGGGGTGGGGGAAGGGGTGAGGAGCGGTTGGGGTAGCTGGGTTCGGGGGCGTTAGGTGGACAGTGGGGTGGGATCAGTTTGTGAGTGAGGGGGATTGTGTGGACAGTGGTGGGGGGGGTCGGTGGTTGTCAGTGGGCGGTGTGGTTGTTGAGGGCAGTTGGGAGATTAGTAGGGGGTGCGGGTAGTCAGTGTAGTAGTATGTGTCTGCATACCATTGTAATGTGAAGGTGCTCAACAGAGCAAGGGTCAATGTGGGACTGGAGAATAGCACTGCCCACAGTATGATTTATAGAGTCACATGGTAATAGACTGAGAAAACAGTTTAGAAAGAACACTCTCGATGCAGCCAGCATGGAGGTAACAGCACCATGCATGACCGTAACCTGGGACAAAGGTTCATGTTTAAATATACAAGTCTCAAGATCTCACCTTTGAAACAGGTGGGAGATCAGTGCTATCAGCATTGTACAATATGGTTGGCAGCAGTGATTGCTTCTACAAGATATCACATCAGACCATAACTGACATGATGATCTGTGGTGAACCCAGAACAGCATTCCAAGGTATGAAAAGCTAAAAGCAACTGAAGCCTAACTAGAAAGACAAGCAACTAAGAATAAAACTTGAAGAAAAAGTTGAAGAAGCTTCACTACAGACATGGAAGTGAGGAATCCACCAGAGTAAGTGGAAGTCCATTATAGAAAGTTGCAAGAACCTGGATGACACGGTTTATGATATGATGAGCAAAAATACAAAAAAAGTGGCTGTACTTACATTTGAGTAAAGGCAGTCCCAAGGGCTCAGCATTCAGAGGGCAGCTGAAAGAGAGCTGCAAGTTAAAAACAAAGATTTAAAAGAAAACCAAACCTGTAAAAATTGGCTGGAAGAGTCAAAATTTTAAGCAGAACCTGCAGAATTAAAAAAAAGAGACCTGCAGATTTTAAGAACAAAGTGCTGTCACTTTAAGTTTAAAAAAAAGGACCCTGATTGGACCGCAAGCCTGCCAAAGCTCTCACAACGTGTTCAAAAAGCCATTCAGGAAGAACAGGAAAGGGGGAATCGCCCAGAAAAGAAATGCTCCTACCTTAAGTTTAAAACAGTTTTTTTACAAATAGGAAGGCCTACGAATGCTGGGGAGTCCACCAAAATCGGGAAAAGCACAGGCAATGTGTACAGAGAAACTGACAGCTGCAGAAACAATCTGAGAGGAAAATAAACGGTTACTGCACTGACAGCTCTTAAAGTTGTAATGACTTTTAAAGCAGTAACTACAAAAGGAAAAACCAGCCATGGATGGAAAATTAGAAGAGCCAGACACATTTGTGCTATGGAAAGGGCTAAACCAGACCAAAGAGTGAGAGTCTTGGAGAAGATAGTTTTAAGTTTACAGAAGAGTTATAAGATTAAATAAGGAATCAGAAGAAGTATAAGATGATCATTTTTTATTTACCTTTGGCTCGTTTGCTGGTGAAGGGCTCCACAGCCAACATCTAGATCCATACTCGACAACTTTTGGTGAGATATTGAAAGGCTTTGATAGATATTTTAAACTCCCAACAAAGTGCTGAGGGCAACAAGAGACCCCAGAGAGAGTGCAACTCCCAGTAAAGTGCCAATGGCAACAAGAGACCCCAGAGAGAGGGCAACTCCCAATAAAGTGCCGAGGGCAACATAAGACCCAGAGGGAGGGCAACAAAAGACCCCAGAACGTGAGGTAACTCAAAGGAAGCAAAATGTGCCAAAAGTAAAGAAAATAGGAAAATGTTTGCATCCGAGTTGGGCCGGAAGATTTGAAGCACAAGATTCAAGCTGAGTATATACCTCTGAAAATGCACGATAAAATGAAGTGTTCAATGAACCAAGCTGTTCGAGATCTGAATAAACAAATTTCAGAGACAACACAAAGGTAGCAGGAGGAGATAAGGATCCTCAATTCCAATTGGCAAATCAAAGCAGAAGTTGGGAAATCTCAACCAGATGTACAGCCAGGCAAAACAGCAGGCAGAAATGGCATGCAAAGAAGTTGCAACCCTTAAAGACTCCATGAAGAATCTATATGCAGCCATGGAAAAATCTGAGGAGCTAAAAAAAGGTGTTGAATATTACTTCAGAAAAAGCTTCATTGAAACTACCAATAGCAACGAAACGATGCACTGAAGCCCAGAGTGAGTTGGCAAGAGGTCAACAAGAAAATAAACAGTTGAAAGGACAACTGATTGCCCTTTTAAGATCAAATACAACAGGAATGCGTAACCATTTTAGCAACATGAAGACTGTCTTAAACAGCAGAATGGAAGCACAGCAGAAGAAACTCGAGGAGCCTATGCTGAATTACAGGAATAATTGAGATGAAGCAAGTGAGCTTTGCACAGAAAAGTAAAACCTGTTGAAAGATCTTCACATGTTACAAGAATCCCTTAGGTCAAAGTTTGTTCTTCTTGAAAATTATGAAGAGAAGGAAAATGAATTTAACATCACTCTGAGCAAACTGAAGAACCAGTTGGCAGAGAAGACTCAGCAATGTTTAATATTCCAGGAGGAAGCCAAAAGCTACAAGAAAGAGACTGAAGAAACAGTTGAATGGAAAAGAGGAGGCATCACAAGGAAAAGCCGTAGAACTTTCCAAACTGCAAGCGGATAATGAAGCCATGAGTAGCACAATTATAGAACTGAAACAAGTTAAGAATTCACTGGAGACAGGCCTGGCCAACAGCCAAAATGAAGGACGAAGTTCTGTTGCAAACAGATAAAGAAAGGACAGAAATGAGATCGGAAAATGTGAATCCGACACTGAAGTGCACGGCAGAAGAAGATAAAGCTGAGCTGAACGAAAAGATTCATACTTGCAAAAAGATTTCAAAATGAAACCGCAAACACGTGAGATTGTGAACCAAGTGCAAATGAAGGTACCTTTTGTGAAACACATACGTCCAGCAAGAACATGGCAGATGCCACGTAAAGAAAATTGGAGTCCACTCTAGGAATGAATGGAGTGCACATTCTCTTCGGAAGGAACAGGACAAAACAGAGTGCCAGAAAAAAGTTGTTAATGAAGAGAAACGCAACTCAAAGGACTGCAAAAAGTGAATCAAATGGAGATAGCCAAGTACCAGAAACACAGAGTACTACTACCATTTCTCTAAACATGACAGACTGAGATGTAAAAGAAATGTAAAGCCTCAAGACCGTTTGAATTTATAAAGTCAGAGACTTGAGATGGGGGTGCGGGGATAGCAAATAAAGATTGTATTGTAATATACCGTTGGAAGGAAGGAAAGTTTTTGTTGGAGAAGAAAGGAGATGTTGTAGTATGTGCCTGCATGCCATTGTAATATAAAGATGCTTGACAGAGCAAAGGTTAATGTGAGACTGGAGAATAGTGCTGTCCATGGTATGATGTATAGAGTCACATGGTAATAGACTGAGAGAACAGTCTGGAAAGAACACTCTGGAAGCAGCCTGCATGACATTAACCTGGGATCTGTAAATAGTTAAAGGTTAACAATAAAGTGATCATGTTTAAATATAAAAGCCTCAAGATCTCATCATTGAGACATCTAAAGGATCTATAATACAACAGTCAAGGGGTCCTGTGAGGGGTTAGGAAGATTCCATGGGAGGAGGTCAGAGGGTAGTCGGGGATGCGGTTGTGGTGGGATGGTAGTCTGGGGGTCCTGTGGGGCTCAGAAGGATAGTCGGGAGGGTGCAGAGGGTATTGGGAGGGGGACAGGGGGTAGTTGGAGGGATGGGACGGTGGTCATGTGGGGGTCTCGTGCGGGGTGGGGAGCATAGTCGGAGTGGGTGTGTGGAGGGAGTAGTTGGAGTGGTGGGGAGGTAGTTGGGAGGTCCTGTGGGTGGTTGGGATGGTAGTGGGGGAGCAAGGTGGGATGGAAGTCAGGGGGGTTCCTGTGGGGTGTTGGGAGGGTAGTTGGAGGGGAACCGAGGGGGTTCAGGAGGGTAGTCAGGTGGTTGGGAGGGCAGTCAGAAGGCGGTGGTCGGGAGGTCCAGTGCGATATGAAGGGTCAGTGGGGAATGGTGTCAGTACTATATTACCCAGGAGTTATAAGTGGTTTTAATTCTTTTAACTTTCCCCAGGTAACTATTTCTGTAAGACAGTCAGAACCATCCAAAGACTGTGATTTAAATCGCAATATCAGACGGCTCCCAGTACAGGGCAATTGCCCATCAGAAGTTTGAACTTGCTGGGTAATTGTCGTGCAATCCTTATGTCAGGACTTCCGGGAGTCCCCCAGCGCATCCTTGGGGTACCCCTTGGGTACGACGCTCCGGAGATCCGAAGTTATGGGCCAGTATTGTTAACTTTGGTGCCATAAATCATGACATATAAGTCGACCTAATATGTCAGACGACCCCATTTTTCCAGCCCCAAAAATCGTAGTTTTGCATAAACATGGTGTATTAGTTGACCGCCCTTTTCATCCGCAACTTGTTATACGCGCAATAGTATTAAGTCTCAATTTTTTCACCATACAAATGCATGTTTACTTACTAGTACCTTTATAACTGGCTATAAGGGATCAAGCAGGTGAATACAAGCTGTGCTGCAAAGATGTGCGGGAGTTTTAAGACATACCTACTCTTTACATTGGATGCCAATGACATTTCAAAATGGCAACCAGCAACATCTACGCTGGTGGTTCATTCTTATACTTGGTGTATAAATTGACCTCCATTTTTGAAGGAATGTTTTGAGGTTTCTAAGGTCGACTTATATGTCAACATCGTCTTAACAGCATTCTATCTTAAACCGGTACTTTATAGATCTCTCATGAGGAAAGTGTTAACCGTTGAAGAGACGGCTGCATTTTATGGGCAGCAGCCAATTCATTGGTTGCACCTGGGGCCTTCAGCAGGAAAGTGAAATAGATCTTTGAAAAAATTACATGGTCCAAGTGCTGGAGGAAAATCCCTCCAGAGAAATTGGGGCTGCCTTTCCTGCCCACAGACCCTCCTTTGTTTCATTAAAAACCTTCCACCTCCCTCCACCCTCACCCCATCTCCTGCCCCCAGACTACTGCTGGGAAGCCACCTCCACTTAGCTGGCAGTCTTCCCACATGATTTTGGGAGGGGGGAGGGGGGAGGGGAGGGGGGAGGAGGAGGGGAGGGTGGGGGTGGGGGGCGCGTGCAGTTGGTGGTTGACCTGCCATTGACCTGCAAAATGCCAACTGCGCTGTAAAATGGCATCTAATTGGGCCGTTAAGGCATGTAAACTGGCTACCCCCCACCTTCTTGAGTGGGCAGCCTGTCTGCTTCCAGTTCTGGTGGTGTAAAGTGCACCAGTGGTGGGACTGCACTGGGGGCACCTGATCTGATACGATTTTACCGGCTCCCTCACCTCCTTAAAATCCTGGCCATTGATTGAGAAAAGGTTTTTTTCCCCCCTTTATTCTTTCACGGGATGTGGGTGTCGTTGGCAAGGACAGCATTTGTTGCCCATCTCTAATTAGCCTCAAACTGAGTGGCTTGCTAAGCCATTTTAGACAGCAGTTCAGAGTCAACCACTCAACCACATTGCAGTGGTACTGGAGTTATATGTAGGCTAGACCAGGTAAGGATGGCAGATTCCCACCCCTAAAGGACATTAGTGAACCAGATGGGTTTTTATAATAATCAACAATGGTTTCATCGTTAGAGTAGCTTTTAATTCCAGATTTTTATTGATTGAATTTAAATTCCACTAGCTGCTATGGTGGGATTTGAACCCATGTTCCCAGAGCATTTGTCTGGGCCTCTGGGTTATTAGCCCAGTAACATTATCATGATGCCATCATCATATATGGTCCCACAATCTCACATCTGACTGCCAGGCCAGAATTGGTAGCTAATTATAAGCATTGCTTCCTCTTCATGTGCTGTCAAATGCCTGTTATTGGCACATCCTCCTCTAGTAGCCTGAGATTCCCTGGCATACTGTGCTTAATGAGAACCCATATATTTCTCTCTGAATCAATTATTTGTAATTTTGTACATCTGCAAACACATTTACCTTTTCTGACCAAGTGATGTCATTAAGCTACCACTGGCATTGCAATAGCTCCTTGGGGGTTATGGAGGACCCACCCACAATCAAGTCTTTCCAAACGGCCTGTTCTTCTGCATACGATAGCTTCTTCCTTTATTTTCCAGCTATTGTATTTCTCCTATCTATAATTTGGACCAGCTGCACTTCAACCTTCTCAAGGACAATTAGGGTTGGGCAATAAATGCTGGCTTAGACAGTGACACCCATATCCCGTAAATGAATTTAAAAAAACCTCTGAAAAGCTAGATACTTGCCTTTTTCCTACTTCCATTTCAGCCTTTTTGCTCTCTTCTGTTCATTGCTTTAACTGCATAATGCCATCTAAACACAGTGGTTTCACTCTGAATTTACCCATTTTCTGAATTTACTGTGCTCCCTTGGCATATCTCTCCAGTTGGCAGGACACATACCCTTGCCCCACAGGCATTATTAAAATTAGCTGTCCCAGGAATTTCTCATGAGGGATTAAGTAAAACAATTAAGTAAAAAAAAAGTGAGTGTTAGCTCAGAGCAGCTTCACGTGAGTGTTTAATTCACCAGAGTGCAAGGGAATTTGTCAAATATGAGAGTTTATTGAGATGGGGGGAAAAGAGTGGTTTGAAAAATGTTTTTTAAATAAACAAATAGGGTTAAATTAGGACTGTGGGCTAAATTACAGTAATGAGGTAAAGTATATAACTCTTTTTGATAAATTTAACAAGTTTATTACCCAGATTATAAATTGTCAATAGACAATTGAGCGATACTTCAAAACTTGTTAACCTAGCCCATAAGTGCCTCATTCGTAGTCACATCGTTGAGGTAAAGTACTTCAGATTTTGTCTGTGCTCAGGGACAGGTGGGTGTGACTATGATTGCAGCAGGTATGGGGGTCCAGAAGTTAGCTTTGGAAGAGCCTTAGCCCTTGCACTTGTCCAATAACTTTGAGGTTCTTGCAGCCTGTGTAGATGAGAGCAGGGACTGCAGGGAGGACGAGGAAACTGACCACAGCACCATGGTACAGGGGGTCATTCAAGTTGGGGAAGTAAAAAGGAATGCAGTAGTTGTAGGGCACAGTATCCTTAGGAGGGCAGACACTGTTCTCTGCGGCCAAAACCTCGAGTCCCAAAGGCTGTGTTGCCTTTCTGGTGTCAGAGTTAAAGAGCATGGAGAAGAAATTGGAGTGGGATGGGAATGATTCTGCTATTGTGGTCCACGTAGGTAGCAACCACATAGGTGGGACTAAGAAATAGGTACCGCTGAGCAAGTATGAGGAGCTAGGGCTAAATTAGAAAACAGAGCCACAAGCATAATAATCTCTGGATTTACTACCTGAGCCACGAGCAAATTGGCATGGGGTAAATAAGATCAGAGAGTTGAATGCATGGTTCAAAGATTGTTGCAAATGAAATGGGTTTCAATTCATGGGCACTGGCACCAGTACTGGGGAAGGAGGGAGCTGTTCCAATGGGAGGGGTTTCACAACCGTGCTAGGTCCAGTGACCTGGTGAGTTTAATAACTGAGAAATAATCTCGGCTGGGAAGGAAAAGATGTAGAATCAGTTTGGTGGAGATAGCAAGAGAGGGAAGTCACTGATGGGTGTAATCTATAGGCCCTCTAACTGTAGTTACTCTGTAGGACAGAGTATAAATCAAGAAATAAAGGGGGCTTGAAAGAAAGTGACTGAAATAATTGTGGGCGACTTTAATCTTCATATAGATTGGACAAATTGAATTGGCAAAAGTAGCCTTGTGGAATGGTTCATAAAGTGTATTCGGAACAGTTTCTTAGAACAATGTATTGTGGAACCAACCAGGGAACAGACTATTTTAGACCTGGTAATATGTAATGAGACAGGATTAATTAATTATGTTATAGTAAAGGATCCTTTCAGGGAAACTGATCATAACATGATGGAATTTCACATTCATGTTTGAGGGTGAGAAACTTGGGTTTGAAACTAGTGTCTCTAATTTAACTAAAGGCTGATGGTAAATAAGCAATGACTGACATTTAAGGAGATATTTCATAATTCTCAACAAAGGTACATTCCATTGAGAAACAAAGACTCTATAAGCAGAAGGAATCATCTGTTCCTAACTGCAGTTAAGGATGGCGTCAGATTGAAAAAAGAGGCATACAATGTTGTGAATATTAGTGATAGGCATAAGAGTGGAACATTTTAGAATCGAGCAAAGGATGACTTAAGTAAAAGAAGGAAAAAATAGATTCCGAGAGTAAACTAGCAAGAAATGTAAAAGCACACAGTAAGAGCTTGCACAAATATATAAAAAGGAAGGGAGTAGCTGAAGTAAATATTGGCCCCTTAGCAAATAACACTGGGGCATTAATAATAGGAAACTAGGAAATGACAGAGACTTTGAACAAATATTTTATGGGCAGAATTTTCAGGGTGATGTGCGGGGCAGCCCTTAAAATGGTGCGTGGTGACGTTGGGCAAGCGTCCCGATGTCACCGCGCGCCGTAGCGAAATTTAGCTGGGCGGACGTGTGATGAAGTGTGATGCGCACCCGCCATTAATTAAAGGGCTTGTTAAGGCCCTTAACTTGGCAATCGATGCTGATTTTGAGGTGCCCGTGCGATCTTTGGCTCGGCGCAAGGGTGCAACGGGCAGGCAGGTAAGTGACTTTCTAACATAACTCATCCACGGGCGGGATATGTGAACTCAGAGGGGTTGTCAGTGTTTTATGTGAAGTATTTATTGCAGAAAGTGTTTTAAACTTGCCTGTGTGATTGTCAGCAGTTCAGAACAAATTCCAGCAGCTTTCTCTGTACTTTGAAGCTTCAGCTCACCAGTCTGCAGTCAGGAATCTTTATCAGGCCTGCAGCTTTCCGGAGGCCTCCATTTAGCCTTGGTATGGGTTCTGACAACTCCACTGGAGGTAGATCCTATGAGGAGGAAGGGAGGGATAGAATAAGAAGGAGGCCAGGAGTGGACAATCAGCCTCCAGGGGAGCCACCTTTGGGAGGCCAGGCGCAGGCACAAGGGGTACAGGGCCAAGAGGTTGTCCAAGGTGGAAGGGGCCGCAGAAGACGCCACTATCCTGCTGCCAGGGTATACAGGTGGCGAAGCAGCTACTTCAATATGACTGAGGTGCAGTGCCGAAGGAGGTTCCGACTGTCAAGGGAGACAGTCAACTATACCTGTCAGATGATTGGCCCTGAGATCTCTCCTAACTGTGTGGTGGATACCCCATGCCAGCGGCTCTGAAGGTCACAGCTGCCCTCCACTTCTATGCCTCTGGCTCCTTCCAGGGCTCGGTGGGTGATCTTTGCGGTGTCTCCCAATCAGCTGTCCACACTTGTGTCAAGCAGGTCACAGACGCTCTGTTCAGGTGTGCATTGACCTTCATCCACTTTCGCTGCGACCAGGCAAGCCAGCCACAGTGAGCCAGAGGCTTCGCAGCTATTACTGACTTCCCCCGTGTCCAGGGTGAAATAGGCTGCACACATGTGGCCATCAAGGCGCCAGCAGGTGAGCCCGGTGCCTTCGGCAACAGGAAGGGATTCCACTCCATGAACGTGCAGATAGCTATGCAAGGTACCCAGGCAGCTCCCACGACGCCTACATCCTCAGACACTCCCAGGTGCCGGGGCTCTTCAGTGCTCCGACTCGGCTGGATGGATGGCTGCTGGGTGACAAGGGCTATCCCCTGCGAAGGTGGCTCATGACGCCTCTCCGCCATCCAAGAACAGAAGCTGAGGAACGCTGCAATAGGAGTCACGCCTCCACAAGGGCTGCGGTGGAGAGAGCCATCGGTCTTCTCAAGATGCACTTCCGATGCCTGGACCGCTCAGGGGGCGCGCTCCAGTACCTCCCAGATCGTGTCTCTGTGATAGTGGTAGCATGCTGCGCACTCCACAATCTTGCGCTGGAAAGGGGGGATGCAGTGAACGATGAACATCTTGATGCCGTGGATGCGGCTGCACACGATGAGTCCAGCAGTGGTTCGGAGAATAAGGAAGCACAGGGCAATGATGAGGGGCTGCATGCTGACCCGCATTTACACCAAGGAGGCAGGGACATCTGGGAAACTTTAATCCAATGAGCCTTCGGCTAGCTCCACACAAATCTGCAGGACCAGCATTGCCTGGCGCATCCATACATGCTACATCTTCCACATCATCAGCTGCAAACTAAGGGCTTAGTACATAAACCTCAATGTCCACTCAAACACTCATGATATGTCTGTGAAACATACAAGTGCAGCACAAAAGAGCCACCCTCAGCCAGGGTAGCACATGTGGATTTTATTTTCATCCATCAGATGGTGCAACAAAATCAAATCAAAACGTTGTTCCAACGTTAAAAAATATAAATTCCCTAATCTAGGGCCAACACAAAATCACCAGTGACAAATCCGTGGTGTGCCTGACGTGCCTTATGCTTACGTTTGCGGATGCTACGTCTAGGTGCTGCCCCATTGCTCGGAGTTACTTGGGAGACAGCCTGCTGACTCTGTTGTCCTGTTGGCCTCGATGACCTTGACGGACGTCCTCTGGCCCGTGGACCCTGTGCTGGCTCTGCCTGGGAGGGAGCAGCCAGTTACACAGCTGGCACCTCCCCAGTTGTTGCAGCCTCAATAGATGCAACGGTCACTGGCAGAGGGGTGGAGGAGCTGCTGCCCTCTAAGGAGCGCCCTGAGAGGAGCTTTCAGAGACAACAGGCAGCTGCTGCGCCGACGTGAGGTTGCTTTGGACCTTCCTGCTCACCGTAGATGCATGGGCACTGAGCTGGGACTCTTGGTGCCCAGAACATCTCCCACATTGCCAATGACCATCTGTGGCCTGTAGCGCTGTGAGGGCTTGCAGGTCAGAGGTATCCCCAACAGCTGGTTATTCTGCTGGAAGCCCCTCTCCATGAGAGTCGCCAATCTCTCAATGGAGGAAGCCTGACGCCCTGACATGAGGTTCATGCCATCACTGACGCTCCGCCTGGATTCCTCCACCACAGAGACCAAGTGAAGCACGCTCTCACGCAACACTGCCAGATGCTCCCACGCACCCGGCCGCTTTTCCTGCAGCTGCTGCGTGGCAGACAACTCCAGAGGCACATCATCACGGCCCTGCTCAGCATGTGCCTGGTCCCCTGCAGCCCTCCAACTGCTGGCGCCATCGGCATTCTCTGTCAGTGCCATCTCCTCCAGCGATTGTGAAGTGCCCTCTCCACTGTGTCCTGGGACACTAGCCGATGTTACAATTCCCACCGATGTGGTAGTCGCTGCGCTGGTGCCTGGCGCGCTGACATGGTGTGACGCTCATGACAATTGACGCCCCTCAGGTGTGAGAGGGGGAATCTGGACTTCTTCATGGCGGCCATGCTCTGGTGATGCTGAAATTAACAACAAGGACAGTAGATCAGTTAGCGTTCAGTCAGTAACACAATTCGTCCCTTTCCCCCCCAGGCTCATAATGCACTCAACCTTCAAGAACCTAAGGAGATGAACATTGGTGGGGTGGTAAATAGTCAGGAGGAAGCCCAAACATTACAGGCGGATACAGACAGGCTGGTCAGATGGACTAAAGAATGCCACATGGAATGTTATGTGGATAAGTGTGAGGTTATGCACTTGGGCAGGACAAACAAGGTATGGGAATACAGGAGAAATGGTAGGACCGTGGAAAGTAAGGACAATTACAGGGACCTTGCTGGGCATGTGGACAGGCCCGTTAAGGTAGCGGAACAGGAACATAAGGCGTTTAACAAGGTAAAAGCCAGACTTGCCCTTATTAGCCGAGGAATAGAATGTAGGAAAAGGGAGGTCATGTTGTAAGTGCAGAAAACGCTGTTGAGCCATAGCTACACTTCTGCATTCAGTTGTGAATTGTGTTTCATGGGAGGGATGGGATTGGAGTGGAGACAGTGCAGAGGTTCCTGACCAGGACGCATGCTGGCCTGGAGAGTTGGAGTTATGAGGAAACATAACATACACTGGTGACATTTGCCGTGGAGCACAGGAGATTGAAGGGTCACATTATTGAACTTCATATCATTATGAGGGGCGTATACTGGGTGGACAGAAAGCAACATTTCCCCTTGGCAGAGGGATGGCTAACCTGGTGGCATTTATTTGAGGTAAGGGGCATGAGGTTGACAGGTGAGATGATGAGGAGCTTTTGGACAGAGTAATGTGGAACACATCGGCTGAAAGGGTGGTGGAGGCACAAACCCTCCTAAGATACAATGAGTATTTGGATGTGCAGCAGTGATGCCATGGCATGTAAGGCCATGGGGATCGTGGTCAGAAATGGGATAAGGCGACTTTGGAAGGTGCTAGAGATGCGCATCCTCAAGGGGCTGAGGGACCTTTGTGTATGACCCACACGTCTGACTGTATCAGTCTGTGAATGAGCGGTGTTGCAGCATTAACGATTGCAGCAACCATCAGTGCTTTGGATGGTGGGAAGACAGAGCAGATAAGACTGTGGGCCTCAAATACCTGGCCGCTCCACCCCAGCCTCACCGACACCTGTTGAACTGGGCACATGCATGGCAGGTTTCCAACTCCAGTGCCTGCTCTTCGAAACGGCTCAGGATGAGAAGCTGGGCCTGGCCGCCTCCAGTACGCGAATGTTCGTGCGTTCTGTGCGCATTTTTCTCCTGCAGAACAGAGAACACCATTTATTGGGGCTGATCACTCATGTACTCTGCATGCGCACACCGCACCCCAAACACAGTGGCCCATCTGAGACCTCCAGCGCCTCCTGTCCAGGCTACTGATGATCGGTCACCAAAATATACTACGCCTGCTCCCAACCCCCAACGGCCACCTTGGACACATTTGACGTCCATCACTTTCAATAACACACGGGTCTTAGCTCCCATGGCAAGGAGGCGCCGAGGCCACCAGATGGCTCTTGGCTACGACACCTTGAGGCTCCCCTTCTACCATCTCATCAGCATGAATAAGACATGTGTTGGAGTTATGAGTATGTGCCTCGCTGCCTCTCCTGCAGGTTACCCACAGCCTACTCAAGTGCGACGAAGACCAACACATGGGGGAGAACCCATCTTCTCATTAACTACTAAGGCTGATGTAAGCATGGTGACTATCTGCTTGACCACCCAGCGTGCGCCAAGTGCCCAACATGAGTCAATGCAGCCACGACACCAAGACGTGGTGGGGGGGCCCCTCAAAGGCTAAGGCTACCTGCTGGGTTAAATGGCCAAGGCCAACATGGTACTCACCCTTCCAGAGCACAACAAGTCATTGACTTGCGACACTGGATCCACGTTTGGCACACCACATCCCGGGAACTCACAACCTCCACCGCCACCTCCTCCCAGGCACGCTTTGTCACACGGGGGGCCCTCTTCCTCCCATCTTAAGGAAACAGGACCTCTCGCCGTGCAGCAAGGCAGTCATCAGAGAAGCGAGGGTCAGAATGGACCCCCGCTGGCCTACCTTGCAGCCTGCCCTGCTCCTGGCCCACACCCTGCAGCCTGCCCTCCTCCTCTGACCTTCCCTCTACATTGGCTGCTTTGCAGACCCCCTGTGGTGCCACCTGTAGCTGGCCATGACAAACAGCCTAAAGGAGGCTGCCTGGCCTTTTTTTTTATACAGATTGCCAGCTCCCCATTGGACCTGGCAGCCTGTACACGCCTGCCACAATTTTAAAAGTCCCGCTCTCCACGGGAGTGTGAAATGTGCTAGGCGGGCCTTAATTGGCCCGCCCGCGCAAAATGGTGGCGTGGCCCTGATCGCCAGCGGTGATTGGGTCCACGGCCGCCCGCGATAGCTTCAGCTCCGCCCACCCGCCAAACAGAAGATTTAGCCCCATGTGTCTTGAGGATAGAAGACATCAAAAGCATCCCAAGAAATCAGGGCATAAAAAGGAGGGAGGAACTTAATGATCAGTCATTACCATTGGAGAAAAAGTGTTAGGCAAATTAATGGGATCAAAGGCTGACATGTCCTTTGGATGTCATGGCCTGTATCCTAGAGTTTAAGAAGTGGATGTGGGTAGTTGTAATCTTCCAAAACTCTCCAGATCTTGGATGTAACACCCCTATTCAAGAAAGGAGGGAGACAGAAAGCAGGAAACTATAGACCACTTAGTCTAACATCTGTCATTGGGAAAGTGCTAGAATGCATTCATAAGAAAGTAGTAGCAGGACATTTAGAAAAGCATAATATAATCAAGCTGGGTTAACATGATTTTATGAAAAGGAAATCGTGAACAATTTTACTTGAGTTCTTTGAGGATATAATGAGCAGGGTGGATAAAGGGGAATCAGTAGATGTAGTGTATTTGGATTTCCAAAGGCATTGGAGAAGGTGCCACAATAAAAAAAATACTTCTCAAGATAGAAACTCATGGTATTGAGGGTAATATATTAGCATGGATAGAGGATTGGCTAACTAATGGAAAAAATACAGTTGGGATAAATGGATCATTTTCAGGTTTGCAGCTTGTAACTAGCAGGGTGCCACAGGCATCAGTGTTGGGTTTCAACTGTTTACGATAATTAGGAAATAAAGAGATAATTTATGTAAGTTATATTTCTACTTGTGGGTGTTAGGAATGAGTTTTAGCTTTAAAGGTTACGTTGATTTGTATTTCTGTATTTGTGTGTTAAGAAAGGTCAAATAGAGCTTTAGTTTCACTTTAAAAAGTTGCTTGCATTTCTCTTCAGGAGTTTTACAACCCCTAAAGAAAAGGTAAATGGACAAGGGTAGGAGGATTGGAATATTATCTAGCAACAGGGGGCTAGAGAGGCAGGTCCCTCACACAGACACACACACACAAGAAGTGAAACAGCAGTTGTTTTAGAAGCTGTTTCAGTGCAGCTGGTTCTGAAAGTTGCTGCCAGGAGAGACTGGAGCAAAGGGGACAGATAGCCAGCCCCAAGCTAAGGAAAACCCCAAAAATCCAGGGGACTGGAAGAGGGGAAAGTCCAAAGAACTTTCTAGTCAAAGGAAGGACAGAAACCTGGGAAAAGGTCCTGTTAATGAAGTTGAGGGGCAGAGAGAAAGGCTCCAAACTTCAGATTTAAATAGACAAAAGCTGCAGAAAGCAGACTTAAAGTGAGAACAGCTTGCAAGAGACAAGAAGGCCCAAAGAGACAACTGAAGATCTGTAACTCATTGCTATATGTATGTGAAGCAATGGTGTACTGTTAATGCTGAGTTGGTGAGAGAGTGTGCATGGAAGACAGCTTGAATGCATGTGGTGACCCAGGAAAGAGGAATATCAGAAGGAATGTTCGAAACCCTGGAGGTGAACCCTTGCGGAAGGTGTCTGAGAGAAAGCGTCGTTTTGGGAGAAGATTTCAAGGTGAGGTCTTGGAGAGTGGAGATTGGAAACCATCATGTGAAGGACGGAGTGCAGTGAGACCGGTTGGCTTATGGTGTGACAAGCTTCTGGGGGAATTGAGGAGAGATCCATAGCATCTGGTTGAGATGGCATCTGTCACTTGGTTTCAGAGTATGGTGTGTCTGGCCACAGAATGCCATAGGTTTATATGGACTGTGTACTTACTGTGGACATTAGAGTGTAAGATAGTTTTTGTAGCTTGTGTTATCCTTACAAATCTGTATACATCTGTAAAGGTCTAGTTGTGGGTGGTGGAGTATTGTAATATAGTTCATCTTTTCTTGTTGAATAAATGTTTTATTGTTTTGTAAAAGGTTCATCAGGTGACTCCTGTGCCTCTGTTCAGTAGCTACTGTCCACATATCTAAACAAACAAATAAAAGTTAGGATCTATCAAACTGGGTTCCACTCTGGGATCAGGCTTGTCCAGGGGTAACCTCAGCAGGGATCATAACACAATCTATATGAATGACTTGGATGAAGTAGCTAAATTTGCTGACAACACAAGGATAGATGGGAAGGCAAGTTGTGAGGAGAATGCAAAGGGCCAGATTTTCCCCCCCGAGGCACGGATTGGGAGGCTAGTTCAATTCTGGGTTGCGAACCTGCCTCCATCACCGGCCTGCCGGAAAGTGGGCTTTTCCAATGGTCGGGGCCTTAATTGGCCTGGAGACGGGCCTGCCATCCAATTAATGAGACCTGAGGTGGGCCAGCTCTGGCTTCTGCAGGTTAAAAGACCCACAATGGTACTCCGAGAGAATCCAGTCCTGTTGTTTTATAATAAACATTGCATCCAACATAATTGCAAGTAACTTTATTCATATTATCCTTTAAAGATGTGTTGAATTTCAAATGATCAGTGGTTGTACTCAGCAAATTTGTTTTCAGGAAAATAGACACAGATGAACTATTTAAATATCTTTAAATTTGTATCATTTTAACAGAGCTAGCACTCAGAGGAAGAAGCAATCACGTCAAATTTAGTCACTTTAAACATTCCAGTTAAAAATGTAGGTTATTGATAGAAAATATGTTTAAAACATGAATTCAAAACTGCTTAGTTATCAAAGGCTAAGTGCAATACAAGGAAAGTTAGAATTTGGGGCTGTTGAATTTCGTGAGGCAAAACCATTTTACTTAACTTTTACAACTCTTCCCTCCTCCATTTCATGGTTCTTGCTTCCATGCAGCTGGTCTCAAACTTGACAGATGCTCAACTCCAGCTGCCTCGCAGAGAATTAAAAACTTACTGGAGACTGTCTCTTCGGGCAGAATTTTGAATTCGGCAGGTGGGTGCGTTTGGCGGGCCCGGGAGCAGCTGGGAAAGGTGCCGCTGCCCGTGATTGGCTCCCGATCGTGATTTCACACTGGCGGGCCACACAAGGCCCCGCTGGGCGTGAACGGCAGCTCCCCAATGGTCGGGAAGGAGCAAGCCGGGGAGGGGGCCTGTCGTCCGCCGGGTCCAATGGCAACCTGGCGGCCTGTTTAAAACCGGCACAGTCAGGCGCTGGAAGGCTGCCAGTGACAAAGACATCTTCAATGTTGTCAAGAGGAGATAATAAATTATGGATTCAAATGCGGGTGCAGACGCCAGGTGGGAGGGCAGGTTTAGGTGGGCACTCGGCCCCCTGGTTTTCTGATGAGTTCCCCGCGGTCCTCCTGGAGGAGGTGGCTGCCAGGAGGGACTCCTTTGTACCCAGGGATGGAAGGAGGAGGCCACCGCACCTTACAAAAAGAGCTTGGGAGGAGGTGGCAGCGCTGGTCAGCAGCCATGATGCCATACGGCACACCTGGGTCCAGTGCCGCAAGAGGTTTAACGACCTGCTGCACTCAGGAAGGCTGAGGATTGTGTTGACATGGATCAGCGTGTTGAAGTATTAAGGGCTGGCTGTACCCCGTGGAGCTCAGGGGTGTTAGAGCCTGAGTGCCAACTGTCAATGAAGCCAGAGCTGGCCAAGGGGGTGAGCCCTGGCTGCTTGGACTGAGTGTCTTGCAGCTCGAGGGCCATGACTCAGTTGTGCCCTGCAAGGTGTTCCTCAGGTGGGGTTGGCCAGGCTGCACTGGCGCTGCAGGCAGAGAGTGGACTAATCACTGCTCCTCTGTCCTTTCAGGATAAGACCGCCCATGACAATATTGAAAGGTTGCGGACAGGTGGAGACCCTGCAAACCTCCTAATCCTAATCAGATATGAGCAGGGCCCCTTGGAGCTGGAGAAGCGCCACGCACATCAGTCAACTGGCCACGGAGAAGCTGGGCTGTCAGACGAAGGTAAGAGTGCAGTGCACAGAGGTGAGAGTTTCGGAAGGTGCAAGCATTCTTGTATAGTCTCCATTGATGGGAGCCTCAAAACTGGATTCCCCATTGATTGTTGAAAGACGATGGCACCATGATGCAGATCTCCATGGTCTCACCGGGGTGCCTGGAAAGCACAGTGACAGTGTGCTGACCTAAACTAATTACATGTTGTTTTTCTCCCTTAGGTTTGCCAACACAAACCTGATTGCAGGACCCCACAGACCCACCCCTGACACCAGAGAACTGCCAAGCTCCAGATGCACCTCCATCACACCCGCTCTCTGAACCAGGCACAAGCGCAGATACCAGCACCTCAGTGGGCGTTAGATCTTCGGCTAGAATGTCAGTGCACAGCGGTGAGGGTACTTCACACCCGCTTGAGGTGCAGGCGGAGGCAGAGAGTGCCCAGGGCGCCGGTAGTCAGAGGACGGTGGGAGACCAGGATGATGCTGAGTCGAAGGCAGTTGATGAGCCTCTGGAGTTGTCCATTAGGCGACAGATGTTGGATGTCCAGCGAGATGTGTGGGAGGATCTGGCGGAGATCCATGAGGGTATGCATGCAACGGTCTCCGTTATGGAGGAGTCCATGCGGAACATCAACACTGTGTTGACTGTCATGGCCGAGCGCACTGCCTCCTCCATTGAGAGAATGGCGATTCTCAAAAGAGAGGCAGTTCCAGGAACAGAATCAGGGGTTCCTGGGATTGCGCTTGGACCTGCGGGCCCTCACACAGGCAATGACCTCAAGTAGTTAGTGTACGTGCAGGAGATGGATGAGGCACCCAGTATCCTAGCTAGGTGCTCATCCATTGTGAGCAGGGAGGTCCACGGCGACCTCATGTTGGTGCACGAGCTGCCTGTTATCTCTATGGGCTCCTCTCAGGGCGCTCTGGATGATGGCAGCAGCTCCTCCATCCCTCTGTCAGTGACCATGGTATCTGAAGAGGCTGCAGCAACTGGGGAGTTGCCAGCTGTGGAATTGGCCTCTCCCTCCCAGGTGCAGAGTCAGCAGGCTGTCTCCAATGCCGGTGCCAGCGAGGGAGGAGCACCAAGACATAGCACTCGCAAACGTAAGTTTAAGGCACCATGAGCACAAAGGGACTGGTCGTGGTTGATCTTCTGTTGTGGAATGTTTTGTTTATGTCTATTGGTCTGGGGTTGAAGACCAGAGAAGGTTCTGTTAATTTGTTTTGACTGTCAACATGAGATAAATTTTCTTTTGTCGGAATGGCCTGAGTATACTTCACCTTTTTTATTTAATGTGGTGCAGGGTATGCCAGTATGTAATGCTGGGCATGGGTGGCTTGAAACTTTATTGCACAGGTACTGACTGGACATTAGGGTCAAATGAAAGGGTCATTGCAGGCATTCGGGATGGAGGCGGCAGCCCTGGCATGAGGTGGTAATGCTTATTTGGCAGCCCAGCTGAAGGAGCGTTGGAGCAAGGCATCCCTGGTGTCCCTGCCTCCCTGGAGATTACAGAGGTCTGCCTCCACGCCCTCAGCATTCTCCTCACCGTGCTCTTCTTCTAACTCACTACTGGATTCATCATCTGTGGCTTGTGAAGCTGCATCAAGATTCTCTTTCTCCAATGAGTACCCCCTTGCCAGTGCCAGATTGTGGAGAGCGCAGCATGTGACCACTATCAGTGACACCAGGGCCAGAATATAATACTTGTCGGGTGGGCAGGCGCCCAACCCAACTGAGCGTAAAATGACGTGCGATGATGGTGGGTGCGCGTCCCAATGTCATCGCGCACTGGCGCGATATTTCGGACAGAAGGTGCGCGGGAGTCGGCAGCGTGCCCGCTGACAAAAGGCCCATTAAGGCCATTAAAAAGGCAATTAAATTAAATTTTTCACTGCCGTCCAACCTTACGGTAGGCGGGCAGGCGAAAAGGCCAAACTGCTTTTGTATTTGTTAGGAAACCTCATCCAAGGGCGGGATGGGGTTTCCAACACCTATTAAAAATCAAATAACAATATTTGATAACATTTTAGAAATCCGTATTTTTAATGTTTTAAACCGTTCATCTCCCTGAGGCAGCTCTGTGCCTCAGGGAGCTTTTCAAGCGCTCACTTGCGCGCATGTGTGAACTTGCACGCTTGCCCTCCTACTCCCCCCCCGCAACACAGGCAGCACTGAGCACACGCCTTGATTGGCCCACCAGTGTGAAATTGCGGTCCTGCCCGATCCCGGTCGGCAGTTGGCTTCCCAACCTTCCCTGCTGAGCCTGCCCGATGAAGGAAAAATCCTCCCCCCACTCAGGGGTGTATTGTAGTGTTCCCCCTGAAGGGTACAGGCAGCGGAAGTGAATCTTCAGAAGACGTATGGTTCTCTCGATCCCTTGTAAAGGCATGGCTCCTGTTATAACGCTGCTCTGCCTCTGTTCTTGGGTGGCGGAGAGGTGTCACAAGCCACCTTTTCAACGGATAGCCCTTGTCATCCAGCAGCCATCCATCCAGTCGGGCTGGAGCACTGAAGAGCCTCGGCACCTGGGAGTGTCTCAGGGTGTACGTGTCATGGGAGCTGCCAGGGTACCCTGCACAGATTTGTAGAAAAGCATTCTATGGTCACACACTATTTGCATGTTCATGGAGTGGAATCCCTTCCTGTTGACGAAGGCACCCAGCTGACCTGGCTGGCCTCCTCGTACGAAAATGAATGAAAGGCAATACCCGCCTGAACAGAGCTTCTGTCATCAGCTTGACATAACTGTGGACAGCTGATTGGGAGACTCTGCACAGATCCTCCACTGACCCCTGGAAAGAGCTAGATTATAGAAGTTGAGGGCCACTGTGACCTTCAAAGCCAATGGCATGGGGTGTCCACCCACAGTCGGAGGTGATCTCGGGCCCAATCATACGACAAATGGAGGTCACTGTCTCCCTTAAGAGGCGGGGCCTCCTTTGGCATTGCACCTTGGACATATTGAGGTAGCTGCATCGCCGCCTGTAAATCCTGGTAGCAGGATAATGGCGTCTTCTGCAGCCCCTAATGCATTGGACAACCAGCTGGCCCTGTGCCCCCTGTGCCTATGCCTCTCCTCCTTTAGGTTGCTCCCTTGGAAGCTGCATTGGGACACCTGACCTTCTCTCCCTTCTGTCCCTCTCTTCCTCCTCAGAGAAGGTGCCACCAACAGAGACCACAATCCCCAATACCAGGGTAACAGAAGGCCGTCTGATACCTGGAAGGGTCCATATGCTCTGAATTCTCTGGGGTCCTTGGAGACACAAAGGAGTCCTGAAATGAAGCCTGGAAATGCTAACAATGAAGCATGGAAATGCTAACAATGAAGCCTCGAACAGAGATGAAGCTGCCATATACCAATAAGTCACCAGCAGCAAATTATCCCATAGAGTTATAGAGGCCTGCAGCACAGCAAAAGGCCCTTTGACCCATCGAGTCTGCGCCAGTCAAACAAGTACCTAACTATTCTAATCCCATTTTCTAGCATTAGGCCCATAGCCTTGTATGCCATGGCATCGCAAATGTACATCCAAATACTTCTTAAATATTATGAGGGTTTCTGCCTCTACCACCCTTTCAGGCAGTGTTCCAGATTCCCACCATCCTCTAGGTGAAAAAATTCTTCCTCACATCCCCTCCAAACCTCCTGCCCCTTACCTTAAATCTATGCCCCTGGTTATTGATCCCTCCACCAAGGGGAAAAGTTCCTTCCTGTCTACCCTATCTATGCCCCTCATAATTTTATACAACCTCAATCCTGTCCCCCCTCAATCTCCTCTGCTCCAGGGAAAATAACCCCAGTCTATCCAATCTCTCCTCAAAACTAAAACTCTCCAGCCCAGGCAACATCCTGGTAAATCTGCTCTGCACTCTCTCTAGTGCAATCACATCCTTCCTATAATGCATATTCCAGAACTGCATGCAATACTCTAGCTGTGGCCTAACCAGCATTTTATACAGTTCCAGCATAACCTCCCTGCTCTTATATTCTATGCCTCGGCTAATAAAGGCAAGTATCTCAAGTGCCTTCTTAACCACCTTATCTACCTGTCCTGCTACCTTAAGAGACCGGTGGACATGTACACCAAGGTCCCTCTGTTCCTCAGTACTCCCGAGGATCCTACCATTCACCGTGTATTCCCGTGCCTTGTCTGTCCTGCCCAAGTGCATCACCTCACACTTGTCCAGATTAAATTCCATTTGCCACTGATCAGCCCATCTGACCAGCCTATCTATATCTTCCTATAATCTAAGGCTATCCTCCTCACTATTTACCACCCCACCAATTTTCGTGTCATCCGCGAATTTACTGATCAACCCTCCTACATTCAAGTCTAAATCATTTAGATATACCACAAGCAGCAAGGGACCCAACACTGATTCCTGTGGAACCCCACTGGACACAGGCATCCAGCCACAAAAACACCCCTCAACCATCACCCTCTGCTTCCTGCCACTCAGCCAATTCTGGATCCAATTTGCTAAATTGCCTTGGATCCCATGGGCTCTTACCTTCGTTATCAGTCTCCCAAGTGGGACCTTATCAAAAGCCTTGCTGAAGTCCAAGTAGGCTACGTCAAATGCTTTGCCCTCATCTACACATCTGGTCACCTCTGAAAAATTCAATCAAATTGGTCAGACATGACTTCCCCTTGATAAAACCATGCTGACTGTCCTTGATTAATCCCTGCCTCTCCAAGTGTAGGTTAATTCTGTCTCTCAGAATTGCTTCCAATAGTTTCCCCACCACTGAGGTGTCACTATCTACCAAACTCCTCACTACTCACACTGGCTGTGCAGCTGACCCTTTCCCTCCCGCCCTTGGATGAAGTTTTTGAAATTATCGGCTGACCACCTGCCCGTTCTGCCCGAGCGACGAGTGCGAAATTTCACAGGCAAAAAAAAATCAGCGTCAATTTCCTTTTTAATGGCCTTAACTAGGCTCCAGCACCTGCACGCGCCCGCTGACTGAAATATTGCGTGAGTGCGCGATGACATCGGGACTCGCCCGATGTCATCACGCTATTTTACGCTTGAGCGAGTCGGGTGCGCGTCCGCCCTCTCAGTGAAAAATTCTGCACTTAATGAACCTACAGTGATGTAAATTAGCTCCTTATTAGGAGTGGATCATTTTCGGAGCTTGTTCCCTCCCCCGCCCTCTGCAAAATAGTGGAGGGCAGTCGCGGAGGTGGGATTTCTGGCTGCGCTGCTCGGTGGCTATTTTGTTTGTCGCCCCCATCTCTATTCCCATCTAACCAGGGGTAGGAAAATTCTGACCTATGATTCCACAAAAGGATATGGATGGTTAGGTGAGTGGGCAAACATTTGGCAGATGGGGTATTATATAGGAAAATGTGAGGTTATTTATTTTGCTAGGAAGAATAGAAAAGCAAAATATTATTTAAATGGAATAGACACTGCAGTACACTGGCTTTTATCTCTAAATCACAGAAAGTCAGCATGCAGATACAGCAATAATTCGAAAGGCAAATGGAATGTTGGCCTTTAATACAAGGGGGACAAGTGTAAAAGTAATGAAGTCTTACTACAACTGTGCAGAGCATTGGATGACAGCACACTTAAGAGTACAGTTTTAGTCTCTTTAAGGCTGGGCCTATGCTCATTGGAGTTTAGAAGAACAAGTGGTGGACTTGTTAAAACAAGTGGTGGACTTGTTAAAACACAAAAGATTCTGAGGGGACTTGACAGGGTAGATGCTGAGAAGATGATTTCCTTCGTGGTGGAATCTAGAACTGTGGGGCATAATTTCAGAATAAGAGGTCACCCATATAAGATGGAGATGAGGAGGAATTTATTTTCTCAGAGTCATGAATCTTCCGAACTATCCGCCCCAGAGAACTATGGAGGCTGATTCAACATATACATATATTCAAGGCTGAGATAGACAGATTCTTGAACGATAAGGGAATCAAGGGTTGTGGGGAAGTGGCAGGAAAATGGATTGAGGCCAAGATTAATCAGCCATCATCACATTTAATGGAGAAGCAGGGTTAAGTGGCCATATGAACTACTCATGCTCCTATTTCTTATGTTCTTATATTAAGTCCTCCTTTGTGATTTTAGTGGGGCCTCGCTCTGCTACACTTACATCGGTGGAGCTGGAACCTACAAATTTATAACCTATTGGCACCTTCACCTTAACTCTTAAATTTATTTAAGGAAAGTCCTGATCTTAGTACTATTTACTGGGTCTTCTGGTCGTGATGTTGCTATGTCCTTAAATCAAGCTGAAACCTTGGACCAGACTGTCCTGCGCACAATGTATAATGTTTGGCTTGAATAAACTTGTTTGTGGTGCAGTTGAGCAGCATCAGTTTTCCCACACACTAGAGTTTATTAAAACTTATTCCATGTAGTCTAATTTTGGGAAGTTAGCCCACACCATCCTATTGGACAACTAACAGTGGAAGGTGTCAGAATTTTAGCCTTTTCTTAGATCTCTGTGCCATCTTTCAAAGAATGCTAACTTCAATTCTAATCTTATCAGGTCTTGTAATGTACTGAGTAAAAATGTTATCAGAAATATTTGCTATCAAAAATGATAGTCTTTGCTGATAATTTTTCTGGATGCTACATTCAAGAGGTTATGGATGATTTTCCTGCCACTCTCTGACAAAGTTAAACTTAAATGCAGGTAGTGGCGAACTAAGATTTGAGCAATTGTGCAAAAACATGTTTTTGATTTTAAAGAAGTGTGTTTGAGCTTCTAAGAAAATATTCACTGAACTATATAAATTTGGTTGCATTTTGAGCAATTTTCATTCTGAAATGACTATTCCCTGGACTGTAGGTGACATTTGGATGACTTAGGTCAAATAGACTACGTTGTAGCTAATTTTTCAAATTATTTCTTTTGAAGCATTGTGAAAATATTTAGCAATTGTTCCATGTAGAACTGTGCAAATTTCCTCCAAGCTTATATTTTGTTGTCATGGATCTTTTCACTAAATTCATTGCAGTTGAAAGAAAAGCTGCAAAACTGATCTCTAGCATCAAAGGAAAAAAAGATTGTCCTTTACTGCCTTGTTGGAGGCAACTGGGAGTTGCTCTTATAGTTGTACATTAGATAGTAAACAGTATAGAATCAGAGAATGATTGCAGCACAGAAGGAGACCATTTGGCCTGCCTTGTCCCTGCCGGCTCTCTCCGGGAGCAACTCAACTAGACCCAATGCACTGCCCTTTCCCCATAGCCCTGCAACTTCTTTTCTGTTCAGGTGCTTATTCAATTCCCTTTTGAAAGCCACAATTGTATCTGCCTGCAACACACTCTCAGGCAGTGCACTCCATATCCTAAGCACTCGCTGAATAAAAAGGTGTTTCCTCAAGTCACTATTGGTTCTTTTGCCAATAACTTTAAATTATCGCCTTCTGGTTCTCGATTCTTCTGCCAATGGGAACAGTTTCTCTGTATGGTACCTTATGATTTTGAACATCAAATCTCCTCCCAACCTTGTCTCTCCTAAGGAGAACAACCCTAGCTTCTCCCATCACGCCACATAAACGAAGTCACTCATCCCTGGAACCATTCTTGTGAATCTTTTCTGCATTTTCTCTGAAGTCTTCACATCCTTCCTAAAATGTGGTGTCTAGAATTGGACACAGTACTCCAGTTGAGGCTGAACCAGTGTGTTATGAAGGTTTATCTTAACATCCTTACTTGTGTACTCTGTGCTGCTATTTATAAAGCCCAGGATTCTGTAAGCCTTTTAAACCATTTTCCCAACACCCCACCCTCCCACTACATTCAACTATTTATGCATGTATACCTCCAGATCCCTCTGTTCCTGGACCCTTTCAAAATATTACCTTTTATTCTGTATCGCATGTCCTTGTTCTTCCTACCAAAATGTATCACTTCACACTTCTCTGCATTAAATTTCACCTGCCGTATGTTGACTGATTCCACCAGCCTTTGACCCCTTGAAATCTATCATTACCCTTCTCACAGCTCACAACACTTCTAAGTTTTGTGTCACCTTCAAGCTTTGAAATCGTGTCCTGCATGACCAAAGTCTAGGTTATTTATATACAGTATATCAAGAAAAGCAGTGGTTCTACTATCAACCTCTGGAGAACCCCACTGTATATCTTCCTCTAGTCTGAAAAACAACTGTATACTGCAACTCTGTTTCTTGTCATTCAGCCAACTTCGTGTCCAGGAGCTTCAGCTTTGCTGGCAAGGCATATTGCATAGCACTTTTTCAAATGTCTTTTGGAAAGCTATGTACACTACAGCAACCACTTTGCCCTCATCAACCCTCTCTGTTACCTCACTGGGAAACTCAATCCAGTTAGTCACAATTTGGCTTTAACAAATCTGTGCTGGCTTTCCTTAAGTAATCCACCCATGTTGAAGTGACTGTTAATTTTGTCCCTGATTGTTGTTTCAAAAAGTACCATATATAGCTGTGTAAAAGATAATCTCAAGTAAAATTTGACCCATGATTTTTGGCTTAAAAAATTGTAATTTTTCATATACCTCAGGTAAAAGAGTCTTGGATTTTCAGGGATCAACGCCCAAATGTTTCAGAACTGCAGTATAATCTCTACAATGACATCAAGAAACTGAATTCATTTGTCATTAAAAAATACTATAGTTACCTTATTTCCTCCAATTTTTGCTTGTCAATTAAGGCAGGAAAATGTACTAATTTTGATTTTTGTGGGGAGAAAGTGACAGATCGGAGAAGAGAAATAAACAGGGCACATGGAAATAGAATGCAGGGGCCAACTTCCAGAGTGAATATTAAACAAGATAATGGCCAGGCCTTGTGTCCTCAGCCACCGCCCTCAGCCTTCTAGGGGAGAAGAGGAGAGGCTCTGGCCTTGCCAATCGGGCTGTTGCGAATGCCGACTCAGTGCAATTCCCCTACACCAAAGCCTAGGTCAGGGACTGGGGACCATCAGCCTGACATTTTCTAATGGTGCAGGCCTTCATTTTCCACCCCTTCTCCCGAGCAGCATTGAAATCGCAGGCCCAGCATTGCTGTCGCTTCTTATCCTGGGGGGCGGGGGTGATGTGGAACAGCTTGGCGCAGACCCTCAAGTCACCTAATTACTAATGTTAATATAGGTGGCAGATTTCAAATGCAGTCAAATGATATTGCAATACTTTGTTCACGTTGCAGAGCTGTATAAAAAAAAATCAATTACCTGCCATATTTGGGATGATCCATTTTTGGTCTAGATCAGAAAGGTACAAAATGGGAAAAATGATTTATTTAAATAAAAAATATTAAAATTTAAGATTATGTAAGTGTGTTTGATTTTCTTTTTTCCTGAGGTCTTACTTCTACTTGCATTTTCAGATGAGAAGATGGATCTGCGAGGTGCATCCAAAATTATATGAATGTGTGCTGGCAGCAAGTAGTTTTATCTGCTAGACGCACTGATTGGAAATTCAGATTTAGAGGCCAATAGGCCCCAGTGAACTTTTTATATGTCAAAATTAATGGCTGCAAAATCCTGAAGGGTCGGTGACATCACCCTCAGATCCCTGGCATGTTTTCATGAAGGGCAAAACTCTACATCAGAAGAACAAATTTGTAAAAGTCTTTGATAGTGAAGAAGATTTAATGGCAATAGTGCATTTCACCAATGAATAAATATGTCTCTTGTTGCTTAGGAGGGAGGCTTTTTTAATGAATTGTTCTTGGGAAGTGGGCGACGCTGGCAAAATCTGTGTTTATTGTCCATTATTACCTGCAGTGAGAAGGTGGTGGTGAACCTTTTGCCAGAACCATCTCAGTTCTTGTGGAGATATGACCCCACAATGGTATTAGGTGGAAAATTCTAGGATTTTGACTCAACAGTGATAAAGGTAGTATATGTTCTAGCCAGAATGGTCTGTGACTTGGGAGAAAACCTGGAGACGGCGATGTTCCCATAACATTGCCTGCTATTGTCCTTTCTGGAGGTAGAGATCACAGGAACGGTCAAAGTTACAGTGATGAGTTGCTTCAGTATATGCTGTAGATTGTGTTACAGTGTGCAAGTGATGCAGCAAGTGGTTAGTGAGCCTGGTGATAAGCATGCTAATCAGGTGGACTGTCCTAGATGCTGTTGAACTCCTTGAATGTTGTTGCACCCGTTTAGACGAGTGGTGAGTGTGCCATCACAAAATGCATACTTGTCCTAACTGAGGTCCGGTTCCCATTTTAAATAGGGGATGAAAATTGCATTTCCTGCCGCACACCATTTTCATCTGGTGGTGCAAGATTTTGGAAGTCCATTAAAAGCATGTCAGGTTTGAGAGTTCGTGAAGAATTGGAAAACCTGTTGAGGGGTTGGGAACATTCTGAAAGGTAAATGTTTTTACACCTTCAAATTATTAGGTAGCATGTTGCAATGTAGATAGGGTTTTAATGCAGAGATTCATCATAGGGATCTGCCCAAAAACGTAAGTTGACCTTTACATTGACCAGCCTTGTGTATTGGCTCACATGCATTACAGTCCTTTTTCAATAGAAAAAGCACCATAATGCATTGAAAAATGTTACAAAATGGCCTGTCAGCTGTGCTGTCATCATTTACTGTGATTTAAATGGCTCTGACTGATTGAAAAAATTTGTTTTTTGATCCTTGAAAAAAATTTAACCACCTGCTCTGTTACATTGATTGACATGTACTACGCTTTGAAATTGAAATGATTATCTGCTGTTCTTTCCTTTCCCAGCAAGTAGTCTATTGTTTGGACAGCTGTGACCACTAAGAATGCTTGGCTGAGTTTCAGTACTGACGGGTCTCAGCTTAGTAGGTGTTCTATTCACCTGAGGATGACTGGCAGTTTCAAGAAGTGACAGATCATCCCTTTGATGTGGTTTCTGGTTTGTTGACAAAAGTTAATAATATTACCAAGTATTATAAGGATTTTTTCATATGGCAGAATGCATTTTCCTTAGTATCAATGATATGGAGGCTTTTATTCGATGGTGAGAGGTTTTTTTCTGCAAGGAATATTTTACATTGATATTGCTTGGAATCTGAGGACTGTACATAGTACGTACAGGGTGAGTGGCTATGAGGAATGCATGGGGGATGTAGAGGTGACATGGGGGCATAGAGGTGGCGTGGAGGATACATGGAGGCATAGAGGTGGCATGAGCAATCTGTGGGGGCATGGGCTGGCATTGGGTGGATGGGATGTGAGGGGTGAGGTTAGGGGGCCTTTAAACAATGTTGGGAGCCGGGATACTGTGTTCGAGAACCAAGCTGGATGTTCTAAGTGGCCTTTCTCCGGACCCAGAGTCCTCACGTACTGCAGTGTGGTTCACTGCAAACTCAACCCCAGTGTGAAAAGACAAAAATGGTGTGTACAATCACACATGGGTTGGGTGTGCAGTTTGTGAACCATGAAAGTGCACAGGTCAGGTCTTCCTGCGTCCAGAGGAAGATTTGCTCCTATAATCGTTAAATAAAGTTTAAGAACTCGTCAAAGCACTCAAACTCCTCAATTCCACCTAGATCACTTGTCAAAGGGATTATGATGTGCTTTCTCCTTTGGTTCTAAGTTATCCAGAGTACAATAGGGACATGAAACCAGGAAAGCTGTATCTATAGCACCACTGGTTGACAGGCACTGCTGTGCAAATGAGCCTAGCAGCAGCTAGACGGGCAGATCACAGGAAAGGCCAGAAAGAAAGATTGAAGAAACTTGGGAGAAGTGACTTCAGGGTGCACACATGGGAGAAATAATTTTCATTTGAGCTCCTTAATTCTAGGCATCTCCAGCACCATAGCACATAAGAACTAGGAGCAGGAGTAGGCAATTCAGCCCCTCAAGCCTGCCCCGCCATTCAATACGATCATGGCGGATCGCATTTTGGCCTCAACTCCAATTTCACGCCCTCTCCCCATAACCTTTCAACCCGCTACTAATTAAAAATCTGACTATCTCCTCCTTAAATTTACTCAGCATCCCGGCATCCACTGCACTCTGGGGTAGTGAATTCCACAGATTCACAACCTTTTGAGAAAAGTAATTCCTCCTCATCTCTGATTTAAATCTACCATCCCTTAGCCTAAAACTATGGCCTCTCATTCTAGAATGCCCCAGAAGGGGAAACATCCACTCCACATTTACTTTGTCTATCCCCTTTAGCATCTTAGACACCTCAATTAGATCTCCTCTCATCCTTCTAAACTATAGCGAGTATAGGCCTAAACTGCTCAATCTCTCCTCATAAGACAAGCCCCGCATCTCTGGAATCAAACTAGTGAACCTCCTCTGAACCGCCTCCAGTGCAATTACATCCTTCCTCAAGTAAGGGGACCAAAACTGTGCACAGTACTCCAGGTGCGGTCTCACCAATGCCTTGTACAGTTGCAACAACATTTCCCTATTTTAATACTCTATTCCTTTAGCAATAAATGCCAAAATTCCATTTGCCTTCCTTATTACCTGCTATACCTGCATACTAGCTTTCAGCGATTCAAGCACGAGGACACCCAGATCCCTCTGCACTGAAACATTCTGAAGTTTCTCTCCATTTAAGTAATAAGTCGCCTTTTTATTCTTCCGACCAAAATGGATAACCTCACACTTATCCATGTTAAACTCCAGCTGCCAAATTTTGGCCCATTCACCTAACCTGTACATAACCATTTGTAAATTTCTTATTTCTTCATTGCAACTTACTTTCCCACCTATTTTGGTGTCATCTGCAAATTTAGCGATAGTACCTTCTATCCCTGAATCCAAGTCATTAATATGGATTGTAAAAAGGTATACCAGGAACAGCAAGGAAATTAATTCTCTTGGTTTCTTCGTTTAATTGTTTGAAACATTAACCCTGAATTGAAGTTTTTTCAATAGCACAGCATTGCATTTGACATTCTGCATTTAGAATGGAAAAGATAAAGATTTAATTTTGACTTGAAAGTTGTTTTACTTTTGCATTGATGACGCATTTCCTGCTTTGTGGTGACTACTGTGGTTATTGTGACCTATTCTGACTAAAATTAGATCTCACCATTGAGGTTCAATAGGAATGGTGATAGGTGAGAGATTTAATCAGCACCTTCATATACTTTCTGATATAGTACTGCTAATTTACATAAAACAAGTAACTTGCATTATTTAGAGAAGAGTTTATAATCAGGTAGAGTTAGAGATAGTTGGATTTTACAAAGTTATCATAATCAATGCAAAGTAAGTTATTTCTGACTATAAAATACTAATTCTAAGATCCTGCAGTTGCCTGGAGTGTGAATTCAAGAATCAAGGCTACGCTCTTATCAGCTACATCCCTTCAAATGCAGCCCCCACTGCATGAGCACACCTTAAATTCTGCATTGTTAGAGACGCACTGTTTATAAACCAAAAACTGAGAAAGTTAACCTTTTATAGTGCATGCCAGATATAACTACACAATCATTAGAGAAAAGTAGTTAAATGAAGTAGAAGAGCTTGATGGATTTTAAAAAGGGCTGTTCATGCTAATGGGTGGTATTTTCTGGCCCCACCCGCTGCTGGGATGGTCCGCTCTCACAGAAAGACAATGGACTTTTGGCTGGGTCATCGAATCTCCCACAGCAGGTTCCACCATGACAGGGTCAGAAAATCCCAGGCTAACATTTTCATTTGGATTCTGCATTGGATGCTAATGCTCGTGATGCACAACAACAGCAACTTGCCTATGGCACCTTTACCATAGAAAGCCATCCTAAGAAATGTAATCAGATTTTTAAAAAGACACTAAACCAAAGAAGGAGTAATTACAGGGGGATGTGACGAAAAGCTTTGTCAAAGGGGTAGGTTTGCAACTTTTCTTTAATTATTTTGAGGAATTACAGCTCTCTCATATAACTGGCCCTAATTAGGTTGTATATTATATTCATATGAAACTACATCTGACCTAAGATTGTTGTTGATTTTCTTATTGTTTATTTTTTGGGGGGGCTGGTGAGGGTTTTCTTCTTCATTTTTTGTCTTTCTCTTTCCTTTTTCGTCTTCCTCCTACTTTCCTTTTCCTTTCCCTCGCTTTCTTTTTCTCTTCCAAGTTTAAGTGTGTTAAATTATTGCTGTACTGTAAACTATTCTTTGTACTGTTACTCATTACGATTGTTGTTAAAATTTAATAAACAGAATTTTTTTTAAAAAGAGGTAGGTTTGAAGGAGGGTCTTAAAAGAGGAGAGAAGGATGGGCCATTTATAAAGAAGTATCTGTTATGATCAGGTGAGAAGGGGTGGAATGGTTCCCCTCTTTTCCCAGTCCTCGCTTGACGGCAACAAGGTTTTTTTAAAAAGGGATAATCTTGCCAGTTGAGCAAGCATTTAACTGTTTATGTGTTGTGTCTGTAAAAGACCCACACAGACAGGTTTTCTTGTAAGTTTTTGAAGATAGAAGAGTAGTATTTATTTTATTTTATTGATGATCTAAATAAAAATAATAAAAACGCTCTGACGCGCACACACGTGCATTCAGTGGTTCACACACACACAAGAAGGTTACAAGGCGGGAGGGTAATTTAAATAGTTTAAAAGTCCAATAAAAGTCATTAGTATACGGATCTTGTAGATTTATGACTTGGATGATTTAAGACTGGGCTCGATGATCTTTCTGGATTCTGCGTCAAGATGACAAGATGTTGATGGATGATTTATCGTTTTTCTTATAGAGCCAGCAGCTGCTGGGTTGACTGTTAAGACACTGCCTGTGACGTGTGAATGGTCAAACAACAGGTACGGCTCGAGCTTGCAGGATGGATGTAGAGAGGGGGAGAGTACCCACTCAGGGTCCTGCTTCTTCTGTGTTTTTCTTCTTCTGTTCTCTGGCCTGGAGAAAAGCAGTTTCTTAAAACACAAAAGAGAGTTAGCACATCACATGATCCTCTTTCACGAACTGACCAGTTACCCAAATATTGTCATAGCAAGTTGATTCCAGGTCCATGGTTTAGACATGATTAGATTATGGCTAGAAGAGTTCTGTTATCAGCCAGCTTTCATTGTTCAAAGCGATGCCGTATAATTGCTCGTTCCATCCCCAGTTACATACACAGGTGATTGGATGTTTTGTGAATGGTTCAGGAAATGGGTTCATTCACATTCCTCTGAGGTGATTGCCTCTGACGGGTTTTTCTAGAGAGTCTGGCTCTGTTACAATGGCTTTGTAGTTTGCAGGGTACAGCTCTGTTAATGTTTGCCATCTTAGAAGCTGCTGTTTTAAATCACTGAAATGCTGTCGTTCAGTCTTTTAAAACTCAACCAGTGGTTTCAGCCCAATAAATAAAGTTATTTCTGATTTAAAGCATGACTTTATAACAGTATTACAGTGTTATTATTAGTCGTAGCTACACAAAAATGAAAGTACCACAAAAAAAAAATGCACTAACAAGAGACTCAAACTCAGAAGATTTTTAAAGAGGAGGAAAGCCACTGGCACTAATATTAAAACACCTTATTATAGAGCTAGAAGGTTGCATGGTAAAGCACTGTAAGCTGAAAATTCCATGTTTTCTGTCATAATGTCATAATTCCAGCAAGGAAGGTAGGAATTTCAGGTTATGCCTATTTAATGTAAAAAATACATTGGAAGTGATTGTTAACTGAGCCTGCACCCACTCTCAAATTGGTGCATGCATACTAATGATAGGAGATCTTGTGGCACATGGCAGTGTGCCTACCTCTGGACCAGAGCCTCAGGTTCAAGTTCCACTCCAGGACTTGGTGGCCATGGATGGTGCATTCATTACATCACACACAGCTAATCACCCTGTAACTCCTTCCAATACACCTGATGGCAGGTGGTAAGAGTGGGAAAGTTTCTTGGTCAGCATACTGCAGAAGGCAAAAGCAAATCACTGCAGTACATAATCATGGACCAATTCAATGGAAGTTCCTGGTCGCCAACGCCTTCATAGGGCATGGTACCTGAAGGAGTGCATACCATCACCTCACCCTTTTTCTTGCAGGCAGCAGCTCAGAAACTTTAATCCACATGGCGTAGTGGGTCAGCTAGAGGGACCTGCATTGGGAGATTTAACAAGCACAAGCACAAACATAAGCATGCAGGAGCAAAAACAAGGGAAATAGTGTGGCCCAGGAGCAGCTCACTCCAGATTTGCCCAGGCAGCATAACTTGTGTTTTAGAATGTCAGTAGCTTGCTCTGAGAACTCCGATTACAGCACAGTTTTGACTATAGCACTTCTCAGCTTCTGTTGTTGGTTTCCTGATGGTTGTTGTGAGCTCTTGTTCCCAATCAACCAGCCTGACACCCAATGATCTGAGTGGAAAAGAGGGAGATTTAGGACTGACACAGGACAAAGGCATCATGACTACTGATAGGAAACCAAGTGGAGACCTGCATGATCTGTTATCTCTGAACACACACAAGCTTCATAAAGTGAGAGCACTTCTAATTCGTGAATACTCCAGGATCTTCATACAGAGCACACAGGCAACATTTGTGTGCAATCAGTGATTCCCTGGACCTATGGGAAACCAGAAGCTTAGATGAAGCCCAAAGCCCTCTTCCACCATAGGAAAAGTGGTGAAATGATTTTGCTTGTGGGAAGAGTGCACCTGTGCCCTTCTTTATGAAACCGTGCACTGCAGATTGTGCTAATGTCACCTGTTGCAGCCTGGAATAATTCGGAGGCATAGAAATTTAAGGACCACAACAACCTTCTCAGCGACAGGCAGTACCTTGCATATGATGCTGCTGCATGGGCTGCAGCATCATATGCACAGTGGGGAGGTGGTGGTATAGTGGTATTGTCACTGGACTAGTATCCCAGAGACCCAGGGTAATGCTCTGGGGATCCGGGTTCGAATCTCACCATGGCAGATGGTGAAATTTGAATTCAATAAAAATCTGGAATTTAAAACCTGTTGATGACCTTGATCAGCAGAAATCTGTCCACAATTTGTGCAAACTGCTATTTCAGCCAAAACAGCCAGAATACACCTATAAGCCCACCAGCAGCTACAACAGGTAAACTAATAACCAGAGATGTACCAAAGTGCAGCTGAGGATTCCATTAGATTCCATTCCTAATGCAGTCTTGCTTGCCAACTGTTGGCACCAATTATCACTGATTGAGGTTAAGTCTAGCCTCCATGTGACTCCAGACTCCCAACAATGTGGTTGACTCTTAAATGTCCTCTGAACAAGGGCAGTTAGGGATGGGCAATAAATGCTGACCTAGCCAGCGGTGCCCACATCCAATGAACGAAAAAGAAAGCTGTTGATGCAGCAGGTGACATAGATCAATTGCAGCCTCTTTGTGAAGTGGAGCCGCTGGATACAATGCACCTCATTGAGCGGATGGTGCAACATATTGCTGAAGACCCACATGGTATAAGCAACTGGCCTTTTTCCACCCAGTAGGTTTGCTACAGCTCTTCCTCCCTCCAGCCCCACTGGCAGACTAATTTTTCAACAAAAAAGGGCTCAATTCTTGAACGCAAAAGGCTGCTGTCGCAAATCACGTCCACAATTTGTGCAAACTGCTATTTCAGCCAAAACAGCCAGAATACACCTATAAACCCAGCAGCAGCTACAACAGGTAAACTAATAACCAGAGATGTACCAAAGTGCAGTTGAGGATTCCATCCTTAATGATGTCTGTTTGCCAACTGTTGGCACCAATAATCACTGATCGAGGTTAAAAATCAATGAATCCAACACTTCCACGGTTTAATTTCGTCTAACAGCCATTGAAGAACCCTTATTTGACTATTTTAACTGGTACAGCACCCTTACGGGTGGCCACATAGGAACACTAAAAGTTTCTCAAAGCATGGTTGCCGATGAACTTTGAGGCGATAAGGCACAGAAGATCACAACATAACATTCATTCAACCAATGTACATTTTCTCAAAAAATGGGCATGAAATTTCTCCTCCTACATGTTCTGAAGGGGAAAAAGCCCCATTCTTTGTTTGTTCCTCATCTTAGCAAGACAAAGACCAAATGGTTGGTTTAAGAGGAAAAAGTGAATATATAACAGCTCTATTTCAGAGTAAGATTTTAGATTTTTAACAGTCAAAGGGTGCACTTGCACTGCATGGTAATGTCCAAACTTTTGGCAGGCACCTTGTTCACTGGGAGCACATGTCAGAACTTTGGAAGTATGATGCCTATGATTTTCCAATCATTAATTTCTGCTTTGTAAGAGCACTAAATTTGTGTAGTGTAAATCCAGAATTAGTAACTGACGTCTTCCTGCAAGGAATCTCATTCCATGTTACTATGGCGTCAGATTGCAACCTGCTTCGAGGTAGTATTCACATTATAAGGTAAATTTTCATCTTTAATACTTATGGTGCAGAATTTTGCTTGTTTGGACTGTATATCAGAAATGTAGTCATGTGCTCAATTTGCAATCATTTAATTTTCTGTCCTTGTGAAGGCCACAAATTAGGCACATCCATTAACTTTAATGGATGGGAAATCATAGGACTGTGAAATGGGCATGTGCCCAAATTCTTGATATGTTTCCAGTGTGAAGCCCTGTGTACTTAAGCCAGAGATTTATCCTAATAACTACAGCATCAATATGAAATAAAGCTGTTTCACACTGACATCACAGTTGTAGTGTTAATGTATTGTAAGTGTTTATTATAACACTTTCAACTGGCAGTGAGCATTCAGTGTACTGGCTGAAAGTACTCCTGTTTGGAATCAACAGAAAAAAAATACACTTTTATTGGGTTGCAGCCAGTTTTACAGGGAGGCCGTACAAGAGGAGAAATTAATTCACAGCTATTGTAGCGAAGCAGTTTAAAAATTATGTGGTCTGAGATGAGGCATATATAATGAGCAATTTGAGACAGAAGTAAGAAAAGGTTGATCAACACAGTAAATAATCCTACCCATATCTCCAGTGTCACCGTAATTAAATTAATAGATTTTATATTGATTATAAACATATATGTGCCAAGAACTCATAACTGGAAGTACAGTATTTAAGAAATATGAAAGAACTTGGTACATTTGGGATTGCTTTTCTACTAAAACATTTGGAAAAGTATTTACGTTTGCCTGTTAAGTGCAAGCTGTGACTCAGTTAGTCACACCCTGACTTTTGAACTAAAAGGTTGTGGATTCAGGTTCCATCCCACAGATTTGAGCACAAAAATCTAGGGTGACAATCCAGTGTAGTACTGAGGAAATACTTTAAACTGGGGCTCCATCTGCTCTCTTAAGGTGGATGTAAAAGATCCCAAGGCAATATTTCAAAGAAAAGTGGGGGACTTATCCCTGGTGTTCTGGCCAATATTTATCCCTCAATCAATTATTAAAGCAGATTGTCTGGTCATTACCACATTGCTGTTTGTAGGAGCTTGCTGTGTGCAAATTGGCTGCTGCATTTCTTGCATTATAACAGTGATGACAGTTCAAAAGTATTTAATTGGCTGTGAGTGCTTCAGGACATATGCTATGCTTTTTTATTCTTTCATGGGAGGTGGGCGTCAGTGGCTAGGCCAGAATTTTTATTGCCCATCCCTAATTGCCCTTGAGAAGGTGGTGATGAGCTGCCTTCTTGAACCACTGCAGTCCATGTGCTGTAGGTAAACCTACAGTGCTGTTAGGGAGGGAGTTCCAAGATTTTGACACAGTGACACTGAAGGAATGGCGATATATTTCCAAATCAGTTAGTGTGTGGCTTAGATGGGAACTTGCAGGTGGTGGTGTTCCCATGCATCTGCTGCCTTTGTCCTTCTAGGTGGTAGAGGTTGCAGGTTTGGAAGGTGTTGTCAAAGGAGCTGCTGCAGTGCAAGTTGTAGATGATACACACTGCTGCCACTGCGTGTCGATAGTGGAGGGAGCGGATGTTGAAGGTGGTGGAAAGGGTGGCAATCAAGCGGGCTGCTTTGTTTTGGATGGTGTCGGGCTGCTTGAGTGTTGTTGAAGCTGCCCTCATCCAGGCAAGTGGAGAGTATTCCATCATACTCCTGACTTGTGCCTTGTAGATGGTAGACGCTTTAGGAAGTCAAGAGGTGAGTTGCTCTCCACAGAACTCCCAGCTTCTTACCTGCTCTTGTAGCCACAGTATTTATATGGCTGGTCCAGTTCAGTTTCTGGTCAATGGTAATCCCCAGGATGTTGACAGTTGGGAACTCGGTAATGGTAATGCCATTTAATGTCAAAGGGAGGTGTTTGGATTCTCTCTTGCTGGAGATGGCCATTGCCTGGCACTTGTGTAGTGCAAATGTAACTTGCCACTTATCAGCTCATGCCTGAATGTTGGCCAGGTCTTGCTGTATATGGACTTGGACTGCTTTAGTATCTGAAGATTTGGAATGGTGCTGAACATTGTACATTCATCAGTGAATATCCCACTTCTGACCTTATGACAGAAGGAATGTCATTGAAGAAGCAGTTGAAGATGGCTGGGCCTAGGACACTACCCTGAGGAACTCCTGCAGTGATGTCCTGGGACTGAAATGATTGACCTCCAACAACCACAACCATCTTCCTTTGTGCTGGGCATGACTCCAACCAGTGGAGAGTTTTCCCGCTGATTTCTGTTGACTCCAGTTTTGCTAGGATTCCTTGATGCCACACTCAGTCAAATGTTGCCTTGATGTCAAAGACAGTCACTCTCACCTCACCTCTTGAGTTCAACTCTTTTGTCCACATTTGGACTAATGCTGTAATGAGGTCAGGAGCTGAGTTCTGCGTTGGTGGGTGGTTCACATGCAAGACAGATAATCTTTGTTTATTCTCCCTCAGATTGTAAACAATAAGCAGTACATTACCCTGTCATAGCTTTTCACAAGTGATAAGTACTGCAGAAACTTTGGGGTACAGTCAGCTCTGCCTGCCTGGCAGAAACTAGATGGGCGGACTGTTAAATTTGACTGGGAGAATTGCTCATCAAGCCCTGCATCATTCATGAGGTCTTCCATTTTTAATACACAAATCGCAGGTCACTGATGTATCCTCGTCCCGACTGCAGTTTTATTTGGTGGTTACACGGGGTGGGTGGTGGAGTGGGGGGATACCATGTGTTTCCCCGCCAGTTGATAGCAGGAAGAAAACCTGGGCCTGGTAGAGGCCCAAACTGGAATAAATGCACCAATCACTCATAAGGTATGGTGTAAATATGTTGTGGGTTTCTTTATTGAGACTGGGCACATGAGGACATATATATATGGATAGACATCAGCATATATATATTGAAGACATCAGCAGCAGAGCTGCGTGTGTTGTGTTCTGCTCACAGGCCAAAGTGAAACTGAAACTGGATCACATGACATACTTCCCTTCCAGCGGTGGCCTGCCGCTATCCCTTAAAGGCATATTACAACATCCCCCTTTTAAACATAATTTTCCCCTTTTTAAAGAAGTATAATTATTTACAATACATGTTCATATTTTGTTACCATTACATAAGTGTGTAGGACTGGTAAATCTATGAGTCTCTAAAACGTAGAAGTAAGCTGCTGGTGTGCCCGGACCTTATAATGGTAACCTTGTCTGGAGGTTTCTTTAATTGCTCACAGTGATTTGTGGGGTTTTTGTTCTTGGATGTTGTTCCTGGTTGCATTTGGGATCTTGTTCTAGATGCAGTAGGACTGCACGGTGGTTGAAGAGCTGGAATAGACCTGATTTGTCTTCAGTTACACCTCACTATTGTGCCATTGTGTGTGATGACTTCTTAGGAGTTTGGTTCCGAACAAATCCTTGTCACCTCGGCTGTTTGCAAGGACTTTCTGTGGGATCTTGGATGCGAACTTGTCCCAACTGTAAACTTGACAATTCTGTACCCGCATTTTTATTGTGCATGTTAGTCATTTTCTCTTGCAGTTTTAAAAATTTCTCTCTAGTTTCTGAGAGAGTAGAATAGGTAAGAATAGGTAAATTGTTACTTACTGTACTATCAAACATGACTTCTGCCAGTGATAGACTAGTTGCAATTAAAGGTATCGCTCTCAGATGTAACATTACAATGTGTAGATCTTGCTTGGTCTGTCTACATTTGAGAATTAGGGATTTCACCGTACAAATCATTCATTCAGCTAGGCCATTAAACCTAGGGTAATGAGGCGAAGAAGTAGTGTGATCAATATTCTACTTCTCACACACATCCTGAAATGGTTTACCAATAAATTGCGGACCGCCAATCATAGTGATCTCTCTGTGCACACCAGATAAACTGAAAATAGCACTTAGAGCGTGCGCGACACTTGTGCTTGATGTATTGTGCAATTGACGAATAATGGGGTACTTGGCAAAGTAGTCGACAATGAAGATGAAGTCAGTGCCATGGACATGAAGAGGTCGGATACAATTTTGGATCAAGGATGGGTAGGAACTTCATGTTGAATTATTGGTTCTTTGTGCTGACTTGGCATATGCTCTTGAAAAGCCTCACACTTCTTGACAAAGACTTCAATGTCATTGTTCATAGCCGGCCAATAGGCTGTCTCTCTTGCAAGTCTTTTCGTCCAATCTATGCCCAAGTATGAGTGATGAAGTTGTTGAATATCAGGTTACAAAGATTCCAGCATGATGACCAGCCTGCCTTTAAAAATGACTTCCTGGGAGATGCTCAGCTCCCCCCGAGTAAGGCCAAAATGGTCTCACATGTTCATGGACATGCTGTATTAAATCAGGCCATCCTTCAATGATGGTTTTTCACAGTTTCTGTAGTGTAGAATCTTTCACCATTTCTTCTTGTAGCTGCTGGCATTTGCATTATGCAAAATGTACCAAATCAATTGGTGGGCTTGCATCCTCCTGCAAGTGTAACTATAAAGTTCCCTTGAAACTGCCAATTTTAGGGAAACATTCTAGATATTTCAATGTTAGGCCGTGAACTGGGGTGAAAGGAATGGTTTCGGAAGTTGATCTGCCATATAAGGTCTGACTGATTCCATAGATTGTCATTAATGTGAGGTCACGACATGCCGGTAGATCTGCGATTGCCGGGCCTTTAGTCTCTATGATATGGAACATCTGTGGCACTCAGGAGGATTGATTGTAGTTGTACTCCAGGAGTATGGGTCCTGCAAATGGAATTTGTGAACCCTTGTATGCTGAAAGTTGCGCAGTAGTAGGTTTCGCCATGGTCTTCCAAGGCTGGGGAATGTCCTTTAGAATCCGCAGAGGTACTATGTTGGCACTTGCCCCTATGACAATTTTGGCCAATAACGAATAGTTGACAACTTTCTTAGGACAGATCATTTTAAACTTGGCAAACACTTCAGATGGTGTGACGGTATCTATGTTTTCCACAAGATTGACTATGTGAAAAATGTGTTCACCACTCGGTGTTTTGTTACGCACAGCTTCGTCATTATCTTGTTTGTCAGTCACCTTATCTATATGTTTCTGACGGGATACCGGGTGGTCATTTTTATTGCTTTGAAGGTACTCGTTGTGTATGATCTGTTTGGATTAGCGCACGGCTCTTTGTAGCTGCATCAACCATTGCTCTAGTGCACTGCCACAGCCAATGGCTCTTTCTGCAACATGCCTTGCAGAATTGTTGGAAAGCTGGGAATTTTGTCGGTGCATGCAGAACACCTTGCATATGTCTTGCTAGGTTTGGGTGCACTAGTGAATGTGTCAACAATTGGAATTGTGCACAGGACCTGTAAGCCTCGTTGACCTGTGAGGATTGCCTTGTACTTTTGCCCATACTTGACTAGCTCTTCGACGCTATACATTTTAGGGTTGTCTAGCAGATTTTTCCGGAAAACTTCCATGGGAGTGGAGGTTACCACCAACTGAAAAATTCTGTCCGCTAGCTCAGTAATAGAAAAATCACAGTACATACCCTTTTCCCTGCACCTGCTGTCAAAGTGGCCTATGGATTCTGTAGGCTGCTGTCGAAATTACATGAACTCTAGTCGATGAATACGGAAGCTTAATCTGATTCTGAACTGTTCTTCCAATATAGTCCATACGTTTTGGGAATTCTTTAGCTCTTCTGCTGTTAATCCTGACATGTTCAGCCTGTGTAGACTTTCATTCCCAATTGCTAGGTGTATTTTTATGGCTTGCATGTCTGGTTCAGACGCATCTGAATTAAGAAACCACAGCTTTGTACACTGTTTAACGATTTTGAATTCAGATAGATGGTCAGCTGCATCTCAATTCAAACTGGGGAACTTTGTGGGCGTTCTGACAATATCCCTTCCTTCTCCTATAGTACCTGGGATGAGTGTCGCTGTAGCCTCTTTTGTGCACTTTTCTGCTGCTCCACCTGTTGTAATCGCAGCCTTCTCTGGCCTGACTTTTATAACGTTTTGGTTTTTTTTGTTTGACTCTCCCTGGTTCACTATCGATTCAGCCTTCACCCTGGTCACTTGGCTTTCCCGACTGACCTAACCTGATCCTCTTGACGTGCTGTCCTGTTCATGGAACTGACAGGCTATGCACTGCAATCTCACAACGAGGGATCTGTCTGCTTACCACCTCTTTATGTGAGCACTGTTCCACCCTGTGTTTTCAAAGCTCTTCTGCATAGTCAGCATGCTGTGTTCTCAGCATTATCTAATGCTTCAAATTGTTGCGGTCTAACCAAAATGTCAAGGGTCGTCTCATGCCATGTAGCACGATCTAAAGCTGTTCACCATGTCGTACCTGTACTTACTCTTGCTGCCACGCTGTTTGACGACCACTGAACACCATGTCTTGGTTTTATAATGATATAAAAGCACCAGTCATAACAGATAGTGTAAACATACTGCCGGTTCATTTATTGAGACTAGGCACATGAGAACATATTTTCATGGATAGAAAGCTTTAAGACCTTAGCATCAGCTCTCAGGCCAAAGTGAAACTGAGACTGGATAACATGACACACTTCCCTTCTAGTGATGGCATGCTGCTATCGTGTAAATGCATATTATAACAAAATCAACCCTGCATGTTCGCCAGCTGCTGCTTGCTGCCTGTTTCAGGTGAACAGTTGTCCAGCAACATGTAGATAGGGCCCAGAAGTTTAAAAAAATCAATCCGGCCTCAAGTTATCATGGTCTGTGGGTGGACGTTTACCAGTCACCTTGCCTACCGCATGTCCAGTTCTCTGTCTTGAGTTAAAATCAGGGCTATTGTATTGAGCATCTTTCTAACAATGGACACAGGTATATTTTATTTTCATTGTCTGGGCCGTATTTCATGGTGCAACTCAAACATCCCTTTGTAGCATCTGCCCAATCTTTGTTCACTCCACTTGATTATGGCCCAGGCAGTTGACATAAAAATCTATCCCGAGGAGAAAAACATGGAGGGATTCAGGCAAACAGATGCAGGGAAAGGCTGCAAATTAAATCAATTTTTTTTAAAACTGAAATTGTGAGGGCAAGTTTTGGCCAAGCTCTCAAGGAAAATGAGGTAGTTAGCTGGGAGTTATTCTGTGCAGAAATGGGACATGCTCATTGTTTTGATATAATGATCTAAAATAATCAAATTTCCCCCTCCCCTGATTGATTTAACAAATCATTAAACAGTTAACTTCCATAATTCTTCTTTATCCCTCACAGAAATGTTCACTCAATGATACAAAGCATCTTAAATGAGTGGGCGAACATACAGAATGACACTCTTAGTCAGATTTACTTAGTTCAAACAGTACAGTTTGTCCCTGGCAGGAATGTGGTAATCTTTTTGTTTTAAGGTAGTCTTGTCAACCACTCTTCTCGCACTGTCCTTTGAATAATCTCTAGTAGCCAGAGTCCAGCTCTTTTGTCCCACATTCTTTGGTGTTTGCTTGTAATGTGAAACTTCTAGATGGATAATGAATCATTGTTCGCTGTCTCCCCAGACATAGTATGATATTATTCAATAAACCAAACAGCTAACGCATCTACATAATATTTTGAACCAATAATTGCAATTAAACTCAAGATCCAAGTGTCAGTGTTGCTTACCCAGTTGAGCCACATGTAAATGAAAACTAAATGTATTCCATTCACTTCCTATAAACCAAAATAGCTGATCAACAGCTCCACACCTGCCTTATAGCCAGTATTATTTAAAACTGTGCGAATTGGTTCCTCCATTTTAGAATGAACAAGGTACAGGATCATCACCAGATATTACAATTCTTCGGCTGTAGTTACGGAAGTGTCAAACCACCTAAGCTTTCAGGCGATGTACCTCCTCATTAGTATCCTATGGGAATCTTGATGATATTGCGTCTAACGCAAATATTTCTGCCGTCAATATCTTAAAATGTCCTTGTTGCTTCCATCTTGCAAGAAATTAAGAGATAAAATTCAGGGCATTCGCTGCTGTTAATTAGTCCAAATTGGGTTTCTGGAAGGTTTGCAATACAAAAAACTTGAATTTGTTACAGCCCTGCAATCTGTGACCACCAAGATCACCTTTGTAGTTGCTTTATTTGTGAAGTGCCACTTTCTGTCCTAGTGGTAGCAGTTCTTCGGCAAAAAACACATTCTTGAGATGAAATTTTGTACAGAGAAACAAAACTGCACAGCAATGTATAATATCGCTAAGTGTAGTAAAATAAAGTGTTAATGGTGAGTAATCAGTTCTGTTTATGCATTAGAATAGTTAGTAAGTGACCTTTTTAGCTGACAATTGGCATATCTTCATTTCGTAGCCTATTGTAGTACTTTTGACATATTGTACTTAATTATTTTTGTGTTTCATTTCCAGCAAGTTACTGGATAAATTTGGGTCAACAATAATTATCTGTAAACTTGTTCATGCAAACGTGGCTGATACCTGAACACTCCTTAGTTAACTTTTTCTCCAAGGTTAAGGTCGTTGGGATTTAATTGTTACCAATTGCAGAAGTTTAAAGCAATTAGCAGTCATATCCATACATAAAAACTGAGAAGTTTGATAATGGTTTTCAATGTGCATACTCTGCCACTTTTTTCAATCAGACACCATCTTTCATAAATTCTTCCAAGTGCAGCAAATTGTGGATAGGATACACTTGCTGGACCATCTGTTTAATAATAGCCTGCCCATTTGACCTGTAGCGAATATTTTGTCATTTCTTTGTATGATCTGTAATGATACACAGGGCTTCACCTGTTGCACAAACATTTTAGATATTTTTCCCTCCATTAGCCTGCAAATTCTTATACTTCACAGCTGAAATCATGTACTAAATGTCCTTTATACCATCTGCATTCCTATTAAAGAGCAAACAACAGTACTACCACGGGCACATTCATATGGCTGCTCAGTTGTGTGTTACTTGTTATGCACCTGAAGTCTAAGAAAGTGTACTGAGTGAACTTCCTCTCAAAACAAAGGGGGTAATATTGACTTAGTCTGATAATGTTATCACCTGTTTTACACTATCACAGTAGTGAATCAGCCACCTGTTTTATGAAACAAAAACAAAAATACCTGGAAAAACTCAGCAGGTCTGGCAGCACCTGCGGAGAGGAACACAGTTAACGTTTCGAGTCCGAATGACCCTTCAACAGAACTAAGTAAAATAGAAGAGAGGTGAAATATAAGCTGGTTTAAGGGGGTTGGAACAAGTAGAGCTGGATAGAGGGCCAGTAATAGGTGGAGATAACAAGGCAAAAGAGAGATACTAAAATCCTGACGGAGAGAAGAGCAGTACTTCTTCAAGGTAGGCATTCCTTGAAGAGAAGTGGCAGTCAATTAAACACTAAGATATTCCTCTCCGCAGATGCTGCCAGACCTGCTGAGTTTTTTCAGGTATTTTTGTTTTTGTTTTGGATTTCCAGCGTCCACAGTTTTTTGCTTTTATCTTAGTGTTTAATTGACTGCCACTTCTCTTCAAGGAATGCCTACCTTGAAAAAGTATTGCTCTTCTCTCCATCAGGATTTTTGTATCTCTCTTTTGCCTTGTTAGTTCTGTTGAAGGGTCATACGGACTCGAAACGTTAACTGTATTTCTCTCCGCAGATGCTGTCAGGCCTGCTGAGGTTTTCCAGCTATTTTTGTTTTTGTTTCAGATTCCCAGCATCCGCAGTATTTTGCTTTTATGATAAAGATAAGGTTTCAGGTAATTATTTTAGTGGACAGAGCAGACAATTGCACTCAGATGCTTGTTGACACCAGTGGATAAGTTTTCCCCCCGTTAGGAGGGGAAGTGCGGGAGCAGGCGCGGAGGGGGAGGGGGGCGTGCATCCGATCGTGCCGCCATTTTACGTGGGCGGGCCAATTAAGGCCCACCCAGCGTGACGTTTTCCAGAAAGCGCTATACACTCTCTGTGCAGGTGGGGTGGGGGGGGCCGGTGATTCCCTCAGCTGGAAGTGCGTTCATTTGCACATGCACACGAAAGAGCACACTGATTTCCCTGAGGCTAAGTGCTGCCTCAGGGAGATCGGCTCCGAGTTAAAATTTGCAATAAAAATGATAGACAAATTCCCCTGACATGTCCCCTCATGTGACACTGCCACATGAGTTGGGACATATGCATAACTTTAACTGAAACCGCCACTAAAAATTTAAATACCCTCATGAAACCTCATCCCGCCCGTGGTCGGGGTTTCATGCTTTTTCTGAAGCCCGCCAGGGCCCCCAGCCTGCCCGTCAACCTTAAGGTTGGACGGCAGGTCCATTAATGATTTTAGTTAATTTCTCAATGGCCTCAATTGGCCGTTGACAGGTTGGCGGGTGCGCAGCTGACTCGGCTGCGCCCCCGCCGACCTGAAAATGGAAATGATGCGGGGTGACGTCGGGAATTCCACCAGACATCATCCCGTGTCATTTTACGCGTCGGCGAGTGGGCCCCCGCCCCCGCTCGCTGACCGGAAGATCCTGCCCTTGTGTTTTGTGATTAGGTCAAATAATGCTAGGTGACTGGGCAATCCTTTGAGATGTGAATATATATGAGCTTGTAGACCAGTGGATGTGATGGATGGGAGATTTACATTAACTTTAATACCTCTAACGGTGGGATTGTTTGGTCCTAAGGAGTCAGATTCAAAGTATTGATAACTATTTGAGAGCTGGAGAAGATGTGATTTTGATTTTTGTCTTGTGTCAAAGGCAAACAGATTATCAGATGACCAGATAACTGTTGTTGACACTTTATCTATGTAAATTCTCAAAATTGTTAATAACTTAATTCCATCGCCATCGACAAATATTTGTTTCAGCATCAAATAAGATTACATCAAAGTAAAATAAATGAACATAACAGCCCCATATTGCTCAGTCCCAGGCCTCATGTGAGGCAACTAATTGAAGCTCCGCGGAGTCATGCAACATTCCATCAGAGACTACAAAGGATTTTGGCCTTTTTGTTCATTAGTCTATCATGCCTAACAGTCAGTCAGTGTGATTTTTTGCTGCCTTTCAGAGTAAACTGGGGTATGTGGTAGGCATTCGATGTTGCGTGTAGTGTGACATGTCATATGTAATGAGTAATTGTTAGTCCCATGGCATGATCTCCATTTCATGCTGTGCATAAAGGTGCAGCCTTAGTTATTGCAAACTTGGGGCTCAAATTTACTTCTGTGCAAGTGGGTGGATTTTGAATGAATTAAAATCTCGGCCTTGGTCTACTTACACAAAGTGCCTTTTTGCTGTGAACATATATTAGAAGCACTGAAAGAAAGCCCAAACAGTAAAAACATCAACCTCTTTTTCGTTTTTTACATGTTGAGTAACCGAATGTGCATTTCTAATATTTTTTTAAAATACACAAGGCTAGAAATTTTTACTTAAATTCTTAAAACTTTTCCACTTTTAAGCTGGTACATAACCAAGAATAGGAGAGAGTTTTTTTTACAGGCTCCTGCACCTGATCTAAATTGATTGATGCGGACAACCTCCAATTCCATTGAAAAGTACAGATTATTTTATAGAACACTGATTTTGCTTTGAAAACAGAAACAAGCTGGTACATGTCTTGAAGTACCGATAGTGAGCTAAAAACATTATGATTGACATGCATGATTTTTCGTTGACGCGTAACATTGGACACATTGTAAAAGAATAGTGTTATACTGTATGGTGCTTACTTGTCTCCTGTTATTTTTCTTCCCAGCTCCAGAAGACCAGGAGAACCCCTTCTGAGGCTTTCACAACAGAAAGTCCTGTCATTGACCTCACTACGGAGCCTCTGGAGAGCAATAAGATACCTTTAAATCAAGCGGAAGACTTTGTTTGTGAAAATAATATTGTGAAGGCTACAGAAGAAGCCCCTCAGTACCAGGTAAAATTCTATTTGAATACACCGAGAAAGATTACATGAATTTGGGCTCCCAATGCAGAGTGCTGATCAGTGTGCCAGACAGGACTTTTTATCTGGACAGAACTTTAACCTTTGCACCTGAATTCCTGATGTGCATTTCTGTAACAAGAAGCTCTGCATTGGAAGTTAAAATTTTAAAAATCGATACTTTAGCCTCTAAATGATTGTCTTGGTAATGTACCTTTTTAGTACAGTGGAGGTTGACCAATCAGAGTCAACCTGCCTGGCTTGAATTTAAACAGAAGCTTGGCAGTTAATTGTTCCTTGGTGCATTCTCCATGGCAATGCCTCTACCAATCAGAACCCTCTTGCTAACCAATCAGCACTGTCTTTTCATGCAGTATAAGTTGTTTCCCTTTACAATTGGCATTCTTGTGAATCTGTCCTGATGAGTGCAAGATGAAAAGCTTCAACAGCATGTCTCTTTTTTCGGTAATACTCAAATTCTGTGCTACCAAATGACTAATAAGAAAAATTAATTACCAGTGACCAATGTAAAGATTACGCAGGATTTCATGTTTTAAGACTTTTACTGTAACAAAATCAACACCGACTTAGCATTATTTGGTAGACAATTAATATACTAAACTACAGAAAAGGTATCCCTCCTTCATCTTCTAAACACAATGGAAAATCCCACACTGCATTTGTATAATGCGCTGCACTCTCTATGGACATGTAGCCTTAAGTTTAAAGTCCAGTTCCTCCTGCGTTAACAGAATCCTTTCTCCCTGCTTCGCCAGGGTGAATCTTCCAGTGTTCTTTTACACAAAGTCCTTTTCACTGAACCCTTTGAGCATAATTGAATGGATTCCCCTGTTGTAAGGTTCCCTCTGATGATTCTGTGGTCTGTAACTTTTCACAATCCTTCTTTCCCCGACAATGCTCGCCAGCACTTGACCTGGCGATTAGCCCAAAAGCAGTCTTTCTATTCTGATTGGTATAGTAGCACGTGTGGTGGGTCTACTTGCCCCAACAGTTTTTTTTAATTAGGCAAAGTCATCAAGGGTTATGGATCAAAGGGTTATGGAGTTGAGATACAGGGCAGCCATGATCTAATTGAATGCGCTAGAATACTTCTGCCTTCCCCTTCAGTCTGACTGACTGAGTCTGTAAGTCTGCAGCAGTAGGTCAGCTGTATTTTCCTTCGTGTCTATGTGTTAAAACTCACACCTGACTTTAAACAAGTTTTGAATTGCCCCCCACCCCCCTCCATCCCCATGGCAACCAGGTCACATGGGATTATCACTGGGCAGAGGACAGCACAACTTCACACCATTCCCCCCTTTCCAGGGTATTCTGTTTTACCTTAAAAGGGACAGTTTAAAACATAACCGACTTATAAAGTCTAGCATCATAAAACCAATAATTCCAGAACAACTCATTGCGCCAATGCTGAGGATTTGCTGGTGAACATCCTTAATTGTTTATATCCATTAGATATTATCAGGGTCTGTGGTGAAAAGGTTGAAATGTTATTACCTCTTGAAAAAATAGAAATATAGGCATAGGAATATTTATATCAAATGTTTATTTTATGTTACTCTGGCTATTTATTTTTTATTCGCTCATGGGATGTGGGCATCACTAGCTAGGCCAGCATTTATTGCCCACCCCTAATTGCCCTTGAGAAGGTGATGACATAAATATTTCTATAACAAGCATGCTTACCTTGCCCCACCCTGATGTTCTGATCAAGGATGTGGTTGTAACATAGACCTGTAAATTATAATGCATTTTGACAAATTTAATATGTTTGTATGAAATTCCTTCCTATTAACAGACCAACTAAACCATTTATTTTAAAAGGCACACTGTCTCAGTTGAAATAGAATAAAAATGACTTTCATTCTAATTAAATGTTCATATCGGAAAATTTTCACAGCATAATTTCAAGGCTGGGTTTCTTGAATCTAGCACAGTGTCCTTGGCCCAACCATCTTCAGCTGCTTCATCAATTACCTTCCTTCCATGATAAGATCTGAAGTGGGGATGTTTGCTGATGATTGCACAATGTTCAGCACCACTAGCAATTCCTCAGATACTGAAGCAGTCCATGTCCAAATGCAGCAAGACCTGGACAATACACAGGTTTGGGCTGACAGGTAGCAAGTAACATTTGTGCCACACAAGTGCCAGGCAATGACCATCTCCAACAAGAGAGAATCTAACCATCGCCCCTTGACATTCAATGGCAGTACCATCATTGAATCCCCCACTATCAACACCCTGGGGGTTACCATTGACCCGAAACTGAACTGGACTAGCCATTTAATACTGTGGCTATAAGAGCAGGTCAGAGGCTAGGAATCCTGTAGTGAGTAACTCACCACCTTACTCCCCAAAGCTTGTCCACCATTTACAAGGCATAACTCAGATGGAATACCCTCCATTTGCCTGGATGAGTGCAGCTCCAATGACACTCAAGAAGCTTGACACCATCCAGGACAAAACAGCCTGCTTGATTGGCACCATTTCCACAAACATTCACTCCATCCACCACCAACTAACAGTGGCAGCAGTGTGTACCATCTACAAGATGCACTGCAGAAACTCACCAAGCCCCCGTTGACAGTACCTTCGAAACCCACAACTGCTACCATCTGGAAGGACAAGGGCAGCAGATAGATGGGAACACCACCACCTTGAAGTTCCCCTCCAAGCCACTCCCCATCCTGACTTGGAAATATATCGCCATTTCTTCACTGTCGCAGGGTAAAAATCCTGGAACTCCCTCCCTAACAGCGCTGTGGATGTACTTACACTGCAAGGGCTGCAGCAGTTGAAGAAGGCAGCTCACCACCACCTTCTCCAGAGCAATAAGGGATGGGCAATGAATGCTGGTCCAGCCAGCGACGCCCACATTCCGTAAAATGAATAAAAAGATGTTTGGCCAAGCATGCAAGTGGGCTCTAAGATAAAAGCAAAATACTGCGGATGCTGGAGATCTAGAACAAAAACAAAAATACCTGGAAAAACTTCAACAGGTCTGACAGCATCTGTGGAGAGGGACACAGTTGACGTTTCGAGTCCATATTAGAACTAAGACATATAGAAATTAGATGAAATACAAGCAGGTAGAAGGGGGTGTCCGTCAACACCTCTTTGTCTTTTTGTCTATGACATCTTTGGCAGTCTCTTCTTGGCCTCCAACTATCACTGGCTCCCTATCGAGCTCTCCTGACCCACCCCCTTCTACCAGCTTATATTTCATCTCATTTCTATATGTCTTAGTTCTGATGAAGGGTCATATGGACTCAAAACATCAACTGTATCCCTCTCTGCAGATGCTGTCAGATCTGCTGAGTTTTTCCAGGTATTTTTGTTTTTGTTATGCAAGTGGACTCAGTGCCTACTGAAAACAAACACACTTTTTCTACCCACGACAATTTTACAGTATTATTGATCCATGTTTCAGTGTTAAAATTTATTACGAGCACTATTCAGAAGAGGAAATGTTTGCAACATAATTAGGAAGAAATAACTTCAGAGAAGTGATGGAGCTGAATATACTTTCTGAAAAATTTGATATTAATCCACTGTGTGATGAGATACCATGAGGGGAGGCCAAGTACTTTGCCACAGTGAACAGAAGATTGTAGGGCAAGACATTGCTGGGTTATATTTATTTACCCCTTAGAAGCTGGCTCACAGCAACCTGACAGTTTTGAAATTTTTGACAGTTTTTTTATGACGCAAGGTCAACAGGGTCTATGGATTAAAGGCAGTTAATAGAGTTGAGAAACACGGATGCCACGATCTAATTGAATACGCTGTAAGGGCTGAATAGGAAAAACTGAAAAGTGTGCAGTTACATCGGAATAAATGAGTGAGGAAGGATGTTGTGGGCTGTAATATGTCTGATACAATAAGCTATGCATAGACAGTATACTGTAATATTTTCACTTTATCTGATTTTGTGGTAATTGTATAGGAAAAATGTGTGTTGCTTTTTTACAATGTGACACTGGTGATTAAATTGGCACCTATATTTGCATTTGGTTGTGAGAATCCTATGTCATTTGAATACTACGCTTAGTAATAATGTTAAAATGTAAGATTTGATATCTTGGTTTTGAATAATTTTACAGTAATATCCAATATTATATTGTCTATTAATTTCCTTCTGATAGGAGATTCAATAGTTAGGGGAGCAGACAGGCTTTTCTGCAGCTGCAGACGTGACTCCGGGATGGTATGTTACCACCCTGGTTCCAGGCTCAAGGATGTCACTCAGCGCCTGAGCTAGGTAAGAAGTTAAAAAGTAGGAAATCAAAGGCATTAATTTCTGTATTACTCATGGTCCCTTACATTAGTGAGTACAAAAATAGGTGATTGATGTAGATAAATGCTTGATTTGAGAGATAGTCGTTTGGTAGTACAGAACTTGAGTATTGCTCAAAAAAGAGACATGTCGAAGCTTTTTGTTTTGCACTCATCAGGACACTTTGCAAGAATGCCAATACAAGGGGAAAACAACAATTTACACTGTATGAGAAGAAAGTGCTGATTGGTTGGCAAGTGGACTCTGATTGATAGAGGCGTTGCCATGGAGAATGCATCAATTGATGGTGACTGACAGTTAACTGCCAAGCACTGTTTGAAATTTAAACCAGGTAGCTTGACCCTGATTGGTCAAGGCATTGCCCTGAGGAATGAGTCAGCGAATGGCTGACACTCATTTTGTTTAGCTGAAACAGGCGCAATGTTCTTTCTGGGTGGAATCATCCCAGATTTGCACTAAATGCGGTAGTGGGCAGGTATTAATTATGCATTCCTGTGATACATGCCGTTTTGATGGTGGGTGGCTATGATTCGCCTGCCACACCTTCACTGCTTCATCATGCCATGCACTACATTTAAAGTACAGCTGCACTCAGTGCTTCCAGCCCAAGACTGCAGCAAAAAAGACATGGCTCCGAAAGGCAAGAAGACGGCAGCCCTCGACCACCTTTTGGATGCCGTGGAGGCCCGCTGTGATGTCCTCTACTCTCGCTTTGGCTGTAGAAGGGGCAGGTACATTACCTTTCTGGCATGGTAGGCGATGGCAGTGGTGTTCAGTGCCAGTGTTGCACAGAAGAGGTTGATCATCTAATGCAGATAGAGGATGAATGATCTCATCCATACAGCCAGGATATGGCAACCATCTCATCACTGCAAACTCACACACTCAAGCCGGTATTAATTATACATTCCTGGGATACACGCCGTTTTGATGGTGGGTGGCTGTGATTCGCCTGCCACACCTTCACTGCTTCATCACGCCAGGCACCACATTTAAAGTACAGCTGCACTCGGTGCTTCCAGCGCCTACCATGCCGGAAAGGTAATGTACCTGCCCCTTCTACAGCCAAACTCTCACACTCATGCATTAATTGGCATCTCACTCACTGCCAGCTCAAGGGACATCACCACCCATTCTCACACACATACCCTCACATGTCCATCTAGCCTCATCTCCTCTGGAGACTGCCTCCTCAGCCATCACCATCTTGAGGCCACTTGCACAGATCAACATGTGCCCCTACACACACCCTGGAATACCCTCCTTCCCTAGTACAGCTCTTGTCCTGCAGCCTCCTCCCTTGCCTGAGGCCACTTCTCCCCCTTCCCCAAGCAAGACCTTGCCCTGCAGCCGTTGAAAAGCCACCTACGTATGGCTGATCTGGTAGGTAGAGGCTTACCCATGAGCCCCACTAAAAGTGATGTGGTGCTGTCTCTGAAGCCTGGCGCTGATAACTACAAGTGCTGACCAAAGCAAGGTAGGCAAACAAACCTTGAAGTCCCGAGTGAAGTGCTTGCCTTATATATGCTGTTGTGAAACATGTCAGCATGTTTTCCCGCCAACATGGGTGGACGATCCCGGGGGGGGCGGTGGGGTGAGTCTGGCAGGTTGGCCTTATAATGATGTGCTGATGCATTGAAATGAAGTTCCCGATGGCTGGGTACATTGCCTGCCATCGGCGAGCAGAGCAGGCGATGATAAACTGATTTCACAATGTCGTGAAACCGATTTTTGACCTTTTCGCCATATTGTTCGCTAATGCCACTGAACACACCTGACGCTGGTGGGCATGGAAAATCCCGGCTTCTGCCTGCAAAGAACAGGGCCCTGTATATTAATATATCTAGCTTGTGGATATTTAATTCCGTAGCTGCAAGTAATAATTTCCTTACATGTCTTAATGGGCTCCATCCTGCGCTCAAATTCACCTTTGAAATGGAGCAGTCAAATTAACTCCCCTCCCTGTACGTACTAGTTGAGAAATCTGCCAGGGGGTTCTCTAATTTATTCCTAAATTTATTTCCATCCATTGTTTTATCTCCACTTTTTAGCCTATTTCGATCCCTTCCCTCTACCCCACCCCACTAGGGCCATCTGTCACTTGCTCATCCTGCTTCTACCCTTAATGTCACCATTAGCACATCCTTTAGCTAATATCACCACCATCAACACCCCTTTGTCCTTTTGTCTATGACATCTTTGGCAATCGCTTCTTTGCCTCCACCTATCACCTCTATCCAGCTCCACCTGTCTCACCCCTCTCCACCCCCCCCTTCAAACAGCTTATATTTCACCTAATTTCTACTTTTCTTTAGTTCTGAAGAGTCATACGGACTCGAAACGTTAACTCTGTCTTCCTCTCCACAGATGCTGTCAGACCTGCTGAGTTTTCCCAGCTATTTTTGTTTTGGTTCTCTACCACAGTCTACCACAAGCCAACCTTCACTGGTCAATATACATGTTGGGATTCTTACAGTTCCACACGCTATTACATCTTATTGGCAACCTTGTAAATACCCAGTTTCTCAATATGCAAGCTTGATGCTGAAATAGGGCGCATCAAAGGTATCCTGTGGGACAATGGCTACCCTGATCAGATCATTATCATGCAAACTTATGAAGGCCGTCACTTTCGAGCCTGAAAAATGCTCAGTCTATCTCAGATTACCCTGGAAGGGCAAGGTATCTCAAAAATTTGAGCAACAGGTGAAGCTAGCTGTTTCACACTGCTACTGTGCAGTAGCAACACGAGTGGTATTCGCCACTAACAGGATGCTGCCGTCAGGCCAAAAAGATGTTCGGCCTATCGCACAAACGAGTAAGGTTCAGAACAAATGTGTTGCCAGAAAGGAAAAGGATGGGACTCCTAAGTCTAGACCCCACTGGTTGTCAAAGAGCATGCAGAGGGGTGGTGGTGTGTTATAGTTCTCCCAGGGAGTCCAAGTTGCTATGGTAACATGCACTTTTATATGCATGTTGTAGTTTGGAATTTTGGACAGTGATGGTAGAGGCTCCAACTTTCTTTCCATTACATAGCTGACCAGCAATCTCCCCCTGTTATTGCCTGCCATTGACATGTGTTGGAAGGATTTGCACGTTGTTGCTCAACCTGTTTGGCTGTGTTTTGAGCTCCCCTTCCTTGGCCATCAAGTCTTAGGGCGGGACTCAAACCCAGAGGCAGAGATGATACCTGCTGCGCCACAAAAACCTCTTATGTACAAAGTAGGATAAGGCAAAAAAGGGAAACTTATGTTAGACAATGAAAGCTCAATCCTGTGGAAAGTCTAGAGAAGTAAAGCAAGTACAGGGGTGAAATTAAAAAAAGAAATTAGGAAAGAAAACAGAGCATTAAAAGAGGGCATTATTCATTCTTGGGATGTGAACATTACTAGCAGGCCAACGTTTATTGCTCATCCCTAATTATCCTTAAGAATTTAACAAAACATTAGCATTTAACATTATGGAAAACGCAAAGATGTTTTAGAATTACACAAAGAGCTAAAGGTTAATATAAATAGCAGTGAGGGGGGAGGATTGAAGACCAAAAGGCAACTTGTCTGGAGTCAGAAGATGTGGACATGGTTTTCAATGAATATTTTATATCTGTCTTCATAGAAGTTGTAGTTCAGGAGGTGAATGAAATATTAAACACAATGCAAGAATTATGAGCAGGAATAGGCCATTCGGCTCCCTGAGCCTGCTCCACCATTCGATGAGATCATGGCTGATCTGAACGTTGCCTCGACTCCACTTTCCTGTCTGCCCCCCATAATCCTTGATTCCCTTGTTGATTAAAGATCTATCTAACTCGGCCTTGAATATATTCAATGATCCAGCCTCCACTGCTCTCTGGGAAGAGAATTCCACAGACTAACAACCCTCTGAGAGAAAAATTTTCTCCTCATCTCAGTCTTGAATGGAAGACCTCTAATTTTTAAATGTGTCCCCTAGTTCTAGGCTCCCTGACAAAGGGAATCATCCTCTTAGCATCCATCCTGTCAAGTCTCCTCAGAATCTTGTATGCTTCATTAAGATTACCACACATTCTTCTAAACTCCAATGGTTATAGGCCCAACTTGCTCAACCTTTCCGCTTCATCCCAGGAGTCATTTGAGTGAACCTTCTCTGAACATCATCTAATGCCATTATATCGCCTCTTAAGTGAGGACAGCAAAATTGTACACAGTACTCTGAATGCGGCCTCACTCAGGCCTTGTACAACTGTAACAACACTTTCCTACTTTTATACTCTATTCCTCTTGCATTTCCCCTCCAATGAATGGCTTAAACAGGGAGAGGAAGTATTGTGGTTTAGCATTTTCAAAAGTGGATGAATTGCCAGGCCCCGATAGGGTGACCAGCTGCCCTAGGGCAAAATTTTTCTTCCCGGGGCAGGCGCGCACCCAACCCGATTGGGAGTAAGATAGTGTGCAATGATGTCGAGTGAGCATCCCGATGTCATCGTGCACTCACACAATATTTGGCTCAGTGGACGTGCGCGGATGCCGGAGCGATGCCCGCCATTAATTAAGCTGCCACTTAAAGCCCTTAACAGTCCAATTGACTGTGATTTTTCCTTGCTCATGCGATTTTCTGCTCATTGCCCGGGCAGGCGGGCAGCCAACATTTTCACATACCTCATCCAAGGGCGGGATAAAATGGGTCAGCAGCATTGCCAGTGTGAGTAGTGAGGAGTTTTGAAGATAGTTTGCAGCTGGTTGCTTATTGGTACTTAGCAGCTACATCTCTGTTCGGGGCTTCATTCTTAGCATTTCTAGACTTCATTTCAGGACTCATTGCTGTCTGCCAGGCCCCCGGAGGGTTCTGACTGTGTGGACCCTTCCAGGTATCAGACAGCCTTTCCTTACCCTGGTAATGGGGATTTTGGTCTCCGCTGAAGCAACTCCTCTGAGGAGGAAGAGAGGGGCAGAAGGGAGAGGAGGCCAGATGTCCCAATGCAGCTTCTAGGGGAGGGACCTGTGGGAGGAGAGGCGCAGGCACAAGGGGTGCAGGGCCAGCAGGTAGTGCAAGGTGGAAGGGGCTGCAGAAGACGCCACTATCCTACTGCTAGAGTTTACAGGCAGCGATGCAGCTACCTCACTATGTTTGAGGTGCAATGCCAAAGGAGGCACCACCTCTCAAAGGAGAGCGTGACCTCCATTTGCCAGATGATTGGGCCTGAGATCAGCTCCAACTAGGTGGGCAGACACATCATGCCAGTGGCTCTGAGGTCAATGTAGCCCTCAACTTCTATGCCTCTGGCTCTTTCCAGGGGATCTGTGTGGAGTCTTCTAATCAGCTGTCCACAGTTGCGTTAAGCTGGTGACAGAAGCTCTGTTCAGGTGGGTATTGACCTTTATTCTTTACCTTACGGAGGAGGCCAGAAAAGCTGAGTGAGCCAGAAGCTTTGCAGCGATTGCTGGGTTCCTCCGCATCCAGGGTGCAATCGACTGCATACATGTGGCCATCAAGGCGCCAGCGGGTCAACTGGGTGCCTTCATCAACAGGAAAGGATTCCACTCAACGAACGTGCAGATAGTGTGTGACCAGAGGATGCAGATTCTGCAAGTCAGTGCAAGGTACCCAGGCAGCTCCCATGACACGTACATCCTGACACTTGCAGGTGCCGAGGCTTTCCAGTGCTCCAGCCCAACTGGATGGATGGCTGCTGGGTGACGAGGACTACCCGTTGAAGAGGTGGCTCATGACGCCTGTCCATCACCCAAAAACAGGGCAGAGCACTGTTAAAATAGGAGTCATGCCTCCACAAGGGTGATGATAGAGAGAAGCATAGCTCTTCTCAAGATGCGCTTCCGATGCCTGGACCATTCAGGGGGAGCACTATAATACCCCCCCCAGAGCGGGTGTCACTGATCGTGATTGCCTGCTGCACTCTCCACAATCTGGCACTGGCAAGGGGGGGACCCACTGGAGGAAGAGGATCTTGATGCAGCTCCACAGGCCACAGATGATGAATTCAGTAGTGAGTCCGAAGGGGAGCACGGTGAGGGGGCATGGAGCCGGTCCTCAGTAATCTCCAGGGGGGCAGGGACATGAGGAATACCTTGATCCAATACCCCTTCAGACAGGCTACCAAAGATCAGCTTTAAACACATGCCAGGGCTGCCACCTCCATCCCTGATGTCTGAAAGGACCCTTTCATTTGAACACAAAGAACTCAGTGCCTGTGCAATGAAGTTCAGGGCCACCTACGTCCAGCATTACATACTGGCGTTCCCAGCAGCAATGAAATAAAAAGGTGAAGCATACTCAGGCCATGATGACAAAAACACAATTTATGTCATTCTGACAGTTCAATAATCTTAACAGAAATTATTCTGGTATTCAACATCAGACCAGTATACATAAAGTAAACAAAAATGAACATAAACTCATCCGTGTCCTGTATCTCTTGTGCTCATGGTGTCTTTAACTTACATTTGCGAGTGCTCCCCTCTCGCTGGCGCCGGCATTGGGGACAGCCTGCTGACTCTGCTGTCCTTGGCAGTCATCCCCAGGCCAGTGGAGCCTGTGCTGGCGCCGCCTGGGAGGGAGTGGCCATCTCCCCAGTCACCGCAGCCTCATCAGATGCCACGGTCACTGGCGGAGGGACAGAGGAGCAGCTGCCGTCATCCAGAGCGCCCTGAGAGGAGCCGGCAGAGATGACAGGCAGCTCATGCGCCAACGTGAGGTTGCTCTGGACCTTCCTGCACACCATTGTTGGGTGAGCATCTAGCTGGGATACTGAGTGCCCCATCCATCTCTCACACTGACACTGACCACCTGAGATCAGTGCCTGTGTGAGGGCTTGCAGGTCCAAGCGCAACCCCAGGAACCCCTCATTCTGTCCCTAGAGCTGCCCCTCCATGAGTTTCGCCACTCTCTCAGTGGAGGAGGCAGTGTGCTTGGCCATGACCGTCCACGCAGTGTTCACACTCCGCATGGACTTCTCCATCACGGAGACCATGGCACGCACACCCTCATGGATCTCCGCCAGATCCACCTGCATATCTCGCTGGACAGCATCTGCCGCCTAACGGAGGACGCCAGAGGCTCATCATCTGCATTCAACTGAGCATCGTCCTGGTCCCCTGCAGTTTTTCCTACTGCCGGCCCCCTGGGCACTCTCTGCCTCCACCTGTACCTCAAGCAATTGTGAAGTGCCCTCATCAATGTGCACCGAGATACTAGCCGCCACTCTAATGCTCACCGAAGTTCTGGCATCTGCGCTGGTGCCTGCTTCAGACAGCAACTGTGACACAGGTGAAAAAGATGCACGGTGGTCCTCCGGTGTCAGGGGTGGCCCTTCGGGGTCCGGAGAGTGTACGCCTACTGGTGACCCTAAAAGGGAGAAGAAGGACATGTCATTAGTTAAAGTCATCACACTGTCGCTGTGCACGCCAGGCACCCCGGTGAGACAATGGAAATCTGCATTATGGTGCCCTCGTCTTCCAATGATCAATAGGGACTCCAGGATCGTGGCTCACATCAATGAAGCGACTACTCTGGAATGGTTTCACAAGTTGAAATTCTCACCTCTGTGCACTCCACTCTTACCTTTGTCTGGCACCCCAGCCTCTCTACGCCCGGTTGCACATGGGGCATGCTGGCTCTCAAGCTACAGGGCATCTTGCTCATTTCTTGAGAGGATTAGGAGGCTAGCGGGGCCTCCGCCATTCCTTGACCTTTCCATATTGTTGTGGGCTGTCTTCCCCTGAAACAACAGAGGAGCATTGATTAGTCCACTCTGTACCTGCAGCTTCATTGCAGCCTGGTGAGCCCCAGCTGAGGAGCACCTAGCAGGGCACATCCAAGTCGTGGCCCTCGTGCCGCAAGACACTCAGTCCAAGTAGCCGAGCTCACCCCCTCGGCCAGCTCCGGCATGATTGACAGTTGGCACTCAGACTCTAACACCCCTGAACTCTACGGGGGGATGGCCAGACCTTAACACATCAGCACACTGACCCATGCCAACATAGTACTCACCCTGAGTGCAGCGGGTCATTGACGTGCTTCCGGCACTGGACCCAGGAGCGCTGCATCACGTCATGGCTGCTGACCAGCACTGCCACCTCCTCCCTTGCTCCCTTGATGAGGTGCAGTGGCCTCCTCCTCCCATCCCTGGGGACAAAGGTGTCCCTCCTGGCAGCCACCTCCTCCAGGAGGACGGCGAGGCACTCATCAGAGAGGCAGGGGACCCGAGTGCCCATCTGACCTGCCCTCAAGCCTGCCGTGTTCAGCTGCATAGTTGAGTCCATAGTGTCGGTTCAGGGGTCGTCCTCCTTGGCAGCCTTCCAGTGGCTGCCTGGCCAGCTTTTAAACCGGCCGCCGGGTCGCCATTGGACCCAGCGGCTGACAGGCCCCCGCCCCCGCTCGGCACTTCCCAGCCAGTGTGGAGCCGCACTTCACGCTGGGTGGGCCTTAATTGGCCTCGCCTGTGTGAAATCGCGGCCGGGGCCCAATCATGCCAGTGGTCCGTTTCGCGGAGCTCCTGGGCCCACCCGCCGCACCTGCCCGACGAAGGGAAAATTCTACCCCCCGGATTTTCCAGGACTGTCCTGGAATTCAGCTTTCCGTCCTGCATCCCGGGTCTGGCCTTCCTGGGATGCTATTTGTCCTGGATTTTTTTCATTTTCAATCTGTGCATGCACGCCACGCAGCTCTGCATGTTCAGACACCAGCTGACACAGCAACAACAGAACAGCGGCAGCAGCACTGCCCAGCGCTCTCCTCGGAGAGTTGTCTAGCTTTGGCAGGCAGCTTAGACGGGGTCAGGGTGTCGAGCAAAGGAAGGGGAGGTGCTGTTGTCCAGCACTCAGGCCCAACGTGGGGCTGTGTTGGGGTGGGGGTGTGGAGGGCTGGAGGGGGTTGAAGTCGAGATGGTGGCGGCTGCAGTTTCAGGTGGAAGACCATGGAGGCTGTATGGCCTTGTCAGCACTCCACCCCGCCCCGCCAAACATTCCTACAGCCTTGTCAGTCCCCTCCCACTCCCTGGCTCCTAAGGCGAGTGTCCCTTATGTTTTCCCCCCATGAGATGGTCACCCTGGGCCCTGATGAAATGTATCTCAAGCTGCTAAGAAAAGCAAGGGAAGAAATAAGTTCTTTGAAGTAGAGTTCTTTTGAAATGTAGTCACTGTTGTAATACAGGAAACGGAGAGCTGATTTGCACAGAACAAACTCCCATATACAGTAAAGTGCAAAATACCAGCTAATCTGTTTTTGTGACGTTGATTGAGGGATAAATAGTGGCCAAGACACTGGAGATAACTACCCTGCTCTTCAAAGTAGTGACACTGGATCTTTTACATCCAACTGAGAGGGCAAACAGGGCTTCAGTTTAAAATTTCATTCAAAAGACAGTACTCCTGACAGTGCAGAAGCACCTCAGTACCGCACTAGGAGTGTCAACCTAGATTTTTGTGCTCAAGTCCTGCAGTGGGTTTTAAACCCACAACTTTCTGACTCAGAGGCGAAAGTGCTACCAACTGAGTCATTACTGAAACATTGTCAGTAATGGAGAGTTTAAGCTATGAGGGAAAATTATGAGAGCTTTAGTTAGAGTGAATAGGAAGGACCTATTTTCCTTCGCAGAATGGCCAGTAATAAGGGAGCATAAGTAATTGGTAGAAGGATTAGAGGAGAGTTGAAGAGATGGGGGCTGGTGGTGGGTCTGAAATTTACTGCCTGAAAGGGTGGGAGGGATACAAATCCTCATCATATTTAAAAAACACTTGGATATACACTTGAAGTGCTGCAACCTACAGGACTACAGGCCAAAATCTGGAAAATGGGATAAGGCTGGATTGCCCTTTTTTGGCTGGTACAAATACAATTGGCCAGATGCTCTCCTTCTGCGCTGTAAACTTTCTTTGTTTCTGTGTTTCTTGCAAACCGGCGGAAGAAGGAAATTAAAATTATTTTGATGGAATTTTACTGTCCAGTAAGTAAACTTAAATCTCAAGGAACAAATGTCAAAGTTTTGGGAGGTGTTAGAAGAAATTTAAAAGGGAGGGGCAGTTTAATATTTGTAGTGCTGACATAAGTTAAAATGAGGAATTTAATTGCAACAAATTTGTTGAAAAGTAGAAAAGACTTGAATTTATACAGTGGGCAGAATTTTGCCCTGGTTGGGCGGGCGGGCGGGCCCCACCGCATTTTAAGTGGGCAGGTTGCCCGACGGGAAGCACTATGCGCTTCCTGTGCGGGGGGAGGAGTTCCCCAACTGTTAGAGTGCGCTCTTTCGCGCATGCGCTTGAAAGAGCGCACATCTCCCTGAGACTAAGTGCTGCCTCAGGGAGAGAGCTGGCAGTGTTTGAAACTTCAAAAATAGCAAAATAAAAAAATTATTAACATGTCCCCCTCATGTGACAATGTCATACAAGATGGGACATGTTAATAAATATCACAGAAACTTTATTAAACTTTTTTAAAACAGACATGACACCTCATCCCGCCAGTGGTTTCATGTTTTTTCAGAAGCCCGCTGGGGCTCCTGGCCTGCCCGCCAACCTTAAGGTTGGACGGGCAGGGCCTTTAATTGGCTTAACTACCCTGTCAATGGCCTCGATTGGCCATTGACAGGTGGGCGGGCGGACAGCTGATTGCGCCGTCCGCCCGCTTTCCTGAATATTTAAATGGAGCGGGATGACGTCAGGGGTTCCTCATGATGTCATCCCGCATCATTTCCGCGTTGGTGAGTGGGCCCCGCCCCCCAACTCGCCACAGAAAAATTCTGCCCAGTGTGTTTTACAACCTCTGGATGTCCCAAAGCTCTTTACAGCCAATTTTGAAATGTGGTCACTGTTGTAATGTAAGAAACACGACAATCAATTTGTGCACAGCAAACTGCCACAAGCAGCAATGTGATAATGACCAAACAATCTGTTATTGTAATGTTGATTGAGGGATAATTATTGGCTAGGGCACTAGGGAAGTTCCCTCACCACCTTCAAAATAGTGTCATGGGATCTTTTATGTCCACCTGAGAGGGAAGACAGGGCATTAGTTTAACATCAACCTCTAACAGTGCAGCACTCCTCAGAACTGTACTGGAGTGTCAGCCTTGATTTTTGTGCTTAAGTGTCTGGAATGGGACTTGAATCCATAACATTCTGACTCAGAGGTGAGAGCGCTACTAACTGAGCCTTAGCTGACACTTGACTTGAATTTCAAAATGGTTATTTAATTTCTTCAGTCAATATATATTGGTTGTTCTCTCCCAGGATGTCAGCACGTCTGCTCCTTCCCTGTACTTGCATCCAATATCCATCATGATGTCAGCAGGTCAATTAGAAAACAGCTTGCAGCTAAGTCTTCACAGGCTGAGCACACAGAAGTCTCTGATTATGAACATCAGAAGGGCCCCAACATGATGAACAGCTGTCTTCCACTACCTTTGCTGAGGTGACTTGGGGAACATCTCCTGTTAATTGCATACTTGGGAAACCTTCTCTTAGGAAGGCACTAAAGGATGAGCACTGGGATGAGGGATGAATTTTCTTTGTATGGCAAAATTATGAAGTATACAACACACCTACTATGCCAGACACTCTGTGCGAACATACTATAGGGGACTCCCAGACCTGTTGAGACACCTGAACCTCATCTATAGTGTGCTCAGTTATGAACCTGGTGGTCAGATTTTTTCTTTATCCGTGTCACTGGCAAGACCCAGCATGTATATGTCATCCCTAACTGCCCTTGAGAAGTTGGTGGTGAATTCTTGAATTGTTGCAGTCCATGTGGTGTAGATACATCCACCATACTGGCAGGGAGGGAGTTCGAGGATTTTGATTTGTGACAGTGACGGAATAGTGTTATATTTCCAAGTCAGGATATTGTGTGGCTTACAGTGGAACTTGCAGGTCATGGTGTTCCCATGCATCTGCTGTCCTTGTCCTATGTGGTAGAGGTTACAGGTTTGGAAGGTGCTGTCAAAGGAGCATTGGCAAGTTACTGTAGATAGTACACACTGTTGCCACTGTGCACCAGTCGTGGAGAGACTGAATGTTTAAGGTGCTGTATGTTGTGCCAACCAAGCAGGATGCCTAGTCCAGGATGTAGTCAAAATGTTTGAGTGGTGGAACTGACCTCATTCAGGCAAAGCACGCTCCTAACTTGTACCTTGTAGATGGTGGACAGGCTTTGGGGAGTCAGGAAATGAATTAGTTGGTGGAGAATTCCCAGACTCTGACCTGTTCTTGTAACTGCAGTATTTGTAAGGCTGGTCCAGTTAAGTTTCTGGTCAGTGATGACCCTCAGGTTGTTGCTGGTGGGGATTCAGTGATGGTAATGCCATTGAATGTCATGGGGAGATGGTTAGATTCTCTCTTGTTGGAGATGGTTATTGCCTATCACTTGTGTGTCACAAGTATGTGGCAAGGGTATTCTATGACCATCCACTTTATCTACTGCCTTCTGAATGGGCCCCTGATTGCTCAAGCTCCTGAGGCTGTTGCTACTCGGCTTCTTCCAACTGTTTCTCCATCTAGTAAAGACTGGCAAAAATATCATCGTGATGACGGCAGAAAACTTTTTGAAGTAAACTAGGGTAAAGTAAAATGTTTGCGAGAAGCCCTTTGGATGCTGGAGTCTCAACTTATTTTTTTAAATCTTTCATGGGATGTGGGTGTCGCTGGCTAGGCCAGTGTTTATTGCCCATCCCTTATTGCCCTTGAGATGGCGGTGGTGAGCCACCTTCTTGAACCACTGCTGTCCATTTGGTGTAAGTACACTCACAGTGCTGTTAGGGAGGGAGTTCTAGGATTTAGTCAGGATGGTGAGTGGCTTAGAGGGGAACTTGCAGGTGGTGGTGTTTCCATGCGTCTACTGCCCTTATCCTTCTAGGTGGTAGAGGTCCTGGGTTTGGAAGGTGCTGTCGAAGTAGCTTTGGTGAGTTGCTAACTGCAAGTTAGATAACGAAGATCCAATAAGCCAATCTATGGCAGTTGCATGTCCCTTTTATTTGGCATCAGTGAATTTGTGTGGCATTAATCCTGTCAGGTTTATGGGTTGGTCTCAAGCTGGGTGAGTGTCTCATTTCAACAATTTAAAATCGTGTTGTGGTGCTGATGACATCATCGCACCATGACTTTTGCAGGACAAGTGGGACGATACCTGCCTCAGGCGGTCTCCTACTGAATGAGTTTTCTGCTCAGTTAAAATGACATGTCAGGAATATGACACAGATCCCCACTCTGCTATTTTAATTATTCGTCTGTCCATCTTTTGTGCTGGTGGGCTGGGTTAATATCATGTGAACTGAAGAAAAGGGATTCAAAGATTCAACTTATTTCTTAACAATGGAGATTTACTGAATATGCACGGCAACCTTTTCACAGGATGCCTTTGAGATGCTGAAAAACAGCGAAACTTCAGGAGAAAGAGGTTAAAACAGGGAGACGTCAGGAAAAAGGAGCTAAAACAGCTAGACTTTGGGAAAGAGGCTAAAACAGCAAGACTTCGGGACAGAGAGGTTAAAACAGCGAGACTTTAGGAAAGAGAAGCTAGAACAGCTAGACTTTGGGACAGAGAGGTTAAAACAGTGAGGCTTCAGCAAAGAGAAGCTAAAGCAGCTAGACCTTGGGACAGAGGTTAAAACAGCGAGACTTCAGGAAAGATAAGCTAAAACAGCAATACTTTGGGACAGAGAGGTTAAAACAGTGAGACTTCAGGACAGAGTGGTGTTATGACAATGCAGTTGGTAAAGCTGAGTTATTTAAAAATCTTAGAGGAAAACTTTAAACAACTGTCATAACCTATATTTTATATTTGTATTTTTGAGATGCAGCTCTAAATTCAGGAATCAGACCACCAATTCTCGAGAGGTTTTATATTAAACTAAATGAAACATTTTATTAATTTATACAGGTTAAATATATACACATGGCTACAAATTACTACTATCATAACTTTTAACAAATTCCCAAACTAATCTCCATTAAGGCAACAGCAACCCATAGACTTAACCAGACACCAGGCAAAGCATTTTCACCTTATGAATTCAAAATGAGGTTCTTTTCACTTTGGTCCCTGCGGAGACAGTTGTAGGCTAATAGCTGCTTTGATCTTACATTGCCTCTGCCCCTCCACACACAAAAACTGCTATCAGGTTATATCCAGCACATCTCATTGAATGTAAATTCTCATTGTATCACTAGCATCTTTAAACTCCACCTCTTCTAACAATAAAACCTCTTTTATATTAGTAATATAAACATATTGCTTGGTGCCAGATTTCACCCCACTTCTTGAATGCTCTATTCAAAAAAGGCAAATGCACCCTACCTCTCTTACACCTCAAAACTAGTACACATCAAAGCATCCAGACTAGCCAGCTTTAATCCAATTAAGACACAACCACAGACTAAACCTCTATTTAAAAAAAAAAATTTCCAATAACGTTATATACATTAATAGCTTCAATGTCAGAGCTTAAAACAGCGAGACTTCAGGACAGAGAGGTTGAAACAGCAGGACATCGGGACAGAAGATAAAACAGCGGGATTTCAGCAAAAAACAGAAAGGAGAGCTGGGAGTTTTAGTTTGAAAAAAAAGTGAACAGTGACATCACAGAAAAGCCATAAGTTGATTGGCTAGTGAGTAATTGCTCTTCGGGAGAGTTTGTAAATAGCTGGAAATTAGAAGAAACATACATTTTAAAATATTTTATTTTAATTGGTGAAGTTCTGTTCTATTACTAAGGTTTAAATTAGTACAGTAAGCGATGGTAAGGAGAGGCACTAAATAAAATAATAAAGGGAAATAAATAACTAAATAAAATTAATGAATTAAAATGCATTAAGGATGGCAGGGCAGGTGATGTGTTGTGACTGCAGAATTTGGAAGGTCCTGAATACCAGTGTGATCCAGGACAAACACAACTGCAGTAAGCGTCTGTGGCTTGAGGAGCTTTGGCTCAGAGTCATTGAGCTGGAGACTGAGCTACAGACTCTGTGATACATCAGGGAGGGGGCAAGTTACCTGGATTCTTTATACCAGGAGGCAGTTGCACCCCTTAGGATAGGGTCTTCTGATTTGGTCAGTGGTCAGGGACAGGAGGATGTGACTGTAAGTGAGGCAGGTAAGGGGACCCAGAAGACTGGAGTACAGGAGCCTCAACCCTTGCAGTTGTCCAACAGGTTTGAGGTTCTTTCAGCTTGTTTGGATGAGAGCAAGGGCTGCAGGATGGATGAGCAAACCGACCAGGATGTTGTGGTACAGCAAGCCATTCAAGCGGGGGGAGTAAATAGGAATGTAATGGTACCATAGAACCATAGAAAAGTTATGGCGTAGAAAGAGGCCATTCAGCTCATCATGTCTGTGCCAGCCAGAACAAGATGAAAAAGAAACTAGCCACTCATTTTAATCTCACTTTCCAGCACCTGGTACGTAGCCCTGCAGGTTTCAGCGCTTCAGATGCAGATCCAAGTACCTTTTAAATGAGTTGAGCATTTCAGCCTCAACCACCCTCTGCGTGAAAAAGTTTTTCCTCGTGTCCCCTCTAATCCTTCTACCAATCGCCTTAAATCTATGCCCTCTGGTAATTGACTCCTCAGCTAGGGGAAACAAGTCTGTACTGTCTACCCTGTCTGGGCCCTTCATAATAGGTCACCCCTCAGCCTCTGTTCTAATAGTTGTATCCAGTCCACACTCGCCAGCTCACCTCTGAGCTTTGTAAAATTTGTCTTCCCCCTATTTAGAACTTTCACTCCTGTTCTATCTTTGTCTTTTGACATAATTATGCTAAATCTAACTGTATTATGGTCACTATCTCCAAAATGGTCCCCCGCTGCTACTTGATCCACTTGTCCAGCTTCATTTCCTAAGACTAAATCTAGAATTGCGCCCCCACCCCTTGTTGGGCTTGTTACATGATGACTAAAAAATATCTCTTGAATGCAGCTCAAGAATATTGCACCCACTGTGCCCTTCACACTGTTCATATCCCAATTGATATTGGGGTAATTGAAGTCCCCAACGATGACTGCCCTATTCTTTTTGCACTCAGAAATCTGTCTACATGTTTGCTCTGCTAACTCCCTTCCCCTATTTGGGGGTCTATAGTACAATCCTGGCAGTGTGGCTGCCCCTGTTTTACTTCTGAGCTCAACCCATATGGCATCGTTTGATGATCCATTTAGCATATCATCTCTCTTCACAGCTGTAATTGATTCTTTAACCAATAATGCTACACCTCCCACCTTTTCTATAGAAGTAAACCAAAGTAAAATAAAGTAAACCCCCTCTCTATCCTGGCTGAAAACTCTATATCCCGGGATGTTGAGCTGCCATTTTTGCCCCTCCTTAAGCCAAGTTTCCGTTATAGCAACGATATCATGTTGCCATGTGTCTATCTGTGCCCTCAGCTCATTGACTTCATTTGCTATACTCCTTGCATTTACATATATGCCTTTTAATGCTGACAAATTTCTGTGATGCACACTTTTTAACCCGTGTTTCTTCTGTCTTTTAGAGTTACCCACTAATTTTCCATCTCCCATTCCCTGCTCTGACTTTGCCCTCAGGTTCTCATCCCCCTGCCAATCTAGTTTAAACCCCTTCCCCAACAGCACTAGCAAATCTCCCTTCGAGGATATTCATCCTTGTCGTGTCAGATGTAGACAGTCCAGCTTGTACAGGTCCCAACTTCCCCAGAACTGGTCCTGATGCCCTAGAAATCTGATGCCCTCCCTCCTATACCAGCTTTCCAGCCACGTGTTTAATCATTCATTTCTCCTATTTCTATACTCGCTTGCACGTGGGCCTAGGAGTAATCCTGAGATTGCTGCTTTAGATGCCCTGCTTTTCAATCTCCTTCCTAGCTCCCTAAAGTCTGCTTTCAGGACCTCATCCCCTTTCCTACCTAAGTCTTTGGTACCAATGTGGACCATGACCTCTGGCTGAGCACCCTTCCCCAGAAGAATGTCCTGCAGCTGCTCCATGACATCCTTGATCCTGGCACTAGGGAAGCAACTTACCATCCGGGAGTCATGTCTACAGCCACAGAAATGCCTATCTGTCCCCCTAACTAATGAATCCCCTATCATTAAAGCTCTTCCTTTCTTCTTCCCTCCAATACAGCTGAGCCGCTCGTGGTGCCACAAACTTGGCTCTGACTGCACACCTCTGAGGAACCAGTGCCCTCACCGGCTTCCAAAATGGAAAACCGATTTGTGAGCAGGGCCCCAGGGGACTCCTGCACTACCTGCCTAGTTTTCTTGGACTGTTTGGCGGTCACCCATTCTCTTTCTGCCTCCAGGCTCCTAAACTGCGATGTGACAACCTCTCTGGACGTGCTATCCACATAGCTCTCAGTCTCTTGGGTGCACCACAGTGACTCCAGCTGCTGCTTGTGCTCTGAAACCCGGAGCTCAAGGTTCTGCAGCTGGTGTCACTTCCGGCACATGCGGTCGTCTGGGACATCGGGAGTGTCCACGATTTACCACGTACTACAGGACACACATTCCGCACGACCAAGCTATCCTGCCATGGTTTCAGTTTACTTCTTTTACATTTACTTTATTTTACTTTGGTTTACTTCTATTAACTTTACATTGCTTGGCCCTACTTGATAAACCTTAAACCTTACCAAAAGTACAGTTCCCAGTTTATTTTAAACCTTAGGAATAGAATAAACCTTAAACTTATTAGATACTCACCAGATACTCACCTAACAGCTAGCTTCTTCTCCAACCAATCAAATTGCTTCTTTCCTGTGATGTCACAATTTGTTTTTTTCTCACGTTCCTTTCGAACTCAGCGCGGGCCGATTCCGAGCAGCTGACAGGTCCGCCTCTCCGACTGCTCTTCCCGAAGGTGAGTGATGTAGGCTGTGCTCCCCGGGCTGTATTATTTCCTTCCCGCTCTGTGTACCTCCCGCAGGTTCTCCTCTCCGACTGCTTTTCCTGAAGGTGAAGGTGGTAGGAGGGGACAGTATAGTTAGGGGGATGGAGACAGATCTCTACAGCTGAGAGCAAGAGTCTGGACAGCTATGTTGCCTGCCCAGTGCCAGGGGTCAGGACATCTGCCCTGGGCTGGAGAGGAACTTGCAGTGAGAAGGGGTGAATCTAGTTGTCATGGTTCTTAAAGATACCAACAACATCGGTAGGACTAGGAAAGAAGTTCTGGTGAGGGAGTATGAGCAACCAGAAGCTAAAGTAAAAAGCAGAATCTAAAGGGTAATAATTGCGGGATTATTGCTGAAAAAAAGAGACATGTCTAAGCTTTTCACCTTGCACTCATCAGGACACTCGCAAGAATACCAGTATAAGGGGGAAACAACAATTTATACTGTATGTGAAGAGAGTGCTGATTGGTTGGCAATGGCATTGCCGTGGAGAATGCACCACTGATGGTGACTGACAGTTAACTGCCAAGCATTGTTTGAAATTTAAACCAGGCAGCTTTACGCTGACTGGTCAAGGCATTGCCCTGAGGAATGGGTCAGCAAATAGCTGTCAGTTATTTTATTTAGCCGAAACAGGTGCAACAGAACCATTGGGAAGAATTTTTGGGTCGGTGAGCAGGGGCGGGGCCCATTCGCCGACGTGTAAAATGATGTGCAGTGACGTTGGGCAAATGTCCCAATGTCACTACGCGTCATTTAGATTTTCAGTTCGGCGGGCTCGCAGCCAAACTGTCAAAGGCCTGTTAAGGCTATTTAAATAGTTATTAAAGCAATTAACAGGGCTGCCGTTCCAACCTTAAGGTCGGCAGGCAGGCGAAGAACCCAGGCAGCCTTCGCATTTTTCATGGAACCTCATCCACGGGCGGGATGAGGTTTCATTAATTAAATACATTTTTTTATCAAAATTCATGAACATGTCCCAGCTCATGTGATACTGTCACATGAGAGGACATGTCTTAAAATATTCCCTTTTCTTTATTTAAATTTTTAAACCTTAAACTAATCTCTCTGAGGCACAGAGGAGCCTCAGGGAGATTTCTCTGCTCTTTTGCATGCATGCGTGTAAGAGCGCAGGCCCCGACTCAGGGAATCCCCCCACCCCCACCGCCCCCCGCCCCCCGCCTGCACAGGGAGTGCTCAGCGGACGTGCATCATGCTGGGCGAGCCTTAATTGGCCCGCCCACGTAAAATGGCGGCGCGGCCCCAATCGGGGGCACTGCTCGGGTTTGCCCCCGCCCCTGCACAACCCCACCCCCCCCACCCGACGGGGGGGAAATTTCTGCCCATAGAACCATAGAAAAGCTATGGTGCAGAAAGAGGCCATTCAGCCCATTATGTCTGCACTGGCCAAAAAGAGAAAAAAGAAACGAGTCGCTCATTTTAATCTCACTTTCCAGCACCTGGTCCGTAGCCTTACAGGTTACATCACTTCAGATGCAGATCCAGGTACCTTTTAAATGAGTTGAGCATTTCAGCCTCAACCAGCAACTTAGACAGTGAATTCCAGATGCCCACCACCCTCTGGGTGAAAAGGATTTTCCTCATGTCCCCTCTAATCATTCCATCAATCACCTTAAATCTATGTCCCCTGGTTATTGACTAGGGGAAACAAGTCTTTTCTGTCTACCCTATCTAGGCCCCTCATAATTTTGTACACCTCAATTAGGTCACCCCTTAGCCTCCTCTGTTCTAAGGAAAACAACCCTATTCTATCCAATCTCTCCTCATAGCTGCAATTTTCGAGCCTCGCAACATTCTTGTAAATGCACTCTCTCCAGAGCAATTATGTCTTTCCTGTAATGTGGTGACTAGAACTGTACACAACATTCCAACTGTGGTCTAGCCAGCATTTTATACAGTTCCATCATTACATCTGCTTTTGTATTCAATATCTCGCCCAATAAAGGAAAACATTCCATATGCTTTCTTGACCACCTTGTCCACCTGTGCTGCCACCTTCAGGGACCTGTGGACATGCGCTCCAAGGTCTCTCGCTTCCTTAACCCTCTCAATAACTTCCTGTTTATTGAGTATTCCCTTATTTTGTTTGCCCTCCCCAAATGCATTACCTCACACTTTTCTGGATTGAATTCCATTTGTCACTTCTCAGCCCACTCAACCAAACCATTAATATCATACTGGAATTGACAGCTATCCTCTTCACTATCAGCTGCGCGCCAACAGCAAGAGCCCCAACACTGAACTCTATGGATCACCACTGGAAACTGTTTTTTATTCGCAAAAACATCCATCGACCATTACCCTTTGTTTCCTGTCACTGAGCCAATTTTGGATCCAACCTACCACCTTCCCCTTTGTCCCATGAGATCTCACTTTCCTAACCAGTCTGCCATGTGGGACCTTGTCAAATGCCTTACTGAAATCCATGTGGACAACATCCACTACACTAGCCTCATCAATCATCCTTGCTACTTCCTGAAAAAATTCTCTCAAGTTAGTAAGACATGATCTTCCCTTAACAAAACCACGCTGACTATCCTTGATCAATCTGTGCCTTTCTAAGTGACAGTTTATCCTGTCTCGCAGAATTTGTTTCCAATAATTTGCCCACCATCAAAGTCAGACTGACTGGCCTATAATTTTCTGACCTATCCCTCACATCCTTTTTAAATAATGGTACAATGTTCGCAGATCTTCAATCCTCTGGGACCTTGCCTTTATCTAGTGAGGATTGGAAAATGATCCTCAGAGCATCCGCTATTTCCTCCCTCACTTCCTTCAGCAGCCTGGGATACAATCCATCTGGCCCAGGTGAATTATCCACCTTCAAGGATGTCAGTCCCTCCAGTACTTCATCTCTCACTATGCTCATTGTATCTAATATTTCACACTCCTCCTCTTTAACTAGAATGTTTGCATCGTCCCTCTCCTGAGTGAAGACAGAGACAAAGTACTCATTGAGAACCCTGCCTGCATCTTCTGCATCAACCCGCATGTTACCATGTACATCCATGATAGGCCCTACCTTTTCCTTAGTTATTCTCTTGCTTTAAATGTACTGGTAAAATATCTTTGGGTTTTCTTTGATTTTACCTGCCAATGTTTTTTTGTATCCTCTCTTTGCTTTCCTAATTACCTTTTTTATTTCATCCCTGTACTTTCTATACTCCTTTAGGCTTTCTACAGTATCAAGTATTTTGTGACTGTCATGAGCTTTCTTTCTCTGCTTTATCTTGGCCTGTATGCTCCAGGGGACTACAGATTTAGCAGTATCACCCTTTTTTCTTTCTGGGGACATGTCTACGCTGTACCTGTAGAATTTCGCCTTTGAATGCCTCCCACTGGTTTGACAATTTTTCCTTCTAATAGATGTATCCAGCCCACAATCGCCAGCTCACCTCTCAGCTTTGTAAAATTTGTCTTACCCCAATTTAGAACTTTTACTCCTGTTCTATCTTTGTCCTTTGCCATGATGATGCTAAATCCATCTATATTATGGTCACTATCTCCAAAAAGGCCCCTCACTGCTACTTCATCCACTTGCTCAGCTTAATTTCCTTAGACTAAATTTAGAATTACACTCCCTCTCGTTGGGCTTGTTACGTGCTGGCTTTGTTACGTGCTGGCTAAATAAGTTCTCTTGAATGCAGTTCAAGAATTTTGCACCCTCTGTGCACTTCACAATGTTTGTATCCCATTTGATATTGGGGTAGTTGAAGTCCCCGACGATTGTTTTTGCACTCAGAACTCTGTCTTCATATTTGCTCTGCTAACCCCCTTCCACCATTTGGGGGTCTGTGGTACACTCCTAGCAGTGTGGCTGCCCCTATTTTAGTTTTGAGCTCAACCCATTAGGCTTCATTTGATTATCCATTTAGTATATCTTCCCTTTTCATAGCTGTAATTGATTCTTTAACCAATAATGCTACACCCCTACGTTTCTTATCCCCCTCCCGATCCTGCCTGAAAACTCTATATCCCGGGATATTGAGCTGCCATTTTTGCCCCTCCTTAGCCAAGTTTCCATTACAGCGATGATATGCTGCCATGTGTCATGTGTGCCCTCAGCTCATCGGCTTTATTTCCTATGCTTCTTGCATTTACATATATGCCTTTTATCACTGCCAAATTCCTCTGCTGTACACTTTTTAACCTGTGCTGCTTCTGTCTTTCAGAGTCACTCACTGATTTTCCATCTCCCATTCCCTGCTCTGAATTTGCCCTCCAGTTCCCATCCCCCCACCAATCTAGTTTAACCCCCCCCCCCCCCCCCCCCCCCACAACAACAGCACCAGCATATCTCCCTGCACGGATATTTGCCCCCCGACCTGTTCAGGTGTAGACCATCCGGCTTGTACAGACCCCTCCTTACCCAGAACCAGTCCCGCAAAGAACAGGGCACTGTGTATTAATATATGTAGCTTCCAGTAGACACAAATGTGGCACATTGCGAGCCCGACTGACAATCTTAAATTGGTTGTCAGCGTAATTCTTAGCACGTTGAGGATTATTTAGCCAATGTTGTCCAATCGCAGAATCACATCTAATGTTGGGCACTGTGTTTTGAGTTTTGCAAGCACGGGCTGGTTGGGTAGGGTTTGTTCCCTGCCTGTTGCGAACAGCAGCTGGGTCATGCTATTTGATATGATCTGCCAAATGAGTAATGTGATATGTGGATTTCAGTGCCAGTGTGATGCTAGGTATGCAGGCCGTACGTCCCAAAGACTGGCAAATCGTATCAAATAGCATGTCCCAGCCACTGTTCGCAACGGGCAGGGTACAGACTGTACCCAACCAGCCCATACTTGCAAAACTCAAAACACAGTGCCCAACATTAGACGTTATTCCACGATTGGACAACATTTGCTAAATAATCCTCAGTGTGCTAAGAATTACACTGCCAACCAATTTAAAATTGTCAGTCGGGCTCGAAATGTGGCTCATTTGCGTGTACTGGAAGCTTCTGCAGACAGAAAGAACATGTACATACATTGCGCCTGTTTCAGCTAAACAAAATAAGCGACAACTATTTGCTGACTTATTCCTCAGGGCAATGCCTTGACCAATCAGGGTCAAGTTGTCTGATTTAAATTTCAAATAATGCTTGGCAGTTAACTGTCAGTCACCATCAGTGGTGCATTCTTCATGGCAATACCATTTGCTAACCAATCAGCACTCTCCTCACATGAAGTATAAATTGTTGTTTTCCTGGTTATATTGGTATTCTGGCAAGTGTCCTGATGAGTGCAAGAGTAAAAGCTTAGACATGTCTCTCTTTCAGCAATACTCAAATTCCATACTACCAAATTTCTAATCTCTGGATTATTACCTGAGCCACGGGTAAATTGGTGTCAGGTAAATAATAGTAGAAAGATGAATGCGTGGCTCAAAGATTGGTGCGCGAGAAATGGGTTTCGATTTGTGGGGCACTGGGGAAAGTGGGAGATATACTGTTTGGATGGTCTACACCTGAACCATGCTGGGAACAGTATTCTGGTGAATCGTTAAACCAGGCTGGTTGTGAGGCCTTTAAATTAAATAGTGTGGGAAAGGGATCATGTGAGAGGAAATATAGTAAAGGGAAACAACAAAGTAATAGAACAAGGCAGCAATTTGGGTAATGATTACCACAGAGTGACAGGAAGGGACGGAACATACAATTGCAAGAGTGCACCAGCAGATAAGGCCAGAGATTGCAAAAATTGTAAAACAAAACAGAGTTTAAGGCCGTATATCTGAATGCACACAGCAGTTGTAATAAAAGGGGTGAATTGTTAGCACAGATAGAGATAAATTTGTATGAACTGATAGGCATTACAGAGACATGGTTGATAGGTGACCAAGGCAGGGAACTAAATATTGAAGAGTATTTGACATATCAGAATGACAGGAAGCTAGTAAAAGTTGACAGGGTAGCTCTGTTAATTCAGGATGGCATTAGTTCAGAGAGATGACCTTAGCTTGAAAGATCAGGATGTAGAATCAGTTTGGGAAGAGATAAGAAATAATAAAGGTAAGAGGTCACTTGCGGGAGTAGTTTATAGGTCCCCTAACAGTAGTTGCACTGTAGAACAGAGCATACAGTAAGTAATAAATGAGGCATGTAAGAAAGGTACCTCAATAATCATGGGTGACTTTAATCTACATGTAGATTGAGAGAATCAGATTGGCAAAGGTAGCCTGGAAAATGAGTTCATAGAGGGTATTCTGGACAGTTTCTTAGGCCTGGATTTTTCCTATAGTGGGTGGGCACAGAGCCTATCACCACCTGCGATTGGCTGCATTTTATGCGGGTGGACCATTTAAGGCCTGCCCAGCGTAATGCGCAGCTGGTAGCACTCAGCGCTACCTGTGCGGGCGGGGGGAGGAGGGAGAATTGGGGTCTGCACTCTTTCGTGCGTGTGCGCGAATGAGTGCAGCAATCTCCCTGAGGCACGGAGCTGCCTCAGGGAGATTGAATGGTTATGAAAATGAATATAGAATGGATTTAAAAATCTATTCAAACATGTCCCCTCATGTTTGTAAAGGTGGGAAAGTGTATTTACTTATTTTATAAAAGCCTCAGGAAACCTCATCCCGCCCATGGATGAGATTTCCTGAAAAATGCAAAGGCCGCTCGGGCTTCTCACCTGCCCGCCAACCTTAAGGTTGGACGGGCAGTGTTCTTAACTACTTTAATTACTTTATTAATGACCTTAATAGGCTGTTGACATTTTGGCGGACGTGCATCTGACTCCGGTGTGTGCCCGCCAAACAAAATATCGCGATGGCGCGCGATGATGTCGGGACGCACGCCTGACATCATCACACATCATTTTACACGTCGGTGTGTCAGGCCCGCCCCCGCACACTGACCGGAAGATTCTGCCCTTAGAGTGATACATTCTAGAACCAACCAGGAGCAGGCTATCCCAGGCATAGTAAAGTGCAAAGAGACAGAATTGATCAATAACCTCATGGTAAAGGAGCCTCTAAGTGACAGCAACCACAGCATGTTATAATTTCACGTTCAGTTTGAAAGTGAGAATTTGGCTCCATGACTAATGTTTTAAACTCAAATAAAGGTAACTATGAGGGTGCGAAGGCAGAGCTGGCCGAGGTTAACTGGGAAACCAAGTTAAAATGCAGGAAAGTAGAGTTGCAGTGGCAAACTTTAAAAGAGATATTTAACAACTCTCAGCAAAGATTTATCCCAGTGAGAAAGAAGGGCCCTTTGAGAAGGATGCATCATCCATGGCTAAGTAAGACAGGATAGTATTAAATTGAAAGAAAGACTGCCCAAATCTGCAAAAATTAGTGGCAAATCAGAGGACGAGACAAACTTTAAGAACCAGTAAAGAGTGACTAAAAAGATAATAAAGAGGCAGAAAGCAGAGTATGAGAGAAAGCTAGCCAGTAATATAAAAACAGATCGTATCTGTTTCTACAAGTATTTAAATAGGAAAGGAGTAACTAAAGCTAGTGTTGGTCCTCTACAGAGCGAGTCTGGGGAATTGAAAATGGAAAACAAAGAAATGGTGGAGGCGTGGAACAGCTATTTTGTGTCTGTCTTTATGGAAGAAGACTTAGAAAACTTCCCAAAGATAATTGAAAACCAAGAGGTGAGGGGGGGTGGAATGAACTTAAAACAATCACCATCGCCAGGGAAAAGGTGCTAGGAAAATTAGTAGACTAGAATGTATGGTAGCTAAATTTGCCAATGACATCAAGATAGGTAGGAAAGTAAGTTGTAAAGGGGAGGTGGAGAATCTGCAAAGTGATATGGACAGCTTAATGAGTAGGTAAAAATTTGGTAGATGGAGTATAACGTGGGTAGATGTGAACTTGTCCATTTTGGCAGGAAAAATAAAAGGCAGTATACTATTTAAATGGAGAGAGATTGCAGAAGTCAGTGATACAGAGGGAGTTGGGTGTCCTGGTACATGACTCACATATAGTTAGTATGCAGGTACAGCAAGTGATTAGGAAGGCACATTGAATGTTGATATTTATTGCAAGAGGACTGGAATATAAAAGTGGGGAAGTTTTACTGCATCTGTACAGGGCCTTAGTGAGACGACATCTGGAGTACTGTGTACAATTTTGGTCTATTTGAAAAAAGATATAGGGCAGAAGTTTCCTCCCGTCGGGGGGGCGGGAGGGAGTTGAAGAGCAGGCGCGTGGAGGCGCACCTCTGATCGGCACTTCCGATTGGGGGCGTGTCGCCATTTTACGTGGGCGCGCCAATTAAGGCCCGCCCAGCATGATGTCTGCAAGGAAGCACTATGCGCTCCTTGTGCAGGAGGGGGATGGAATACCTCAGCAGAGAGTGCGCTCTTTCGCGCATGCGCACAAAAGAGCGCACTCATCTCCCTGAGGCAAAGTGCTGCCTCAGGGAGATCGGCTCTATAATAAAAAAATATTAAAAATAGTAAAAAAAAATTCCGTGACATGTCCCCTCATGTGCCACTGTCACATGAGTTGGGACACGTCCTTAACTTTTAAAAACACTTTCATTAAATTTTTTAAAACCTACATGAAACCTCATCCCGCTTGTGGATGAGGTTTCATGCTTTTTCTAATTCCTGCCAGGGCTCCTGGCCTGCCCGCCAACCTTAAGGTTGGATGGGCAGTTCCATTAATTACTTTAATGAATCTGTCAATGGCCTCAATTGGCCGTTGACAGGTCGGCGGGTGCACAGCTGATTTTGCTGAGCCCCCGCCTACCCGAAAATTTAAATGGGGTGCGATGACTTTGGGAGTTCCGCCCGATGTCACCGTTGGTGAGCGGGCCCCGCCCTCCGCTCGCCAGCGGGAAATTCCTGGCCATAATTACTTTAGAAGTAGTTCAGAGAAGTTTCACGGGACTCAATCCTGGGATGAGGGGCTTATCTTACGAAGACAGGTTGAACAGGCTAAGCCTATACCCATTGGAGTTTGGAAGAATGAGGGGTGAGCTTATTGAAACACATAACATCCTGAGGGGACTGGATAGGGTGGATACTGGGAGGGTGTTCCCTCTTGTGAGGAAAACTAGAACTCGGGGACATAGTTTAAGAATAAGAGGTCTCCCTTTTAAGACAGTGGTGAGGAGAATTTTTTTCTCTCAGAGGATCATTTAGAGTGTGGAATTCTCTTCCCCAGAAGGTAGTGGAGGTTGGGTCTTTAAATTTATTCAAGGCTGAGTTAGATAGATTTATGTTAGACAAGGGAGTCAAGGGTTATGGGGGGCAGACAAGAAAGTAGAGCTGAGTCCACAACCAGATCAGCCATGATCTTGTTGAATGGTGGAGCAAGCTTGAAAGGCCGAATGGCCTACTCCTAAGTCTTATGTTCCTTTGACATAGATAGAGGTAAAGGTGGGTAGCCTTGTTAGCCTGGGTCTTGGTGCAAATATGTAAGAAGGTTGCAAACCTGAGAATGGTAACAAGATAATGTAACCTGGGGGTTTATCTATTCTAAGTAGGGGTGGCATATTGTGTGAAACATTCCCTCTTTTTTGTTTTTCGCAGCCTATTTAATTAAGTGTGCAAACCTTTAAATATTTTTCAGTCGCCCGCACGCAGTAACTTAAAAGGGGCCAATTTGTGCTTGATTTGCGTGGGAACTTCCATGTTGATGCACAGTCACACAGCTTAGAGGGAACATTGATTGTGAACCCTTGGACTGGCTCCATTGTACTGTTTGTTCCTTCAAAGCTGTTGCTGAACCTTACAATCTTTTGAATGCTTAGCATGACAAACATGTGGGATACAAGTGAAGCTTGGAACAGTTGTCTCAGTGAAATCTTAATCATATTTCATAGCAAATCCCACCAACACACTCAAATTGAAAGCATGGACTGTAGGATGGCCATATGGACCCATCAGTTACCCCGGTGTGAAATACGGTAGTGTAGTGAATTTCCTTTGGCAGCTGTTTATGTCGCTGAAAATAGAGAAAAATGTTGGTCAGATTGAATAATCATCAGTCAAATGTTTGGTACATCTTGAGCAATAACCTGACTAATATTGCGTAAGATCTTTTTGTTCAGTTAGAAGGGGGCACAGACAGAAGAATTGACGTAGGGAATGGAGTATAAAAATAGGGAAGTCTTGCTAAAACTATACAAGGCACTAGTTAGACTACACCTAGAATATTGTGGACAGTTTTGCTCCCTTTATCTAAGGAAAGATATACTGGCACTGGAGGCAGTCCAGAGAAGGTTCACCAGGTTGATCCCAGGTATGGAGGGATTTTCTTCTGAGGAGAGGTTGAGTAAGTTGGGCCTGTACTCATTGGAGTTTAGAAGAATGAGAGGCGATCTTATTGAAACATATAAGATTCTTAGGAGGCTTGATAGGGTAGATGTTGAGAGGTTGTTTTCCCTTGTGGGAGAGTCTAGGACCAGAGGGCATAAACTCAAAGTAAGGTATCACCCATTTAATACAGAGACGAGGAGGAATTTCTTCTCTCAGAAGTTAGTGAATCTGTGGAATTCTTTACCACAGAGGGCTGACGAGACTGGGTTGTTAAGCATATTCACAGCTGAGATAGACAGATTTTTAATTAGTAAGGGAATCAAGAGTTATGGGGTAAAGGCAGGAAAGTGGAATTGAGGATTATCAGATCAGCCATGATCTCATTGAATGGCGGATCAGGCTCGATGGGCCAAATGGCCTACTTCTGCTCCTACATCTTATGGCTTTATGGACTTTGAGCTTTTGGTCGCCTGTTATTTAATTTCTCATATCACTCTCACTCTAATCTCTTCGTCCTCGACCTCTGAAACTGTTCCAGTGAAGCTCAACATAAGCTCCAGAAACAGCAACTGATCTTTTGATTAGGCACCTTTACAGCCTTCTGAACTCAACATTGAGTTCAACCATTTCAGATTATGATGTCTACCCCCATTTTTCCGATGGAAACTGTTGGTAATGATTCTGCTGTTCCTATCTACAACTCCTTTAGACCCATCTTTTGCTTCTTTACTTGTCCCATTATCATCTCCTTTGCCTTGCAGCATCATCCCTTTTAATCATTTAATCTCTTCTACCTTCCACCCTATCACAGACCTTCTCTTTTGTTCTCTTCTCACTTCCCGTTTTCTTGTACATGCCCCCCGTACATGCTTAAAACCTATTACATATCTAACTTTTCCCAGTTCTGATGAAAGACCGTCGGCCTGAGGCTTAACTATATTTCTCTCTTTGCAGATGCTGCCTGACCTGCTGAGTATTTCCAGCATTTCTGTTTTTATTTCCTTCTGTGTTGGTCTGTGTTGAGCCTGTGGAGGTAGTTCACTTGTTCATTGCCAGTTAAGTATGCTAGGGCCTGTTGACACAGTTGATATCATAATGAAATATGAAACTGGTCTGGCTATGGTGCTAGTTGAACTTATAGCTTGATTCATTTGGTCTTCATCTAGAGACATGGAAATCTGTGTTTGGGAGCATTTTAAAAGGAAATCCAATATTTGCCAAAAATTGCCAAATGAATAGGCTGTCTTCTGCCTTACAGAAAATCAAGGGCTACATTGTGATTCCCAATTATGTGATGTCTTCATTCTGTGTGAGAGCAAAGAGTTTAATGCCCTCCCCATGTTGAGATTGGTGGCGATGCGGGGTGGGGGGGGGGCATTTAATTGGCTTGGGGGGTGGTAGGTGGGGATCCCGCTGCCCTCCTGCCTCTGCCTCGGTTAAGTCCATGGTGGTAAGGGTTGTGGACATGGGCAAGGGCCTCATCCTGCCACCCCGGTGTTCAGGCAACGGCCTGGTGGGCTTCCGGTTATTCCCTCATTCAAAGGTAGGCCCACTGAGAACCAGACCCTACCCTTCCAACCCACTCCCCTGCAACCCCTACCCCATGATCCCCCTCCTGCCATCACTCACCTGTGGCCTGGGTCCCTTGGCGATCCTGGGCCTCGGATGTATGCATTACCAGCAGCAACCACCACCTCCCCAGTGGCGAGCTAGCGGTCTCTGATTGGCTAGCAGCTCTTGGTGGGCGAGACTTCTGCCCCTCAGGTCGCTGCCCAGTTATGTGTCTGATCGGCACTTAGTGAGGTGCGCCTTCCTGGAAAGAGGTGGTGCAGGGCTTTCACCAGCTCCCTAGCTGGCAGAGGAGACCTACATTGCCTACATTAAATTCCGGCATGTGGGCAGTGCAAAGTGGAATCCAGTGCAATGATCATTACAAGTGGGGGATCCAGCAAGATATTTAATTCTCAATTTTATGCACACCCTCTCCCTCCTTTTCCCGGGACATGCTCCTGTTAATCAGAAAATACCAGGAAAGTGAAGAGTGGGTCTTTCAGAATTATTAGTTTTATTGTCAAACATTTGAAAGCAACCTGAATATTGTTTTAAATGCTTCTGTGCAATTGGTTAATTACAGAAGAAAATCTAGTGGGGTTATAATTAGTTTGAAAATAAATATTTTTCTGTCTTCAGGATGGTAAAGGTTATGGCATTGGGGAGCTGGTTTGGGGGAAGATCAAGGGATTCTCATGGTGGCCTGCAATAGTGGTTTCCTGGCGTACACCTGGAAGAAGGCAAGCTGCATCAGGAATGAGATGGCTTCAGTGGTTTGGAGATGGCAAGTTCTCAGAGGTAAGTGCAAAATAGGAGACAAAGATGAAGCAAAATTTCAGAATAATTTGACATGTATACATTATTTTCCTAACGATCATACAGTAGAATTTCAGGTTTGGTGAAATTCACATATAAACGCTTGAAACAATTGTGCTTGTTGCTGTGTGCAGTATTTTCATCTAGATGTTGACATGCTAAAGAAAAGGAGGTTAATGCATGCATGAAATAGTAAATGTGGCAATATAATGTGTCCATATGCGAATTTTGCCAACTAGATGTTCTACCCTAATGCCCTTGATTTTATTTGGACTCGTTTGCATTTTCATCTTCTACCTTTAAACTATTCATTGTGCTATCAAATTATTTTGACCATTATAAATTAAATTCTATTCGTGTTACTTTCTTATGTTGTTTGAATCATACATACAGTAGATTTACGAAGAATTCATCTCCTTTTATGAGCAATGCAGAGTCTGAAAATTAATTGCTAATACAGAACACTAAATATATTTAACATATTAACTATTCCAATGTTGAATATACGTTCCTCACCAAATTCACACACGACTATATGGATGAGCTCAATGAGTGAAAACTAGACTACCCAGGAGTATAAGTTGTAAATGGTGAGAATTATTTTTAGCAGTCTTAACCCTGTTGGAGAAATATGCATTTATCTCTATATATAAAAGTCTTGCATCTGGCATACATCTCTCCTATTCCATACATCACATGCCAGTGTCAAAACTATATTAAAAAGGACTTGTCAATTCCCGCTGTTTTTTCTTCTGATCTTGGGGATTGCCTAATAACCTTCTAATTGATCTTGGGATATGTTTAACCTCCAACTGACCTCAGGATGTGCCATTTTACTGCAGTGAAATCTTGTGGCCTTAAAGGGATATTGTACAAAGCTCTATTTTAGCAGCAGTTATTTATATCATACTCCCGTCCTGAGAAAATAGAATATAATTTTTTTTCACTCATTCATGGGATGTGGGCAAGGCCAGCAATTATTGCCCATCCCTAATTGCCCTTGAGAAGGTGATGATGTGATACCTTCTTAACCACTGTAGTCTGTCTGGTAAAAGTAATCACATAGTGCTGCTATGTAAGGAGTTCCAGGATTTTTACCCAGCAACATTGAAGGAACAGTAATATATTTCCAAATCACGATCATGTGTTACCCAATGGGTACGTTGGTCTTCCCATGTGTCTGCTGACCTTTAAGAAGTAGTGGTGGAGGTCATGGGTTAGGAGGTGTCGCTGAAGAAGCATTAGCGAGTTTCTGTAGTGCGTCTTGTAAATGGTATACACTGTAGTTGTTGTGCATCAGTGGTGGAGTCAATGAAAGTTTAAGGTGGTGGATGGTGTGCTTTGACCTGTATTGAGCTTCTTGAGTGTTGATGGAGTGGCACTCATCCAGCTGACTGGAGTGTCTTCCATCACATTTGTGGCAAGTGGAAAGTATTCTATTACACTCCATTACACTCTTGACTTGTGCCTTGTAAATTCTGGAGCAGCTTTGAGGAATCAGGAGGTGAGACACTGAGCCACAGGGCAGCTTTCACTTGCTATAAGCAATGTCATGGGAGATATATTAGTAAACTACTTCCCTTATTTAAGGGATGCTTATTTAAAGGGAACCATTGCTGTTTGATTCATCAAATATTCTACATTGTATACATAATAAAGGTCACTAGGATTTCGTTAAGAGACTCTGGGTATGAAATTCTAATTGGGCCCTGTGCAGCAACCCAGCAGAAACTACTGGACAATGGCTGAAAAATGGGGAAACAGCTGTTGATGAACAAGTTGCTGACTCCATTTTCTTAAGGGGCTTCTGGCCCTCCTAAAATCATGTTGTGCAAAATTCGGATCAGTAGCTCTTGTTGTTTGAGGACTGTGGGTCCTGTTTTAGAACCAAAATGGCATCCGAGGTCCGTGCAGATGCTTTTGGGGCGAGTTCTGCCAGACACCGTGTTGGTGAGGGCTTCGTGTGCAAAGTGATCGGCTGATGGAAGCACGTAGAGCAGGCAGATTATGACGTTAATCAATGTGTAACACTGATATGGCGCCAGTGGTGCTCAAGCACTCTCATAACCTCGTACAGCTGAACACGCATTCAGCAGAAGGAAGGACTTCTTCCCACTGCAATCCCCCCCCCACCCCCCCAACCCACCAATGCAATTTCAGAGGATCATCAACTGCGCACAGATTAGTTGCTGATTGATTTCTTCTGGCTGTTGCTTTGATTCCATTTGGTGTTGTCTACAGTTGTTTAATGCCTAGAGGGAATGATGCGTCAGGAATTCTTTTGACTTCAAGGCTTCTGCACAAACCAGTTGTTCCTAGACATGGGTGCATTTGTAGGAATTCCCCTTGGAATACAGCATGACTCAGAGAATGAACAGAGATCACACCGAGTAGGACAAACTGCTAATATAGGAAGAAGGAGATGGGGGAGAAGGGCTATCGACAGGAGGCCATATCCACCCAACCTGTTCAGGGAGTAATCCTTCCACCTGAATCTCAGCGAGGAACGATGTGTAAAGTGTCAGTACTTCAGTAAGGACATCCTCAGTGCTCCACCTTCACCTGCTGCAACCACAACCGCAACCTCGGAGCAGGGCAAGGACTGCAAGTGAAGATACTGTGCTGGTGAACGTTTATGTGTCAGGCTCCTTTCAATCTGGAGCTGTAAATATTTGCAACATCTCACAGATTGCTGCTCACAGACACTGATGCTCTCTATTCATTAAGAGCTAACTACATTTCATTCTTTCTGGCAGAGTGAGTCATTGACTCCACAAACATTGCTTTACAGGTGCCACATGTCAGCTCTAACCTAAACCAGAATGAAAAGGATTTCAGTTCACTTAACATTCGACTGATGCATGATAAAAGGTGGAGAATCATGCAGGACCATGCCTGATATCCTGGCAGCAGTCATTACAAATACACCAGGGGCAGCAATCATTATAAATACGCCAGGGGCAGCAGTCATTATAAATACGCCAGGGGCAGCAGTCATTATAAATACGCCAGGGGCAGCAGTCATTATAAATACGCCAGGGGCAGCAGTCATTATAAATACACCAGGGGCAGCAGTCATTATAAATACACCAGGGGCAGCAGTCATTATAAATACGCCAGGGGCAGCAGTCATTATAAATACACCAGGGGCAGCAGTCATTATAAATACGCCAGGGGCAGCAGTCATTATAAATCCACCAGGGGCAGCAGTCATTATAAATACACCAGGGGCAGCAGTCATTATAAATACACCAGGGGCAGCAGTCATTATAAATACACCAGGGGCAGCAGTCATTATAAATACACCAGGGGCAGCAGTCATTATAAATACGCCAGGGGCAGCAGTCATTATAAATACGCCAGGGGCAGCAGTCATTATAAATACACCAGGGGCAGCAGTCATTATAAATACGCCAGGGGCAGCAGTCATTATAAATACACCAGGGGCAGCAGTCATTATAAATACGCCAGGGGCAGCAGTCATTATAAATCCGCCAGGGGCAGCAGTCATTATAAATACGCCAGGGGCAGCAGTCATTATAAATACGCCAGGGGCAGCAGTCATTATAAATACACCAGGGGCAGCAGTCATTATAAATACGCCAGGGGCAGCAGTCATTATAAATACGCCAGGGGCAGCAGTCATTATAAATACGCCAGGGGCAGCAGTCATTATAAATCCGCCAGGGGCAGCAGTCATTATAAATACACCAGGGGCAGCAGTCATTATAAATACGCCAGGGGCAGCAGTCATTATAAATACACCAGGGGCAGCAGTCATTATAAATACGCCAGGGGCAGCAGTCATTATAAATACACCAGGGGCAGCAGTCATTATAAATACACCAGGGGCAGCAGTCATTATAAATCCGCCAGGGGCAGCAGTCATTATAAATACACCAGGGGCAGCAGTCATTATAAATACACCAGGGGCAGCAGTCATTATAAATCCACCAGGGGCAGGATTTTCCGCCCAGCGTGCAGGCGCGAGCCCAACAGGCCCCAGCGTTAAATAGCACACGATGACGTCGGGCAAGCGTCTCGATGTCATCGCGCACTCGCGCAATATTTCGATCGACAGGCCCATTTGAGAGTTGGCAGCACGCCCGCCAACAATTGAGAGGCCTATTAAGGCCATTAATCAATTAATTAACTGTTATTTTTCGCTGCCCGTCCAACGTTACGGTTGGCGGGCGGGCGAATCGGCCAGGCGGCCTTTGGATTTTTGAGGAAACCTCGTCCAAGGGCGGCCTGAGGTTTCCGATATTAATTTTTTTTAAAACGTTTGTGCGGAATTTTTATCATCAACATGTTGAGGTGAGTGATCCTTATGGGTGGAAATTTTTTCCAGGATTTTAAAATCTTTATTTAACATTCTTCAGCTCCCTGAGGCAGCTCTCTGCCTTCAGGGAGCTTTCATTGAACGCTCCCCCTGTGCCCGCGCTGACTTCAGCGCTCACCGCCCTCCTGCCCCCACCCCAGCAGCGCTGAGCCTCTCAGTGCGCGTTTCACGCTGACTGGCCGTTAATTGGCCAGCCAGTGTGAAATTGTGGGCAGCTGGCCGTTTCCCAGCCGCTCCCGAGCCTGCCTGCCGTGTCCACCTGACAACTTCAAAACCCTGCTTCCGCAAAAACCTGTGTGTATATTACATCTTTCATGTAATAAAACACCATAAGGCATTTCACAGGGGCATTATAAAACAAACTATAACACTGAGCCACATATTGAGATATTAGGTCAGATGACCAAAAGATTGGTCCAAAGAGGTAGGTTTTAAGGGGTGTCTTAAAGGAGGAAAGCTAGGTGGAGAGGCGGAGAGGTTTCAAGAGGGAATTCCAGAGCTTAGAGCCCTGGCAGCTGAATGCATGGCTACCAATGGTGGAGCAATTAAAATCAGTAATGCTCAGACGGTCAGAATTAGGGAAGCACAAACATCTTGCAGCGTTGTTGGGCTGGAGGGATTTGAAAATAAGGATGAGAATTTTAAAATCAGGTGTTACTTAACCAGGAACCAGTGCAGGTCAGCAAGCAAAGCATTGATGGGTGAATGGGAGAATGAGACTTGGTGCGGGTTAGACAGGCAGTGGAGTTTTGAATGACCCAAATAAGGGTGGCACATGGGACAGAGTGCATTGAGTTCAGTAGTCAAGTCTAGAGATAACAAAGGCATGGATCAGGGTTTCAGCATTGGATGAGCTGATGCAAGGGTGGAGTCGGGTGATGTTAGGGAGGTGGAAAACAAAAACAAAAATACCTGGAAAAACTCAGCAGGTCTGACAGCATCTGCGGAGAAGAGCACAGTTAACGTTTCGATTCCGCATGACTCTTCAACAGAACTAAGGAAAAATAGAAAAGGGGTGAAATATAAGCCGGTTTAAGGGGGGGTTTGGGACAAGAGAGCTGGATAGAGGGCAGTGATAGGTGGAGATAATCAAAAGATGTCACAGACAAAAGGACAAAGAGGTGTTGAAGGTGGTGATATTATCTAAAGGAATGTGCTAATTAAGGGTAGAAAGCAGGACAAGCAAGGTACAGATAGCCCTAGTGGGGGTGGGGTGGGGCGAAGGAATCGAAAAAGGCTAAAAGGTAGAGATAAAACAATGGATGGAAATACATTTAAAAATAATGGAAATAGGTGGGATAAGAAAAATCTCTATAAATTATAGGAAAAAACAAAAAGGAGGGGGAAAAAATAGAAAGGGGTGGGGATGGAGGAGAGGGTTCATGATCTAAAATTGTTGAACTCAATATTCAGTCCAAAAGGCTGTAAAGTGCCGAGTCGGAGGATGAGGTGCTGTTCCTCCAGTTTGCATTGAGCTTCATTGGAACAATGCAGCAAGCCAAGGACGGACATGTGGGCATGAGAGCAGGGTGGAGTGTTGAAATGGCAAGTGACAGGGAGGTCTGGGTAATGCTTGCGGACAGAACGAAGGTGTTCTGCAAAGCGGTCACCCAGTCTACGTTTGGTCTCTCCAATGTAGAGGAAACCGCATTGGGAGCAACGAATGCAATAGACTAAGTTGAGGGAAGTACAGGTGAAATGCTGCTTCACTTGAAATGAGTGTTTGGGCCCTTGGACGGTGAAGAGAGGGGAAGTAAAGGGGAAGGTGTTACACCTTCTGCGGTTGCATGGGAAGGTGCCGTGGGAGGGGGTTGAGGTGTAGGGGGTGATGGAGGAGTGGACCAGGGTGTCACGGAGGGAACGATCCCTACGGAATGCCGCCGGGGGGAGGTGAAGGGAAGATGTGTTTGGTGGTGTCATCATGCTGGAGTTGGCGGAAATGGTTATCTCCACCTATCACTGGCCCTCTATCCAGCTCTCTTGTCCCAAACCCCCGCCTTAAACCAGCTTATATTTCACCCCTTTTCTATTTTTCCTTAGTTCTGTTGAAGAGTCATGCGGACTCGAAACGTTAACTGTGCTCCCTTCCACAGATGCTGCCAGACCTGCTGAGTTTTTCCAGGTATTTTTGTTTTTGTTTTCGATTTCCAGCATCCACAGTTTTTTGCTTTTATCATCGGGAAGTGGAAATAGGTGCCCTTCATGATGGTGTGAACATGAGTCACACAAGGTTAGTATGCAGGTACAGCAAGTAATTAAGAAGGCTAATAGAATGTTATACTTTATTATGAGAGGGATTGAACATAAAAGTAAGGATGTTATGCTTCAGTTATGCAGGGCATTGGTGAGACTGCACCTTGAATACTGTGTGCAGTTTTGGTCTCCTCATTCAAGAAAGGATGTAAATGCGTTGGAGGCGGTTTAGAGGAGGTTTACTAGATTTATACCTGGAATGAGTGGGTTGTCTTATGAGGATAGATTGGACAGGCTGGGCTTGTTTTCACTGAAGTTTAGAAGAGTGAGGAGTGATTTGATTGAAGTAAAATTAGGGGTCACCCTTTTAGGACAGAGATGAGGCAAAATATTTTCTCTGAGTTGTGCAACTTTGGAATTCTCTGCCTCAGGAGGTGGTGGAGGTGGGGTCATTGAATATTTTTAAGGTGGAGGTAGATAGATTTTTATTAGGCAAGGGAATTAAAGGCTATCGGGATTAGCTGGGAATGTGGAAATCAAAATACAAGATGATCAGTCATGATCTTATTGAATGGCGGAGCAGGCTCGATGGGCCAAATGGTCTACTCCAGTTCCTAGTTCTGATGTTCTTATATATGTTTGGAAGATCATCTTGGGGTCAATTATGACACCAAGGTTGTGAACAGTCTGGTTCAACCTTAGACAGCTACTGGGAGAAAGAGAGAGCTGGGGGTGTAGGGAACAAAGTTTTTGGTGGAGGCTGAAAACAGTGGTTGTGATACAGGCATTCTGTGACAGTCCACTGTACCGACTGCATTTAAGCTACCATGGCAAATCTGGATGACGAGGGCTATCCACTAATAACACGGCTGATGGCTGGCTTGCAATCAAAACATACGTGTACAACATACCTGCAATGAAAGCCGTGCTGTCAAACACAAAGTGATCATAGAGCTAGCCACTGCTTCCATTTTGGAAAGAATGGGCTCCAAGCTCTGTGCAAAGCCCTATTCCAAGTTGGGGCTGGGCTCCTCCATCTTCTTGACACTGATTGCAGTGTTTCTGACAGATTTTTTAATGCACCAAAAATTTAGTTGTGCATACCCATAGTATCTTTTGTAGGTAGCCCCATCAAAGTCCTCATCTGAGTCTCTAGCAGAACCCGTAAGTGACCTAGCCCTCTGGTGAGTTTGCAATTGCATTATCTTGTCACCACCACCCATCCCTGTCTTGTCTGCAGGCAGTTCGTCTCACCCCGCATCTATTCTATCCTCTAAATAATGCGGGCATGAGTATCTGAGCTGGGGGCTGCAAGTGTGAAATCGACTGATGGTGCTTCATCATCATCATCACTGCCTTTTTGTTGTTCCTCCAGTGCAACCTGGTCAGGCTGCACTTTGAGTGTGTGAAAGGGGGAAAGCACATATGTAATGTTGTGGTGCGGAGATGAGAATAAGTAACAGGTGCATGCTTATACCATCTGTAGCTCGTAAATCAGAAGTGTGTGGGGGATGAGAGGGAGGTGAGATAAAGGAACATTAAGTATGGGGATGGCATCACCTTTGATGGCTTCAGCCATTCCGCTGGCTACAATCTCAGCAATGGGCGTCCCAATAATGGTCAGCACCTTCTCCATAGTGGTCAGGACATACAGGTGAACCTGTTATTAGCTCCTGCTGTCTTTGGTTGTGCGTCACCTTGTCCTGCAAGAGAGAGGGAAGTATGTCAGTGAGTTACGTGCAGTTTGCAGATGTGGTGTCATGGTTGAATAGTTGACAGTGTGTGCAAATTGGTGTGAGGCTTGCAGCAGTGCTAAGTGTGTAAGGATGCAGTGCAGCATATGGATTTTAGGTATGAATCCTGATAAAAATTGTTAGGAAAGTGACAGTGGTGTGATCAATTGAGCAGTGTGTGAGGCTAGTGACGTAGTTGATAGGATATGGCATTTGAAATGCATTCACTTACCTTGACCACTCATGTGAAATCATTGAAATTCTTGTGGCATTGCATCCAGGTCCTTGGGGCTTGATTCCTGGTGTTGACCTCCATGTCTGTCTGCTCCCATTGCCTTCTATGCATGTGTCTGAAGTCTGAAGGGCCGTCTGGTCCCCTGTGGATGCAGGGCATCTGTACTCCATCTCCTCCGCCAAGCCTCCAGTACAGCATTTAAAAACTTTGAAGCCTGCACTCTCTCTCACATTGTGCCATTGTTCAGTGTTTCCAAAGTCAGATTAATTTCTTGCATAAGATTCTTGCCTTTGATGAAGAGTCACATTAGGCTCGAAACGTTAACTCTGTTTCTCTCTCCACAGATGCTGCCAGACCTGCTGAGTTTTTCCAGCATTTTCTGTTTTTATTTCAGATTTCCAACATCTGTAGTATTTTGCTTTTATTCACATCTTGCATGGCTGCCTGCAGCTGCTCCAGCCACAATGCACACCCTCTTCCCCCACCACCACGCCTGCCACACCCACTTCCCACTTTAAAGACTCTTTGAGCATTGCCGGCTAGCTTTAACTGGTGTTAGCTACTTGCAATATTTGCCCCTACTCGGGGATCCAGTTAGCACTAGCTGGACGTGATATCATTTAAAATATTTGGCAACATGAAGCTGGCGTGCTGCTTGTGTTGCAGTCAACTGGAACAGGTTAATCATGCATTGCAGTCTATGAACCTATTTTCAAAGGCTACAGAATTTAGCTCCCGTGGATTCATTGAATAGTAGAGCACAAGAAGGTGGCCTTTCAACAGATTGAGTTTATGCGGGTTCTTTCTAAGAGCTATCTAGTTAGTCCCGCTGCCCTGCCCTTTGCCTATAACCCTGAAATTTCTTTCTCCTTCAAGTATTTATCCAACTCTATTTTGAAGGTTATTATTGAGTTGGTGTCCACCACCCTACCAGGCAGTTTGTTCTAAATCCTAACCACTCATTGCTTTAAAAAAAAAAGTTTTTTCATGCTGCCTCTGGTTCTTTTGCCAAGCCCCTTGAATCTGTGCCCTCTGGTTATCGACCCTTTGGCCATTGGAAATGGTTTCTCTTTGTTTACTTAAACCTTTCATGATTTTAAATTCCTCCATCAAATCCTCTGCTCCATCACACTATTCCAGCTGCAGTTCGGTTAGATGCTGCTGATGCACCCTTACTGCCATCCTTACCCTGCTACTAACTCCATCTCTTCAATTTGGGGGAGGGAAACTCATTATTCTTCCAAGTCAGCAGACACAGACCCAACTCCTCTGGCTCACTGGAGTCAATGGAATTTCAACCCCTATTTGACAATATTTGGTAATACTCTTGTTGGATGCAAGTCCTTGTTTTGTAAGGCACTACTCCAAAGCTGATGACATTTTGCACTTGGATTCTGGTGTAAAAACGTAGGACTGTCCTAAAAAGCTTGACAGGTATAGGCTTTTTCTGAATGGTTTGGGTCATTAACATTTTCATATTTTCTTGTTTTCAAGGTTTCTGCCGACAAACTTGTGCCTTTAACTGCTATTGGTCAATATTTTCACACTTCTGCGTTTAACAAGCTGATCTCTTACAAAAGGGCTGTGTTCCAGGCTTTGGAGGTAATTGCACTTGTTCAAGTGAGGACTACAATTTTTATATTTGAAATCATTGGGACTAATTCTGAAATCCTTTTCTTCCCTAAATAGTTGGGTTGATTCTCTAATTGATTGACCCTAAGGTGAGGCGGAACCTTCAGACAATGCTGATCAGGAAATCACTGGTCCCTACCCCATCATTTCCCATATATTTCAGTTGGAAATTCAGTAACTCTGAGCAGTTTCTTGCTGTGGGTGCTCAATTGGGAATGAGCTCTGGTGTCTACTGAGTAAAAAGGATTAAGGGTTAATTCAGAAGCTCTGCGCCCCGATTTCCTAATGAGTTTATTTTTACAAAATAGTCATATTAAAATGATTTATTAAAATGGCTGTAGAATTTTCACTTCCTCCTTTTAAAGAAACACCTTGCCTCTGTAGTCTTCTCTGATAGTCTGGCGAAGATCAGGAACTTGTCATGTGCAAATGCACTTCCCAACATACAAGTCTATTTATCAATTTTGTTTAAAGCTGCTGGTTGTCAATAAGCTGACCTCAATTCTCTGCAGAAGAGACCAATTTCATGTATGTATGATGGTAAATCACATCATCATGGTCCCTTTTTCCCATAAGATCAATAGATCATTTGAATGCTATGGAAGCCTTTGGGAGTTGGAAAATTAAGAAGACATAATGAAGAGAAGAACTTGCCTTTATATTCTGTCTTTCACAACTCTAAGCCTTTCACTGCTAAAGAATTATTTTAAAGTGTAGTGTAGTTCCAGTGTAGGAAAATGCCACATCCAATTTGAGCACAGCAAGATCTCACAAGCACCAATAGGATAATGTCCAAATAACTGTTGTAACAACAAGAACTTGCATTTATATAGTGTCTTTAATATAATACAATATCTCAATGTGCTTCACAGGCATATTATGGAACACAATTCAACACCAAGCCACTTAAGGATGTATTAGGCCGCATGGACCAAAAACTTGATCAAAGAAGTCAGTCTTAAGAAGCGATTTAAGGAAGGAGAATTGGAGAGGTGTAGGGCTAGGCAGCTGAAGGCATGGCCACCAATAGAGGAGCAATAACAATCAGAGCGTTGAATAGATCAGAATGGGAGGAGTATAGAGATCTACAAAGATGGAAGGGCTGAAGGTGGTGCTAGGTAAGAAGCAGTTTAAAAACAAGGCTGAGAATTCTAAAATCAAGGTTTTGCATGGCCGGGAGCCAATGTAGATCAGTGAGTAGGAGGGAGATTGGTGAGTGGGGCTTGGTACAGGCAGCAGAGATTTGAATAGTCTCCGGTTGAAGAGGGGCACACATGACAGACCATCAGGAGCCCACAGCAATAATCAAGACCAGAGGTAACGAAGATGTGGATGAGGGTTTCAGCAGCATATGAACTGAGGCAAGGTGGATGTTACAGAGATGAAAATCAGCAATCTCACTGATGGTGCAGAAGTGTGGTGGGGCTTATCTTGGGGTCAAATATAAAATCAAGGTTAGAAACAGTCTATAGTCAACTTCAGAAGGTTGCCAGGAAGGGGAATAGAGTTAGCAGTGAAGGAATGACGTTTGTGATGGGGAATGAAAACAGTGGCTCTGTCTTGCCTATATTTAATTGAAGGAAATTTCTGCTCATCCAAGACTGGATGTCAGACAGTCACACAGTTTAGAGACTATGGAAGGGTCAAGAGAGATGGAGGAGAGGTACAGCTGGTACCGTCAGCGTACTTGTGGAAACTAACACCATGAGCATTGTAGTGTTAGAGTGTTAGGGACTGCAAGAGTTAATGTGGGACTGCGGAAATAGTACCACCCACATTGTGATATAGAGCAGGCTTGTCTAACCTGTGTCCCGTGGGCCAGTTTGTGGCCCCTGAAGCCATTTTATGTGGCCCCCCCGGAGCCACTGTTCAAAATGCCAGTAAGACAGGTAAGTGAAGTTGAAAATCCGGCAAGAGGCTGCTCCTCCAATCAGAGGCCATTACTCCCCTGCATCAGTGAGCCTATCAGCAGCAAATGTGGGAGAGAAGCAGTCCTTGATTGGACGAGCAGCAATTACCGGCGGTGGTAAGTGTTCTGGGAAGAGAGAGGTGATTTTGAGGGCGGGGGAGAAGAGAGCAGGTGCTGCGGGGCCTGGCGAGAGTAGGTGCTGCGGGGCCCAGGGAGAGAGGGTGCTGCGGGGCCGAGGGAGAGAAGGTGCTGCGGGGCCCAAGGAGAGAGAGAGGCTGCTGAGCCAGGGAGGTGGGGGAGAGAGGCCGCAGGACGTGGATGAGGAGTGAAGAGACTTGCTACCGGTGTATGTATGTTTGTGTGTGTGTGATATCTAAGTTGCTGACAACTTATATCACCCCATTTGGCAGATTCTGCTTCAGTTGTTTGCCCTTTGGCATTAGCTTGGACCCCGAGGTTTTTCAGCGCACGATGTTGGCCATCTTACAAGGCCTGAAAGGAGTCACCTGTCATATGGGTGATGTCCTTGTCCACGATATGACTGTCAAGGAACACAACAGTAGGCTCACGGCTGTCTTGAAACACTTGCAGGAAGCAGGATTGAATCTGAATGATAAATGCGAGTTCTCTAAGACCTCTATTCGGTTCTATGGTCATATTGTGAGCAGCAAAGGCAGCATGGCAGAGCCACACAAAACAAAGGCAATTGGTGAGTTTCCAACTCCGTCATCCATTCCAGAGCTCCAAAGATTGCTAGGTATGTGAACCAGTTGGTGAAATTTCTGCCCAACCTGGCACAAGTCACAGAGCCTCTGCGACACCTTCTTGAAAAGGTCCAAGCTTGGTGTTGGGTTACACGCCAAGAGCAAGCATTCCATTAGATCAAAGACATGCTGCTCTCACCAGACATCCTGCCTCACTTCTACCCATCCCTGCCAACTATAATCGCAGTGAATGCCTCATCAACAGGACTAAAGGAAGTTCTGTTCCAAACACAGCTGAACGAGTGCTACCAAGCAGTATATTACACATCTAGAGGGCTGTCAGAAACAGAGAAGCGATATGCAGTTATTGAAAAAGAGGCCCTTGCAGTAACGTGGGCTTGTAAGAATTTCTCTGACTATATTGTTAGGCTGAAGATGATCATCGAGACAGATCATAAACATTCATTTCACTATCGGATGGGAAAGAGCTCACCACGATGGCCCCCAGAATTAAGAGATTCTGCTTACGTCTCATGTGTGTTGCATACAAGATAGTGTACGTTGATGGGAAGCATCAAATGACTGCGGACACACTGTCCAGGGCAACAGTTGATCATCCTGCAACACACAATGTCGATTTGGCCGACAAGCTTGAGTCATATTCCCAGTTCGTGATAACACAACTGCCGGTGAGCTCCAAAAAACTTCAACAGATACACCATGAGCAGATGCGAGATAAAGAGTGCATCCGCATCTGTCAGTACTGCCTGCAAGATTGACCACTGGTGATGTTATGAAAATTTACTTTGAACAGCAGAAACACTTCGCTGTAATTGATGATCAGCTAGTGTATGATCAACGGTTGGTCATTCCAGTCTCACTCTAACTGGAGATTCTACAATGAATCCACCAAGGCCTCTTGGGCATCACAAAGTGCAGAACACGAGCCCAGTCTGAGTGTGGTGACCGGGAATATCAAGAGCAATTGAAGAGATGATTTTAAACTGCCAGGTGTGTGCACCACACGAACCAATCCAGAGAGAGCCCCTTACCCCCACAAAGTTCCCCACCAGACCATAGGAATGTTTGGGAATGAATCTATTCATATATATTCATATATAGATGGTACACACCACCACCAATGCACAGTGGCAGCACTGGGTGCCATGTACAAGATTCACTGCAGGAATTCACCAAGGCTCCTTAGACAGCACCTTCGAAACCCACTACCATCTAGGAGGACAAGGGCAGCTAATAGATGGGAACACCACCACCTGGAAGTTCCCCTCCAAGTCACTCACCATCCTGACTTGGAAATATATCGCTGTTCCTTCACTGTCGCTGGGTCAAAATCCTGGAACTAACAGCGCTGTGGGTGTACCTACACCACATGGACTGCAGCAGTTCAAGAAGGCAGCTCACCACCGCCTTCTCAAGGAAAAGTAGGGATGGGCAATAAATGCTGGCCCAGCCAATGAGCCCCACGTCCCGTGAATGAACAAAAAAAAAGCACGTCCTCCTTCTTCATTACTTCTCTTGGTGGATCTAAGTAAAGCATTTACACACAACAACCAGAGAATCGGTCATTAGGTCGTTGAAAGAAACCTTTGTGATCCATGGCATCCAGGACCAGGTGGTGTCTGACAACGGATCATAATTCGCTGATGAATACTTCACTCATTTTGCCGGGAGTTACAGATTTCGACACCTCACCAGCTCCCCAAGGTCTTGACAATCTAACGGTGAGGCAGAAAGGTGTGTCTGCCTTATTAAAACCCTCTTGAAGAAAAATGATGACTTTCCAACGGCGCTTTTGATGTACAAATCCACCTTACTGCAATATTGATTAGCCCCATCTGAGCTGCTGATGGGCAGAAAACTTTGCACTCAACTTCCCATGCTGCTGACGAAATTAATCCCAGGCTTGGCAGTCAGGGATTATCAGAAGGTTCAGGACCGAGAACAGTCCTACAGGCAGCGACAAGCTTCCACTTACAATAGGAGGTACCATACTTGAAACCTGCCAAGGCTAAACAGATGTAACCAGGTTTGGATCAGAGACCTTGATAGAAAAGGCATCATTGTCCAGAGGGATGAAGATCAAAGACAGTCTTACTTGATACGTACCCCAGAATGCACAATCAGACGGTTAAGCAAAGTCTTCTCCTCATTCCTCGTGACGAACCTTCTATTATACATTTGAGAGAACCAGATGTAGAAACCCAAATAATTGAAACACCAAGTACTACAACTTCAATTCCAGACTAACAAAGTCAGCCCAAAGCAATTGAGACTACCATTCTTCCACATATCATGCTTTTCAATTTAGAGGAGTCAGAAAGTCTCCAGACCATCTGAATCTGTAAAGTCAGAGATTTGCGGGTAGAAGGGGTAACGTGTAAATATTACTGTAAATACATTTGGGTGAAAAGTTTGGGGGAGGTGTAGTATTATGGTGTTTGGGACTGTAAGGGTTGATGTGGGACTGGGGAAACTGGATTACCCATATTATCATGTAGAGAGTGACATGGGAATAGTAGAGTGTAGCAGTGAAGCTGTTAGAAATCAGCATGAAGATAGCACCTAATCAGAATGGTATCCTGTATATATGCATAGAGTTATGTGTTATTAATAAACAGTTATTGTTCAAGCATACAAGCCTCTAAACCTCTTCATGAGGCAATATACAATCATACAACAGGCAGGATTTTCGGGGCCCGTCTGGGGCAGGAATGGAGGCAAACAGCGCCTGAAGATACTGCCACTGGCCAGCATGCCAGTTTTCCGCGGCCCCACCCCCCCCACCCCACCCACACTGGTGCCAGCCATTTTTGCAGAGGCAGCTTCGGGGTCGGCAAAGCTGTTTAAGAGCTTTGATAACTAATTAAAGAAGGATGATTGGTATTTTCCATCTAGCCTCCAGTTTTCCAAACTGTTGGGGGAAATTTAACTGCCTGGAGGTGGGTGCTCAATGGCAGGTTAGGGTGTCAGTGCTCCAGGCAGGCTAAGAAGCTGTCACTGACCACCTGAGTGTGAGACCATCCATTCCGTTAGATCAAAGACATGCTGCTCTCACCAGATATCCTGCCTCGCTACGACCCATCCCTGCCAGTTGGATGGGTGCTGCCAATCAGTATCTTACACATCTAGGGGGCTGTCAGATACAGCGAAGCGATATGCAGTTATTGAAAAAGAGGCCCTTGCAGTAACGTGGACTTGTAAGAATTTCTCTGACTATATTGTTAGGCTGAAGATGATCATCGAGACAGATCATAAACCATTCATCTCACTACTGGACGGGAAAGAGCTCGCCACAATGCCTCCCAGAGGCCTGATCAGGCCTCCCTGTGGAAGGATTTCTCCCCCTCCCCCCATTCCCCACTGCAGTGGTGACATAGCTGCAGAAACTACCTTTTATTTAGTTTCAATAAAGTTGGAGATAGTGCGCCCTCTCTGTCACTTATCATGTATTGCCGGCAGCTGTTCCCTCTCAAACTGGAAGGCCTCTGATTGGTTCAAGAGCCTGCCTGTTGCCCCTAATTGGACAGGAAACCTGTCTCTGCCAATAAATGGTGCGCCTCCATGAAAATTCCAAAGAGTGACTTTTCCCCATGACCAAGCTTGGGACCCAGAAACAGTCCCAGCTCCTATATTCTGGCCCTGGAAGGAAGTTCAGAACCATGATTTTGGAAGATGTTGCTAAGGGCAGTATGTAAATGAGAAAAAGGAGGGGGGCAAAGAATAAATTCTTAGCCAACCCCAAAGGTGACTGTGTGAGAGATTGGGAAGAGAAGCTATTGCAGGCTACTCTCCTGCTATGACAGGATACATACAAATGAAAGCACCAAGTACCAGTGCAGTACTACCAAGCTGGATGACAATAGAGAGGCATTGGAGTCGAATTTCATATTCAGCCGTGTCAGAGGCTGAAGACTGGCCAAGGAGGATGAGCAGGCATAGTTTACCTTTGTCACAGTCAACGAGGATATCATTTGTGACCTTTGGCAGTATGAAGAGGGCAGAAACCTGATTGGAGGGATTCAAACAAGAGTTCTGAGAAAGATGGGCACAGATTTGGAAGGCAAACATCGCCTTCAAGGATTCTGAAGAAGAAAGGGAGGTTGGAGATTGGGCAGTAGTTTGCAAGGTTGGTTTTAAAAGGTGACCGATGATAATGGCAGATTTGAAGGAGGGAGGGACAGTCTCTGCAGAGAGAGAAACGTTAATACTGTCAGCTAACATAGGAACCAGGAATAGTAGGAATAGAACCTAGAAAGCAAGAGGTAGATCTCATCAACAAATTGAGCTTAGGGGGAGCATATCGGGAGATAGGAGAGAAAGTTGTGAATTCAGAGTTAGGGCAAGGGGGAATCTTAGAGGAAGTTAAGCCTGGTGGGCTAGAGGAGGGGAGAGAAGTGGTAGAGGCAGCTGATTAGTTGGTCTTGATCTTTGTAACCCAAAAGTCAATGAGCTTATCGCTTAGAAGAGATGTTAATATATTTTAAGTGGGATAACACTTCTACTGAAATAGAAAAGAGAGAGTAACTCCAGATGGACATTTGTAGAGTAGTGTTCCACTGTGTGATTTCAGGGCCACTGCATCTAATTCTACTTATTGCTTATAGGGAGGCACTGATGAACAGATTCTGATAAGTGGTCAAGCATATTTATCAAGTATCTTTCAGGGAAATTGTTGAAAATAAGTCACAACATGGCTAAGAATTTGCAGAAAGGTGCTTCTTTATGTTAGCAATTATGATTTCATAGTCTCAATAAGATAGATGTTAGCTTCACGATAGCAGTAAACAGCAGAAACCTCTCCATAAAAAAAGGACGTACCTCAGTTTATGCCTGTCAAATACAGATTATCTGTTCTTTCTCCTGATGTCTACTGACCTGCTGTAAACTTATGGCTGTTCTCTGTTTTGTTTCAGAATACATTTTATAGTTTTCATTATAGTTAATATTATATATAAAGCTTCTGCTAGTAATAATATGTTTTAGCTCAAATGAAAATTTGATTGTAGGAAAATTTGCAGCAAAAGCCTGTTAGCATTCCTTTAAAATTCCGCATGTGGCTTTGATTTTCCTTTTGGAGATAAGCAGTGAGAGCTTACAGCTGAAGTGGAAATTTGACTATCCAGAGTTTCCACAGAAGTCAATTTCCCGCTCTAAGTACGTGAGCTTGTGTTTAGTTTGCAGTTTATATTGGATGGTAATAGGCAGCCAAAAATAGAATATTATAGAATAACTGTGCAAGCTTAGAAGGAGAGTGCCCAGTAAAGACGTCTCAATTTGTTGTTTTCTATTGCTGTCTAAATCAAAATTCAACTTGCACAAGAAATGTGAGGAATAAAATGAAAGGTGGTCTTGCAGATTGTTCTGAAATTAGTGAAGAGTTGATTGTGCCAGATGAAAGAAAATTACAGTGTTAGTCATTGCTGAATCTGACAATCACACCTTACAGGCAAGCAGCAAGAGTGACATTGCTGAATGTCTGAAAAAAGGTGGTCAATTTGCTCTCTAGGCCTCTGAAATAATTGTCCAGGAAAACCTAGGAAAGAAAGGGAAAGAAAAAGAAGTATGTTTAGACTTTACAAATTTTGGAAGCCTTTCTCACCAGAGAGCCTCAAAGTGCATTGGATGGCTGTCCAGCAGATGTATTACTGGTCCTGCTTTGTTCAAAGAGGAGTATTACAGATAAAGATTGGCCAGGGTTGTAAGTAGAGATGCTTAGTGGCCTGAAGACCAGGTTCAGACTAATACCACCCAAGATGATAGAAATAAGCAATAATGAAGTGATTTGTCAATAAATGGGAGGGTTGACAGTCATCTTTTTAAACTAAATAAATCAACATTGAAAGCTCACTAATATCGCTGAAGAAATTAGGGTATGAGAAATGCATCTACATCCCATTGTTATTGCATTGCGGGTCAGTTGTGTAATGTGGCTGCTGTCAGGGTCAGGATTTATTAGTGGAACCAAAGAAATGCGATAGGTATTTTGTTGCCACTTTATTTTGTGATACTCTAAACGTAAATCTGAACAGCTCCAAGATGTGATAACCTATTCTATACCTAACAAAAGACATCAACTCTTTCAGATTGCTAGTAGCAGATCTGGAATGCCATTCCCCTCCAATGACCGGGGCACCTTGGAGGAACAAATTAAGCCAATGCTTGACTGGGCATTTGGTGGTTTTCAACCAAAGGGTTACGAAGGAATTAAGCCCAAACAAAACACAGGTAATGGACAACAAAAAGAGTTTGCTGGTTCATTATGATTTCAGCAGTAGTCAATAAATGTAACCTACTTTGTACTTTAAATAGGATACATTTTCATTATTTAATTAAGTTTTTCAGTGAAGTAAAAGAGTGGGATAGATATTAAATTGTGTTTGATTCTGAGCTGGATTAAAAACCAGAGCGCGCAATTTGTCCAAAATATTTGAAACAAAAAGAAAGTATAAATTTAAATCAGGCAGCTAATGAGCTATTGTTTGGGCCCTGTCCCTTTAAAGGATGATATTCCACACACACACACACACACACACACAACCAGTCCCCACAAAAACTGCTGGCCAATTAAATGGCCGGCAGCTCTTCAGTCCCAGCAGCACCACTGGAAACCATGGCCACTGCTGAGACTGTACCTGGCTGGGAGAAGCAGCATGGACAACACCTCAGAAGCAATTAAGTGGGGTCATGGTTGCTGGGACCTGTGTGACTGGCCCCGACGAGCTGCTGGGGAGGCTGGGTGATTGGTGTTTCCACAGGGGTGGCCTTGCTAGTTCTCAGCCGTGGTCAACATCAGGGATCTGGAGCACAGCTGCTAGCTGACAAAACTGACCACATAATTACGCCCTTCAGATTAATCCCCGATATTAAAACGCTACCTGGTATGATGCAAGGAGACAGATTGAATGACTGAACAATTAGATGTGGCAGTTGGTTTGTGGTCCTTCTGATTTTCTGAATCACTAAGAAATTGGGAGTTGTAATTAGGTGATGACTTCTGCAGTCAACTATTTGATTCACCAAGTGAACTCTTGTGAGTGCCAACTCAAAATATATTCCCATATATCACAAATGGCAATCACTACCAGGGAGTGGCTCAAGGTATGAATTAGGATTCAGACGATGAACATAAATCATGAATCCCTCAGTTAGATTTTTGGTATGTAATTTTACTTTAGCTATTCATTGTTTTCTGTATAACAGATCAGTGTAACAAAGTAGCAGCAAGTTTACCTTTTAGTTTGATTTTGTACAATGTCGTGTTGAACTTTCCACATCAATTCTTCTATCTGTTGGACAGAAAACGACACTGCAGGTGAAAACCCTGTAGAGGTGTACGTGCCGGAGTACTATCCTCCCACAAAAAAGCAGAAAACGAGCTTTTATAAAAGCAAAGAAGGAACAGAAGAGGAACACCGGGGGAGAGGTAAGGATTTTTTTTTAAACAAAGGTAAAGTGCTCAATGCATTATTAGTGGATCAAAAAAACTAATAGATTTTTTTTCATTTACTCTGCAGAAAAAATTTTCTTTCAAGTTACATCAAACAATAAAAGCATTGAAGGTAAAAATTTCTTTTACTCTTATTCAATTTGGCTGCTCTTAAATGCAACATCTTCCAGTTTGCTCAAATGACAACTTTGGTACTATACTGGTAGATTGACAATTTCACAATTAGTCTTGTAAACAGGATATGCTACCCTTTAAACATTTTGCAGTTGACTGTAATGATCAATGTAGCATAGACATATTCCTGCATTAAAACACACAGGAGTAACTTGAGCAACACTATAGAACTGCTGAACTGGTATATTTGAATGCTGTTCTGTTGGAAGGTGCACTAATAGTTTTGTGTTTAAACTCAGTAAAATAGTTACTTTGTACAATAGCTTATTAGCTGCCTGAGTGCAACAGAATTCAGTCGGGACTCCATGACACAGCTGAGGCACCGGTTGCCTCCAGCTTTCTGGGCCACCACCACCCTGATGGATCGGTGCACAGAATTGCCTTAAAAGGAAAGCATTTTGGTTGCTGTCTGGGTAGAGGGCATTGACCTTATGGATCGAGCGTTGTTAGTCAGCTGCATGTTAATGAAATGAAAAGCTATTTTGTTTATGTAGCCCATTATTGTTCCAAGAGATTCAAATTGTGAAATTTCAAACTTGAGTAGTTGCATCATTAAAACTTTGGGGAACACAATGGGAAAGATTTTGCAGTCTTAGCACAGAAATGCCATATCTGCAGAGCATCAGGTGCAGTGCTTGCACTGGGGCCACCCCATAACACAAGGCCAAATAATTTAATTATTGTGGGTGCTTGTGCAGAGCATGGCACATTGTGCAGTGAACTACTGGTGAGGCTTTGGGTATGTTATCAGTTTCCTGATGTTGAAATGCAGCTTGATACCAATAAATCTGCCAGTTTTCTGGGCAAACAAATGACTTGGGCAGAACTGCCTGATGCACTGAACAGATGTTGGAGGGCATGCTGAAAGGAGTCATTTAATGAAAGGTAACCCTATTTGGAGAAGTGCGCCACACAACTATAAATAGTGCAATTTTTCGATGGGGCCTTCAATGAAGTGTCCATTGGGATGGATGCTGAGCATATAAAGTGCAGTTTCGGTGCGATAGGAGAGTTATAAGGTTTACTATTCATTACCATAAAGCTTGGGAGTCTTTATAAGTGTCAACAGTGCATCCAGTGCAAACTGTCAATTGTACTGTAAGTTGTCATCAGCACTGCACACAGGGCACAGAGTGAAGCTCAGGTTTCCACGTGGTAATTCAGGTTTTGCCACTTGTAGCACTGCAGGGTTTCAGGAGCTGTCTGTTGCATTATCAACCCTAATAATGGAAAACAAATATGACTTTTTAAAATATTTTTATATTTCTCAGTGCCACAGTGCATGATACAGCGTGAGCAAACAGATTGAGTTTGTATTTCCTTTTACAGCCGATACAAATAAAACTTGCAAAAAACACAGAAAATGCTGGAAATACTCAGCATGTCAGGCACCACAAAAATGATTTGGAGCTATTTTTTGAAATATAATGCCCTCCATCCGTTTGTTGCTCAAAACTGTAATTGGGGTCCTGTGTATTATAGTACCTCGATTTGTATATGAAAGCAGGGGTGCCATTCAAGAAAGCAAGCATAAATGGGTGGTAATTGAACTACTGCCATTTTTGGGCCATATTTCTAAATATTCTTATGAATCCTTATGTATTCAATTTATTTTCTCACCTTTTGTCGCGAGCATCTCAGTCCATAGGCAACTCGAGCCGAAAATGTGAGTGGGTAGCCCCTTCTGACCATGCTGAATCAGACACTAGAATGAAGATTTGCAACCTGTGGCTCCAGAGCCACATGCAGCCCTTCAGCATCTCATTTGCGGCTCCCAACCTTTCCAGTTGGATAACATGAATGCGAATAAAACCTAAAAAACTTAAGTCAAGAAAAGTAAGAGCTGTGTTTAATTGTGGGGGTAAAGGGCTAATCATTATGCTGCACTTGATGGTTTCAAATAGTTATTTTAATGAAAAGTATGATTGTTCTCTAAATAAACCTGTTTGAGTGGTATAGCTACAGAATGGTTATTGATAATGGGTGAAATTTTCTGCTCTCACCAGCAGCGGGAATTATGGCAGGTGGGGGCACAAAATTTGGTGTGATGGCAAAAGGCAGCTTCCTGCCGGCGGGAAATTAGTTTGGAATTTTGTTCTCCCAACTTTGATGGCAGGCTAAAGGTGGGTCGAGTTTCCCACTGATCTATGCCGGGAACCACATTTGCATTTATTTGCATCTCATGAATGCTCATTAAAAGACAAACCTGCCGGAATCATGGTCCCCTTCCAAATTAAGTGCTCCACCAGCAGGTAATTAGATCGGCCTGTTTCCTGACAGTATATAAGTAGCGGGACCTGGCGAGCTTCACTTCATCAATGACTATGAGATACGTAGATGCTGCTTTCGCCTATCTTTAAGAATGTTGCTGCGAGATTTTGTGTGCTTTTATCAGAAGCTGCACCAAGGCTGGGCATGGGAGGCAAGACCAGTGGGGAGGAAAAAACGAAGGCAGGATGGGGGTTGGGGGTTGGTTGTGGTGGAACAAGGGAGGGAAGGGGGAAAATGGAGACAGGACTTGGGGGGCTGGGGTTTATGGAACACTGGAGGGAATGGGGATTAGGGTGGGGTCAAGGAACAGAGTGAAGTAATGAAATACTGTCCTGGGGCAACAGTTATAAGTCTGTCCAAGGAGGAGTAAGAGACTGTCCTGGGACTCAGGCCACGCTTTGGGGCATATTGAACAGACTGTCCTGGGGCTGGGGCCACACTGTCAGAGGCATATTCAACAGACTGTCCTATGGCAGAGTGGACCATGTTAGGGGAATCTGCATGACACGCATATCTTGGTCCCGGTCTTGGGTGGGGCAAGGCCTCTCTGGTCAGTGACAGTTGTGCACAACATGGTGAGCAGGATGTGGTCAGTCACTTAAGGAATTTGGTCCTGGGGGTTCGAGGCATGGTACTGTGAGGCAGATGGCACAATCACGGTCAAGGGAGGCATTTGAATCCTTATGTCGGTAGCTGAAAAGTCATTAAGGGGGTGGGTATTGGATGGTCTCATGGGGTGGGGTGGGGTGTCCCGGAAAGTCAGGGTGCATGTGGGCTAGATTAGGGCAGGGGTCAAGTCGACAAAGGGCATGGGGACATCAACATTAAAGGCTTCGGGGGAGGACAGGAATATCAACATGAACAATGATGGGGTCAAGGGTAACAGGGGCATCTGAATAGTGACAGGAAGAATGGAAATTAGGAAGTGGTGACTATGGAGGAGGATGGGAGGGACTTGTTGATTGATAGGGGAGGTTGGAAGCTGGTCGTACTTACAAACCTAATGAGCACCATGCTCACAAGCAGTGATCAATGACGCACTTAGAAAAACAAGCTTGAAAAAATCGATATGGGAGGGGTCTCAAGGCATGTGGGAGGATTTCAGCACAGCATATCTTGGCCAATTGTAGGGGCACCCTTTAACTGTCTTGCTTAAATGATGGCGAGTATGGCTTAGCTGAGTGCTGGACCCGAGGGTTTCGTGCACAATGAATGAACTTGGCTCCTTTTCTAATGGTGTGCATTCGGGTGACAATCCATTAAGTTTAGGTGCTGCGCTGCATATGGTCCTAATCGGCATGTGATCTTTACAGAGGCATCTCAGAATGGATGCAGGCTCCAAGAATCAATGGCCATGCCTGCTGTGCAGAGGCGGCATGAATCCTACAAGTGTCCATCTTCCTAGTGCATTGGTCATGGCATTTAAGGTACCATGATTGCAATCAGGACATAGGTCCAAGGACTGGGTATCCATAGTTGTTCTAAAGGCCACTGGAGGACAACCAACACAAGGCTGACTGTGGCTCCTAGGACTTGGGTCTTTTGACCCTAATGAACACCCTCTTTGTGAATGTACATTCACTCTCAGGCACCTGTCATCCTCCAGTATGATATCATCCTGCTTTGGTATGCAGTGTGGAGACTAAGGAAAAGTAAAGGGCTGGAGAAGGCACAGCTGCCTTGTAAATGAAGGAAGACAAATTGACAGGAACTAACATTGATTGCTGAATTGTATTTGTTCACAGAAACAAGGAGGAGTTGAGAATACAGTTGTAGGCAACACTGCCTTCTTGATAGCTTTGATGCGAATGAGGAGAAAGGCCTGATGCCATTTGGCATAGCTCAGGGAGGACCGTTGCCCTGAGGAACAAGAGTCAGCGGGGCCCCAGGAAGACCCAGATGCTGACGAGGAGTGACCAAATCCACAAAGATGTTTGGTGCGACCAAGGGTCTACAGAAAATGCAGCTCACACATTGAATGAACTGAAGACAATGCCGCAGGCACTTTTACTTGTCTAGGGACGTAGTAGCTCATGTTTGTCACATTCTCCATGAGGAACTCATACTGCATGGACTTGGAGGGCATCCAGTGCCAGTTGCTGTTGAGGTTACCACAGCACTCAACTTTTTTGCCAGCAGATCCTTCTAGAGCTCCAGTGGGGACCTCTGCGGAATCTCACAATCGTTGACACATAAATACATAAGGCAGTTGACTGATGCCCTTTTCAATAAAGCTCACTATTACATGCAGTTCAGCATGGATAAAGCAAGCTAGACTGCCAGATCCATGGGTTTCGCTGCAATCTTAGGCTTTCCGCAAGTACATGGTGTCATCGACTGCACACATGTGGCCTTGAGAGCTCCCTGGCAGCAGCATGTGAGATTCATTAATAGAAAAAAATTTCATGCTCTAAACATCCGGCTAACCTGTGCTCAGAGAAAGCAGATTTGTGCTAGGTACCCAGGGAGCTCTCACAACACTACATCTTGAGTCACTCGCAGGTGCCACAGGTCTTAGAGAGCCCTCGGTGCTTAGAGAGTTGGCTCCTTGGTGATATCAGGTACCCCCTAAAGACATGGCTAATCACAGCCATTCACCATCCACAGGGTGCATCTGAGGAGAGACACAGTTGCTGCAGATTCAGCCACAAGGTTCTTAATCGAACAGTCTATTGGCTTTTTAAAGATGCATTTCAGATGTTTGGTTTGATCAGTTGGAGCTCTCCAATACTCACCCCAGGGGATGTCCCGCATCATTGTTGTTTGCTCCTTGGATGAGGAGGACGTAGAAGGGGATGAATTTGAAGAGGGAGAGGATTCAGATAAGCCACATGAGAATGCCACTCCATGGGCATAATGCAGAAGACGTGCCCATGACAACCTCATAGCTATAAGATTCCAGGAGGAATAAGGTGAAGACAAGTTGATATGAGCACAGTTCTCTTCACGCCTTGATGCAGAGAAGACAACAAGACCTTCATTGTCATCTTCAACTTCTCACGAAAGGTCATTGATCTCAAAATGATAACGGAGGAAACATAAGCCACATTCAACCCTAACGATGGGGTCATCCTTGGAAGGCGCAGTAGCCTAGTAAGCATGTGGCCACTGTGTAATAGAATAAGCACTGCTCTAGCGCACATCCTTAAGCACCTACACATAGTGCAGTCCTTTCAACCAGGGTGTGAACAAGTCAGTGGGCATGGCAGCCTTCAAGAGGCAGAAACGTTATTGCACACATAGATGCACTCATGCCAGTCTGAAAGCATCTTAGCAAGGCAGATTGAAGAGGAAAAACATCTGTCAATGGTTATTGCTTGACCTTCTGAAGACGGAGCTACGTCCGTACGGCACCATTTCTCCAAACGCAGCTCTCAGAAGCTGCATCTTGATACTGAGCCCCAATATGCCACCAGACATCAGGATGCAGTGATCTGTCACGTGACAGCATGGAGGCAAAGCTGAGAGTTATGTTAGCATTGTACTTAAGACTCAGAAGGACCGTCATGTGATTATTGACAAACACTCATTACCTTGCATTTGTCAGAAGCCTGCCAAGTTTGCATCCTGAATTGCTTTGGCATCTGGGAGAGACATGGCCCAGTCATTGACAGAACAGTCAATAGTATGAGCACTCAGGAGATGTGCCAGAGTGTTGCTTTCATACTATTACAGTGCTCAACATTGTCCACCTCACAAAGATCAATCCTTGCTATGAATCCTAAGGCTGGAGTTTTCTGGCCCTGCCTGCCGTCAGGATCTTCCAGTCCCGCCGAAGGTCAATGAACTTTTGGCTGGCCTGCGGCAGGTCCCGCCATGGCGGTTCCAGAAAATCCCCGCCTAAGTCACTGAGTGCACAGTCATGCAATGAATTCCATATCAATTGGCATTCTGCGACCTCACAGAGAGATGCCGTCAAGCAACGCTAGACAGTCATTCAGCAGCGAAATAACATCCTCACAGGTAATTGGACGACTTCATCAGGATGATCACACACCTCTGACATCACACGCTCATTCCCATCCAGCAGACATCTCAAATGTCACTGAGTGGAGCCAACTTCCATCGTTCATGGGGAGAGTGGGAACTAATAAAGGAGTAATTTGCAGTCTTAAAAGCGGAGACAAAATAACGCAGCAGGTTGGTATGATAGGTTATGGTGCTCGAAGATGAGTAAGACTTTTAACAAAACCTCACAGTCATAAGGTAAAAGCCATTGTAAAGTGCACTTGTGTGAAAAGACTCCAACATAGGAAGCGATAAATACTTATTATATCCACAAACTACAAACTTCAATGCAGCAGCATCAGGATAATCACTAACCTTGATGAGCAATTCTCATGAGGTCACATAACCTGAGATGCAAGGGTCACATGTGTATTGTCCAGCCATCATTTTCATTTAGGAAGTGCCTTTGCTCATATTGTTGATGTGGAACTAAAGGGGATTGATTGTGACGCGATTGAGTGAGAATTCATGGAACTGAGGGAGAAGATGGGAGATAATTGGTAGGAGTGGAGGGGTCATTTTGTACCCTTGAATGAACATGCGACCTTGCATCACATCAATTAGCCATTCAATAGCTGAGACTTGGAGAAGGATAAATGCAAAATATATTAACAATAGTGCAGATTATATACAGTGAATGAACACACTCGTGTCACCATTGTGCATTCAAAACTTCCTAATTTTTCTTACCCTACCACTATGTCTAGGTGCAGCCCCGACATCCGCAGTAGAGGTAGAGGCAGCCTGCTGTCTGAGATGACTTTGGTGGGTGTACTTTGGAGGCCTGAGGCCTGGATGGCCCTGGCCTGCTAAGGGTTTCCTGCTCCACCCTCCTTGGCCTGACCTGCTGAGGTTGATGGGGTCACAGGCAGAGGGGATTTGGAGCGGCAGGACACCCTTGGGGACTCCTGGGTGGATGCCCCTGGGATGTCTGGCTGGCATGCCTCCTCCCTTTGGGTGCCCAAGGGCACCTCCCTGGCTTCTTGAGGAGAAGGGGCATGTGGAGGGAGGTCCTGCCCCCTCTTGCCTAGCCACTGCTGTAACACACGCATACCTAGAGCAATGGATTGTGGGTCCAAGTGCACATCTGGCAGAAACTGTGCATTCTGCCGGACCTGGGTCTTTAAGGTGGCTGCCACCCTTCCCATGGAAACTTCAATGCAATTGCATGCTGAGCCACAAGATCAGACAGAATGTGGATGGACTCCTCCATCCTTTGTTCCAGTCTATTGATGGCCTCTGACAACCTGCCTGATATTCCCCTGCCTGTCTCTGAATCTCCAACATTTTTCTCAGGGCCGACTGCAGAGGCTCATCATTGGACTCGAACTTTGCAAATGCCTTGTCTCCAGCAGTCCTCCGAGTGTCAGAGACCTCAGCTATCACTGCCTCCACCTGCTCAACACGTGTCCATGAGGTGATCACCAGATTGCGAACCCGAGCCTACTCCAGAACTAGAACCCACCGAGGTGCATCTATCTGCGCGGGTGGAGGGTGTAGGTCAATGCAGTGACAGGTCTTCATCAGCATCTTCATCTGAGGTTCTCTGGAGGCTGTTTGCTGGAGATCCTCCTTCGCCTTTTCTTGCTGGTGGCTGGAATAGAGAAAAGAGATAATTAGTGATCGACTAGGCAGGCTCCTACACTATAGGCCACTCACAGTGTTTGCCTATGTGTGGCTGGCATATACTGGATGCATCCTTACTGGCTGAGGAGGCTCCATGGGGAGGCTGGTCTTGCTTTCTGTGCAGAAATAATCCCTATCCTCTCCAGCCAGCTCTGGGCCTGTTCCTTGTATGGGGGGGTCCTGAACTTCAAGGTACCCCCTGCCCAAGTCTTTGATCTTTCCCGCCAATTATGGGTGAACTTGTCCCAGATAAAGACAGGTGGATTCACTGTGAGCACTACGGATAAAAGAGCAGTTCAGAAGCACGTATGCCTGCTGTGTGTGCTGTGAGGATGTCATTTGTGCAGGATCTAACATGAGATGGGGATATTAAAGTGGCTGGCAGACATGTAGTGCTGATATCTCATCTGTTGGTCATGTGTGACATCCCTGTGGACTCTAACCCTTAGATGCTTGATGTCCTTATGAGAGTGAGAGTTGGGAGTCAGCTGAAGGTTCATTTACCCTGGCGGAGTGCATCAGATGATTCATTGTTTTCCTGCACTGCAGGGCGGTCCTTTTTTGTTGGCCATGGGCGCTGACCTACCTGGCGGCATCCTCCAAGGCTGGTGTGGTCAGGTGGGTGGACTTCCTGCTCCTATCCTTTTGAAGGAGGACCTCCTGTCTATCCTGCATGGCCTGGAGGAGAATCCCCAGGGAGGAATCGCTGAACCGTGGTGCAGAGGGTTTGTTTCTTTTAAGTGCCATTAAGAACCTGAATACACAATACACCTGACCTGTAGCGTGAATGTGTGTGCAGGTTCCATTTAAATATGGCACCAGGACCTTCAACCCCATGAGGTAATGGCGGGCACACGAATCACTGGCTGCCCTGCCACGAAATTCGATGAGCTCCCCGCTGATGTATAATTCATGAGCTGAAAAACAGAAAATCCGCCCCACCGCCCAGTGGGAATCCTGACTTTCCTGTCTGCCACTGCACTTAGGGTAGAATTTCACGCCCCACAGGCAGGTGCACGCCCGACCCGATCAGGTGTAAAATAGCGCGCGATGATTTCGGCCGAGCTTCCCGACGTCATCGCGCACTCACACTATATTTCAGTCGGCGGGCACGCGCGAGAGTCAATAGCGCGTATGCTGCCAATTAAGAGGCCTATTAAAGCCATTAATGTAGTAATTGACCTGGAATTTTCACTGCCCGTCCAAGGGCGGGATGGGGTTTCCAATATTAATTTTTAAAAATTTAAATGTTTCGGCATCATCAATATGTTTAGGCGAGTGATTCTTATGGGTGGAAATTTTTTTCGCAATTTCGTAATGTTTATTTTTGGCTTTAAAATTCTTCAGCTCTCTGAGTCAGCTCTCTCCCTTCAGGGAGCTTTCATTCAGCGCTCGCACGCGTCTGCGCTGACATCAGCGCTCGTCCTCCTCCCGCCCCCACCCTGGCAGCGCTGAGCCTTTCAGCGCGCGTTTCATGCTGGCTGGCCGTTAATTGGCCAGCCAATGCGGAATCGCGGTCGGGGGGGGCCGATCACGAGCGGAGGCCCGTTTCCCGGCCACTCCCAGACCCGCCCACCGCGCCCGCTCGACAACCCCGAAAATCCTGCCCTTAGTCTCCAGAATGGAAAATTCCTCCCAATGCTTTTGGTTTGAGGAACAGGTTTTACTGTTGCAACCATTATTGCTTCTAATATAGCTGGGATGATAATTCATTCTAAACGTGCTATTGGAAGCTATTTTTCGTATCACGAGAATCAATTGCTAAAAAAACTGTCTTAAATCTGTGCATTTCGTGTTAAAGTTTGTTTTAAAGATAACCCTACCGATAAAACTATTGTAAAAAGAAGTCAAAAAACGCAATAATTCAGTGTTAGGTCTATTCTCTATTGATACATAAAGTTAATACAGTGTTTTATTTTGTGGTTCCAAACTGTTTATCTTTAAGCAATTTTTTCAAAAGACTTCAGGCAATAAAGATTGCCGACTCTTGCCCTAGAAGTGTGCACGAATGATTCATTGATTAATCTTACATTTCCCTTCTGTGGGGAAGTACTTTGCTGCCACCTGGCATTTCACAGAGTGATACAACTGAGATCATAAACTCAGCAGCATGGAGTCTTTGGAATGTTGTGCAATTTCATTACAAGGTGCTTTGTACTGATGCTGTGTGCTCGAACATGCTATGCCACTATGTTGCATTTGAATACTTTGATTTCAAATTCATCATTAATGGCTGTCTTATTGATCAGGGCTATTGCCTTAATTCTATTTCAAAGGCTAGGATCTGGAGTTAGTGGATTTTCTGAAGATTGACACACAGGTACAAAAGCTTCGGCAGACATTCACTCTCTTTGGGAACCATGTCCTGACAGGGCGTTGGCGACCATGGACCTGCATGTTAATCTTGCTTTGGAGGCATGGATCATCTTTGTTGGCGGTACATCCATCCAGTTTGCGAGGCTCTTTAAGAAGATCGTTCTTTGTCTGCCTTGATCTCTTTTACCATCGATCTTTCCCATCAGCATCAGACTTTCTAAATCACAGTTAATGCCTGCCTAACAACAGCCATCAGAAGAATGCACTATAAGCACATTTAGTGTTCCTATCTGAATATATCTTGAAATTCCTTTAGTGAGCTTTGGAAAATTCCACCTGTTGTGGAATAGCAGAAAATTTGTGACTGATACAGAAATTATACTCCTATTTGGGTTTCAAACCTACACTTCCCCATTGCATTACAGTTAGCGACTGAATTTCATTATCTCATACTGGATGATCTGTGAAATTGCCTTTGGTGTGAATTTCTTATATACTGAAAAAATCAAATTAAATCCAAAGCCAGACCTACAGGGTAAAGGCTGTATTTTTTTTCTCTTTTTATGCTGAGTGGTGTCATTTTGTGATGGATCAGAATGGTGTCTTCAAGCAGTGTTGCATGAAAATGTCTCTGAAGTGACAGCTGAGGCACTCTTTATATGGAAGGCTTTGTGTGAAATTTCACTCTTATCTCACTACAGACTACTTATGGAGGTGTTATAAATCAAGGCCTCGTTCTACAGTTTCAGAGCACTGCTGTGATCCAGATTTTGAAATACTGAAAGCTGTTTGGATTAGAATGCCAGTTCAATTTGCAATGCAAGGATTGTGTGAGAGCAGAGCTGAGTGATCAGCTTTTTAGAATGCAGCTTTCATTGTTTGATGAGAGGCTGTCTCATGTAAGTCTGCATTATGACAGCCTAAGAATAATTTATAATATATTTTGACAGCAAGGATTAGAAGAATTCTACTGTCCACCTTCATAAGATGAAGAGCAATTGTAATACATTTCTCAAAAGAAGTAATCTGTTAAAAAAGAATACTGATGTTTGTTTAGATTAATACATTTTTAAAAACCTAAAGTTTGATGTGCTTTCCAAAAGTCTATTGTTACTTTCCATGTAGAGGGATCAATGAACCGTGAATGACCACTCAGAGACAGGGCACATCCTAAACAACCAATTTTAAGCTAACAAAGTTGGTATGTGGATCAGAAAACCTCTCCCCCTCACCTCGTTTCCATCTTACTTGGATTTACTGTTGTCTGAGTGGTACCTCCTATGCAATGTAATCTGTGATGGAATAGTCCCTTTCTTGTTTGTTGGCCTGCAGGGCTGATCATCACCTTTAGAGTTGTATTAACTGTTGGCTTTGGAGCTGCTTTGTTGAAAATAGCTTACACGGGTAGCCTTAGTCCTCAAGAAGCTTCCAGTAGTTTTCTTGTTGGATCTAGCATAATGTTTTTAAATCAGAATTTCTTATTTTTATATAGCACACAAAATGATTAAAGGCTTTCATGATACCAGTTAAGAAATGTCCCATGTTAAAAATGGAAGAAATCCCTATACTTCAGCCATCAGATACAGTAGTTGAGTAAGTTTGTGAGACAATTTTGTTTTCAGAATTGTTGTGGCTTTAATGTGACTAGAATTAATAAACTGACAAAACCACCTTGGTTTCCATCTTTTGCCTCAAAACTAGATTTGATTTGTAGTTTTTCCACTGGAATATGACCAGGTTTAATAGTTTGCTTCTGTAGACTCGTAATGGTGTGTGAAAATCAACAAAATAATTTGTAGGTAACAGAAAATGAAAATTGTAGACAAAACAATATGGGGATAAGTTAATGTCCGTAATTGCAGGAACATTGTAATGCACAAACGTACACGGAAAAATAGCCTTCGTATAGAGTACATTGAACATTAGTGAGCCAACGTTCATATTGAAGTGTGATGGGTGTGTAGTTTGGCCACGGTTGTTACCATTAATAGAACGTGCACTGAAAGTGTATTAATGTTTTCATTAGGTACAGATTAAAAGGACAAAGAAAACTTTTTCAATTAAAATTTCATTATTTCAATTGTCACACCCCTGTCTTGATATAGACATGAGATCCCTTAATTGTTTCTTTTCAAAAAATGCAGCCTTGTTTCTAGTGCATACAATTTGGACCTGAATTCTCTCAGATCTACACTGCATTTAATGGATGATCATAAATAATAAGAAAATTAATGTAGAAGTACAGAACTGTAAATTAATTAAATAGGTATTCACATTCCTAATGGATTTGAAAGCACTATGGTTCTTAACTGAGCCAGAAATTGTGGCTGTACATAGAAGTTGATTGCAAAAATACAGTAAATGTTATCCGGCACTCTACCAAGCGGAATTCTCTACTAATCGGATTTCTCTCCTAATACAAATCGTCACTTTACCAACTGGAAGAACCCTGGAGCCTCCACCTATGTACTGCATTATTTGATACTTTAACTTATTTTAATGTTGAGTATTAGAAGTAAAAGGAATACTATTCCTTTCCTCCTGAGCACTTGCATATTAGTTCACGCTACAAGTATTGGTAATTGGAACTCTCTTTTTACTGCCGCTTTTGAATAACCGGCACCGCCCATTCCCTGTGCATGCCGAGTAATGAAGAGTTTACTGGAGATAGAAATGCAGGTGTACAGGGGAGAATTGTGGTTTTGCAAATGAGCATTTTTATGCACTGAGGCAAACTGTTCTCAGTTCAAGCTATCTTTTAAGTCATTCATGAAAAAGGAAACAGTAGAAAGGACATGAAAGAGTTTTGCCTTAATCCTATCTGAAAAAAGTAATTTATGGTCAATTAGTGACTAGATCTGACAAGTGTGTTATATAGCCTTCTGGCTGCTGATCACAATGCCACTTAAGCCCTTCCAGTGTTCCAAATAAGAAACTCAGTTTACTGAAAGAATATTTTTTCTCAGTAGAAAGATAACACATTTCAACAAAGACCTTTTGTGCAGAAACATTAGGATTAAATATTCTACTTCCTGTTAGGTGTGGTTTTCCAAAATGTAGGCATACCTCTATAGTTCAGCTGTTGTTTTCTAACTAACTGAAGTTGACACTCTGAGCTATCAAACAACATCCTTTCCAGTAAAAAATAATGAGGAAGTATTGCAGAGCAACAGATCCCACACCAGGATATTTTCAAAGTAGAAAGTCTTGTATTAGTTATGAAACAAGATAGTATTATGTCTTTTTTTAAGAATATACTCATGCTGCAGTTACTAGTCTAGACTGGTAGTTTCATTTCTGGTTCCAACCCAGCAAAATACATTCATATGGTCTGTCTCCTACCTGGTCGGAAGCCAGATTAAGCACTTTCAAAACCAATTTGACACTGAACTGGATTTACATTGTCATTGTCTGTTGATGATATTAGTACATTTCAAGTCATAAAACTACATTCTGTTTATCTTCGTGACACACAGTTGTTATTGGAATGTTGGTCACCTAATTTGGTTGTTGTTAAAAACAAAAAGCTAAAAGCTACTGCGGATGCTGGAAATCCAAAACAAAAACAGAATTACCTGGAAAAACTCAGCAGGTCTGGCAGCATCGGTGGAGAAGAAATCAGTTGACGTTTCGAGTCCTCACGACCCTTCGGCAGACTGTTCTGCCGAAGGGTCGTGAGGACTCGAAACGTCAACTGATTTCTTCTCCACCGATGCTGCCAGACCTGCTGAGTTTTTCCAGGTAATTCTGTTTTTGTTTTGGTTGTTGTTAAGTTTGTTCAGCGAAGATCAGTGGCTGTCATGTGGTTTTTCAGATTGCCTTGCTTCTAAGTAGAATGAAAGGTTAAGCCAATATGTAATTTTAACATTCAATGGAAAATCAGATTGGTCGAGGCCCATCAGTTTCCCACCAGGTGAAACAGTTTAAAATGACTTCCCCTAAGTTTCAGTGGAATGTTGATATCACCAGAATGGTGACGTTTTCCTGGAGTCAGTGAGAGTTGCTGTCTTTTGTATTAAAGGATCTTTATTAGCTTTTAGTTAAAAGTAGTTATGACAGATTGTTCTAATTATTCTAATTCATAACCTTTTTCACTTTAGAATTTTGTCTTGCCTGTGGAAGCATAAGAGTCAGCACTTTCCATCCACTGTTTGAAGGTGGTCTGTGTCCTATTTGCAAGGTGAGTGTGTGTAACTTCTGTAATCACATGGATAGTGATATCTACTTTAGTTCATATAAGGCTTTATGCATGAACATTGTCAGGTATATAGCAGATATCTGGAAAGCTTTCTCAAACATGATATGTTTTTTTCCTTTAACTGTTCTAAGGGCTGAGTGACCATTCTTTGTATGAGCCTGCACTAAGTGTTATTGTAGTTAAGCCTAATTCTTTCTTTTTCATTGAATATTCACAACATGCACATTTCCAGCCAGATCTTGAACAGTGATTTCCCCACCTCCTTCTTCCTATGCAGCCCTACGATGCTGAGATTAGGTACAGCATTCTCCCTTCTTGTACTGCTTCCTGGGTTGAAATCAGCCAACAGCGCAGACAAATCTGGAACATTACCACTTTCTACAGCGCATTAAAGACACATGGAGTAAATTTGGGCCTTCACTGCCTGGGCAGTAACTGGCAGTGTGGATATGCCACTCTTTACTGAACTGTGTGATTTCAAATCAATGGAATGAAATTCAGGTGCTTTCAAAAATAGTTAGGTGACCCACGCCTAGGTGGTCAAGACAAATACTTTACCCCGATTCGCCCAGTGAATTATCAGGGCACCTAGTTATTATTGAATCTGCACTAAAATAATACTTATGCCAAAAATTTTCTGAGAAAAAACAGCTTCATGTTTAAAGAAATTATCCTATATGGATAACTTCAGATGCTTACAAATAGATGTTTTGTCTGAAGTAGTTAGTTGTGCATGTTGACATCAAACCATGCTCAACAGATTCCATTCACCAGTGCTGTTATTGGCACTGCAACATCATTAGCATGCATTGCTTCAAAATCAATGGGAAGGATTTTTGAGATGTGGGTTTTCCTGCCCCGCCACCAAAGATTTGGCGGGGAATTCACCCCTGCTGATCACAGCAGCCCCGCAGTCCTTTGGTTGAAGATGACATTTCCGCCCCTCACTCGGCAGAACATAGGAAAATAGGACTTAGGAGCAGGAGTAGGCCAGTCAGCCCTTTGAGCCTGCTCCACCATTTAATAAGTACATGGCTGATCTGGTTGTGGTCTCAATTCCACTTTGCCATCTGCCCCCCCCCATAACCCTTGACTCCCTTGTCTATCAAAAGTCTATCTAACTCTGCCTTGAACAAATTCAATGACCCAGCCTCCACTGCTTTTTGGGGAAGAGAATTCCACATATTAATGACCCTTTGAGAGAATTTTTTTTTCCTCATCTCCATTTTAAATGGGTGACCTCATTCTTAAACTGTCTCTCCCACAAGTGGAAACATCCTCCTGGGTATATACACCATCAAATCCCCCCAGGATCTTCTCTGTTTCAATAAGATCTATATAAGATATATATATAAATGACTTGGATGAAGGGCTGGATGGGATGGTTGCCAAATTTGCTGAGACACAAAGGTAGGAAAGTAAGTTGTGAAGAGGACAAAAGGAGGCTACAAAAAGACATAGATAGGTTAAGTAAGTGGGCAAAGATCTGGCAAATGGAGCATAATGTGGGAAAATGTGAAATTATCTATTTTGGCAGGAAGAATAAAAGAGAAGCATATTATCTAAATGGTGAGAGATTACAGAGCTCTGAAATGCAGAGGGATCTGGGTGTCTTAGTGTATGAATCGCAAAAGGCTAGTATGCAGGTACAGCAAGTAATTAAGAAAGCTAATAGAATGTTATAATTTATTGCGAGGGGAATTGAATACAAAAGTAGAGGGGTTATGCGTCAGTTATTCAGAGCACTAGTGAGACCACATCTGGAGTACTGTGTACAGTATTGGTCACGTTATTTAAGGAAGGATGTAAATGAGTTGGAAGTAGTTCAGAGAAGGTTTACCAGACTAATACCTGGAATGGCCGGGTTGTCTTATGAGGAAAGGTTGGACAGGCTAGGCTTGTATCTACTGGAGTTTAGAAGGGTAAGAGGCAACTTGGTTGAAACGTATAAGATCCTGAGGGGTCTTGACAGGGTGGAAATGCAGAGGATGCAGAGGGAGAATCTAGTACTAGGGGTCACTGTTTAAAAATAAGGGATCATCCATTTAAAAAGGAGATGATGTGACATTTTTTCTCTGAGGGCTGTGAGTCTTTGGAAAACTCTACCTGAAAAGGCGGTGGAAATGGAGTCTTTGAATATTTTTAAGGCAGAGGTGGATAGATTCTTGGTATACAAGGGGGTGATAGGATTTTGGGGGTAGGTGGGATGCAGATTTGAGGTTACTATCAGATCAGTCATGATCTTATTAAATGGCGGAGCAGGCTTGAGGGGCAAAATGGCCTTCTCCTGCTCCTTGTTTGTATGTAAGATCACCTCTCATTCTTCCAAACTCCAATGGGTATAGGCCCAACTTGTTCAACCTTTCTTCATAAGATAAGCCCCTCATTCCAGGAATGAGCTGACTGAACTTTCTCTGTACTGCTTCTAATACAATTATATCTTTTTCCAAATAAAAAGACCAAAACTGTACACAGTATTGCAGGTGCAATCTCATCAAAGCCTTGTACAGCTGCAGTAAAACTTTCCTAGTTTTATATTCCATTCCCCTTGCAATAAGTGCCAATGTTCCATTTGCCTTCCTAATCACTTGCTGTACCTGTAGCATACTAACTTTTTGCGATTCATGTTTCAGGACATCCAGATCTCTCTGTACCACCGGGTTCTGCAATCCCTCTCCATTTAAATAGTATACTGCTTTTCTATTCTTCCTGCCAAAGTGGACAAGTTCACATTTTCCCACATCATACTTCATCTTCAAAATTCTTGCTCACTCACTCAATCTTTCTATATCCCTTTGCAAACTCTTTACCTCCCCTTAACAACTTACTTTCCTACCTACCTTGGTGTCATCTGCAAATTTAGCTACCATACATTCGGTCCCTTCATCCAAATCATTGATGTAGATTGTAAATAGTTGAGGCTCCAGCACTGATCCCTGTGGCACTCCACTAGTTTTAGCTTGCCAACCTGAAAAAGCCCCAGTTATCCCTACTTTCTGCTTCCTGTTAGTTAACCAATCCTCTATCCATGCTAATATGTTAACCCCCTGCACCATATAATCTTATTTTGTGTAGTAACGTTTGATGTGGTACCTTATCAAATGCCTTCTGGAAATCCAAGTATACCACACTACAGGTTCCCCTTTTCCAGCTTTCTTGTTACTTCCTCAGAAAACTCTAATAAATTAGTTAAACATGATTTCCCTTTCACAATCCCATGTTGACTCTGCCTGCTCAAATTATGATTTTCTAAGTATACTGCTATAACCTCCTTGATAATGGATTCTAGCAACTCCCCTATGACAGATGTTAGATGTGGAAGTCCCATCTGAGAGAGCTGCCAGCCAGCAGTGGCAGCAGGAGCCAGGATTGGGACTACAAGCAGTCCCTAGATTCTAAGTCCCGGAATCCTGGACCAGGCACATGCAGGAGGTCTCATGGTGGGGGGAGGAGGTGAGGCATGGCGGGTTGGGGGAGAGGGTGGGGGTGGGGTTTGGGTAGGGAGCACCCATGGGGAGCAGACCTCGGGGTGGGGGGGAAGGGTGGGGGGTGGAAATGTGGTGCACCCAATGTGGAAAGGGGGCCCATGAGGGAAGCGCAAAACCCCTCTCACCCGAGGCCTAAGCAGGGTGACCTGCCGGGCTTCCCCCTTGCCCTTGAACTCCTCCTGCCAACCTCAAAATTGAGGTTAGGAGCACTAATTGGCCATTTAAGGGCCTCAGTTGTGGACAGGACGATGGGAAGGCCACCTGGGGAATTTTACATCCATGGGCGGGATGAGGTTTCCAAAAGCAAATAAAAACTTTAATTTTTCATAAATAACATGTTCCTGCTCATGTGACAGAGTCACACGAGGGGACATGATTTATAACATCTATCAAATCTTTAATTTTTTTTTCAAATCGGTTCATCTCCCTGAGGCAGGGAGCTGCCTCAGGGAGGTTATGTAGTGTGCACGCATGAAGGTCGCACTCGCCCGGCTCGCGTTCCTCCTCCCGCCTGCACAGGCAGCACTCAGCTCGCTGCCGCTCGCGTTTCACGCTGGGTGGGCCTTAATTGGCCCGTCAGTGTGAAATCACCTTCTGGGCCCGATCGCGGGTGGCAGTCAGCTTTCCAATCGCCTCTGCCCGATCCCGCCGTGCCAAATTCTGCCCTTGGTTTCTAAGACTACATTCAAAAATCTCCTATAACTAATAGTTTTTGCTAATGCTAGTTGCATTTTTTACTTTGAATATTATCAGCGCACGTACTGCACGGAAATAAAATTCCTGTTATTATACCAAACATATTCAACTCACAAGCATCATTCTGCAATGATCTAAGTGACAGTGATGATCACAATGTTGTAAATACAGCAAACCTGATCTTGCCATTGGATTTTTCTGCGAGGAAAACAGTGGTGCAACATGAAACTCTCAGGAAGTTATGAAATGGCACAAATGATGGCTGAAGTTTTTAGCTATAATTTCCTGGGAATTTTGCATTGCGAAGGAGGCCATGTGACGTACATAAGTTATTACAATGGAGCAACTCTCCACATAATTCTGGGTAATGGTGCAGCGAGACATGGCCCCAGTCTGGCACACTATACACTGTGACAGACACAAAAGCAGAATGGTGCAGTATTTGAGGCTTATGGTTAAACCATCTGAGATGGTTGCTAAATGTATGAAATTGCCAGAAGGAATTTCTGAAACAAAAGATATTTTTTTCCTCCTCCCTTCCCCACCAGCTTTCTCAGACTTTTGTTTTTGCTGAAACTTCTCTGGGGTACAATTGTGTGGACACTAAGCACTCACAAATGCCTCGTTCAAGCAACTATTTGTCATTGTGAGTCTAGGTCATGAGTGTAGCAGGCTATTCATCTGTTTGGGGGAGTGATAGGGGGTAAAGGGTGCAGTTGGACAGGATATCCTGATCAGTTTCCTCCTCCTTAACACAAGGGCACTGAGGCCAACTATAGCTCCTATAGCTGCCTGGTCAAAATGACAGATCTGAAATTTAACCTGGGTTAAATTTCTTTTGGTATGTATACAATTAGCTATTTATTCACTGTCATAACCTGCTGAATAATCTGGAAAAAAAGATAAGCTTGAAAATAACACATTGGAGGAGGAAGAAGGAGAAGATGGGAATAAGAATTAATTTCTAACTTAATTTTAATGTCATTGTGCCTTCTGACTTTAACATTGTGCCCTATGCAAAGATCTTGAGACTTATTTTCAAATGAGTACAATTCTAACCTCAGTTCTCAGTTGTTAAAAATGTGGTGATAGTGGGCAGAATTTTCCGGCTGATGTGCGGGTGGCTTGGCTCGGACATCAGCGCGCAAAATGTCGCGTGCCGACGTCAGCGCGCAGCATCGCGATATTTCGGTTGCCGGGCGCCCTCAGTTCGCCCGCCATTAATTGAAGGGCTTGTTAAGGCCCTTACCTTGCCAATTGTCCAAGATTTTGAGGGGCCCGTGCGAACTTCGGGTTGGCGCACGGGCCCAACGGGCAGGTGGGTAGGTGATTATTTAAGAAAACATTTGCAATGTCAGGATATGTGGACTCAGAGGGGTTGTTCATGTTTTACATGAAGTTATAATTGATGAAAGTGTTTAAAATTTGCCTGTGTGATTGTTAGTAGTTCTCATCGATGTCCAAGAGGTTTTTGTGTAAAGTGAAAGCATCCTGCAGACAGCATTCTTTTTCAGCCTTGCAGCTTTCCGGAGGCCTCCATTTAGCCTGGGGCTATGGGTTCTGACCTCTCCAGTGGAGGCAGCTCCCCTGAGGAGGAAGGGAAGGATAGAATCAGGAGGAGACCAGGACTGAACAATCAGCCTCCAGGGGAGCCACCTTTGGGTGTCCAGGCGCAGGCACAAGGGGCGCAGGGACAAGAGGTTGTCCAAGGTGCAAGGGGCCGCAGACAACGCCACTATCCTGCTGCCAGGGTATACAGGCGGCAAAGCAACTACCTCAATATGACTGAGGTGCAGTGTCGAAGGAGGCTCCAACTCTCCAGGGAGACAGTCAACTATATCTGTCAGATGATTGGCCCTGAGATCTCCCCTAACTGTGTGGGTGGGCACCCCATGCCAGTGGCTCTGAAGGTCACAGCTGCCCTCCACTTCTATGCCTCTGGCTCCTTCCAGGGCTCGGTGGGTGATCTTTGCGCTGTCTCCCAATCAGCTGTGCACACTTGTGTCAAGCAAGTTACAGACGTTCTGTTCAGACGGGCATTGACCTTCATCTACTTCCGCTGCGACCAGGCAAGCCAGGCACAGCGGGCCAGAGGCTTCTCGGCCATTGCTGGCTTCCTCCGCGTCCAGGGTGCAATAGACTGTACACATGTGGCCATCAAGGCACCAGCAGGTGAGCCCGGTGCCTTCGTCAACAGGAAGAGCTTCCACTCCATGAACGTGCAGATAGTGTGTGATCACAGGATGCAGATTCTACAAGTCTGTGCAAGGTACCCAGGCAGCTCCCACAACGCCTACATCCTCAGACACTCCCAGGTGCCGGGGCTCTTCAGTGCTCCGGTTCGGCTGGATGGTTGGCTGCTGGGTGACAAGGTCTATCCCCTCAGAAGGTGGCTCATGACGCCTCTCCGCCATCCAAGAGCAGAAGCTGAGGAACGCTACAATAGGAGCTAGGGCACCACAAGGGCTGTGGTGGAGAGAGCCATCGGTCTTCTCAAGGTGCGCTTCTGTTGCCTTGACCGCTCAGGGGGCGCACTCCAGTACCCCCCAGATCGCGTCTCTCTGATAGCGGTAGTATGCTGCGCCCTGTACAATCTTGTGCTGGAAAGGGGGGATGGAATTGACGATGAAGACCTTGATGCTCTGGATGAGGCTGCACATGATGAATCCAGCAGTGCCTCAGAGGATGAGGAAGCACAGGGTGATGATGAGGGGCAGAACGATGACTCGCGTTTACACCAAGGAGGCAGGGACACCCGGGACAATTTTATCCAAAGAACCTTCAGCTAGCTCCACACACATGGATCAGCAGGAGCAGCATTGCCTGGAACTTCCATACGTGGCACTTAGGTGCTACATCTTTCACCTTATCAGCTGCAAATAAGGGCTTAGTACAGAAACATCAATGTCCACTCAAACACTCATGATAATTATGTGAAAAAGAAAAAAGCACCACAATGAAAAGACCCTCAGCCATGGTAACAAAGGTGGACTTTATTGTGTCCAAAATTAAAGCACACATGATTATTTCACAATGACAGAAAAATGGGCCCCTATTCTAAGGCCAACACAAAATCACCAGTGACATACCCAGGGAGTGCCTAAGGCGCCTTATGCTTATGTTTCCGGGTGCTACGTCTAGGTGCCGCCCCATCACTCAGAGTGGCTTGTGAGACAGCCTGCTGACTCTGCTGTCCTATTGGCCAAGATGACCTTGGCGGGCGTCCTCTGGCCCATAGAGCCTGTGATGGCCCCGCCTGGGAGGGAGTGGCCAGTTCCAGAACTGGCAGCTCCCCAGTTGTTGCAGCCTCAAAAGAAGAAACGTTGACTGGCAGAGGGGCGGAGGAGCTGCTGCCCTCATCCGGAGCGCCCTGAGAGGAGCTCGCAGCAACACCAGGCAGCTGCTGCGCCAATGTGAGGTCACATTAGACCTCCCTGCTCACTGCAGATGCATGGTCACTGAGTGCCGGCGCTTGGTGTCCACAACATCTCCCACAATGGGAAAGACCACCTGTGGTCAGTACCGCTATGAGGGCTTGCAGGTCAGAGCGTAACCCAATCATATTTTGATCCTTTCGGTTAAAGCCCCTCTCTATGAAAGTCGCCAATCTCTCATTGAAGGAAGCCTGAAGCTCTACCCTGAGGGCAGAATCTTCACGTGCACTCTGCCTAGACTCCTCTGTCGCAGAGAGCAACTGAACCACTCCCTCATGCAACCCTGCCAGATGCAAACGCACTTCCTGCCACCTGTCCTGCAGCTGCTGCAATGGGAACAACTCCAGAGGCACGTCATCAGTGCCGGACTCAGCATGTGCCTCGTCCCCTGCAGCCCTCCGGCTGCTGGAGCCATCAGCACTCTCTGCCCCTACCATCTCCTCCAGCGATCGTGATGTGCCCTCTCCACTGTGACCCGGGTCACTAGCCGACGGTAAAGTCCCCACCGAAGTGTGTGTGTCTGCGCTGGTGCCTGGCTGGCTGAAATGATGTGCACCAAGTTGTACATGTTGCCCCTCAGGTGTGGAGGAGGGGCTGCGGTGTGGACGTGTGGGTCGCTCTGGTGGCGATGCTGAAATTAACAACAAGGACAGTGCATCAGTTAGCGTTCATTCACTTCAACATTTCATCCCTTTCCCCCCCAGCCTCATAAGTCGCTCACCCTTAAAGACCCTAAGGAGAAGAACATTGGTGAGGTGGAAATGAGTCAAGACGAGCCCCACCCATTAAACGCACATGCAGACAGGCTGGTCAGATGGCCTCATGAATGCCACATGGCTTGTTATGAACCATAGGAGTGGGAGAGTGCAGGGGTACCTGATGTGGATGCATTGTTGCATGGATAGTTGCGGGTCTGAGGAAACATCTCAAGCAGTTGTGACGTTTTCCGCTGAACACAGGAGATTAAGAGGTCATGTTATTGCCCTTCATTCTGTAAGGAGGGGCATAGACCGGGTGGCCAGAAGGCAACATTTCCCCTTGGCGCAGGAATGAGTAACGTGGTGGCATTCATCTAAGTTGAGTGCCATGATGTTCACAGCTGAGGTGCTGAGGACCTTTTGGACAAAGTAATGTGGCTGAAAGGGTGCAGGAGGTCCCAAGCCCCCAAAAAGGAATAAGTCTTTGGCTGTGCAGCAGCGATCCAATGGCATGTTAGACCATGGTGATAGGGGTCACAAATGGGATAAGGTGACTTTTGAAGGTGGTGGAGACGTTATTCCTCAAGGGGTCAAGGGTCCCTCCTGTATGACCCAAACGTCAGAATGTCTCAGCCTGTGAATGAGCATTGTTGCAGCATTAACGATTGCAGCAACCATCAGTGGATTGGATGGTGTGCAGACAGAGTGGATGGGACTGTGGACCTCAAATATCTGCCCACTGGACCCCAGCCTCACCGCCCTGGCCCCCTGCCTCCTGCCCAGCTCCATGGCCTGCTCCTCGAATGGTGTGAGGCGCTGGAGGAGGGCGCACCCACCTCCAGTCCTCAGGTGCTCCCAGGCATTGTGGTTACTTATTGCCTGTAAAACAGAGAAGAGGATTTATTGGGGCAGCTCGCTCATGTACTCTGCATGCGCACGCCACATCCCAACCACAGTGGCCCATCTGAGGCCTCCAGCGGCTCCTGTCCACACTACTAGTGATGAGTCCCCAGAAGATAGTACAGCTGGTCTCAGCCCCCTCCCCCAACGGTCCCCTTGGACACATTCGGCGTCCATCACTTTGAATAGCACACGGGTCCTAGTGCCCATGTAAAGGAGGAGCAAATAGGTGTGGTGCCGATGCCAGCAGATGGGACTTGCCCAAAAGACCTTGAGGCAACCCTTGGACCATCTCATTACCATCAATATGACATGTGTTGGAGTCTGAGTATGTGTCTACCGGCCTCCCCTGCAATCGGCCGCCCGCCTGACCAACAAACGTAAAAGTCTGGCCAGTGTGTTCCAGTTCACTGAAGGAGTCCGAGTCACTGTAGTAACATGCACTTTTACATGCATGTTGTAGTCTGGAGCTATGGATAGTGATGGTAGCGGTTAGAATTGTACTAATTTGAAAATAAGTCTCAAGAACTTTGCATAGGGCGCAATGTTAAAATTAGAAGGCACAATGACATTGAAATTTTAAAAAATTAGACCCTTGGTTTCCAGTTATCAAAAATAGATTGTTTTGTTAAATTGTATAATTTTACATCTAATTTGCTTACCTGAGTTTCTTTTAAAGTAGGTAAATATTGTCAAATATTTTAGAAAATAGAATGACCTGCTCACTGTCAGGCAGTTAATGTTAATTTTGAACTTAAAAGTTCATAAATAACTACCTTGTTAAAAGCATTGAATGAGTAATTAATGAGTAACTAGCTCAACTCAAACACTCTAAACATGGACAAAGATTTGAATCTGAACTTCTGTAAGCTACGAGTAAGAATCAAAATATTGCAGATGCTGGAAATCTGACACAAAAACACAAAATGTTGGAAGTACACAAAGGTCAGTCAGCATTAGTGGAGAAAGCCAACAAGTTAACATTTCAGGTTAGACCCTTCCTTTTGGAATGTGTTAACTTGTCTGTTGTCTCCACAGATGCGGACTAACCTGCTGTGTGTTTCTAACATTGTTTGAATTTTATGCATAAGTTATTTTTGGCCCCAAATTTGAACTATGGGGCAGACAGGCAAGTCTTAACCTTAGTTAAAAACTCACCCACTTTGGGATAAAAGATACTGGCAGTATTTTAACTTTGGACCTTATTTAAATCCCCCCCCCCCCCCCCCCCGCCCCGGCTGATTCCCATCCATTCCAAGCAGTAAGTCAGTTGGAAGTGGTGCAGATTCACGCAGCCCGGGGGCAGTTGCTGAGCAGTTAAGTCCTTGAGGTCAGTTGCCAGGATAATGGGGAGTAAGGGAGTTGCTGTCACAAGCGCAAGAGAAGCCTAATATGTGTGAGGCACAGAAGAACATACCTGCTACTCCTAGTCCCACGAAGATGTTTTTAAAATATTTGAAAGTTAACTTTTTGGGCCTCTTCTGTCCTCATCCAGTTCTGTGCTGGGCTGGCCTGCTAATATGCTGACTGAGGTTTCCCACTTGGGCCTCCTAATAAAAATTGCAGTTGGGTCCCAATGTCGTCATTGTATATGCTAAAAAGGGACCCACTGGCTTTGGGCAGATGTCCCTTCCAACTGTGCAGAAGAGCACATAAGTGAACTAGGGATTTTAACTGCCCACCTGCCCAGTTTTCACTGGGCTGGTAAGGTTAAAATTACTCCATTGTTTCTAAGTGATTTAATTGAGTTACTTGTCATGCATTTCAGCCCTTGCAAATATTACAGATGGTGGTGAGCCAAGAATGCAAGCAAACTTTAAAAGTATGAGTCAGAATTACATTCATGTTTCATTTATATACTGTATTGGAAGACAACACCACAACATCAAATTTTTAAATTATTTATTTTACTGGGGTTTTCCTCAATCAGTCACAAATGTTGCCAATATGGTGATCTTTCTGTAAATGTGAATGCAATTTCCAATTAGTTTGTCACAGGCCTACAAAATGCTAAACAATTCTTCAATTTCTTCAAAATGTACTAGAGTTTTACTTGAATTTCATTCCAAATTTTCTCTACCTCATTGTGGTCTTTCACATGGTCGATCGCACTATCTCCACCAATGCCTTTCCTTTGTTAACCAGTTTAGTAGATTGCCCTCACTGTACTCCTGCTTACCCAATGCTTTACTAGCTTTGTTTTTTTTTTGGAAAGCTCAAAGAGACGAGACTGTTTTGAGCATGTACCATTTGTCGCTTTAGTGAAATCTCCGAAAGTTTACTTAATGTCATCATTGTGGCACATTGTGGAAGGGACAAAAATATCTGATGTATGTGTTGTAACAAATGTTCCATAATATAGGAGTGATGAATTCAAATTCAAAATGCTTTATAGATGGTTTGGTAAGGTTGCTAAGCTCTCCAATCAAGTTCTGTCCCTGCCACAGCACTGAAACAGTGCTAACCAAAGTCACAGATGACATCCTGTGTGATTATGGTACATTATCCTGCTTCATCCTTTTCAGCGTCCTAGTAGTCTTTGAAATGGTCACTCACATTGTCTTCCACCAATGCCTTTCCTCTGATATCCAGCTCAGTGGGATTGCTCTGGCTTGACTTTCCTTTTACCTATCTAATTGGAGACAGAGCATCTGCAGTAGTTATTTCTATTCATGCATCCACACTCCTACTTCCAGAGTTCCTTAAGGATCTGACTCTCTGACCTCCTCCTCTTTCTCTTGGCAACATCATCTGCAGGCGTGGGGTAAGCTTCCACATGTATGTTCACAATGCCCAGCTCTAGCTCTCTCAATCTATGCACTGCAGGTCTTGTCAGACTGCTTGTCTAATGTCTTGGGTAACAGCTTCTCTGACGCACAGGCAATATCATTGGTTCCTTTATGCGTTAATTAAATGCAATAAATGTGCTTTACATTAGTTAAATATGTTTTTGAGCACAGATGATTACAGTTGACAATTTAAACCTTACATTCACCCATGAAAGTAGTTGGCATTTTGTGTGTCTGTGTGTAGTCCTTTGTGAGGTAATCATTTGTTGGTATGTTGCAGGATATCTACCTGGAGACATCATATATGTATGACGATGATGGCTACCAATCGTACTGTACTGTGTGCTGTGGTGGGCGAGAGGTATTGCTATGTGGGAATGCAAACTGTTGCAGGTACGGTGGTTGTATGAACTCTGAAATTGTGGTTTATAAAATATTAGCAGTATCACAATTTTTGAGTTTTTATGCTAGATATTTCCTTGGGGTCAGCATCACTGGCCTCTTTGGCTACATGGCCCCTACAATCTGGAGTGCACTTCTTTTCTGCCCGATACCTAGTTAAAATTATAGCATGACCCAGAGATCATGACAAAGACCCCTTTAGCCAGCACAATGACTACTGAAATATACTCCTTGCAGCCACATAGATTCTGCTCTTTTTACAGACGGTGGAGTCAATAGCTACTCTACCAAAGTGTTACACAGGTTTCGTACCAATAACTGGATTATTTACATAAGACACATGAGGGAATAGTATTCAACTTAATTCAGTGAGAATATGTTTTTTTACACTCCGTGGCATAAGAAAACAATAAATATACAACTTGCATTCTTTTCAAACACAGGCCCTAAGATCGATGACCATTTACTCTGGCTAAGCTAGATCAGGCTTTAAAGTACAACAACTTGCATTTATAAAGTGCTTTTAACATAGTATTAAAAATACACAGCATTTTGCTGCCAATGGCAAAATCCATATAACCCTGGTAAGTGCTGTAATTCTGATATTTTTGAGGAGCCTTTTGGATAGGGAGGGGGTGGTGTTTTGCATTCAGGAAATCCGAAAGACCGGTCCCTGACGAATTTAACAACAGGTTTTGATTAACATTTTTTTGTCTCTATTTCCTGAAGACAGCCAGCCAGATTGAATATAATGTAAATATAATTGAAATACAATTAACATATGGGGATGGGCAGAGATTGGAAATAATGGGGAAAGATTGGAAACTGAAGTGGGAGATTGCAAAGAAAGGCTGGGAGATTGGGAGTTATCGGGGAGATCAGTAGCCACAGTCAGGGAGTGCGGAGGAGGGAGGGTGAGATCGGAATAATCAAGGTAGAGTAGAGTGGGGATTGCAAGGATCGTCAGTTGGAGATTCTGGCTTGGGGGATACAGTCCAATCACAAGTAGTCTGGGCTGGTACTTTAAATATTATGAAGCCCCAAGCCTCAATGCTGTTCAACGTTTTGAATTAATGCTGCGTTTCCCAAACCTCAGCCTCTACCAACAAATGCCACTGTTCTGATGGATCCTGCACATAGCGTTTGGCCTGGAGTAGCCTAAGGCCCTTCTCAGAGTCAGTTCGATGACCTTTAGCCAAGATGAGCCAAATGTCCTCTTTAATCTCTGTCTATGTTGGCAAATGCTCGAAGTTCATCGCACAATTTCTTTTCTGCTAGTGTTTATTTATTAATTTTCTAGCTACTGTTATTCTGTGATTCTGGTGTTCATCAGATAGTGAATCATTCTACAACTTATAAGACAAATCGCACTGTTGCATTCAAAGAGACTTACTAGGAAGAAATGAAAGAATGGCCCTCACTACTATGTGGGTCTTTCTGGGATGAAGGGAGACTGGCAGAATAATGGGAAGGATTCTCTTCTGTCGAAAGAAGCAGGTTACTTGTAGGGATCCATGGAAATGTGAAGGGATTAATACTTTCAGAACTTTTGGTTAAGAGCTGATTGCAGTTATCCACATGTCTGCATTCAGACTAAACCGTCTGTATACACAGTGGCCAGAAAAAGGATAGGCCAAATTGCCACTCCACTCCTAATTTCTTACCTTAGATTGGAGCTATGTATTTCTCGCCCAGACCTCAGACTTGTGCCTGCTGAGAAATGTTGAGCGTACTGATTCTGGGATCCTTCCCTCGGAGTGTAGGCGTATTGGGGGAAGCAAAGCCACACCCTCTTTTTACAACACTAGCTGCCGTATTTTGGATAATTTGGATAGTTTAAGTGTCCCAGCATTTTGACAAACATTGGAGAGAAGGTAAGTGTATAAGGTAAGTGGGTAAGGGCGTAGGGTGAATTGGCTGGTGAAGGGGGAGGGTTGGGTGGGTTAGTTGGGTGGTCGGGGTTTTGGGGGGTAGTCGAGGGTGGGGTGTAGTCAGGTGGCCGGGGGATAGTGGATGGGGGAGGTGGTGCGGGTTAGTCAGGGGCTCGGATGTGTTGGGTAATCAGGAGTGTCATTTGTATAATTACCCTGGAATTAGAACTGGTTTTAATCCTTCCAACTTTTTCTGGGTAACTATTCTGGTAAGTAAGTCAGAACCATCCAAAGTCTAGGGTTTAATTGGAGATTCGGATGGTTCCAGGCGGAGGGCAATTGCCCAACAGAAGCTGAAACTTCCCGGGCAATTCCCATATAGTCAGTGTGTGGGAACTTCCAAGGGGCCCTCCAACATATCTTCTGGGATGCCTCCGGGGTATGACCATCTGGAGATCTGGGCCGATGTCTTTGCTATGGAACTCTTTTAGGGTGTATCATTATCTGCCTTTTTTTTATTTTTTGCATCTTTAACAGTTCTCCTCTAATAATTTCAAGAAATAGTTATCTTTCTTAAGTTAATATCATTAGTGTAGCTGGAAGGATTAATTTAACAAAGAGGAATAAATATATTGTAAGAAACTTGCCGCATAATGTTCTACCTGGTTCTCCACAACCCAGGATTGTGGTTGAATTGGCACCCATGAGCTTCTCTTTCTGTTTATATTTAATGATCTAAAGGCGTGGTCAGTTTGTGATGTCTCTCTCACCCATGATCCAAGCTAAACAAATAACAATTAAAAACAGCTTCAATTTCACATAGCAGTCAGCATTTGTTCTGTCAGCTAAACCATTCCACCCTGCCAATTCCATCCTTTTCACACTCCATTGAATAAAGGAACCATTTTTTGCCCAAACAGTTTCTTATAATTCAGGCTTTTCAAGTAAAAACACAGAAGACTTGGTGCATGATTATTTTCCTTTGTGTCAAATGTATGGATTTACTCTGAATAAATTTCCAATTTGCATACCAGCACATCCAATATGGTTGACATTTTAAGCGATTGTCTGAAATTTCTAAACATTTCATCAACCATTACTCTGCTGCCTAAACTGAAGCTCCATACATTAACCAATTCAAATGCTGTACCTTCTAATTTTAGGTCCTTTGCAACCACTGTAAAGTTGTGCTGATCCAAACTTGATACTATCAAATCCTAACTTGCACTAAATTCAATTCATCTAACACCTCTGTGTTTGCTGACCTATGATGGCTTTCAGTCTGACAACACTTCAGTTGTAAAATTCTAAACCTTGTCTTAAAATCCCTCCATGACCTTGCCCTTTCCTTACTCTGTAATGTCCTCCAGCCCTACAATTCTGAGTTCCCTGCACTCCTCCAATTCTGGACTCTTGCACATCCCAATTTTCTTTGCTCCACCATTGGTAGTTCTGCCTTCAGCTATCTAGGCCCTAAGCTCTGGAATTCCCTCCCTAAATCTCTCCACCTCTCAAACTCTTTCTCCTCCTTGAAGATGCTCGTTAAAATACCCCTATTTGTTTCTGCTCTTGATCACCTGTCTTAATATTCTCCGGCTCGCTAGCTGGTGAGACTCCCACATCACCTATTTTTGGGAAGGCCTACTGCATGTTGTGCCACTCAGGCACTTGAAAGGCCTTCCCCTGGAATTAAAGAACTTGGGGTGGGGGGGTGGGGTGGAAATCCCACCTGTCGAGAACTGCTGATCAATGGCGAGTCCCCTCACCCACTGCTGGGTTAATATTTGCAGCAGTGGGATGAGTTCCTTGTGAGCATTAATTGCCCACATTGAGCCTCAATTGGCGACAGTGCAGGATTGCTGTCAATGAGTTGTCCTACCATGGCCTTAATCGGGGTGGAGGTGCGAACGTGGCGTGGTCCCCACCTACCACTCTCCTACAGATTAAATGCCCCACCTCCACCAAACTTACCATAGGGAGGGCACAAGATTCCATCCTTGGGATGTTTTTCTACAATAAAGATGCTATATAAATGCAAGTTGTTCTAGCTTTGCCTTTTCATTCTGTAGCTTTCTGTCTTTCTGACATGTGAAGAACATTCTTAACTCTTTTTGACCCTGTCATTCAATATATTCATTCAGTGTATTTTCTCTCAGCCCTATAGGTTCCCACAAAGCTTCTCCAAAACCTCACCCAGTTTGGATAGAAATGTACACAGTAACATGTGACTCATCCTTTAGTTCTGCTCCCCATCTGGAAAGTGACTCACCTTCACTTGCCCAGCCATGACTGTAACTTATTGTGTGCAATCACTTAGCTCAACACCTCTTTAGTTTTCATGTCAATGGAATCGATTTGCTGAGAAATCAGTGATGTGCAAATATTAAACTGATGGATTTTCTCTCTCATGACTGATAAGGAGAAGATTCAGTATAAGAGGGCTCCTTTGTTCTACATCATTCTTTGTTAAGTACTTACCATTTCCAAGGCATATTTCAAAAGCATCCATCTCCTGTAGCCAATATTTGTGGATTATATGCAAATATAAATTATGTGTATTTTCACTAAAAGTCATCAAAAACTCTAAAAAAAAAGAATGTCTCAAGTAAACAAAGTCCTCAGTAAAAGTTTGTTATTGAGTTTTGTGCGAGGTACCAGAAAATACAAAGTATTCATTTTAAAAAAAGGGAGTCAAATTACATCTCCATCCCATCACAACTCATCTTTTCAGTGGAACAATTTTGAAGTGTATGAAGAGAATATTTTAATAGAGTTTTCTGACAGGGTCCAGTACTTGCCAGGTCGCGAGGTCTTCTCATTCCTAGCTCTTCACACCCACACAGCTCACTTGTTCAGGAGTATTGAGATGGGACAGCTTGTTGGAGGATCCATGCTGCCCTTTAGTCAATCTGCCGGGAGATGTTCTTGAGCAACTCGAAAGGTCCCAAGTCACTGATTGAAATCCAGCTCAAAATTCATTCACTTGGGAAGCTTGAATTAAATTCAGTTTTCTTCAGTTAGCATTCAGTGATACAGTTGCACATATCAGGTAATCTCAGGTATAATGAGGCCAGGATCTTAAAAACAGTAATATCGTCAAAATATCATGGTAACATTGCTCAAGTGATTCCTGCTCTGTTTGTCTATAGATGTTTTTGTGTGGACTGCATAGATATCCTCGTGGGTCCAGGCGCATCCGAAGAAGCCAAGGTACAAGATCCTTGGAGATGTTACATGTGCCTTCCATATGAAAACTATGGAGTGCTGAGAAGGCGCAGAGACTGGACCATGAAACTCCAAGAATTTTTTGCCAGCGACAATGGTCAAGAATATGTAAGTAGTGCAGCTTTTTTTATTCATTTGTGGAATGTGGGTTTCACTAGCAAGACCAGCAATATTGCTCATTCCTTATTGCCCTTGAGAAGTTGGTGGTGAGCTGTAGTCATGTGATGAAGGTACTCCCATTGTGCTGCTGGTTAAGGAGTTCTTGGACTTTGACCCAATGATAATGAATGAAAGATCATATATTTCCAAGTTAGGGTGGTATGTGACTTGAAGGGATGCTTGGAGATAGTGGTGTTCACGTGTGCCTGCTGTCCTCGTCCTTCTAGGTGGTAGAGGTTGCAAGTTCGGGAGATGCTGTTGAAGAAGCCTTGGAGAATTGCTGCATTGTATTTGTAGATGACACACACTAAAGCCATGGTGCGCTGATGGTGGAGGGAGTGAATGTTTAGGGTGATGGATGGGGTGCCAATCAAGAAGGCTGTTTTGTCCTGGATGGTGTAGAGCTTCTTACATGCTGATGGATTGTACTCTTTCAGGCAAGCAGAGAATATGTGCTTTGTAGATGGTGGAAAGCCTTTGAGAAGTCATGATGTAAGTCATGCTGCAGAATACCAGTCTCTGACCTCCGCTTGAATCCACAATCTTTGTGGCTGGTCCAGTTAATTTTCTGGTCAATGTTAACCCCTCAGAATGTTAATAGTTGAGGACTCAGCGATGGCAATGCTGTTGAATGTCAAGGGCAGATGGTTAGGCTCTCTTGTTTGAGATTGGCCATTGTCTGGCACTTGTGTGGTGTGACTGTTACTTGCCATTTATCAACCCAAACCTGAATGTTGTCTAGCTGTTGCTGCATATGGACATGGACTGCTTCCTTATCTGAGGAGTTACGAATGGAAACAGACACTGTGCAATCATTAGTGAACATCCCTATTCTTATGATGGTGGGTAGGTCATTGATGAAGTAGTTGAAGATGGTTGGACCTAGGACACTGCACTGAGGAACTCCTGCAGTGATGCTTCTAACAACCATAACATCTTCCTTTATGCTGGGTATGAGTCCAACCAGTGAAGAGAACCTCCCTCTACCCCTCCCCTATTCCCATTGACTTCAATTTTACTAGGGCTCAGTCAAATGATACCTTGATGTCAAACTGAGATCAAGGAAAATATTCTATGAATTTTGACAGATGAAATTACTTGTGTTTACTTGTTATTTGCATAATTCACTAATGTTTTATGTGGAATTATTATCCATTTTTCACATAACAGTCGAAATTCTGCTACTAATGTTTCATGAACACCAAAATGCTCGTACCAAATTGTTTTGTGCTATTTAACATTTATTTGAAACAGGTTAATGCCTCTGTTAAAATAACTATGAGGAATACCAATAGCTTTGTAAGACCAGTAGTTTTCGATAGGGTGCACATAATTTACATTGGGCAAATGATAGCCTTCTTTAACAGGTAATGATTGACAGTAACTGAGGAACAGTTTTTGCTTTGAGCTAACCCAGTAGCTAACCATGTAGCACTGAAACATAGGTGGTTTGGGAAAATTGTGTTAAAGCACAAGAATAACATTTTTCACCAACAAAGTACTGCCCTAACATTATGCAGATAAGAATCTCTTAGAGATAGCTTTATAGATCATAGGATATACAACACAAAAACAGGCCATTCAGCCTGAATAGTCCATGCTGGCGTTTATGCTCCACTCGAGCCTCCTCCCATCTTTTCTCAACAAAATCTACAATCGTAACCATCTATTCGGTTCTTCCTCATATGCTTGTCTAGTTTCCGTTTGAATGCATCTCTTCCATTCACTTCAACCATTCCCTGTGCTAGTAAGTTTCACATTCTCACCACTGGGTAAAGTTGTTTCTTCTGAATTCCCTATTGGATTTCTAGGTGACCATCCTATATTGATAGCCTCTATTATGCTCTTCCTGACAAGAGGCAACAATTTCTCTGTATCCACTCTACCAAAACCTTTCATAAATACCTCTATTAAGCCAACCCTCAACTTCCTTACTTCAAAAGAGAAGAAACTCATCCTTTCCTGATGTATACTCATGCATTTCTGATATCATCCTTGTAAGTCTGCACCCTCTCCAGTGCTTCTATATTCTTCTTATAATATGGCAACAAGAACTATGTGCAGTACAGTATTCTAAGTGTGGTCTAAGTATTCAATACAGGTTTAGCATAACTTCCCTACTTTTCAATTCTATACCTCTAGAACTAAAGTGTAGTGCTTGGTTTTTTTTATGGCTTTACTAATCTGAGGCACAACCTTTAGCTACTGGTGCATTTGTATTCTGAGATCCCTTTGTTCCTCTACTCCACCTAGACTTGCACCATTCTGCAATGGCCTCCTGTAATTTGTTGCAGTCCTTCTCAGTTTTGATTATTCCTCCCCCACCCCCCAATTTAGTGTCATCCGCAAATTTAGAAATTGTTTTTGATTCCAAAGTCCAATTAGTTAATGTAAATTGTGAGCAGCGGTGGTCCCAGCACCGATTCCTGTTGAACACCACTTCCCACCTTCTGCCACTCTGAATAACAACCCTTTATTCCCACTCACTGCTTTTTGTCTTGAAGCCAGCTAGCAATCCTTTTTGCCACTTGTCCCTGACTCCACATTCTCTGACCTTGCTCATTACTCTATTATGGGGCACCTTATTGAAGGCCTTTTCAAAATCCAAATAATTTACATCTATTGCATTACCGTTGTCTACTCTCTCTATTACCCCCTTAAAACATTCAGTAAGGTTGGGTAAGCAAGATTTTCCATTCTGAAATCCATACTGACTATTCATTATTATATTTCTCATTTATAGATGTTCTTCTATTCTCACCTTTAGTGAGGATTCCATTATTTTTCCTACCACTGGCTGACTGGTCTATAATTCCCTGGACAGGTTTTGTGCCCCTTCTTAAATATAGGAATTACATTAGCTATCTGCCGTTTCTCTGGCACTACACCTTTTTCTAATGAATGATTACATATGAGTGGTAATGCCTCTGCTATCTTCTTCCCCAGATTTTTTAAAAACTCATCTGCTCCAGGGGCTTTGTTCTCATTGAGTTTGTTAATTTTGTTCAATACATCCCGTTTTTATATTAAATGTACTTATTTCATTACTCATCTCATCATTCAATGTCATGTCCACCTGGTATATCTCCCTAGTAAATACTGAAGTGAAAAAAAAATTAATATTTCTGTTACCTCTCTTATCATTATCTGTAGTTTTATCCTGTGTTCCCTTTTAGCCTTATTCCCATCACAGCCTTTCTTTTTCATTGATGTGCCTGTAAACTATTTTACTATTTTGTTTTATGTTCCTTGATAATTTAATTTGTTCCTGTTTGCCTTTCTAATTTTTTTGACTTTTCTCCTAAACTTTTTGTATTTTCTCTAATCATGTACTCTTCTGCTGTCTATGTACTTAATGAATACCTCTTCCTATGACTTAGTTGTTCCCTTGTGTCTTTATTAATCCATGGAGTCCCACTAGTGTTTAGTTTGTTCTGTCCTTTTAGTGGAATATATTTTTCCTGCACTCTGTTGAATACCATTTTAAATGTTTTCTATTGTTGTTCTACATTGCTGTTTGCCAATATAGTTGCCCATTTTATTTCCCCAAATGTTATTCTCAGCCCCTCAAAATTAGCTTTTCTCCAATCTGTTAACTTGGTTTTTGTCATACTTATGTCCTCCTCTGTCATCTTCTTAAAGTGTGTTACAATACAGTGACTATTGCCCAGATGTTCCCTTATTTTTACTTTTCTTATCTGCTCGAGTTCATTTCCCACTATGAGATCCAATAGCAAATTTTTCCTTGTTCGGCTTTTTACATATTAGGTGAGAAAGGAGTCCTGTACAAATTGTAGGAACTCCATTCCCTTATCCCCTTTACTCACCTCTTCTGTCCAATAAATATCAGGGTGGTTGAAATCCCCCATGATTACTATTCTATGTCTTTTCCTCCAATCCCTAATTTGTCTGCATATTTCTTCCTCCACCTCCATTCCACTATTAGGTAGTCTGTAGTCTAAACCTAACAGTGTGGTTGATGTGTTAGATTTTTGTTTCTAAAAGGTGAAGTTTATTTGTAATTAATTTGTGGCATCCACGCAACCATAAATGACTGTGTTCAATTGTTTATTTTTTTTAATTCCAGGATCCACCTAAAATTTACCCAGCAGTACCTGCTGAGCACAGAAGGCCAATCAAAGTCCTGTCACTCTTTGATGGGATAGCGACAGGTAAAGTTATGAAAATATTCGATGCAATAAGCAGAATCATACCAAGCGTCTGTAATTGTGTGTATACATCAGATTTTAGTTATAAACTGTGAATTATTTATTAATGAACATAGGCTAGGATTTTTCTCAAGGCTTGTCCCAATTGACTGCCAAAGCTGCAGCAGAGGATTGGCGGAAACCTTGGAGGATTTCCACGCCAGTTGCATCTGCCCTGGTGATAGCCTCAGGAGTGAGGTTGTAATCATTAATCTTATAAAGTTAGATTCGCTGTCAGCCTCCACATTGACAGCTAGTCTAAACACAGAGGGACCAAATTTGAACAGCACCATCCTTTAAACAGTATGTATCCTAAAATTTAACAGGATTCCAGAAAATAATTTTGAAACTGCAAAATAAGCTTAAGGTTCAGCTGATAGGTGTAAACCAATTAAATCTTGTGTTCTACAACATGACTTGAACCCATGATTAGGTCACTGTCATGGAATAAATCTCCAGAATCCATTATTCTTTAGATTTAGAACTGGTTGAACTAGTAGTGGATTTTTACATGCACTTAAAATTAATCCACTTGAATTATAGAATGGCTGGCTGACTGTTCGGCTTCTTTACCAATCAGATCTGCACCAGTATTTTTCTCCTCATGAGCAACCTAATCTAATCTAACCCTACTCTATCTGTATTCCTGATATTCTTTAATATTTCTGTTTTTTTAACTACCTTTAATTCCCTTTGAAAGTATTTATGAATTATGCTTCAAAATTACTTGACAGAGAACTCCACCTTTTAGGGCTGAATTTTCCCCCCATCGGGGGGGGAAGTTGATGGGCGGACGCGAACGGGCGCGCCTTCAATTGGTGCGGCGCCATTTTACGTGGACAGGCCAATTAAGGCCTGCCCAGCGTGACGTCCACACAGAAGCGCTATGTGTTCCCTGTGTGGGCGGGGGTGGAATCCCAAAATCGAGAGTGCACTCTTTCGTGCATGCGCATGAAAGAGCGCACTCATCTCCCTGAGGCTAAGTGCAGCCTCAGGGAGATCGGCTGTAAATGTAAAAAAGATAAAAACATAAAAATAAAATTTCCCTTACATGTCCCCTCATGTGTCAATGTCACATGAGTTGGGACATGTCCATAAATTTAACAAAATCTTTATTAAAATTTTTTAAAGCCTACATGAAACCTCATCCCGCCCGTGGATGAGGTTTCATGTTTTTTCCAGTTCCCGCTCGAGCTCCTGGCCTGCCCACCAACCTTAAGGTTGGATGGGCAGGTCCTTTAATTACATAATTGACCGGCAATGGCCTCAATTGGCCATTGACAGGTCGGTGGGCACGCAGCTGATTTTGCTGTGCTCCCGCCTTTAAAAATTTAAATCGGGCGCGGTGACGTCGGGAGATCCCCCAGCGTCACCACGCGTCATTTTACGTGTCAGTGAACGGGCCCTGCCCCGACTCACCGACTCGTAAAATTCTGTCCCTAATTTCCCTTTTTATAAAGATTTTTACAAACCTCATCTTTAATAATTTTTATTATTTATTTCAAATTTGTGCCCTCTCATTGCTGTCTCGACAACCAATGGAAACACTTTGTCCCATTTACCCTATCAAAATCTTTCATAAATTTAAATACTTGTATAAGGTCAACTTTCAGCTTTCTTCAGCCTAGGTCAAAAAGAAAACCCTAACTTCTAAAGTCTCTCTTCAAAACTGGAACCTCTCAACCTTGATGAAAATCTACAATATTCCTGTTCCGCTGTCTTGCTCTGCTTCCAAAGTAGGCTGCCCAAAACTGCATATAATATCACAGCTCTGGTCTGTTTAATTCAATGTTATAAGTTGAACAATTCCTCCTTGCTTTTGTATTCAATGCTTCTTGCCAAAGAATCCAATTTACTTTGTTTCGATGGCTTTATCTGCATGCACTGACATGATTTGTGTTCCTGCTTAGCAAAGTCCTTCTCCTCCTGTACTATATTTAACATCTTACTATTTAAGGTATATTTTCTTTCTCTATTCTTTTCTCAACTAAACTATATTACTTCAAGCTCTCTACATTGAAAACCATAGGACACATTTGCACACATTCTGATGGTCTTTCCATGTCCTTCGGCAGTCTTTCACTATCTGTCCCAATTTGCTGTATCTCCTCAATTTGGTGCTATCAGTAAATTTTGATATACTTCCCTAATTCCTAACAGCCAATATTTATGATAATTTTAAGTAGGAACAGCCCTAATATGTGATCTTAAATCAGTGATTGATTGGCTGTAAATGTTCCTCGGCTCCTGATTTTTTTTTTATTCATTTACAAGATGAGGGCATCACTGACTAGGCCAGCATTTATTGCCCATCCCTCATTGCCCATGAAAAGGTGGTGGTGAGCTGCCTTTTTGAATCGCTGCCGTCCATGTGGTGTAGGTACCCCACAGTGCTGTTAGGGAGTTCCAAGTTTTGAACTAGCAACAGTGGAGGAACGATGAATCACTTGGAGGGGATCTTCCAAGTGGTGGTGTTCCCATATATCTGCCGTCCTTGTCCCTTTAGATGATAGTGATCGTGGGTTTGGAAGGCGCTGCCTAAGGAGCCTTGGTGAGTTTCTGCAGTGCATCTTGTAGATGGTACACATTGCTGCTACTGTATGTTGATGGTGGAGGGAGTGAATGTTTGTGGAAGGGGTGTCAATCAAGCGGGCTGCTTTGTTCTGGATGGTGGCAAGCTTTTTGAGTGTTGTTGGAGCAGCACTCATCTAGGCAAACAGAGAGTATTCCATCACACTCCTGACTTGTGCCTTGTAGATGGTGGACACTGCTTTGGGGAGTCAGAAGGTGAGTTATTCCCCACAGGATTCCTAACCTCTGACCTGCTATTGTAGCCACAGTATTTACATGGCTAGTCCAGTTCAGTTTCTGGTCAATAGTAACACCCAGGACATTGATAGTGGGGGATTCAGTGATGATAATGCCATTGAATGTCAAGGAACGATGGTTAGATTCTCTCTTGTTGGAGATGGTCATTGTCTGGCACTTGTGCGGTGCGAATATTACTTGCCACTTGTCAGCCCAAGTTTGGATATTGTCCAGGTCTTGCTGCATTTGGACATGGGCTGCTTCAGTACTTGAGGGGTTGCGAATGGAGCTGAACACTGTGCAATCATCAGTGAACATCCCTACTTCTGACCTTATGATGAAAGGAAGGTCATTGATGAAGCAGCTGAAGATGGTTGGGCCAAGGACACTGCCCTGAGGAACTCCTGCAGTGACATCCTGGAACTGAGATGACTGACCTCCAACAACCACAAACATCTTCCTTTGTGCTAGGTATGACTCTGACCAGTGGAGAGTTTTCCCTTTGATTCCCATTAACTCCAGTTTTGCTGGGGTTCCTTGGTGCCACACTCAGTCAAATGTTGCCTTGATTTCAAAAGCAATCACTCTCACCTCACCTCTGGAGTTCAGTCCCCTAAAGAGGGGAAAATAAGGCAATTGTCCTTTCTGATTATTATTGAATGATTCCTGTTGGAAGTGTATTTATGTGGACAAAAATAAGCTGGTCTGGGATCCCAGGATCAAGCTCATCTCTGATTCACACCCCCCCCGCCGCCCCCCAACCCCACCCAGAGTCGATGAGCTTACTCACTAGCAGTCACTTCATAAAGCACCATCTTGTTTCGGTCAATGATGCTGTTCCACTGTCTCATGAAAAATACTATCAGTTGCAATCTAGTATCTCAATTGATCTGGAACATCCTAAGCCAATTTTATCTTGGCTTGCCACCTTTGTAAATACACTATTTGTACTGCCAAAATCAACGTTACTGAAAAGAAGTGCTAACTGCTCTTTTCTTGTGCCTCCAGCAGCTGCTCCTCAGGTTCTTGTCAAACTGTTTGTTCCTAATTTCCATAAATCTTCCATTCTACCCTCCTTCTAGTATAGTCACTGGCACTGCTAAAAAGAAAGCCACCAGTCTTGTTTGACTTTTCTTCTTTAGTGCCAATCTGAGTATTCTCTATTCTACCATTGTGAGCAAGTTCACTAGCCTGATCTGATGAATCCTTTTATTCCAGGCTCCTCTAGTCTCTGATCCTAGTAATATCGTTCCTTCATTCTCATTGTTCTCTGTACTGTAATTATCTTGAATCTCTCTTTCTCCCAGTCCAACCTGTTTTGTCCTTGGAAATTTTCTCTTGTTCCTCATGTCCCCAGGAATGGTAGGTAGTCTTATCCCTTCAACTACAACCTTTAGTCCTTTTTTGATTATCAGCATGCTTAACCTTGCTATTTCTCTTCAGATGTCAGTTGAGCTCTCATGTTCCCTTCATTATTAAGGCTGCCTACAAGATTTTTCAAGTGTAACTTTCACTTTCAGCATGGGCAGTAAACTGGCAGCTGATCCACAATCATCAGTTTATCACTTGCATTGAAAGTGAAAACTGACCATTTGGTTCCTTGTTTAATGACAAAGTATTTCATTCCCCTTCAACAGTTCTTACCTCCCTGAAGTGGTGGTCTATCTTAAACTTGGATGATGCTCCCATATCTAGGGAGATCCTTAAAAGCTCTGACACAAAAACAAGGAGAATCTTGCATGCAGATAGACAATATCTCTTTCATCTCCAGGTTTCACTCTCTCCCTATCACATTTTCTCTTTAGTATTTGTATGCTACCAATACCACTGTGGTCATTGCTCCTCTGAATCATCTTCCCTTTCTCCATAAGCACGAAATTCTGTCCCAAACTCCACCCCCCTGGTATTACAAATGAGGCTTATTGCTCTGCGTTCTATGAATATTCACTTGTTTCCATCACCTCAAAGCTTTTGAATTCCTCACCCTCCACAATTCTTACTTCCTTGCTCCATGGCCACTCTTTAACTTATTTATCATTTTTACTCTTTGCAACCGTAACAATGCCCTGCACAACCTTGGTCCTATATGTTGATTTTCATTCTATTTTAAATTCTGAAACATATGTTCCTATGTTGGGAGAGGAATAATTGCCTTTAGACTACCATACATTTTTCAATCCGTGAATTGCACTTTTTTGCCCAATCCTTTATATATTTTCTTCTGTCTTTAGGTTACACCCACAACATACACCATTCTTAGACTGAGCACATCACTCAAGAATATCTACATGTACTCCTTAGCCAGAAAGTGAGAACAGACAAGGGGAATTGGTTTCAAATTTTCCTTCTTTCCAGAAATGCCAGTCTCACCCCTTTTTAATCAAACTAAAGCTGGGAAACTGAGGGCTTGATCCGCCTCCCTAAAGATCCACTCCCTCCACCAACACCATGGTTGCAGTGTATTTTATCTACAGAATGCACTGCAGCAACTTGCCAAAACTTCTTCAACAGCACCTCCCAAACCTGTGACCTCTAATACTTAGAAACACAAGGGCAGCAGGCACATAGGAACATCACCACTTCTAACTTCCCCACCAAGTCACTCACCATCCTGTCTTCGGTATGTATCATCGATGCTTCCACATTGTTGGGTCAAAGTCCTTGAACTTCATTTCCATCAGCATTGTGGGAGTACCTTCAACCACATTGAGTGCAGCAGTTCAAAAAGATGGCCTATCACCGTCTCAGGCAGCTAGGAATGGGCAATAAATGCTGGCCTTACCAGCATATCTCAAGAATTAATTATTAAAAAGACCTAATATCTTATCCTGCAGTTACACCATTATATTATGGCATCCAATAACATCGCCCTTCTTAGTGGTATCCTAAATTGTTGACCCTAAAATCAGCTGATTGGTGTTTCTCTTGTTTTCTACAGGGTATTTGGTTTTAAGGGACCTGGGATTTAAAGTAGAGAGATATATTGCATCTGAAATATGTGAAGACTCAATTGCAGTAGGAACTGTCCGGCATGAAGGAAAAATCACATACGTGCATGATGTCAGGAACATCAGCAGGCAAAACGTAAGAGAATTAAACCTCATTATTGGGAGACCAGGAGATGGAATAGCAGAACTGATAATGCAGTTGCGAAGTCAGAAACTCTTATCTGCCTCTGTTGGGGTACCGTTTTATAGTTGTACATAAATGGCATGTGTAATTGTGGAGGGGTGGAGGAGGGGTACGGTCACAGCACAAACTATAACTGCATACAGTAAGGCCTGTATTGGTGAAATGAGGCAGTAGATAATGAATGGTGCTGAATTTACCATTTCCATATTTTAAGAAGAAAGTTAAAGTTAATTTGACGGGTATCTTATATGGAATCGACTGTGCCTTTTCATTTCAGATTCATGAGTGGGGTCCGTTTGATTTGGTGATTGGAGGAAGCCCATGCAATGATCTTTCTATTGTAAACCCTGCAAGAAAGGGTTTATATGGTAGGAATTATTTATTTGTTTTCAAGTAAGGCCAAACCAACACATTTATGATTCTTAAAGTCCTACCTATCAAAGATTTGATGGCATTTATTTTGTGTTTATCCCTTATTTCTTTCTTCCCTTCCTATAAATGTTAATTCCATTCATTCACACTATCCTCCATCGTCCCAAGAATTGGGATTGTCCACTCCATGTCACGAACACCTTCACTGGTCCCATCAGTACCACTGATGGCCAGACAGCACAGTTGACCTGCCAAGTTTGAAAATTAATCTCATTCAAGAAAGCAGCCTGTTTTCAGATCTCCAAGTTGAGGTCTAAAGTTCCAATGTTGTAGCTTTTCCTAAATGATTTTTATTTCATTTTTCTTGTTATTTCTGCACATAATCCACTGTTGAATGACTGTTGACAGGGTCACTGTATCATTAACCACCAGTATGTGTATTTATAATGTGCTGACCATTTCCCACCTCCATCCAATGGATTATTTCATTATCGTGAAACATATCATCCAGCAACCAGTCTGTGAACTGATACAATGAAAAGCAGAAATACAATAGACTCAGAGCCATAAAAAGCAATAAAGGGATACAAAAAAGTAGTAAGAGGTGCAAAAAAGCATGAAAATACAATTTTAAAGTCTTTAAAATATATTAAGAGAAAGAGTACTGCAACAGAATGTGAATCTAACAAAGATAGATATAGATGTTACAGTGATGGATAATCAGGGAATGGCAGACTTGTTAAATACTTTGGGCCAGATTTTTGCAGAGTTGGGCTAATTCTGGAGGCCTTTAAAATGGTGGGTGAGACCCATATATGGAACTTCCACCCCCATTTCTGGCAGATATCATTTTGCCAGCAAGGGAAGGGAGCATGATGTGAATCACACTGGTGGGAAACCTAAGATCAGCAGGGCAATTTGAAATTAGTACTGAGCCCAAATAGATCCCATTTATGCTGTACAATGGGCCTTAACCCACAGTATGTGAGTCAAGATTTATGAAGGAAGTGTAAATGCTTGTGAAAGGCAGATACAGTTTGTTTAAATGTCATCATTTGAAGTTATTTAAACCCTCAGCCCTTTAAGATTGTGGAAATAACAGACTACAGATGTCAATTAGAGTACAAATTGAGTTGTTGGAGTGAATGATTAACAGGCCATCTGGTGTAGCTTAGAAAAACCATGATCCATTTGTTCCGCAATTTCAATAGGCTTCACGGTTGACATTTCCAAAGACTGTTGTTACAGTTGAGTCCATTATAAATGCTTGCCTGAGTTCAAAAACTCAACGATCACTTATTTCAGCGTTATGGGGGGGGTGGGGGGGGGGGGGAGGGTGGTAAGTTCACATTTTTATTGGCAGATTTAAGAGACTATCAAAGGAATAGCTGTCTTTGATGTGGTTAGTGAATAGAGTTTGTTTGTTATTGCAGCAGGTTGACCACTTGAGAGGGATTTAAAAGTTTTGAATGGTTTCATGAATGAGAGTTTTTTTTTAATTCTTTCATGGGATGTGCGCATCATTGGCTAGGCTAGCATTTATTGCCCATCCCTAATTGCCCTTGAAAAGATGGTGGTGAGATACCTTCTTGAACTGCTGCAGTCCATTTGGCGTAGGTACACCCACAGTGCTGTTAAGAAGGGAGTTCCAGGATTTTGACCCAGCGACAGTGAAGGAGTGGTGATATATTTCCAAGTCAGGATGGTGAATGACTTGAAGGGGAATTCCAGGTGGTGGGGTTCCCATGTGTCTCCTACCCTTGGGGAGAATTTTCCCCCCGTTGGCGGGGTTGTGTGGGGGCAGGCGGGAGTGGGCATGAACCCAATTGTCACCTACGATCGGGTCCATGCCACCATTTTACATGGGTGGGCCAATTAAGGCCCGACCAGCGTGACGTTCGCCCAGAAGCGCTGTGCGGGCGGGTATGGTTCTCTGAGTCTGGGCCTGCGCTCTTTTGTGCATGCGTGCGAAAGAGCGCAGAAATCTCCCTGAGGTACAGAGGTGCCTCAGGGAGATTAGTTTAAAGTTTAAAAATTTAAATAAAGAAAAGAAAATATTTTAAGATGTGTTCCCTCATGTGACAGTGTCACGAGCTGCAACATGTCAAGGAACATTAATGAAAAAATGTATTTAATTTATAAACCCTTCATGAAACCTCATCCGGCCCGTGGATGAGATTCCATGAAAAATACGAAGGCCGCCTGAGCTCTTCGCCTGCCCACCAACCTTAAGGTTTATTACTTTAATTGATATTTAAATGGCCTTAATGGGCCTTTGACAGTTTGGCAGGCGCGCAACCAACTCGGCTGCGTGCCTGCTGAACTGAAAATCTAAACGATGGGCGGTGATGTCAGGACGCACGCCCGATGTCACCCCGTGTAATTTTACGCCACCACGAGCGGGCCCTGCCCCCGCTTGCCGAGCCAAAAATTCTGATCCTTGTCTTTCTAGGTGGTAGAGGTCGTGAGTTTGGAAGATGCTGTCGAAGCAGTCTTGATGAGTTGCTGCAGTGCATCTTGTAAATGGTACACACTGCTGCCATTGTGTGTCGATGGAGGGAGTGAATGTGGTTGGGATGCCAATCAAGTGGGCTGCTTTGTCCTGAATGATGTCAAGCTTCTTGAGTGTTGCTGGAGCTGCACTCATCCAGGCAAGTGGAGAGTATACCATCAATCCTGACTTGTGACTTGTAGATGGTGGTCAGGCTTTGGGGAGTCAGGAGATGAGTTACTCACCACAGGATCCCTAGCCTCTGACCTGCTCTTGTAGCCAGAGTATTTACATGGCTAGTCCAGCTCTGTTTCTGGTCAATGGTAACTCCCCCCCGGATGATGATAGTAGAGGGTTCAGTGATGGTAATGCCATTGATTGTCATGGGGCAATGGCTAGATTCTCTCTTGTTGGAGATGATCAATTCTTGGCCCTTTTGTGGTGCAAATGTTACTTGCTACTTGTTAGCAAAGGCTGAATATTGTCCAGTTCTTGCTGCATTTGTACATGGACTGCTTCAGTATCTGTGGAGTCGCGAATGGTGCTGAACATTGTGCAAGCATTAATGAACATCCCCACTTCTGACCTTATGATGGAAGGAAGGTCATTGATGAAGCAGCTGAAGATGGTTGGGCCGAGGACACTACTCTGAGGAACTCCTGCAGTGATGTCCTGGAAGTGAGATGAAGGACCTCCAACAACCACAACCAACTTCCTTTGTGCTAGATATCCAACCAGCAGAGAGTCCTCCCCCTGATTCCCATTGACTCCAATTTTGCTAGGGCTCCTTGATGCCACACTTGGTCAAATGCTGCCTTGATGTTAAAAGCAGTCACTCATACTTCACCTCTGGAGTTCAGCCTGCTTAAGAGGGGAAATAAGACAATTGTCCTTTCTGATTATTATTGAACGATTCCTTTTGGGAGTGTATTTATGCGGACAGAAATAAGCTGGTCTGGGATCCCAAGATCAAGCTCATGTCTGATTCACCAGTCGCGGTGGCATAGTGGTATTGTGACTGGACTAGTAATCCAGAGACCCAGGGTAATGCTCTGGGGACCCGGGTTTGAATTTAAATTCAATAAATATCTGGAATTAAAAGTCTAATGATGACCATGAAACCATTGTCGATTGTTGTAAAAACCCATCTGGTTCACTGACGACCCAGAGTTGATGAGCTTACTCATTATCACAGTTCACAAGAAAACAGCCACTTCATAAAGCACCATCTTGGTTCAGTAAATTACGCTGTTCCACTCTCTCATGAAAAATACTATCAGTTGCAACCTAGTACCTCAATTGATCTGGAACATCCTCACCACCTTTATAAATGCGCTATTTGCTAAGGCTGCTTGATGCCACACCCAGTCAATTGCTGCATTTGGGTGCCCAGACACAGAAATCAATAAAAGCTAACTTATTTTTACGAATGCAAAAGAATGTTGACCATTGTGTCCTTTGTAGGAAAGGAAGATCAGAGGCCAGGAGATAAGAGAGTGAGGAGTAGGTTTGGAAACCAGAGATTGGGAGATCAGAGGGTGGGGTTGCAGATAGGAGGCTGGAAAGAGGGGTGGTGGCAACAATGAAGGGGGGCAGTAGAGATTGGGTTGGGTATGATGGCCCACATACTTTAAATGTGGTGCCAAAAGGAACATTACAGTACTGCTCTTCTTGGCTCCACATTCTAAGTAAATTTCAAAAGCTTACATTTTTGATAGCAGGTGGTCCCAAGGTCTGGTTCTACTAAGTACAATGGCAATTGATGGATGTCTGAAGATGTCTGAAGAACCAATCTTTCAACTTGAGGCCTCAAAAATTCATTAGGCCCCTTTATGCTTATGTTAAGGGTATAAACTGTTTGAGATGTGTGTTCTATTTAATATTTCTTGCTTGTCCCAGTACGGCAATCGGCACGGTTCCAGTTGGAAATGCGGACACCCCTTCCTGCCTGCCATATTGGGACTTGGTAGGCTGGTTAGTGTCTGAAAAATTAGCATTGGGTGGCCAAATTTATAGGCTAGTATTTCTGTCACTGAACCAGATGGAAAATCATCTGTGTTTGAAGTGTTCTGAACCTTGGCTTATTGAACTTATTATATGATATCTTGTGCTGCATTATGGGTCATTCCATTTGCCTCATTCAACCATTTAAATTACATGGTGATTCTATCATCAGGGCCTAGATTCTTCTTCATCAGAAAATTAATTGGTGAGGATAGAACTGGAGCAAATCTTTACATACTTTAATAACCATTTATTTACACATTACAAGCATGTATGTTTTAAACTCAGCCACCACAATTTCAAACTGTGCCAATTTATAGCGACCAAGTCAATGCCCAGTTAATGTTCACCATCTTCATGTAATTAAACATAATTAATGTGCAATTAACCATTTTAACTGGTACTTAGCTCACGTACTTCGTGTAACTCCTTAAGTTATAGGGAGAAAGTCCAACTAAACCCATCTGAGTGCTCTTGGGAATTTGGCTAAAGGGTTTACAGAATGTTAAGCCCTGGAGCACATTCGTGGAATAAAATCTTTCAAATAATCCATTTCAAATAGTGAACTGTTCATATTTCTGGTATGCTTGTATTTTCATATTGTATAAGGAAACAATCGATGTTATCTTTAGAGAGAGAGTCGTAGCAACAGTTATCCTTAAGTTAACAGTTACAAAGAATTATAATCAACTGTAGCATACTTTGTGTTAGTCTGTCTGTTTGGTCATTATGTGAACACATCTCTTGTGATGTCGTTGGGGCACTGGTCTGCAAGGGTATCCGAGTCGAATAGTGTGAGGGAGCAGAATTAGAATGTAAAATTGTTGTTGAGCATTCTTGGGCTGATGTTAATTCTTCTGTCTCATATTGTGATGCTTAGTAATGCCTTTACGCTAGTATTCCCAATGTTGTAACTTACTGTGTAAGATAAATATTAAAGGCTAAATGTTCGAGAAAAGTGCCCCCAGCAGGCCTCACTCTCACTTTTCCCAGATGAGCTAGTGGTGTGCAAGATCCCACTGGTGGCACAGGGCTTCCCAACTGTTCACTTGATAACTCTAATTTATTTAAATGGTTACTATCCAATGGTGAGATTTCCTCTTTAAATACGGAAATTTATCTATCTGTGCAAGCCCTCCAAATGGTGCTAACTTTGTATGCATTTGACGTGGAACACTTGAATTTTCAGAAGTTATTAGTGTACCAAACTCTTAAGTAATCAAGACTTCATTAATAGTTTGGAGAACTATCCTGACCAGAAAGAAAGGGCAGAATCGCCCACTCCTGTTTGCAGCAGGCATCATGGCGGGTGGGGGAGAGGGGCAGAAATCAGTTTTACGCTGGCGTGAAATCACAGCAAGTGACAGTTGATGGGAACTGACACAGTACAAATGCCTGCCATTGTGCCACTCCTGTCATGAATTTGACTGTTGGCCACCTTGGGTGATATGTTTGACCTAGAGATGATTTTCCAATCACACCATTCCAGCGGATGGTGTTCGCCGTGGCAGATCACAAATCCTGCTGGACGCTGGTATGAACCCGATTATCATCCCCCCATGCCCGATTTACTGGGCAGAATTCTCCGGTCGGCGAGCGGGGGTGGGGCCTGCTCGCTGATGCGTAAAATGACGCGCGGTGACGTCGGGTGGGAGTTTCAACGTCACTGCGCTTCATTTAAATTTTCAGTTCGGCGGGCGCGCAGCCAAGTCGGCTGTGCACCAGCCGAACTGTCAAAGGCCTATTAAGGCCATTTAAATAGTAATTAATTCAATTAGCTGAGCTGTGCATCCAATCATAAGGTTGGTGGGCAGGCGAGGAGCCCAGGCGGCCTTCGCATCTTTCATGAAACCTCATCCACGGGCGGGATGAGGCTTCATGAAGTGTTTTAAAAGTCAATAAAAATTTTAAAGATAATTCTTTCGCATCTCCCAGCTCATATGACAGTGTCACATGAGGGGACATGTTTTAAAAGTTTTTATTTCCCTTTATTTAAATTTACACATGTCAAACCGATCTCTGCGCATGCGCGAAAGAGTGCAGGGAACGACTCAGGTAATCCCCACCGCTTCCGGGCGAGCGCCACGCCGGGCGGGCCTTAATTGGCCTGCCCATGTAAAATAGCGGTGCATCTCCGATCAGGGGAGCTCGGCTGAACCTGTTTCCTGCTGCTGCAGACACGTGTCCATGCAGTGACCACCACATTACGAACCCGAGCCTACTGTAGACCTAGGTCTCACTGAGGTGTGTGTCTCTGTGCTGGTGGAGGGTGTGGTTAGGCGCTGTGACAGGTCTTTCAGGCTGCTTATTTGCAGCTCTTCCATGGAGGAGGTATCCTGGAGACTGGAGGTGAAGATCTGGAAAGAGCTGATGTACTGGCTGGCTGAGGGTATCAGTTGCTTGGCTTAGCTCCCTGTCAGAGAACCAGAGATAATTAGTGCATGGCAGCAGAGTCAAAAACAGGAAAGAGAGCACTCATAGTTACATTCTGTGAGGGATGATGTGGTGCAGGTTCCTCACTTGGGTGTTCGCCACTGACCTCACTGTCGGCGCAGGCACGGTCCACACATCCTCACCAGTCAGCGCGATGACACACTCCTCAAAGTGAGTGAGGGGCCTAATGTGGGCCACTCCACACCTGGTCTGGGACCTCTCTCTGCTGTTGTGAGCCAGCTTCTCCGGTATGAAAACAGATGGAGAGAGTGTGAGCAGGGCGCATGCCACAGCAGAAGATAAGGATAAGTGGAATGTTTTTGTGGTGAGCGGAGTCATGGACGGGATGAGGACACATGCTGCGGAAGATATGAGCGTGATGGAGACGTGAGGTTGTGTGTGAGAGTTAGTGGTGTCCCTTGAGGCGTGAGATCCCTGTGGATGTCTGATAGGTTTGGGAGTGTGTGTTGAGAGTGATGAGGTGGTTGACTTACCCTGGCGAACAGATACGACCATTCATTCCCTTCCTGCACAGGATGGCTGACCTCCTCTGTGCTCCATCAGCACTGACCACCGCCTCCCAGCCCGGATTGGTGACTGCTGGACCTCCTGCAGCCAGAGCTGGGGTAGAGGACATCTTAGTGGCCTTGCACTACGTCCAGCAGGCACCCCAGAGAGGAGTCACTAAATTTGAGGTCTGCCATCACCTTTGCTTTCAGGGCCATCTGTCACCTGGAGCAGCCCTGGCCTGTAGGTTGCGCACTGGTGCACTTTAAATATGGCGCCCAGAGCAAGGAAGCGCTGAGGTCATGGCATGGCGAGCAAACCTGAGCCTGCCTGCCGGCGATCCGGCGGGTTTCCCATGAATGCATTATTAATGAGGCGGGATGCGCTGGGAATGGGACAATATGACGCGAAACCCGCCATTGCAGCCAGCGGGTAAGACGTCGTTTTTCACACCCGCTACCACACAGTGCAATTCTGGGACAATTCCGTGCAAATTGAGAAAGGAAATACAAGTAACATTTACTGCTTTTTCCCCTTAAATTTCTCACACCCTTTTCATTGCTTCAGTAATTAGGATAGTGATACTGAACAGAATTCATCCATGTCCCACAATATTAATATTTGCTGAGAGCAATGATTAGGTTTCTGCTGATACTAAACTGTAAGTTGAGAGTGTGAGGTAGTTGAGGAGGCAGTCAAGGACCTACAATGAAAATTGAAGCACTCAGGTGGGTGCAACAGTGGTAGTTGAAATTTGGTATATATAGGCATAAACTTTCACATAGAAAGAAAGAGCATAGACAACATGGGGAAAATTTACAAATGCATTGTCCTAGCATGGAGCTTTACTTGCTGGGAACATATGTTCTTAAAATTACTCCTTACAGTACACCATAAATGGTATTAAAATAGTGAAGGGTAAAGCTGAAAGTGATCTAGAACAATGTTCCCATTAAAAGTTTGTTAATGTGCGCAGCCAATTTCTTCATTGCATGGTACCTTTTACTATTTTGTGTGGCTATGCACGTGTTGTATTTAACACAGTATAAAGCCTGCCTGGTACGCTCTAGGCTGTTGCATCGCCACCCATGTGCACAGTTTTACAGGAACATTGATCTAGAAGTAGTAGTAGATTCAGCGGGCTGGATTTTCGTGGAGTTGGGAAGTTTGGGAAGTTGGATCTTTAAAAATGGTGGGCAGGTCTCAGATTTGGAAGTCCACCCCGTTACTGGCCAAAACCATTTTGCTGGTAGGAGAAAGGTGGAAGGGCGTGATTTGCATGGGCGCGAATCACAAATCTGGTGGTCCATTTAAAATTAGTAGAGAGCTGAAACAGACCTCATGTTGTCTTAAAAACAGAAAATGCTGGTAAAACTCAGCAGGTCTGACAGCATCTGTGGAGAGAGAAACAGAGTTAATGTTTCGAGTCCGTACGATTCAGTCATACAGACTCGAAACATTAGCTCTGTTTCTCTCTCCATAGATGCTGTCAGACCTGCTGAGTTTTACCAGCATTTTCTGTTTTTATTTCAGATTTCCAGCATCCGCAGTATTTTGCTTTTACCTCATTTTGGCTGTTGCAAGGGCCTTAACCCACAGTGTAGGAGACACAAATTGACTGAGTAAATGTAAATGCTCTTGAAGGAACAGATAAAGTCTGTATAACTGTCATGATCAAAAGTTTTTTTAATATCCCCTCGCTTTAAACTTACAAAAATTGCTGTAGCTGTCAGTGAGAGTTAAAAAACTTCTGCTGGACTGTTTTGATTGATAGGCGTGGTTTACAAAAAAAAAGTAGCATCTGTTCATACAGTTTCAGAGCTCGTTGTTGAAATTTCCCCAAGGGCTATCATTATGTCATTATGAACCCTTGGCTGAGTTTTTAAAGTTACAGTTATCTCAGCAGGAGATTCTGAGTTTGATAGCTTAAAGAGGCTATTAAAGGATTAGCTGTCTCTGATATAGTTAGGGAAGTAGATGTTTAATCTTATAAGGGATTAATCACTTGAGGTTTAAAAGCTTTGAATGTGTTTGATGAATGGGATTTTTTCGCTACCTATTGTGTCAGAGTGAGAGCTGTACTCGACTGTTAGAAATGTATTTTTCATCTCCACATGGCTTCTGAGGTTTGCCCATGTTGGATATCAGGTGAGTGGATATGGAGGTGGCATGGAAGGTATGAGAGGCCATGGGAGTGGGTGGGGACTTGAGTTGGCATGTAAAGTATGTGGACAATGGAGGGGGTGAGGAGGTGTGAGAGCTAGAAGGTCTAACAATTTCCAGAATAACTGAGATAAAGCTTGGGATCAGCGGGCCTGACTCTCTCATGCACATACACACACACAGACACAGACACACACACAGACACAGAGACACACACACACACACACACACCCCGAGTGAAAATCTCGCATTTCGGAGTACTGTTTATTGAGGTGGGCCTGGTGAGTCAGGACATTTCCTGACTCAAGCTACCCACCTCGGCAACCAAAATCCAACCCAACATTTAAGATGTCTAATAATTTTAGCAAAGCAAATGGAACGTTGAACTACATAAATGAAACAGTAAAGGACACATTGAAGTTGGTTATACTTAAACTGTGCAATGCTCTGCTCAGTTCATTCTTTGAGTACTCTGTCAAGGAAGAAGGATTAGAGAAGAGCTATGAGACCAATTTTGAGTGTCAGAAGATTGAAATATGGATCTTCTAACCTTGAAAGGAGATAACTGAAAAAAAAGTTCAGAGATAGAAAACAGTAAATGGTATATAAATTGTCAATCTGAAAGCTTGTTACAAGATAAGCTGTGATATTAGGACATGGGAGATGTAAGAAACTGGTTGAATGTGCAGGATGTGAAGTTTAGAAGTGACAGGAAATCAAAAGTTCAGAGGAATACTGCCCATAGTAATAATGCAAAGACAAAATGTAAAACTGTGAATCTTGGAAATTGGGAAAAAAAGATATACTGGATAAATGCAGCTAGCCGATCAGCATCTAAAAAAAAAAGACAGATTAACATTTCAATGCTGAACCTTCAACAGAACTGGTAGTGGTAAAGGGCGCTACTTCATAAAGATGGAGCCAGTGGATGCAGTTATCCATTCAGCTAATGGATTTCAAATATCAGGTAAGGCTCTATACTACACAATGGTTATTTCAGTCATGTGAATAACATCTAAAAGTTTTCCAGTATATGGTTTTCTTGTACGGTATTATGGACTATGATGAAATTGCTGCACCATTAGTGTCCTGATGGTGACACTACTGTGAGAATTAACTAAATAGGTCACCAATGCCACCAACAGGTGCTCAGCTGTGCTGTGATGCATAATTCATTACAAAAAGTAATGTAATTTAATTCTAATTTTTAAAAAAATTGATATTTAATGGGCTTCAAAATTAGGGCAGGGATTTAAACTCTCTGAACATTCTATATGAATAAGGTGTTCACACTGAATTTTAAGAATGAGTGCACTGATGTGCATTTTTAAAGCATATTTCACATTTTAAAGAAAATGTCCCAAGACATTTACAAATGAGCAAATATTAAAAGGATGTTAAAAGCCTAAAAAGGTGAGGTGAGGAGGGTATTCAAAAGCTTTCTCAAAAGGGTGGATTCTGAGGAGAAGTTTTAAAGGATGAGAAAAAGGTGGAGAGGTAGAAGGAGTTAAAGGGGACATTCTAGAGAGGATGATGCAGGCAGCTGAAGGGCTTCTGCTTTCAATATAATGTATCAAAGAGAAGGGAAAATACATGAAAGATGAGAGTCAACAGATTGAGAGGTGGGAAATGTAGGGCTGAAGGTAATTGCAGAGATAGGGTTAGAAGAATGTAATGGAGAGATTGAAAGATAGGCCAGGATTTTCTGGTCGTTGGGCGGGCTCGGCGGGAGTAGCCATGAAACAGACCGCCGTCCACGAACGAGTCCCGACCCGGCCAGCCAGCATGAATCGCGTGCTGCAGTGCGGCGTGGGTTTGGGGGTTGATGAGCAGGGAAATTCGTCTGTTCGTGTGTGTGCACAGAGCTGCCTCAGGCAGCTGAAGATTTTTAAAAGTAAAAATAAAGAATTTAAAAATGTTAAACTCATGTCACTGCTCATGTGACCCAGTCCATGGATGAGGTTTCACAAAAAATCCAACGGCCGCCTGGCCAATACACCTGCCCGCGAACCATAAGGTTGGCCGGGCAGCGAAAAATTTCTTTTAGTTATGACTTTAATGGCCTTAATAGGCCGCTTAATTGTTGGCGGGCGAACTGCTGACCAAAATATCGCGAGTGCGTAATGACATCGGGACGCTCACCCGACATAATTGCGTGTCATTTTACACTTGTTTGGGTCAGGCGCATGCCTGCCTACCTGACGAGTGAAATATTCTGCCTGTAAAGATGAGGATTTCAAATGCAAGGTATTGAGAGATGGAGAGCCACTGTATACCAGCAAGGTTAGAATTATTAGTGAATGTGACTTAGTGTGAGACAATGGGTGGAGATTTCCGTGCCTGCTGGCGTCGGGCTGGGTATGAGCGGACAATATTGGCAGGAAGGCCAAAAATCGGTTTCACAATGTCGTGAATCAGTTTACAGTCATCCGCCTCGCCGGTCAATGGTGGGCTGCATTTCCCACCGCTGCACATCGGGAACTTCATTGCAATACATCTGCATATCATTAGAAGCCCAGCTCGCCGGAATCATCCCTCCACGGTGAATCATCTGGGCACAATCATGCTGACATGTTTCTCAACTGAACATAAGCAATGTGCACCTGGCAAGCTGTACTTTGCTCGGGACTTTGAGGCTTGTTTGCCTACCTTGCTTCAGGCAGCATTTGCAGTCATCAGCGGCAGACTTCGCAGACAGCAGCACATCACTTTTAGGAGGGCTCACAGGCGGATCTGTACTTACGAGACCAGCCGTAAAACGGGGGCTGCTTTTCAACGGCTGCAGGGCTGGGACTTGCTTGGGGAAGGGGCAGAAGTAGCTTCAGGCGAAGGAAGCGGCTACAGGGCTAGGGCATTACTGGGGAAGGTGGGTATCCCAGGGTGTGTGTTGGGACAATGTTGATCTGTGAAAGTGGCCTCAAGAGGGTGCGCGCTGAGGAGGTGAGTCCAGATGGGGATGTGAGGGTGTGTGTGAGATAGAGTAAGTGGTGATGTACCTTGAGCTGGCAGTGAATGAGATGCCAGTGAAAGTGTGATGGGCTGGTGAGCGTATGAGTTTAGAGTGATGAGATGGTTGCCTTACCTCGGCAGCACAGATGAGATCATTTATCCTCTTTCTGCACTGGATGGCGAACTTCTTCTGTGCAACGTCGACACTGACCATCGCTGCCACTGTCTCCCAAACCAGAGTGGTGACACTGATGGGTCTCCTGCGGCCAGATTGAGGGTAGAGGACATTGTGGTGGGCACCAACGGTATCCAGAAGGCGTCCCAGGGCTGCGACACTGAATCGGGGGCTGCAGTCTTCTTGCCTTTTGGGGCTATGTCTTCCGTGCAACAGTCCTGGACTGGAAGCACTGAGAGGTGTATGCGCGGCTGCACTTTAAATATGGTGCCTGGCATGAGGAAGTGCCGAGGTGATGGCGTGGCAGGTGAATTGGAGGCCGCCCGTCAATGAAACGGGAATGCATGATTAGTGAGGAGGGATTGGAATGTTACAGCGCGAAAACCAGCCATTGCGGCCAGTGGGTAAAATGTCCTTTTTTCTGCCTACTACCACACTTAGAGCAAATCTGGGACAATACCGCCCAGGATATATGTGCCAGAGTTTTGAACAAGGAGTTGCGAGAAATTGTGGATGGGAAGAGCTTGGTTGCATCACTGTACATATAGATGTTGACCCCATGTCTCCGGGTTATGTTAATGATAAACAGCATGTAAATGAAGAGGAGCAGACCAAGGATAGTTCCTTGGAGGATTGTGGAGTTGATGGTGCAATGTTGGGATGAGAAGCCATTGCTAGAGGTAACTGGAAAGATGCAAGGGAGCGGAATTACAAAGAATAGGTATTGAAAATGATAGCTTGACTAACTGTGGAGAGGTCAAGTAGGAATAAAGTGACACTGTCATTGTGACAGATGATGTTGACTATAACTTTTGTTAGGACCATTTTGGTGCTTTGAGGAGAGTGGCAACTGGACTGGTCGGATTCAAACAGGGGGTAATGGAAGAAATGGGCACTGATCTTGGAGGTGATAACCTGTTCATGTTAAACTGGTTAAATTTGGGTATTACTTGAGAACAGGAGTAGGCCATTCAGTGCCTCAGATTGTTTCGTCTTTGAATTAGTATATGGCTGATCTGCACCTCAAATTTATTTATTGCCTTTGTTCCATATCCCGATAACTAACAAAAATCTATTGATTTTAGTCTTAAAAATTTCAATTAACTCAACATCCACAGTCTTTTGGGAAAGCGAGTTCCAGATTTCCACCACTTTTTATGTTAAAAAAAAGTGTTGCCTGAATGACCTAGCCCTAATTTTAAGATTATGGTCCCATTATTTTGGCTTCCCCACCAGACGAATCCATTTTCCTGTATGTACCCTATTGAATTCCTATCATTTTAAACACTTCAATTGGATGACCCTCTCAACCTTCAAAACTCAAGGGAAAACAAGCTAAATTTCTGCATTACCTCATAATTTAACCTTTTAAGTTTGGAGAATCTATGCGGTATCGTTCAAAGGCCAGTACATCTTTTCTGAGGTTTGGTGTCCAAAACTAAATGCAGATGGGAGTTTGACCAAGGCAAGGTACAACTGAAGCATCACTTCCTCACTTTTGAATTTCATTTTGAGATAAAGGCTAGCATTCCATTAGCCTTTTTGATGACTTTTTTTGTGCCAGTGCTTGACCTTTTTTGATTTGTGTACAGGGACACTTATCTCTTTGCTCATCACTGCGCCTGGTATTTCACCATTAAGAAAGTATTCTGATTTGTGTTTCTTGAATCCAGAATGGATGACCTCCCCATATTGAATCCCATTCTGCTATAGTTTTGCTCACTTGCTTTGTTTGTCAGTATCCATTGTGTGGTTGGAGCAGGATGTTGCAATTTACTATGCCTCCTAACAATGTTATCTGCAAACTTGGATATACAACTCTTTATTCCTTCATCCAAGATATTATATGTATATAAAGCTGAGGCCCAGTACAGAGCTCCAGGGACACCACTTGTTACATCCTGTTAATCAGAGAACAAACCTGCTCTCCCTGCTCTCTGTCTGCTACCTCTCCATTGATTAATGATCCTTGGCGCAAGGTGTTCTCATTTTGTTATTAAGCTACTGTGGAACCTTCTGGAAGTCCATAGACAACATCCATATCCACAATACAATCTACCATGATAGTGACCTCCTTGAGTGGCTGGGTGGGGGCATGAGTTGGCATTGAGTTGGCTTGGGGAATATGACGGGCCGTGGGAAACGGTTGGAGGGGCATGAGTTTCATTGAGTTGGCATGGAGGGTATGAGAAGAGATGGGGCATGGGCAGGGGTGACATGGTGTGAGGAGTGAGGGTTAGAAGGCCTAACTGCTTTTACTAAAACTGGGATGCAGTGCAGAGAACTGAGGCGGGCTTTCTAACTATCTGCCTCAGCAGCTGCCCGTCCCTATGGCCATCTAGGATCTGCTTCTGAAGTCAGCAGCCTGACTCTATCCCAGATCCATCCTACCAGAGTGAAATCTGCATGTGACCATGCACTTTAAGCCAAAGCAGGTCTGCTGACTACCCGCCTCGGTAGCGAAAATCCAGCCCTTTGTCTTTTTGGGGCATGTATTGGTTTTGTATCATACCAAATACTTCTTTACAACCTTTGGACAGTTTATCTATAGGTTTCCCCATTTAAAGTGTAATGAAAATGCTGATGCACAGTCTCTTTTCCATCACTACATGCTGGTGGTTCATTTCAAAAATGGCACCTATTGAATGTTTAAAGTGTGGAAGGACATCCATGGGTAATGAAGGTCAATGCACCAACTGTCACTGAAAATAGGGTTTGGATTGCTTGACATTAGACTGCTATTTTTGATAGTTCCATTGTTTATCTTAAGTGTCATGCAGCGTAACAGTTGCTGATAATGAGAACGGTTCTTCTTATGATCTCTGTGGGAGACTGCTAAAAGAACTCCCAGTATACTCCACCTCACACACCTTTTAAAGATACATGCAACTGTGGAAAGCTTGTTCATTCAATCATTTTGAATAATGTAGTTCTATAATGGTACAGAAGGGATAGCAAGAATTTGAGTTTTAATGGCCAAGGATTAAGACAATAGTCTAAAGCTTTTGCCATCAAACAAGAATTTTTCAAATGCCCTTGACTGTGGTGAATGGAGGTGTGTTCTGCCCCCGTTTAAATGTATTTTCAGTGGGTTCCACATCATTGTTTGTTGCTCTGCTTCTTGCATGAAATTTATGTATGTAGCACATCCATGAGTTTCTTTACAGCATCAGTTTTCCTTCCATTGGTAGGAGGGCATTTCTGTGCTGACTAGGATTGTGAATATTAAGTATGTGAAGGTGTCATCCAAAATTGACATCATTTCACAGAGTATAAAGAGTACTTTTTCATTTACCCTCTCCCCTTATAAGAGTAATCTCTCTTGTAAAAAAAATCATACAAAAGTTAATTCCAAGTAGAATACAATAAGGTTGTATATTATATTTGTTATAGAATGTTTGTAGCTGCTGATGATTCCTTGCTCTCTCCTTTATTTATTATCTGAATCTTAGTTCTTTTGAATTCTGATTTATCTTATTCAATTTTCTCTATTATGTGTTCACCTGCTGTTTTGTGTCTCTCTTTGGCCTGCAATCCTCCAACCTTCTGCTTAAAAAAATCTCTGCATCAAATAATATTTGATCTTTCTCCACTCATCCTTGCCTTTATTATTCTCTCCCTTTATCTCTTTTTCTAGATGGCTCCCTTTTTTTGTGTCTGTTTATCTCCATTTTCTGATGTCTCCCTTTCTTTCTCACTCGTATGTGTTGGAAGACTTAACTTCCTCAACTACACCATACTGTATCACCAGAGAGATGGTACTGAGAGCCTGCACTTCTTCCAAGGTTTTCAGCAATCAGTACTGTTTCAGTATATCCCAAGACTTTACTGCCTGTTTTGGAGATTCTGGATCAGTCAGGTAAGTACTGATTCACAATTTCTTTTTCCAAGCTATTTTCTAATTTCCTTTCCTCTTTTTCTATCTCTTTACAGTCAAAAGTGCCTGTCAACACCAGGCATTAAGCAATGCTGCTTGAAGGAGCTATATGAGAACATCCCAGTGATGATTCTCCCAGTAGCTTTCTGTTTGTTCTGTAGGTAGCACTTGCCTGCTTCTTGGTAGTGTGGATATAATAAACAATTTGGTACACAGGATATACGATCCTGGTGTCACACTGTCAGCACTGCCCCTATTCATGCTCCAGTGTAATGTGCATCATGCTATTCTTAATTAATTAATTTCATATATCAGATGATCATTCCTCACGAGCTTACATTGTATATGCAGCTGGAGTTATCATTTTAAATATTGAATAATATAATATTAATGTTAATGATCCTGAACTGGACATCTCTGAAACACCTGAAAATATTGGGAATTCGTAATGATTCCAGGTTGGAAAGTGTTCATTCAGAATTCTTCCTGTAATGAAATGACCTTTCATATTCATCCTTCAATATTAACAGTGACCGTATTTATTGAGTTGTGAGATGCAAAAATGAATGTCAGTATAAAGTCCAATGCTCAGTTTACTAATTACCATAATTCACATGATTCAGCCCACAACCTTTTTTAAATCAGGCAAGAGCACTGTCAATGAGTCAAGTTGATAAATGTGTGAAATATGCTAACAGGAATGAAACAGAGCACTGGCCTAGACTAGATACTTAAGATTGTAAAATATTCCAGTTCTCTGTCTGAAACAAGCTGCATTGCAGGCAAGTTTGGAAAGTAATTTCAGTACTTTTAGAATCACATCCAGTGCCTAAATGCCAGCTTGTCTCTTCAACAGAATGTTGTGGGTTCACGCTCAGATACAGGACTTGAGCACATGATGTAGGCGACACTTGAGTGGAGCTCATCTGAGACTATATCATTGTCTTTGAATGAGCCACACCCCTCCAATTCTTATCCAGCTGTCTGTGACATAACTGTCCATTACCACAGTACTGGTGTATATATGTATATATATATATATATATGGTAAAATGGGTAGGTTCAACATATCCATAACCAGAAAATCTGTTAGTTCAATAGAATTTAACATCAGCCATTTGTTTAATAAGTCAGTGACCTCAGTAGATACTCAGCCTTCGTGCTTACTCAGAATGTGTGACATATGTGTCCAGTTTCCAAACGTCCCTACCAGCATTTCATTGGGACCCAATATGGGAACCAATGTGGCCTGGAGAGTGTAATACAAACCATGAAGGTTTTCAAGTGATTTTGTATTGTAGAACACATAATTCATTGTTCTTCCATTGGTATGGTCTTCCTCAGATTCGGAACTGAACTGATGATTTCATTTTTAATCAAATCTCAGTTCTTAGTTGGTCACATATCACATGTTTCCAGCACAATACCACTAGGAACACCACTGTCTGGCAGCTAATGAAGAACTCCCATTGATGCAGGGCCCCAGTAAACTCCGTCTGAAATCCCATGGTCCCTACTGAAACACACTCCATGCCCTACAAACTGACGACAGCCCCACCTCTCAATCGCGTACCTCCTAGTTGACTGCAAATATCACCAAATGCCACTTGGTAACCGACCCAAGTGGTGAATTCCCAGGTTTCAACCTTCCACAGAAAGTCTGTACAACTCTCAACTGCTTGGCCACTTGCTCCAAATCATGAGGAACAGCTCAAATAGAGACTGTGACCATTTACGTCAGACCATTGCCCATACCCTGAACTTCTGCCCTGAGAGATCCATTCTTGCTAGCATCACAACCATTCACACTACATCAGCTGAAGCTGTTGAATGGGTTGTTAAGCTCGACATTGTCTATAACTGCTTCCCCAGCCATAGAATAAAAAAAAGCACAATACTGGTCTATTTTCCTGTGACTTTTTACTTTTCATGCTGCGGCCATGTGACCACAAAGAACTTATTTTTTATCTTTCAAAAGCTGACGTTGTTTCTTTAAATAGGTCACTAAAGACTGTCCCAGTTGTCAGGTTGCAAGAGTTTCCATCGAGAGAAAGAAAGCAAGTCATTTCCTTCTGGTTTTTTTGACCTTCCAATATTCTGGCTTCCAAGGATAGCAAGTGTCAATATAGAGCAACATCCCTCAGTAATTGACTTATAACTATTATCAGGATATATATACCCTTTTCAACAACTTCCCCATGAACAATACCTGAACAGTGAAAAAGGCAAGCCTGGTTAGCAGCTAAACACCACAACATTGCTTCAAATGCCAGGCGACCTGTGAGCAGCAACTAACCATTAGCTGAAAGAAAAAAATGTCTACGTTAACAGTAATACAATTAACAGCAGAATGAAAAAAATAATCAGGAGAGATAAAAAAAAATTATATGACTCGAAAGTTAACTGTTGGAGGTAAAAACTGGAGAGAAAAGTCATAAGATTAACCAAAGGAAAAAGGTAATGTGAAAATCTGAAGAAAGTAAGGTATAATTTCCAATTGCCCACCTCTGGCACAAGTATATTGCCTGTTGGAAATGCATCTCAGGAAGTGTGCAATTGGATGATTTATCCTGATGATCCAGAACATGAAAAATAGAAGGGGAGCAAGAAACTAAAAGAAAGGGTCATTAATTGTGTGAGCAGGTGCATTCATTCCATTGTTGGAAGCCTTTCTGTTTTGTTTTTTAAAAATTATAATCTATTTATAATTACCAAAATACTTAGCAATATTTTATTAATGATACATTGAAAGTAATTATAATCACTTAGCAGGAATGTACAAACAGCCTCGGGAATGTATTGGAAATGTACAGCAAAATTTAATTCAATTATTTTGATTTCAATTGAATTTTCCCAGCCTTTTAAGTGATCACTGTGGAAATAAACAAGTTTTCTGCTAAAACTTTTCAACTGAGCTAAAAAATTCCCCAAGGATTTTTACAATAGGCACTTTTTAACTTCAGGATTTTTGCTTTTGCTGCTCTAATGGTAAAGCATCTGTACACTAAACTCATTGAAATGAATAACATTGTCATAGATTTATGTTGTCATAGCAGCTAGTTGACTCAACCATGTTGTCCACTGTGGTTGGTTCAAAGTTTTTTTCACCACAAGCTACTTAACACAAATCCTAACACAAATATATAAATTATTATAAATGATGTTATTATATGAATGCAATGCAAGTGTATCAAAATTTTCTATTTCTGAAGAAGCATAAACACATTTATCTGAAAGTAAAAGGAAGAATTTAATATAAATATGATAAGAGATTGTATGATTCCATATCGAATGGTAATTTCTACTCTACAGTTTTCAGAGTTAAAGAGCTATCCAAATTAGTTTTATTGGTGCAGATCAGTTGATTTGGCAAAATTTAGATACTAGAATAAAAGTGGCATAAATTTCCTCATCATGAATATTTAATGGTTAGGATTGATGAACTTTGTTAATATTTTATTTTGTAATGAGATCCCTGTTTTATTTGTCAATATATTAATAACTCTCCCTGACAAACCTAACATTTCAATGTCTCACAGATTCATTAAGATATATTCTTGTGCCTGTCAATAATTGCCAAATATTTAATCCAATATGGCATGGCCAAAGTCTCTGATTCACAAAGCTTTTGCTAAAATGCAATTTCCTGTAATTTGCCTACAGATGTTTGTTTGCAAAATCATTGCTTAAAAATTCATCAACTTGCAGACAAATGGCAGAAAATAGTTTCAGCAAATTTACCAAAGCTTTGTCAATTGGTTTTCAACAGTCAAGTCATTTGAATAAAAGTACCATGACTGATGAGTGCTTATCACGTCAAGCTAGGTGGAAGTTAGGTTGTCCAATAATTGGTATTTTGGTACCAAAAACTATACTAAAAAAGTCATATTTTTTGTCTCTTCCTCTCTCACTGCCCCCTGCCCTACTGAAAGCTGGGGACAAGATTGCATGGTGTCCTCCAGTTACATGTAGCCATCATTCATGTGTGAGCTTGACAGGAATGTCAGCAGGCACATCATTTGCGGAGCGAAGCTGAGCCTGATGCTGTCCACTCTGCATCCTTGTTTACATACTACTGGCAGAGATTACTGGACAGCAATCAGGAACCAGAACACTGCTTTGAATTTCTCTTCCTTCACTCATGCCCTCCTGAAATGAAGAAAGCACGCAACCAGGTTAGTGGAAAGTCCAGCCCTTGAATTGCTTTGTTAGGACCTCTACTCAGATCCAAATTGGTGTAAGCATAAATGTTCTTGTGCCCATTGATTCGGTGCTAATAAAGAGCTGTAGGCTGGTGAAATCAGTCTCATGATTATGTTATTCATCAACATGGCTTTGCTGTGCTTTGTTGCAGAGGGCACAGGAAGACTCTTCTTTGAATTCTACCGACTACTTCATGACACCAAACCAAAGGAGTGGGAAGACAGGCCTTTCTTCTGGTTATTTGAAAATGTTGTTGCCATGGGTGTCAATGATAAAAGGGACATTTCACGTTTCTTGGAGGTAATATTTAAACTCTTTCCAGCTATATTGTTTCCCACCTGTTCTTGTTTTTAAATTATGTAATTTTGACTATAGTGTTGCAGTATGACATGTTGTTTATGGCTCTTATTAATGAAGAATATATACAAAAACACCATTGACTGAATTGGCTGTTGCTGTGTCCATGGGCAAAGTAAAATGAAAATGGGTACAAATGGCTATGATTTGCATTTATGTGCTCGCTTACAATTTTCACTACATGTGTAAAGAGAGAAAGCTGCATTGTTTGAATATACAGCAAAATCCAGTGTTAATGTTGCAATCACGATACACTGGGCAGCAAAAGCTTAAGGTCAGACACATTCAATTATAAATTGAATGCCTGGCTTGGGATCATACAAACCTATTTATGTGCTGTAGTTTATAGTAGGCAAATTGACTGGAGGCACAAATGGCTATATTTAAGAAAGACATTACTCTACCAGCTTTATTTTTAAAAAAACGAACTTGCTTGATTAATGTATTGATGGGAACAGGAATTTGCTTCTGAAAATCAGAACTACTCTTGTACTTCATGTATAGGGTAATGCTATTGATATGTGTTCTATCAGTGACATCTGTACTTTGATGAAATCTGCCATTAGGAAAAAGCCCTCTGCTCTCACCTATTGCTTATTCTTGCCCAAGGGAAAAGTGATGGAATTATTTTCTCTATTAAACAAGACATTGGCCACCTGTTTTATGCAGCAAGGCACAAGACTGACTGATGCTACTAATGGTCTTACTGGCTCCTGAAAGAGCCTGAGGCAATAAAATTCAAGTGGGCTATAATCATCATAGCTATTAGCAGCATTGTTCATGTTCTGCAAACCTTCTTCTTCATCCTTTTTCTCTTCCCCTAAGTAACACAAATACAGTGGAGGCCTGAGAAGAACAATACTGTATGAAATGGAATGGCAGAAGCTGACAGTGGGCCTGACGAAAAGAGCCTTATAAATCCACTGCTCACAGTGCAGCCCTGCTGCCTAAAATAACATAGTTGCTAGTTTTTTTCATTTTCCACACTAAGAATTGCAGCAGAAATTATGACCAGAACTTAATGTCCTCCCCCAAGGCAAGTTTGGTGGCAGGGGACATTTAATCAGGCAGGAGGGTGGTGGGTGGGGACCCCACCATCTTCCTGCCTCTGCCCTGATTAAGTCTGGCGCGGGAAGGCTTGTGGACAGCCTTCCATCCTCGCTGCCATTCGAGGCCCTTAAGTAAGCAATTAATGCCCCGCTTAGGCCCTATCCCGCCGCAGCTGATATTCACCCATCGACAGGCGGGGTCATCGCCATGTGGGAAGCTCGAAAAACAAACCCTGTTGGGATTGCTTGCGGGCTTCCTTGAGGTCGCTCATTGTGAGGCAATCAGTGCCTGACCGAAGGACCTTGCATCGGGCGGGAAGTGGGAGAATGTTGCTGAAAGCCACCCCCCCGTCCTTGTTGCTGACTCCCCTCCTCCACGACCCCCTCCCTGTGGCCACCCCTCCTGCCATCACTTACCTGGCTTGGGTCCCTCGGTGATTCCTGGCTTCTGGTGGGTGCATTGCCAGCCTCTGGCTTCTGATTGGCTAGTAGCTCTTGGGGAGGGAGGGGGGGGGGAGGATTTCCTGGGGAAGGGCTCTCTGGTGCCCAGTTAATTGCCTGATTGGCACTTAATTCAGTGGGCCTTCCGAAAAGTAGGTGACACAGCGCTCTCACTGGCTCTGCAGCTGGTGGGCGAGGCCCCTAGTGTCTACATTAAATTCTGCCCTATATTCCTTCCTTACCTTTTTACTGACCTTTCCACCTCATGTGCAGCCTTGTTACTGCTAATGTCAAGTTTATATGAAGCATTAAACTCCTCGTTTTTATGATCAACATTAACGATGGATGATATGGAAAACAGGATGATGTTGTTTCTGTGCTATTTGATTAATAAAAGTTAAATGCAAGTGCCTCTTTTAGGTGTGATTTTCCTGCTCCTGCTCATTCCATCCCAAAAATGCACGTCATGCACAGAGTCGTATTCACTTAAGAAACAGGAGCAGGAGTAGACCATATGGCTCCTCGAGTCTGCACCAATGCGTTGATGGCTGATTTTCTGCCTCACTCCACTTTCACGCCTGCTCTCCATATCCCCTGATTCAGAGAGAGAGAGCAGAAATCTATCTAGCTCAGCCTTGAATATGCTCAAAAATGGAACATCCACAAGCTTCTGAGGTAGGAGATTCACAACCCTGAATGAAGAAATATCTCCCTATCTTTGACCCAAATGATTGACCCCTTATCCTGAGACTGTGCCCCTGTGTTCTAGATTTCCCAGCCATGGGAAATAACCTTTATGTCTACTCTATCAGGCTCCTTCAAATTCTTGCTTGTTTTGATGAGATCACCTCTCATTCTTTTAAACTCCAGAGTGTAGAGGTCCAAATTACTCAGCCTCTCATTATAGCACCATACTCTCATCCCAGGAACCAATCTAGTGAATCTTTACTGTTACACCACCAAGGCAAGTATATCCTTCCTTAGATATTGTGAGACCACATCAGGAATACTGTGCGCATTGTAGCACAACTTCTTTATTCTTGTACTCCAACCCCCTTGCAATAAAGGACAACATATCATGGGAAAAATTGTCCCCCCCATCAGGGGTGAAGTGCAGGAGCAGGTATGGGCAGGCGTGCATCTGATCGGTGCCCCCAATTGGGGGCATGCTGCCATTTTACGTGGGTGGGCCAATTAAGGTGAAAGAGTGCACTGATCTCTCTGAGGCTAAGTGAGGGAATTTGGCTCCAAATTTAAAAATTTTAAAGAAACGATAGCAAAATTTCCCTGAAGTGTCCCCTCACGTGACACTGTCACATGAGTTGGGACATGTCCATCACTTTTACTGAAACCTTTATTAAATATTTAAAAACACTCATGAAACCTCATCCCGTCCATGGATGAGGTTTTAAGCCCGCCAGGGCTTCCGGCCTGCCCGCCAACCTTTTAAGGTTGGACAGGTAGGTCCATTAATTATGTCAATTACTTTTTAAATGGCCTCAATAGACCATTGACAGGCGGCAGGCGCGCAACTGATTCGGCTACGCCCCCGTCGACCTGAAAATGGAAATGACGCGGGTGACGTCGGGTGGAACCCCCGACGTCATCCCACGTCATTTTACGCGTCGACGAGCAGGCCCCGCCCCTGCTTGCCGACCGGAAGATCCTCCCCCATGACTTTCCCAATTGCTTCCTATAGTTGCATGTTAATTTTCTGTGTTCCCTGTACAAGTGAACAAAGTCTCTCCGTACATCAACATTTAAAAATTTCACACGTTCAAAAAATATGCTGCTTTTCTATTATCACCAAAGTGAATAACCTCACATTTTCCAACATTATACTCTATCTATCATCTTATTGCCACTCACTTAATCTGTCTGTATCTTCTTGTAGCCTTTTTGTGTCCTCCTCGCAGTTTACATTCCCACCTAGCTTTGTATTGCCGGCAAACTTGGATGCACTACTCTTCATCTCTTTGCCTAAGTCATTAATATAGATTATTATATAGAGATTATTAATAATATTAATATATATTGATAATATATATGAATATAGATTGTAAATAGCTGATGTCCCAGCACATATTCTTGCAGCATTCCATTAGTTACAGCCTATCAGCTTCAAAAGGCTCCATTTATCTCTACTCTCTGCTTCCTGCCCGTTAACCAATGCTCCATCCAGGCTAACATATCACCCCCAACTCCATGAGCCCTTACCGTGCATACTAGCATTTTGTGTGGCATCTTATTGAATGCCTTTTGGAAATCTAAATATACTACATGTAATGTGGCATAATTGGTCTCCAACCAATTTTTCTAATCAGACCATCCCAGAAAAGAGCTTTAATATAGAGTATTTTAATAAGGAAAATCAGTACCTATAAACCATCTGTTCTTGCGTGTAGCTGCTCAAACAATAATGTTTTTCCTCTTTTACTGTATTACAGTGTAACCCAGTAATGATTGATGCAATAGACGTATCAGCTGCACACAGAGCTCGCTATTTTTGGGGAAACTTACCAGGAATGAACAGGTTAGATGTGTTTCTGTTCTTGTAATGTATTTTTGAATTTTGTATTGCCATTAATTGTTACTTAGTTTAATATCAAATACTTTGCATTTATAGTAAAAATTAAAACAATGTACTCGTAACTTTGTACTATATTGGTTGTATTAAGGTGTAATATTATTATGGTTTCCTGTAGGTGGAACTGTTGTTCAAACTAAAGGCTAGAAATTATAATTTGTAGTATTACTAATAGATGAATACTTAATATGACATCCTCTGCCTAATATTTTAATGGACGGGTTAACCGGTTTAAAATAAGTGGGATGTACCTACATTGAGACAGTGGCAAGAGGAATTCCATACAAACGAGAACTATTTATCAGGTAATATTGTTAACAGGGGTCTTTAGCCTTAAACGTATACTTATTGCTTTTATATATATATTTTAAAATTTTGGTTAACCTATGATGGATACTCAACACGCTGTCCTTTCGCCTCTGAGACCTGAGCTTGAGTTCAGCTCTAATTGGTGGGAGAAATATCTCTTAATATCTGAGACCTAAAAAGATCTTTAAATGAGATGGCAGAGAAGTCAGAAAGTGATGGGTCTGTGTGGGAAATTAAACTACCCAGACCAATGTAATAGGCAGTGCTTTACTGAGGTCAGGATTAAGGCACATTGTTGGGATAGAGGAGAGTGAGCTTTTGTTTGCATCTAGTTCATGTGGACCTTGAGCTGGAGGTGCTTGCTCCAGACAGGGTATGCAAAGTCGCAATTTTTTTCACGTCCTACCATTGGCCCCCGTCAAACAAAAAATATAATTCTGACTATGGAATTTACTAATAAGCAACTTCAAATTATATCTCAAATCTGCAATATTGATATCTCAATCAATAACCCGTCAATGTGAACATCATTAAGATCCACGACTGGAACAGACCGGCTGACCAATGTATGAATTACAAACAATGTTGACAAGAAAGCAGCCTTAAATCTCAATATCCCGCACCAAAATTCAAAATATACATATTACAAAAATGGATGTGTCGTGGTATAATCAGCATTGCCAATATTCACGATTCACTCACATATGCCTTAATTTTTGAAAGATTCTTTCATACATATAATTCATATGGGAAATTGAAACAGGCTGTATGTAATACTAATTGAAATGTATCTTGTTATGATATATATAATCTTTAAAACAATATTTTAGTCAGGTTCTAGGTGAATTTCACTTGCCTTATTAAAAAGTGTAATAATTCAGAGCTCAGAGATTATTTCACTATCTCATAAGCAAGAAATTCTTTGATCAAGAATTAATTAAGATAAAGGTGGTCTTTGCTGACCCTTGTATGTCTAAAATGTGAATGGTTGTATTGTAACCAGCAGGTTCTTCAGACAGGTATGTGGTTTTGTGATTAGCCTCTCACATTGTTTTATGATTTCCTCTGATCGACATAGCTATGTGTTAACTCATTGAACAGCCTCCTAATCAATTGTACCTGATCTGTATGCTAATCAGAGTTGGCAGCTAAGTACAAGTGTTTATATTTCAAACTAATTACCAGAATATAACACAAAGTAATCTTTCAGTGTTCCACTGTTCTAATGTAATGCAGTATATGTTCAGATTCATTAAACTCTATAAATTAGAAGCTTGTGTAATGCAAGAGCGTGTGCCATTCCAAGAGCTTGTCAGAAAGAGTTGAGAGGACATGGACTCTTTTATAGTTGCATATATTGTAAATTAAATATTGCCCTATATAGTATCAGTTTATAACATTTGTTACTTTAAATTAGCTAATTATAAATACAGTTGATAGTTTTACCTTGTACAAAAATCATGGAAATTCTGGATAAGTTCCAGCATTATTATTAAGTAAGGCAATTGTTAGCTCTTGGTATTGTTGACTCAGTACAGCAAAAAATGAAAGATGAAGATTGTACAGACGGTATCCATTTAGGGAAACTCTTGTCAGGTCTTTATAGGAGGATGATGTGGGAATAGTTTAGCCATAACATTATTCTTAAATCTCCTGTGTGAATCATGAGCATTAGGGGAAAAAAAGTGAATTATTAGTGTGGCAACACTGAATAATTTCAAGATTATTTTAAATCCAGGGTTGATTTAATCAGGATAATCTACCACCTTCGTGCTGCCCCACTCTCAGTCCCAGTGTTCCAACAGCCCAATTTTTGAAACCTTTTCTCCATTGAGCTGTATAGGGATGCTCATATGGCATCTGCAGCCGGCTATTTAAGTGATACTGAGGCCAGAGGCTCAGTATTAGGTGTGCCTTGGGCCTATTCATTCGAACGGAGGGATTGATCCCTGTGCTCCAGGTGTGTCTGTTTTTGAGCACTAAAGTATTTTCCTCACAAAGTCTTCCAGAAGGCTGCTGTTTAAATCCAAGTTTATTAATCAAAAAACAGCAGAATTTTCATACGCCTGGAGCTTTAATTGGCTTCCTTCCTTTATGAAGTAAGTGTCAAGTTAATCCTAATTATATGGAATTTAAACCTCAGTTGTCACACTGATTAATTAAAACACTATTGACCATTTCATGGAATTGGCCTTGGTCTTGATTTCAATTATCAGGGTGCAATGTTAAAAGCACCTTAGCTAGTTCATGCCGGTCACATGAAGCAACGTGAGCTGTTCCTCCATTACTTGGTATAGCCCTGTTTGCAGTGTGTCATTTACAGCACAGTCCAGTAAGTGAGAAACCTGTTTTTAAATAATTTATATTTCTTATATTATTCCAATGGCAAAACCCTGAAATGAGAATATGACAAAACTGACAGGTTAGAGTGGGGTAAAGTTGATTTGTTTGTTTTGAGTTATGAGGAGTGGCTATTTTTTGGGAACAGGGAATCAAATTAGTCTTGCTCCACCTGGTCTGTTATTTCCAGTAAACAACAACAACAGTAAGCAACAAGAGTGATTCCAAATGTAAATTGAAATTATTAGAGAAGACTGAGAAAGTTGAATTTGTTTGCTTTGAAGAACTGGAGACTTTGAAGTGACCTAATTAAGTTCTCCAATTTATGAAGGGAATTGACAAAACTGACTGGGAGCATGGGGTGAAAATTGGTCTATGCCAGGAGCCCGAAATAGGCTCGTAGAGAATGCAGCCGATTTTGTACCGCGCCAGCTTTTATTTTCTGTGGAAAATAGTACCAAGATTTTTCATTTCAAACCAAGTAAAAGTAATAGTGAGACTAGGAAACATGACTCCAAAATTGATTAAACTATTGTTCTGTGAACTTCAGTGGAAAGAAGATCGGGCACGGTGAAAAATCAGCTGCCTATTCGCTATGAGCCGTTTTGCACTGCTGGCATAGATCAGTTTCAACATGCATAAATTTAAGAATGAGGAAATTGAGAGTAAGAAGGGAAGGCAGGCAGTAATTTCACCCCAAGTTATTAGAATTTGGAATAATTTCTCAGATAATGCCACAGGAGTTGACAATATGATTGGTTCAAGAAGCAGTTCTTTAGCTACTGGAGCAAGGTCTGAGGAATACACCAAGAAGCTGGGGAATTGAGCTTAATGAAAATGCAATGGCCTTTTAAATTTAATAGCCTCTTTTGATATTAAAAATTCTGTATTTTGTATAGAGTGAAAAGAATATAACTGACTAATGGCTTTGTGACTTTTGAGTCTGATTGGTGTGCAACATACGTTTTCCAAATTTTAAATATCTCTTAGGTGTATTGGCAGCACTGGAACAGGGCCCAATTAAATACATTAGGGTAGAGTTTCCGCCAGTTTGAACTAGTTTTAGTGGCGCCATTTGGGTGAAATTTACTGAATGCATAAGTTATACCAAGCGTAAATCGAGTTTCCACAATTTCATACATTGGTTTAAAAATAAGTTTGACCAAAGCTGGCTCTGCCCACAAACCTGACCAAGTCCCAGATGGAAATAATGGGGGTGACAGGTTTCTACCAATTGTGACTTTTTGAGGTGTGTCTTCAAATTGAGCTTGTATTCTTGGGCACACAAGCACTCATAGACACATTTTAAAAGTTTTTACATTCATAAAATATTTAATTTTCTAAGAAACTGACAAGTGAACACCAATGAAACTAGTAAATAGTTCAGTATAATTTTTTAAATCAGTGATTTAAAATAAGATTACTCAAAAGTGGAAGACTAGGCACTCTTGATATAAATGCTTAATGTTTATTGATAAACCTATTTTCCCCTGTTTTAATAAAACTGCACCAGGTTTCCACTATAAATACAGCACTGAATATTGAAAGATTTTATGTTTGTGATTATACAAATCAATTTTAGCATAAACTTTAACTATTACCTAATAAGCACGATTTCAAATGCATTTTCCCAATTGCACCCTAACTCATTGCTTTTGTTGACTGTCATCATTTCAAGAAAAAATTGTACATACATTTAGAGATAAAGGCAAAATACTGCGGACGCTGGAAATCTGAAACACAAACAAAAAATGCTGGAAAAACTCAGCAGGTCTGACAGCATCTGTGGGGAGAAAGACAGAGTTAACGTTTCGATTCCGTATGACGCTTCTTCAAAGCTAAAGGGAAGTAGAAATGTGATGAAATATATAACGTTTAAGGGGGTTGGAACAGGTGAAGCTGGATAGGAGGCCAGCGATGGGTGGAGGCAAAGGAGAGATTGCGAAAGATGTCATAAATGAAAGGTCAAAGGGGTGTTAATGGTGATGGTACTGGCTAAAGGAGGTGCTAATGATGATGTTAAGAGTAGAAAGCAGAATGTGATAATGGCCAGACCAGGGTAAGTGCTCTGGAAAGAACAACATGAGCAAGTGACAGATGGCCCTGGTGGGGGTAGGTTAGGAGGAAAGTAGGGGTAGGTGGTGGGAAAAAAATCAAAAATAGGCTAAAAGCTGGGGATAAATCGATGAATAAAAATGGAAATAAATTTTTAAAAATATATTAAAAATAAGTGGAAAATAAATAAATAAAAATTTAAAAATAAAAATGAATATTGAAAAAAGGAATCAGAAAAGGGTGAGGATGGAGGAGAGAGTTCATGATCTGAAGTTGTTGAACTAATTTCTTAGGGCGTTTGTCCAATTGGCTACCATAACTACAACAGAAACCTCAAGTAGATGCGTGAACTGAACTTAAATCGATCTGCTTGCACACAAGCAGGGGAGAGACCTCATCGTGAGTGAGACACAGCCAGAGTGAGTGTGGGTATTGGCAATCTGGTGCAGAGTGGGAATTCGGTGCAGAGGGGAAGAGGTGCTCTTTGCATTTTTTCTCTGCTATCCAACTTCTTAAATCTTCAGAGAGTGGTCTTGCTCTGCTGTAGCAGTAGAGGCTACAAGGGAGAGAAATGACTGGTAAGTAGTGGGTAAGATCGGGTAAGTATTTACTACTTTTATCGCTTATAGTTTAAGGTCTTTTTGCGGTTTATAGTTTGTATATTCTGTAGTAATGAGGATCAGGAAAGAAGGGTCCTAGAGTAATTGATTTAAAAGGTTTAATTTAAAGGGATGTCATGGCAGGAAAGCTCAAAGTTGTGGTGTGCTCCATGTGGGAAGCCGGAAACATTTCCATTGCCCGGGACCAGCATGTGTGCAGGAAGTGTGTCCAGCTGCAGCTCCTGGCAGCTCGGGTTTCAGAGCTGGAATGGCAGCTGGGAACACTGGAGCATCGGCGAGTCTGAGAGCATCGTGGGTAGCACATTTAGAGAGGTGGTCTCACCGCAGCTGAAGGGACTTGAGGAAGGAAGGGAATGGGTGACCACCAGGCAGTCCAAGAGAAACAGGCAGGTAGTTCAGGAGTCCCCTGGGGTCCCGCTTGCAAATCGGTATTCCATTTTGGAGGCTGGTGAGGGCGCTGGTTCTTCCAGAGAGTGCAGACAGAGCCAAGCTTCTGGCACCACAAGCAGCCTCTCTGTACAGGAGGGGAGGAAGAGCAATAGTAATAGGGGATTCTATAGTCAGGGGAACAGATAGGCGCTACTGTGGCCATCAACGTGTCTCCAGGATAGTGGGTGCCAGGGTCCGGAATGTCACTAAACGGCTGCAGGACATCCTGAAGGGGAAGGGTGGCAAGGCAGAGGACATGGTACATCTTGGTACCAATGACATAGGTAGAAAGAGGGATGAGGTCTTGCATCAAGAATTCAGGGAGTTATGCAGTAGACTAAAAAGCAGGACCTCTCGGGTTGTAATCTTTGGATTACTCCCAGTGCCACGTGCTAGCGAGCACAGAAATAGGAGAATAGCGCAGATCAATACGTGGCTTGAGTTGGTGCAGGAGGGAGGGTTTTAGATTCCTGGATCACTGGGTCCATTTCTGGGGAAGGTGGGACCTGTACCAGCGGGACTAACATCCTTCTGGGTGGGTTTGCTAGTGCTGTTGGGAGGAGTTTAAACTAATTCAGCAGGGGGAGGGGAAACAGAATGTTAGCAGAATAGGGACACATCATAATACAGTAAAACAATTAAGTCAGAGGCAGTACAGCTGCATTAAGTTTCAAGGGAGTAAGGCAAGGCTGGATGGCCTCTACTTTAATGCCAGGAGTATTACGGGTAAAACGGATGAGTTAAGGGTGAGGATTGACACGTGGAATTGTGATATAGTAGCCATCACAGAGACGTGGTTGAGGGAGAGGCAGGATTGGCAGCTCAACCTTCCAGGATATAGAATCTTCAGATGAGACAGGGGAGGGGGTAAAAGAGGAGGAGGCATTGCATTATTAGTTAAGGAGTCAGAGCAGCCACATTGTTAGGTGTTTATTATAGACCCCCCCGATGGTCAGCGGGAAATTGAGGAGCAAATATGTGCACAATTTGCGGAGGTGTGTAAAAAAATAACAATAGGGTAATTATATTAGGTGATTTCAACTTTCCCATCATTAATTGGGATAGACATAGTGTTAAGGGCTTGGATGGAGTGGATTTCTTGAAATGTGTCCAGGAGAACGTCTTAGGTCAATATGTAGAGGGTCCAACAAGGGACGGCGCGGTGCTGGACCTAATTCTGGAGAATTAAGCCAGACAGGTGGCTAAGGTGGTGGGTGTTTTAGTGATAGTGATCACAACATGGTACAATTTAAGCTGATTATGTACAAAGAAGTAGACAAGTTGCAAAAAAATGTTTTGGATTGGGGGAGAGCGGATCTTAGTGAAGTAAGGCAGGATCTGGCCAAGGTAGACTGGGAACAGCTACTTGTGGGGAAATCTACAGAGGAGCAGTGGGGGGCGTTCAAAAAGGAAATGTGGAGGGTACAGGCTAAAAATGTTCCCTCTAGGGTGATAGGAAGGAGTAACAAGCCCAGAGAACCATGGATGACCAGACATATTCAGGATACGATGAGAAGGGAAAGAGAGGCTTTTGGCAGGTACAAGGGGAGCAAATCAGCAGAGGCATTAGTGGAGTACAGAAAGTGCAGGGTGGAGCTTAAGAAAGCAATTAGGAGAGCAAAGAGGGGATATGAGAAAGCTCTGGCTGGTAAAAGTAGAGAAAATCCCAAGATATTCTACAAGTATACCAATGGGAAGAGGATAACCAGGGAAAGAGTAGGGCCCATTAGGGACCAAGGGAGCAATCTATGGGTGGAGCCGGAGGACATCGGTAGAGTGTTGAACAAATACTACACATCTGTCTTCACCCAAGAGAAAGAGGATGAAGGGATAGAACTCGGGAAGAGAGACTGCAAGGTTCTTGAGCAAATTGATATAGGGAGTGACAAGGTATTGGAGGTGTTGGCAGGCTTAAAAATGGACAAATCTCCAGGTCCGGATGATTTGTGTCCCAGACTGTTGAGGGAGGCAAGGGAGGAGATCACAGGGGCTCTGACCCAAATTTTCAATTCCTCTCTGGCCACAGGGGAGGTGCCAGAGGACTGGAGAACAGCTAATGTGGCTTCGCTATTTAAGGAGGGTTGTAGAGATAAGCCAGGGAACTACAGACCAGTGAGTCTCCTGTCAGTGGTAGGGAAGCTATTGGAGAAAATTGTAACGGAGAGAATCTATCTCCACTTGGAGAGGCAAGGTTTGATCAGGGATAGTCAGCATGGCTTTGTCAGAGGGAGGTCATGCCTAACAAATTTGATTGAATTTTTTGAGGAGGTGACCAGGTGTGTAGATGAGGGTAATGCAGTTGATGTAGTTTATATGAATTTCAGCAAAGCCTTTGACAAGGTCCCACATGGGAGACTTATAAAGAAGGCAAATGCACATGGGATACAGGGTAATTTAATAAGGTGGATTCAAAATTGGCTTAGTTATAGGAGACAGAGGATGATGACAGAAGGCTGCTTTACTGACTGGAAGCCAGTGTCCAGTGGCGTACCACAGGGATCTGTGCTCGGTCCCCTATTATTTGTCATTTATATAAACGACATTGTTGACTATGTGGGGGGTAGGATTAGTAATTTTGCGGATGGCACAAAGATTGGCCGGGTGGTTAACAGTGAGGTTGAGTGTCTAAGGTTACAAGAAGATATAGATGGGATGGTCAAATGGGCAGATAAGTGACAGATGGAATTTAACCCTGAAATGTGGGAGGTGATACACTTTGGAAGGAGTAATTTGACAAGGAAGTATTCAATGAACGGCATGACACTAGGAAGTTCTGAGGAACAAAGGGACCTTGGTGTGTGTGTCCATAGATCTCTGAAGGCAGAAGGGCATGTTAGTGGGGTGGTGAAAAAGGCATATGGGACACTTGCCTTTATCAATCGAGCATAGATTACAAAAGTAGGGAGGTCATGTTGGAGTTGTATAGAACCTTGGTGAGGCCACAGCTAGAGTACTGTGTGCAGTCCTGGTTGTCACATTATAGGAAGGATGTGATTGCACTGGAGGGGGTGCAGAGGAGATTCACCAGGATGTTGCCTGGGATGCAACATTTAAGTTATGAAGAGAGGTTGGATAGACTTGAATTGTTTTCGTTGGAGCAGGGAAGACTGAGGGGCGACCTTATCGAGGTGTACAAGATTATGAGGGGCATGGACAGGGTTGCTAGGGAGCAGCTGTTCCCCTTAGTTGAAGGGTCAGTCACGAGGGGACACAAGTTCAAGATGAGGGGCAGGAAGTTTAGGGGGGATGTGAGGAAAAACCTTTTTACCCAGAGGGTGGTGTCGGTCTGGAATGAGCTGCCTGGGATGGTGGTGGAGGCGGGTTGCCTCACATCCTTTAAAAAGTACCTGGATGAGCACTTGGCACGTCATAACATTCAAGGCTATGGGCCAAGTGCTGGTAAATGGGATTAGGTAGATATGGCAGGTGTTTCTCACGTGTCGGTGCAGACTCGATGGGCCGAAGGGCCTCTTCTGCACTGTGTGATTCTGTGCTCCTCAAGTTACAGCAGCAGATCAGGAGGACCCCTGAGGAAATTCCCAACTATTGTTATCGTCTTGTAAACTCAAGTCAGATTAATGTGTTCACAGTTCCCTTGAGTCGTGATTTTACTAAGTCTCCAGTAGGGTTCACATTGACACTTATTTCAGATGACATCAAATTGAAGAATACTATTAACACTCATTTCAAAGATACAGCAAACAAATGTCTTCATTTTGTTTGTCACTTGCTAAACATTGAAATGCACAATGTATACATGGAGGAGAATTTTCTCCCCGTCGGGGAGGCCGAGCGGGTGCGGGCAGGCGCGCAGCCGTTTGCCGCCCGTGATCATCTGCACGCCGTCATTTTACGTGGGTGGGTCAATAATGCCTTCCAGCGTGACCCGCACCCGGAAGTGCTGAGCGCTCCCTGTGCGGGCAGGGGGAGGAGGCTGAGTTGGGGCCTGCGCTCTTTCGTGCACATGCGCAAAAGAGAGCAGAAATCTCCCTGAGGCAGAGCTGCCTCAGGGAGTTTAATTTCATTATCAAAAAGTCAATAAAAGATCTTAAAAAATTATTCGGACATGTCCCCCCATGAGCTGGGACATGTCTATGAATTTTATTAAAAATTTTTATTAAAGTTTAAAAACCTTCATGAAATCTCATCCCGCCCATGGATGAGGTTTCACGATAAATGTGAAGGCTGCCTGGACTCTTCTCTTGCCCGCCAACCTTAAGGTTGGACAGGCAGCTCTGTTAATTCTTTTAATTAATATTTAAATTACCTTAATAGGCTTTGACAGTTCGGCAGGCGCGCAGCCAACTCCAACCCCAAGACCTGAATAACGCGCGGTGATGTCAGGACGCACGTCTGATGTCACCGCGTTTCATTTTACGTGTCGGCGAGCGGGCCCCTCCGCACACTGACCAGAAGATTCAGGCCATGGAGATATTTGCCTATTGTACCTTTCATTGTCACACTTCTTGCTTCACAGCTATGTTTGGTTGAGCCATATTCAAAGAGACCTAAACTTTGTCATTTTGCACTCATAATCATCATTATAATACAAAATGACCATCCATTTAAAGACCTTGTTACTTTCTTGAAAACACCAACAGATGAATGGTTCATTGCTCTCTGTGCACAGATGTGATATGAAAATCTCTGCCAATTCCACTGAAATAAGTAATTATACTATCTTTTTATCTGTGTTACGAAATGGATCTCATTTTTGTGTTGCAAAATGGGGCTTGCATATTTTCCTGAGGAAAATATCTGCATCTTGGAATGAGGCCTTGTTATCACCTCCTGTTCATTCTCCCATCTCTGGCTAAGAATGACAATGTTAGGAATTCACTGTATGATAATCTGGTTGTAAATGGGTATTTGCCTTCGATTACTCATTTAATTTTGTGTAATACTATCATGCAGCACATTTTCAATCTCTAGCGTGAGCATGAGAATTTAATTCCTTCTGGCTACATGTATGAACTGTCGATGGCATGCAGATATGTTTTAAGATGTTTAGCAGATGCATGAATTGAGATATTCTGTGTTGAGGGATAGGTACACTAATGTACGCATGTACATTATAAGGCCATGTGGACAGTGAATGCAGTCATATGGGCCAAATATAATTTAATTAAATAATTTTAAATATAGATTGGATAGAGAAAAAGGATTCTTCCATTCACAGAAAGTCATTTGTGGAAAATATGAATGGAACCTGTCCGATAGATTCAGAGAACTTAATGAAATTTAGTATTTCTATAGTTTGGAAATTACTTAGAACAATGTTATTGTACAAATGCTTATATGCTCATATCATTCCCCTCCCTGCTAAATTAAAGAGGGTATTAACTTTTTTATTTTAATTTGGTTAACACCACAGCAGAGATTAATTTGATATGAATGCTTTAGGGGTCATTCCACCATAAGATTAAAGTACAGTGCTTTTTGACTGTTACTACAATTGACAGAAATGCTTAGAGATGCGAAAAGTTATTGTTCACCTTAGTATTGTAAACCAGCAAATAAACAATAGTATTTCTAATAAATCTGAATTATTGTCTAACAATTACAAACGCCTTTGTGTGGGTAGAAAGTTGCAGGGCTATGAAAAAGAGCAGGGTCGCATGACTAATTGAATAGCTCTTTCAAAGAGCTGGGACAGGCAAAATGAGTTGAATGGTAATGGACTGAATGGCCTCCATCTGTGCTGTATGATCCTATTCTGTTTTGGTCAAGAATATATGCTTAACAATAGTTCATACTGAGTGGTAAAATTTCAGTACAGAACGATTGAAATGTACTGCTCCAGTAACATGTTCCTAAAATAAGTGCAATGGAATCTTGCTTAGCACAAATTTATCATTTAAAATCATATTTTTCTGGCAAAGGCTCCATAGATAGTAACTACTTTGTCATTCCTCACATCTTTATAATTGACATTGTATCGGTCACTGTATATTTAGAAGTTTTCTGTTTTCCATGTGTTGACGTGATGTTAGTAAAAACTGTTCTGAACGCTTTGGTTACATTTCTTCATAGTGAAGAGTGTTGTTCCTGATTGGCCAGCATCAATAAATATTTCAGCTATTGCTGTTACTGTGGTTAGTCCTCTCATAACATGAAGAAATGCCTTCGCATTGCTTGAAAATGCATGATACAGAAAATACCTGGAATATTTGGCACTGAAGTCAGATTTTCCACATTCTCAGGCCCCTGGTTGCTTCTTCAGCAGATAAACTGGAACTCCAGGACTGCCTTGAGCATGGTAGGATAGCAAAGGTAAGCTTTATATGATATGGATCTAATAAATTTTATCATTTTTAGGTGAATGTTTATTTAACATTTCCCATATTTTAAAACTTCCTATATATTTCAATCTTAAAAAGTGTATAAGCATGAAAAATACCATGGGCTGTTTATAAAGACCACTGTGTTAAAGTCTCTTCTCTCTGACGGCTGCAAAAGTTCTACAGAAATATTTGGATATTCTCAACATAAATACTAATTAGCATAAGTCCACGACAATGCTCCATTTTCCCTCTCTGCTGAAGGCAGAGTATTGCTGGGGTAACACACTAGTCACAACATTTCACAATTCCAGTAAAAAGATGTAAAATTCCAGGGAGGTTCTAGAAGTTCTGTAATGGAATCTATGATGCACCTGGTCCTGTTACTCTAGGACCCTTACAATCTTTCTGGGCTCAAGATTATCTCACTCCTTATAATAGTTTAAAAAGGGATTCTGCAAACAGTGAAATAGCAAGCAATGATTTTTTAACACTCCCCACAGTTTTTTTGAAGATTTAAAGGGATTTCTGGAGAAAGTACCCCTGAAGGTTGGTTTTCAGTCCTGGCGTGGGTGACGGAGGGCAGGGGGTGCAGCTGAAAATGGGAGTCATGGTGGGCTACCCTGGAAAGAGTGCAGAGGCTGGCAGGTGCGGAGGTGGGCTGGGTGGAAGGCCTGCCTCTGTGCACCAGCACAGTGCAGAAGTTTAAAAAAACAATAAATCAGAAAAGCCCTCATCCTTCACACTCCCTCACCCCTACACACTTCATACCACATCCATGCCAACCCGTGGCAACTCATGTCCCCCACCCACCCCTATGGTTCCTTAACCTGTCTATGCCAACCTATGCTCCCCCACAATTTATCATGGCTGCTCATGCCCTCCAAGCCAACATCTACTCCAAGACCCAACCCCATGGCCCCTCAACCTCCATGTCAACCTCTGTCCCCCACCCACTTCCCATGGCTCCTTCTAGCCCCTCTGCTAACTTAGTGCCAACCCATGTCCCCCACTCACCCCCATGACCCTTACACCTACCATGCCAATTCACCTGGTATCCACCTTGAGAACATCTCAGGACCCATGCTGAGATGAGATAAAATAAAGTTCTTAAGTGTCTATTGCAGACTTTATTTTATAAAAACCCTTCATTCATAAAAACCTATTTGCTATATTTACATTCCTTCAACCAAATAATTCCTTATAAAAACAAACATATATTTCAAATACTTAATCCCATCTAAAAACAACATTTCATTCAAGTGTTTAATCCCTTATAAAAACAAACATTGGAATTCATAGTCCCACTTCAAAAAGTCTATAACCACTTGTAGCTGTCAGTCAAACTATGCAATGACAGACATCCCACTGTGATAATGAAAGGTTGTGAAATCAATCATCCAGCGCTAATCCAGTAATGACAACTTTCCAGCTTTCCAGACAGTGAAATAGTGAGCAATGATTTTTTTTTAACACTTCATTCAGTTTTTTCAAAGATTTAAGGGGCAGGAGTTTTAAACGCCTTGACAGTCATTTTTGATAATCGCTTTTAACCGTCACTTGGGTTATCGCTTTTGACTGTTTCTTTTGACCATCACTTTTAACCGTCGTTTTTGACCATTGCTTTGACTGTTGCTTTTGACAGTTCCTTTTGACACATTTGACAGATCATTTTTAAAGCTCTCTTGACAGTTCCAATGAGTTTATGCACTTTTACCGTACATTCATGTCCACTTTTAACAATCCCAAAGGGCACCTCATCTCCCTCAAAGGGCACTTGACCTACCCCAAAGGTGGCCTGGGACAATACCCAAAGGGGTACCCCACCTCTCTAAAGGCCTCCGCAAAGTTTAGACCTGCTCCTACCAGACCTAATCTACATACATTATATTTCCCACTCCTGGCTAACGAAAATCAGACATGATGGGAGGCAGTTGCTCTTTTTTATGGGCAGTTGCCTCCTCAAAATGCACATGTGCAAATCCCGACCCGCTCATGCAAAAATGGTAGGAGCCATGTTTGGGGTGAAACTTCCGGATTTAAGCCTCCCCTGCTATTATCACAATGACAGAGAGACTCTCCATCATTGTGAAAATCCAGACCTATGTCTTCACTTATACTTTAAGTTTTTACATTTTTTGGCCTATGTCTAATTTGCCAGGAATAATAAAAAAAAATGAATAATATTAGCAGAATACTGTCATTGCATCTGTTATTATAAAAATTATTATTTCTACAAATTATTGCAATGAAATGAGGCAGCTGATAGTGATATGCCCTAAATAGGAATATACTAAACAACTGATCAACAGTTTCTTACACTTTCTAACTTTACATTGGCCAGATATTTTAGATTATGTATAATAGTGGGATCTGAGCAAAAGATTTGAAATTAAGCTTTGGCAAATTCAGGTTTTGTAGCTAACTATAAATAGTTGTAAGTTGAATTAAGATACCAAATTAATTGGCATATTCTATTTTATAATTTTCCATCTAATAAGAAATGAAAGGTTTGATCTTAACCCTGGCCACCAGCAATAATGGGGCATACAGGTGCTTAAATTAGCAGCAGCACACTATCATTCCCAATACTATCATCTAAACCGCACAATGTTTTGATCCAGGATAAGGAGGAGCCTAATAAATATATTTAAAAATGGACCCTATGATACAAATAAGACACCAATGCCATTTTAACTAAAAATTGAAGATGCCTGACCTGAGCATGACAGAATTGGTGTCTCAGGGCCACTGAAGTTTTATTGGCTTATGGATTTCAGGGAGTTTCCAGCTTTCAGATCATTAATTTCAATTTTTTTTGCCATATCACTTTCTATGCTATCATGTGTGTGGATAATTGCTAGTTTAATGTAGATGGGGGAGCATTTGGAGGAGGAGCAGTAGCCTCAGCAACCAACACCAGGCTATTGGAAGAGAGGTATGGGGAGCTGCTCATAGAAGATATACTCAGCACACAGAGTGTACTGGCCAAGAGTTACTTCTTTGGATCTGTTTGAAGAACAATGCATTAGAATGCTGCTGTTCTCCAGTCGGACCTCTGCAGCGACCTGCTGCAGGATCTGCTACATATTGGACCACATGGTATCTCTTAAAATTCCCACAGTCCTTAACAGGTTCCTTTCAGTCTTCTACCAGTGACATCATCTGCATCTCCCAGGCTACAGTATAGCTCCAGATCATCAATGTCCTTTTCACCATGCTCAGGTGTGCATCAGTTTTTCCTGTTGATCTCAGCAACAGAAGAGAACCTGAGGATTTGAAGCAGTGTCTGGCTTCCCTTGCATCCAGGGAGTCACTGACTACATGCACATTGCCATCAGTGCACAAAACAGCAGCCAGCAGCAGTCAGCAATACAAAAGGCTACCATTCCATTAATGTCCAGCTAGTGTCCTATCACAGAAATAGGATTATGCACGTTTCTGCAAGCCACCGTTAAGCTGCCTTAATTCATTTATCCTGCGCCAGTCTACCTCCAATATTCAACCCTCCGAGTAGTACAACAGGATGACTGCTAGGGGAGCAAGAGTTTCAGAGGTGGCTCATTATACCATTCCACAACCTTGCCATACCCAAGAAACACAGGTATAATCAAAGCCAGAGACCACCAGGATCATTATCGAGCACCTGAAGCATTTCAGGTGTTGACTGATCTGGGGATTCTGTACAATATGAGCTTCCCATATTGTAATGGCATACTGCATATTGCATTACCTCAACATAAAGAGATGCTTGCATTTGGAAAAGGTGCAACAGCAGCAGCAATATTGATTGGACAAGGAAGAATGCGGGGAAGGTGAGGAAACATTCGGAGAAGGAGATTCTTCTCAACAATTTACAACAAGCTGAACAAGGAATTAGCTGCTTGTTCAGCGAAGCTGCTGTGTTCTGATAATGTGCACATATCCCCTCTGCTTATCAAAGCTTGTTGCATCCTTCACCACTCTTCTCTTTATCCTGTATTAAATGACATTCAACCCATTCAGACAACGTCTATATCAATGGCATACTCACAATAGGGATTTAAAGCGGGAGTAGGCTATTCAGCCCCTCATGCTTATTCTACCATTTAAGTAGATTTTGGTGATCTGTATCTCAACTCCCTTTACCTGCCTTGGTTCCATATCCCTTAATACCCTTAACTAATAACAAGAATTTGTAAATCTCAGTTTTGACATTTTCAATTGACCCAACCTCAGTTGTTTTTTGAAAGACTCTGGTGACTCAGAAACTGCTGTTAAATTACAATGCGGATCAAAGTGCCAAATGCAACCACAGTGGCTGGCCTAATGGCGAGACAAGGATCTGGACTCTCAATTACTTTTTTTTAAAAAATATCCAGATCAGCCATCATGCTCAGGCAATTAATAGGATAGTGGCTGAAGTTGTAGCGGGCCTGGGAAAACTCACCCACCCCCCACTAGCGTTTCTATCACACTTTTAAGAGGCAGGCACTAGAAATGCACCTGAGGTGCGTGTTTGCATCTACCTGACCCTTGTAAATTAAATGCCCTCCCTCTGACCTTGCAGACTCTAGCATGGACATTGTTTGAGGGCACCATTGGGCATGATCCCAGTAACTGCCAAAATTGTGACCTAGTAGCTTCAAATTTAATCAAATAAATGGCCTGAGGATGAAATTCGCTGTTGGCTTTTCTTGTTCCATGATTTCTTAAATATATTTAACTTTTTTGCACTTTGAGTTGAATATTTTCAAATGCTCTTACAGACTGTTAGTTTTGGCAGGATGGAACGGTAAAGTGGAGTCGGGGGCACAGTGAGCTTCTATTTAACAGTTTTATATATCTTACTTCAGTTCAGCACAAACAATTCATTCAAAACAAAAAAACAAATTTCACTGTGTTCAGCTAGAAGCTGATCTCACAGGGATACCACAAGTCAGAGAATTGAGACTACAGTGTTAGCCCTATCTCAGCTCCATGTTACTGTCAAGTCCACTTCCCCACTTCGCTGAAAGCACACAGATTATTCTGATTATCATAAATTTTCAGAATTGTGGAGATATATAACTAATATTACTCTGTTGTAAAATAGAGGTAATAATTTATTTGTACTGTGTTGAAGTTGAGTTTTTAGTTGTATATCTCATGAAATGGACTCTGACCTTTTGTATTAAAATGTTCTACAGTTTAGCAAAGTTAGGACCATAACGACCAGGTCGAACTCCATCAAGCAGGGCAAGGATCAGCATTTCCCAGTTATCATGAATGGGAAGGAGGATATTCTGTGGTGCACAGAACTGGAGAGGTGAGCCTTGCCAGCATTTCTTTTAAATGCATCTTTCACCCCCATTTTTAAACTTATTCTTTCCTGCCCCATTTCAGATTTGCTAAATCTATATCTATCCCTCCTTGTGGCCAGGTATTTGGCCTTTACTCAGTGTCCGACAGCATAACTTAAATCAAGGACATGCTGTGGGTGAACCCAGATTCTATTATTATCTGACACAGTGTGTCATTTTAGCTATGGATCACTGCGAAGCAATTCACAGGAATGGAAAGTCAGATACGATGGAATGCTGTAATGAACATCAGCTTTCTGAAAGTTTCCTTTATCTAGGCTGTCTTAGAAATTTGAAACCAGAAAACGTGTATAAACTTTTTCTAAAAACAAATGTGTACATGGTAATGTGAAAGTCCTTTTCAGTCACAGTAGGTCCACTTAACTTGTTTAAAGCTGCCTGTGACAAAGTAGTTATCGTCTCATAAAGTTTATTTAATTGAATCCAATAATGATAGGACATTGTCTAATCTCAGAACATCGCTACAGGAGCTCCTCAGGGTAGCGTTCTAGGCCAAACCATCTTCAGATGCTTCATCGATGACTTTCCCTGCATCATAAGGTCAGAATTGGAGATGTTCACTAATGATTGCACAATGTTCAGTACCATTCACAACTCCTCGGCTACTGAAATAACCTTTGTCCAAATACAGCAAGATCTGGACAACCTTTAGCCTTGGGCTGATAAGTGACAGTGATTTGTGCCATATAAGTGCCAGGCAATGACCATCTCCAACCCAAGAGAAAATCTAACCATCTCCCCATGACATTCAATGGCATTACCATCGTTGAATCCCCCACTAACAACATCATTGATCAGAAACTAAACTGGACCAGCCGTATAAATACTGTGGCTACAAGAGCAGTTTAGCGGCTAGGAATTCTGCAGCGAGTAACTCACCTACTGACTCCTCGAAGTCTGCCAACCATCTACAAGGCAGAAGTCAGGAATGTGATGGAATCCTCTTCAATTACCTGAATGAGTGCACCTCCAGCAACATTCAAGAAAGTCGACACCACCCAGGACAAAGCAGCCTGCTTGATAGCCACACCACACACCACCTTAAACATTCATACCCTCCATCACCGACGCACAGTGACAGCTGTGTGTACCACCTACAAGTTGCACTGCAGCAACTCACCAAGGCTCCTTCGACAGCAACTTCGAAGCCCCGTACTACCTAGAAGGACGAGGGTGGCAGACACATTGGAAAATCACCACTTGCAATTTCCCCTCCAAGCCAAACACCATCCTGACTTGGAACTATATCACTGATCCTTCACTATCGCTGGATCAAAATCCTGTAACTCACTTCCTAACAGCACTGTATGTGGACCTGCATGAAACAGACTACAGTAGTTCAAGAAGGGGGCTCACCACCACCTCCTCAAAGGCAATTAGGGATAAGCAACAAGTGCTGGCCTAGCCAGCAATGCTTTGATCCCATGAAGGAATTTTTAAAAAAAATCAACTTCTTCAGTGAAACTTCTTTCTTTGCTGATAGATCTGTTGCCTTTTTGATCCCAGCATACATACCCTAGCATTCTCTGTGTCGGACGACATCTGTATACTCTGGCAAAATTGTAACCAATAGTCATTGACACAGAGCCTCGCAGTCTGTTGGACTTTACTTCGAGCAGCTCTTAGTGCATTCAGAGTTTCCTCATCGGGAGCTCTCCTGTAATTAAATGGGAGTGGATCAGTTGACTTCAGTTATGGGTTCCATTACACTGATGTTCGCCTCAAAACAGTCAGCGTTTTTCCGCTATTGCATCTCATACGTTGACAGTGTGGTATTGGAAATGGTGTCTCGAAATAGGTTCCATTTCGCTTATGCACTCTGTGTGCGAATACTGAAGAGTACCTGTTCGTTTGAGTCGAGGATCTGTTGGTTCTTATCTGGGTAGGCAGTATAGCTGACATTGATATAAGGATGGTCTTTCTGTTTTGAATGAAAAAGCTGCAACCTAACCCTTGTGCACCACTCGGGAGTGATCTGTATCACAGTCAATACTATGATAGCTGTGTATGTTGAGAATACTGTTCAGAGAGTCACGTCTGGTGATGATCAAGTCCAGCTGGTGTCAATGTCTTGATCTTGGATGTCTCGAGGAGACATGCTCTGAAAGAAAGTGTTAGTTCACAAAGCTCATGGTCGCAGCAACACTCAAGTATTCTCAAGTATTTTTGCTTTTATCTCAAGTATTCTCTTTGTCCTTAATTCTCTTTCCCAAGCCATAATGTCCAAGGCAGGAGGGCCATGCCTCATGGCCCACGTCAACTCTTGCATTAAAATCCCCCAGTAGGTAAAGATGTTCTGACTTGGGGGTTCTGCTGATAGCGATGCCAAGCTTCTCGTAGAGCTTATCTTTCGCCTCTATAGTGGAGCATGGCGTTGGAGTATAGATACTGATGAGGTTAACCGGCTCTGTTGAATTTGAGAAGCTGATGGAGAAAACACATTCTGAACCACTTCTGGGGATTCTATCATCGAGAGCAGTGAGTCCCTTACTGAAAAGCCAATACCTTCTTTCTGACCTCTGCCCCTGAAGATGAAAATGTATTTTTTTTTTCAAGAGGTCCACCTTCAGTGAGCCTTGTCTCTTGTAGGGAAGCTATGTCAATGTTCAGCCTATCTGGTTCCATATCAATCACAGCTGTCTTGGAGGCATTTTTGACCAGCTGCAAGTCATTGCTGCATTGAAAACAAAGGCAAGGAAGGTCTACACCAACTGCAATAAACAGTTGGAGAGATGAGTGGAACACTACCTTCTGCTGTACTCCAGGGAGAATACAGTGACTGAAGAAGCTCTAGAACTTTAGAGATCCTGCCTGTCATAGAAGAGCTGGGTATCAAATCCACAGAGGAGGAGCTTAGCAAAGCTATTGACTCGCTTGCCATTGGCAAAGCTCCAGGTGCTGATGCTATACCGCCTGAACTCATCAAGGGAAATCAGCACTCCTGCAGCATCTATACACAAAGAGGAGGAGGAGGAAGGGAGGAGGCAATGTCAACAGCCATTTTCTGGCCAGACTGTCCATGGACAGCTCATCTGACTGTGATAACATTGAACGCAATCCCAATTTCCATTCACCAATAGTCCCAGTTTACTGTTTCCTTTTGTACTGACCATCATGACATCCAATAGGCCACAATGCAGAAATAAAAGCCACCACAAAATAAACATTCCAAACCAAATTTATAAATCAACCATCAACTAATCAACTAAGTTCTGCTGAAGAGTCACATGGACTCGAAATGTTGGCCCCGTCTTCCTCTCCACGGGTGCTGTCGGACCTGATGAGTTTTTCCAGCAATTTTTGTTTTTGTTTTTGTTTCAGATTTCTAGCATCTGCAGTATTTTGCTTTCATCAACTAATCAACTAATTTGTGGATTCTCTTAGTGCCTGTCTTCCAGGTCCCTAACCTGTCCTAGTGTTCCTATGCAGTGCTACACCAGTGGCTGTAGCATGTTTGGTGGAAGACTGCTGACTTCAGTGGGGGAATATCCAGTGGTCTTGGAGTATAAGCTGAAGCATCTCTTGGTCCAGTGGGCTACAGCAGTCTGGGCTGGCTAACTGACCAGCAATAGCAAGTGCATGGATGCAGTGGCAGGGGTGGGAGGACAATGCTGTCATCTGGGAGAGAACAGCAGGTTCATGCTGCATGGTGCCAGTGCCATTCCCCCAGGGTGGCACCTCAGTAATCCTAGTAACTCTGAAGAAGAGTCATAAGGCCTCAAAATGTTAACTCTGTTTTTCTCTCCACAGATGCTGTCAGACCTGCTGAGTTTTTCCAGCATTTCCTGTTTTATTTCAGATTTCCAGCATCCGCAATATTTTGCTTTTATATTAATCCTAATAACCTGTTGGAGGAAAGATTGCTGGACTACTGTACCCTCCTGCCAGTCCCTTTGAACACATATCCACAACTGAGATGGCAGCAAGCTGAGCTTGCATGACAGATTGTTGAATTTCTACTGTAGCACCCAGACGTTGGGTGGCTATTTCTTATGCTGGAATGGAGGCTGAGAGATCAACCATCAGACATTGCTTTATGGTTGAGTTGACAAGTGTGCGAATGGAGTTGGCCACCATTGATTTGGAATGTTTATTTTATGGTGGTTTTTATTTCTGCATTATGGCCTAGCGAGTACTGTGTTGGTCAGTAACAGAGGAAAACAGTGAAAATGGGACTGTGGTGGAAAGGATAGGCTCCAGGCTCTGCGCAAAGTGCTATGCAAAGTTGATGCTGGACTTCTCCATGTTCCTTGACTTTGAATGTAAGCTTTCTGGCAGGTCTGCCAATGTACTGATCATTTCTGTTTACATACCCATCAGCCATCATCTCTAGCCTGCCCCAGCAAAGTGCTCACCTGAGTCCGCTGCAGCAGAATTCATTTACAGTCTTACACAATGGGGACTGGCACCTGTGTTACAATACTGACCTGGCTGCAGGTCATTTGTTCCTGGTGTCTCACTATGTGCACATTGTACCTCTAAACTATCCTTGTAAGTTACACGTTGTCAGCATCTGTGAGTGGCTGCTCATGTGGTATTGAGTGATAGTGTTTCTTCATCATCATTGTCTTCTTGCTTTTCCACCACTGCTTGGCCAGGTGGCAGTTTTAGGGTATCTGAAAGGAGAAAGGCACAAGGCAGCATTGTAAATGAGGAGCAGGGCAAAGTAAGAGATGCATGCTCACACACCTGCAGCTTCTAAATCAGAAGAGATTTTGGGATAATGGAAAAGTGGGATGTGAAGAGACATTCAATGCCACAGATGGCAGCAATCATGTTAGTTAGCAGGTGGCATAAAGCTGACATGCTGCCTGCCTCAGAAGCAATGGCTATGGGTAAGTCGTGCATCGTAATCCCTGAGACCCGTTTGAGTGTTGTTGAGTTTTGCGCCCTATATTTTGCTGAATGACCAATTTGTGAAGGGGCCTCCAAACAGACGTTTGGCCCTTTATTTGCCTCTGCAAGGGGCTGTTTCAGACACAGGCCTTAGGCTCCTTTTTCTGGTTTTACCATATCTGGGGGGCACTGCACATCCGGTGTGGAATGTGCACATGCCTGCCTAACTGGAAGCTCTGGTACTCTCAAACCAATTTCTCAGCCTTGTTGTGCTACAGGACTTGTACTGTAAATATGTTTGAGTTTTATCTAGGACATCACTGCAGAGTTTATCAAAGTAGTGTCCTAGGCTCAACCATCTTCAGCTGCTTCATCAATGACCTTCCCTCCATCGTAAGGTCAGAAGTGGAAATGTTTCCAGATTATTGCACAATGCTTAACACCACTCATGACGATTCAGATACTGAAGCAGTCCATGCCCATATGCAGCAAGACCTGGACAACGCTCAGGCACGAGCTGATAAGTGGCAAGTTACATTCGCGCCACAAGTGCCTAGCAATGACCATCTCCAACAAGAGAGAATCCAGCAATCTCCCCTTGACATTCAATGGCATTACCATCGCTGAATCTTGCACTTTCAACATCCTGGGGTTATCATTGACCAAGAACTGAACTGGAACAGCTATATAAATACTGTGGCCTCAAGAGCAGGTCAGAAGCTGGGAATTCTGCATAGAGTAACTCACCTCCTGACTCCCCAAAGGCTGCCCACCATTAAAAGGCACAAGCCAGGAATGTGATGGAATACTCTCCATTTGCCTGGATGAGTGCAGCTCTAACAACATTCAAGAAGCTCGACACCATCCAGCAAAAAGCAGCCCACTTGATTGGCACTCCATCCACCACCTTCAACATCCACTCCCTCTGCCACAGACGCACAGTGGCAGCACTGTGCACTATCTATAAGATGCACTGCAGCAATTCACCAAAGGCTCCTTCAACAACACCTTCCAAACCCGTGACCTCTTCTACCTAGAAGAACAAGGGCAGCAGATGCATGGAAACACCACCACCTGCAAGTGCCCCTCCAAGCCGCACACTATTCTGACTTGAAACTATATCACCATTCCTTCCTTGTCGCTGGGTCAAATTCATGGAACACCTTCCCTTACAGCACTGTGGGTGTACCTACACCACATGGACTGCAGCAGTTCAAGAAGGCGGCTCACCACCTTCTCAAGGACTATTAGGGATGGGCAATGAATGCTGGCCTAGCCAGCAACCACCAAATCCTGTGAAAGAATTATTAAAAAAGACTTTGTCAAAAGAAAAAATATAACAGAATGCAGAGAAAATACAAATACATAGGATCAGAATAGATAGGTGGGATGGGATGAATTACTTTCTTCTGTGGTGTGATTTTTTAAGTACTTATGTGCTCATTTGAAGAACAGAATACGGTGTAGCCTTTTCCCTTCTGAATAAACAGGAAATCTATAGAATTCGCACAGCATATAATGTGACCAGTGCTGAGGGTTAATCCATTTTCTTTGACTGAAATGCTTTTAAAGATTATTGGAATTCCATCCTTGGAAATAGATTTGTATCATTCAACAGGTTATGAGCTTAAATGGCCCTTCATAATAATATGTCACCATTTTTCAGGGCATCTTTGCTCTTTATCTGTGTAATATGCGAGAGAACTTTATATTTGACAGGCTTCATTGCTCATCTGTAAAGTAATGCCATGTAGATTTTTATGAGTAAAGCTAGCTGACTTTAGTGTTCATGTACATCATGATCTGTGTAAGTTTGCATGAATGAAGGAATAGGGTTTGATAGTTATTGTAATGAGTGTAAGAGTGGCTAGATCAAGTGGATGACTTTTCAATTTGTGCACAGCTGCCTAAATGCCCTTGCCCTTTCTCATTACATATGCAAAAGTGGTGATAATGGGACAGAGCTACTGCTCCCGTAGTCACATTCCATACCTGTGTTAAGTAAGTAGAGATTTTTTACGTTTGAGTAGGAACGTTTTGTTAATTTAAGATTTGTAATATGGCCATTGCTAGTCCAACTAAGAAATGTAATCTCAGCTCATGCCGAATTTAATGCACTCTACCCATATCTAAAAGCTTGGGCCTCGTGTGCATCTTATCATGTTGCACCGGTTGAAGAAGGTATGACACCTGAATGTGTCAAACCTGGGTATGTCACAAGTCAAAGTATCACAGATTAGAAACAGGCCAGTGCCAACAAGCACAGGAAACAATCTCTAAACTGAAATAGGTAATCCCAAAGCCCACTTGATATTGGGCTTTGGGACTCAATTACATCAAACCGGCAAGACAAAACATATTCTAGACCTCTCCAGGAAGCCTACCAGTAAAGACCACATGAATTTCGGGCCAATGAAACAATGATAGCAGAGACCTATCAGAACAGCTGGTTAGGCTGTATGCAGACCTTGTTTTCCTGAATGCTGCTGCCCCAACACCAGCTGCATTGATGGTAAACCAAAATAAAAGCAAAATATTGTGGATGCTGGAGATCTGAAATAAAATTCAACAGGTCTGGCAGCCTCTGTGGAGAGAGAAACAGAGTTAATATTTCGAGTCCAATTTTAGTTCATGGTGAACCAGTTTGGTAAAGATTTGCAAATGTATAGGACTTAATGCCTGTTTCAGGTGCAGGCACTGAATGTCTATTTCAGCACCTATAATATTTGCCAGGTAGTGTACTTCCAGCTGAGAACGCAGGTATATGTGCCATATTGAACGCTTTTGCTATCTTGTTATACTTGTAAAGTGCTGCATCATTGAATTTCAAGGCCCACTTGTCCATTGTCACGACTCACGGAAGATAATGCGCTGCAATATCAAGCCCCACTGCTCCCCGAGCCGTGATATATGTGAAAAAGTTTGATCAACCCACCTAATTGTTTAAATTAGGTTAACAGAATACGAGCACCAGTTTTGTAAACTTAATAAGTAAATAACTGTTTATTGAACAAATTGTCTTTAACCAGTGGCAAAAGAAAGAAATGTGAACTGCTAATTTCTAACTTTATAACCTAAACTCTACCCCTTCTTAAATCCCTATACACACACACACAAGACTCATAAGGCACACAAAAAACAAGGATTTTAAGGGTGGGATAAGTAAGTTCAATAAATAGCACCAATCCCGAAGTACAGGATTTGATGGGTTGATTTTGATCGATGTCTTCCAAATTCCTTTCAGTTCTAGCAATTTCAGTCTTTAATTCACTGGTTGAGCACTTGCCTTTCAATGTCTCTAACAGTGATTTTCCCCTTCGCCTTTTGACAGGGCTTTTCAGAGAGAGAATGGATAGAGATATGAGGAGAAAAAGCCAGCTAGCTATTAATGTATAATTTCTGGAATCTTACACACACAGGAGAGAGAGGTTTTAGGTCTTTTTCTTTCATGCTAGGAGCTATTCTGCTGCACTGCTCTCACACAAAACATTGGTCACCTGGTCAGGAGCCAATTAAAATGTTGTTGTGAGGCAGCTCCCTTGGTCCAGGACTCCTTTCCGGTGCCATCCTGTCTTTCATGGTACACTCTGTTCCAGGACTACAACATTGTATATATATCTCATCCTGTTCCAGTGGACATGTCTTTCAACCTGCAGCCATTAATCACAGTCCAACAGAAAATAAAAAAGATGTTTTTTTACAACAATCCAACAGAAATAAAAATATATGTTCCTTCCACCATCATCAAAACTTGGGGAATAACTGAATAGATCTTATCTATCTACCTGAGTTCTGATGAAGAGTCATTCGGACTCGAAACGTTAACTCTGTCTTCCTCTCCACAGATGCTGTCAGACTTGCTGAGATTTTCCAGCAATTTTTGTTTTTGTTATCTATCTACCTGATTGACTAAATGTAAACATATCAAAAGTTGTTTGATTCAATGAGTAACCACTAAAAACAAATGAACAGCAATACAAAACAGCAATCAAACCACATAATTTATTTTTGATACCTATCATTCCTGAACTTACAAATAGCATACTTCTTGCATAGAATCTGTGGGACCGAAGTATGCCATTCATCTCAACTAGTCTATATTGGTGTTTATACTCCACATTAGCCTCCTTCCACTATAATTGCTTCTTCCCACCCTGCCCTTACATCCCTTTATGGCCTACCCTTCATTTATGCATCAGGCCTTCTCTGAAGGTGTCAGTGCTATTTGCTTCAACCACTCCATGTGGCAGCAAGTTCCACATTCCATCTATGGTTCATGTAAAGAAATTTATTCTAAATTCTTTTTATGATTTGTAAGTGGCTATCTTATATTGTTCACCCTTTTTCTGGACTTTCTCATAAGTGCAAACAGTTTCTCCATGTCAAAACACTATAACCGTAAAGACAACTATCATATAAAAACAAAAAGCTAAAAGCTTTTTTCTGCCGAAGGGTCATGAAGACCCGAAACGTTAACTGATTTCTTCTCCACCGATGCTGCCAGACCTGCTGAGTTTTTCCAGGTAATTCTGTTTTTGTTTAAGACAACTATCAAGTCTGCTCTTCATTTTCCCTTTTCCAAAGAAAAGAGCCTCAGTCTCTCAGTCTTCCCTGTTGGTTTCATCCCCCCCCACCCCAATTCTGGTGCTGTAATTGTAAATCTTTTATGCATTTTTCTAGTGCTCTGGGCAAGCTTAGGAAAGAGGTACTAAAGACAACTAGGAAGGTAAAGAGGAGATACAAAATCAAAGTATAAAAGAATATAAAAAGAAATAATAAAATATATTCTATAGGCACATAAGTGATAAAGGGAGAATTACAATAGAGATAAGGTCATTAAAGCATGATCATGATAAACTCACAGGAGATATTACTAAAGAAAGAAACAAGAAAGAAATTAAGAAGGAAAGATTTTCATTTATATAGCATGTTTCATGACCTCAGGACATCCCAAAGTGCTTTGCAACCAATGAAGTATTTTTGAAGTATAGTCACGGTTCTGATATAGTGATGTTGATTGAGAGGTAAATATTGGCCAGGATTCCAGGGATAACTCCCCTGTTCTTCTTCTAGGAAGTACCCTTGAGTCTTTCATACTGAACTAAGAGGACAGATTGGGCCTCAGTTTAATGTCTCACCTTAAAGGCAGCACCTCCACAGTACTGACACTGGAGTGTCAGTCTAGGTTTTTGTGCTCATGGCTCTGGAGTGGGACTTGAACCAACAACTTTCTGACTCAGAGATGAGAATTCTACTCATTGAGGCACTGCTGACACTAAAATACATGGATTCTAAATAGTAGGAGGTAATCAAATCCCTCAAATAATTTTAGGAAGCATTTTTCAGTGGTGATCAATTTTTCATTTACTTGAAACTTTACTGGTAAAAGCAACAGTTTTATTTTCAGGAATCTAGAAAAAATAAATTTAAGAATGAAATGTTTTTTCTTACTTAGATTTGCATATACAATGTTATAAATCCCTGGAAAATGTTTTCTCTTCTGCTTTGGGAGCCTTAGTCTAGATTTTAAGTGCTTTATGAAAGCTTCAATTACTGGGTTGGCATTGTTGCCCATTTCTTCTGTAAATACCTTTGTTCCTCCAAATGGCTGCTATCCATGCCAGTCAAGATAAATCTCCTCGATTTTCCAATTGAATTTCCACGAACATGCTGAAGTTATAAGAGCACGATCAGTTCCGCTCTACAGGAGCCCAATCCTACTAAGAGTCAGTCTAAGTCTGTCCTAAATCATCTGCCAATTCTTCGTTGTCTGATCTGTCTCATCCCATCCTGGTCTATTCTGAAAGATTCCCAGTCTGCTCTGATCTGCCTGAAGTTATTTCTGGCCTGTTCAACGTCATTTTTGTCTTCCATGGAAGCCTTTGTAGGTCCACCCACTTTCAATCTGTCCAGAGCCATAACCAAATCCTTGCCCCACATCTTGTCCCCTTTTCCCCCCACCCCCAGAAAGCCAAATCACTTCATCCAGTTTTCTCATCATCTATTGCTGTTTTTAATTCCCTATTGTTGTTGCCAACTATACGATCACAGCTAGTGTTGCCAAGTGTGGTAGAAAATCTGAAAATAGCTGGTGAGAAAACCACAGGTAAAGAAGATGCAGAGGAAAATGGTTTACAGCCGACCATGGCAGGTTGAGACAGGCTAGAAATAACTGTACAGAGTGTGGATAGTATTGTGAAATGTTAATCCACTCAGCTCAGTGGTTTACTTGCCAATTTCAAGTGTTTCCATTCCAATCTCTGATGGCCTATCTGCTTGCTCGTACAGTCAACAGCTACAAGGCCTTCCTGCCTCAAATGCCTTCCAACCTGCCCTTGTGCTCTGATCACTCAGCCCAAATTATTCCCAGCCCACCTATTCACCCATCCATTCAAGGTGCCCTTCAGATTATCGGCCTGTCTAATCTGCTTAACATTCCATCTATTCATTCATCCCCATACCCTGAATGCTTCCTTACCTGCTTTCCTTAACTGATCATTAGAATGCTACATGAAATTTACTTACATAGACTATTCAAAACAGAATATAATTGCAAAACTTTTGTTCAGTTTTTGAATGCTAACAAAGTTCTTTTGTATTCTTTTAATAAAGCCAAGTCATCATATGACTATCATTAAGAAAGTCTAAAAGTATGATTGAATAATGTACGAGTTGCACCAATTACCCAGAGGTATGCTATAGCATTTATAGAATGGATCCACTGCAATCAAAGTATTGATTATTGTAGTCACAATCATCAAAGATATACTATTAATTAGCAGTTTATTTTTCATGAGTATAATTTAGGCCTGAATTTTCTGGGCCCTTTGGGAGTGGGTGGGGCGGCGGGAAGGCATTGGTGGGGGGAGTGGGTGCCTGATGCCTTCCTGTTGCCATGCCTTTTTGCCATCAGCGGGAAAGGTGACAGATCGGTCACTCGTCGGGAGCCTAATTGAAGCACTTACCACCTTGTTGGGCATTTAGCCCATGTCAGGAAAGCCAGCCACCAGGCGGGGAGATGGCCAGGTGAAACCTGGCAGCCTTCCAGTAGGTTCTGGGGGACCCTCCTTTATGGGCACTCCATGCTTAATGACCCTAACCCCCTCCACCCTTCCCTGACTGACCCCTGCATCCCCCAACCCCACTTATCCGTCTTAGGGGAACGTCGCCATTGAGGTGCCCACTCCCTGGGGATGCAGCCTCAGAACTGATGCTTCTGAGCCACAGGCCCTCTGATTGGGTCAGCAGCTCTTGGGAGCGGACTTCTACAGCAACCTAGCAGTGGCCTCTTAATTGGCTGCCACCGCTCCTGCTTTCGGCCCCAGCAGGGGGACTTCAATGTCAGCCACAAATTCAACCCCAAGTCCAAACTGCAGAATGTTAATGTACTTTTAGAATCAATTTAATCTTATTTTTAATATAATAAAACAGCATACTAACTTTTGAGTTCCATGCCAATGACTTAGAAATTGAGACTACAAGTAAATTTATTTGCACTCTTTACCAACTCTATCGTAACTCCTAATCATAATGTGCTCCGTGAGTAGTCTATAGACGATTACACTCCTGAAAGATTCACAGCCAGAATGCCTTTATTCCTTTGTAATTGAGTATTTTGCCTTGAACACAAAACACCCTTTGAAATCTTCCACTGGGGTTACAAACAAGTGGCTCTACATCTTGAAGTTCCCTGTAACTGTGATCAGTTACTTATGGCTGAAACAGGAAAACTGTTTTATTTCTTGGCTGCCTTGCTTTTATCCAGCATTCCATCCAGCAGAGAATACTGAAACTGCCACAACTAAGGAAAGCTCAAGCAAACAGCAGTTTTGAAACTCAATCGGTTTTGTAACTAAGGCACTAAGGGTGGGAACCTGAGTGTAGATTCAGAAAGAAGAAAAGTAAAACTGGAAATAGAAGACAGGAAATTAGCAAGAGAGTATAGAAGGTTGAGGAAAGAAAGACTAGGAATTAAATAACAAAGGAGTTGTTCAGTGATTAGTAGTAAATATTCAATGTAAGGAATCAAGTGAATAAGGCAGATGAACTGAAAGCACAGAAAGACCTTTGGAAGCATGATATCATGGCTATTACTGAAACATGGCTTAAAGAAGGAGCAGGAATGGCCACTCATCACTCCTGGTTATAGAGTTTTCAGATGGGATGGAGAGGGGGTTAAAAATGGAGGGGATGATATGCTAGAAGGTGCATCAAATGAAGCCATGTGGGTTGAACTGAGGAACAAAAAGAGGGGCAATCACATTGCTGGGAATAAATTATAGATCCCAAACAGTCATGAGGGAGATAGCAGAGCAAATACGTAAGCAAATTGTTGAGAACAGCAGAAGCAAAGGGACAGTAATAATAGGGGCGTGGGGGGGGATTTCAACTATCCCAATATTACCTGGGATAAATACAGTGTAAAAGGCACAGAACTTAGTCAGTACATAGCATGCCCAACAAGACGAGGGGTAGTTCTGGACTTAGTTTTAGAGAATGAATCTGAGAAGGGGGAAGAGGGGGAACATTTTAGTGGTAGTGATCATAATTCAGTTAGATTTAGCATAGTAATGGAAAACGATAAAAATAGACCAAGAGTAAAAGTTTTAAACTGGAAGAAGGCCAATTTGACTAAACTGAGGTGTGATCTGGCAAAAATGGACTGGAAAGAGCTACTTGAAGGAAAATCAGTGTCAGAGCAGTGAGAGGCATTCGAAGAGCTAATGAAGGGTGAAAAATATTTTCCCACAAAAAAAGAATGGAATTCACAAATGTAGCCGCTCCTCCACCCCATGCAAAGATGTTTTATAAATACATAAAAATCAAGAGGATAACTCAGGAAAGAATAGGACCAGTTGGACACCACGATGGTAACTTATGTGGAGGTGGAAGATGTGGGCATCGTTCTTAATATTTTGCATGTACTCACAAAAGAGAGGGACAAAATAGTTAAGGAGGAGGAATGTGAAATATTGGATGGCCTAAACATAGTGAGGGAGGAAATATTAAGGTATTTAGCATCCTCAAAAAAAGTGGATAAATCCCAATGCCTGAGTTAAATGTATCCTAGGTAACAAAGCAAGGGAACAAATTGTGGAGGCTCTCACCGTCATTTTTCAATAATCTGTGGCAACAGACGTGCTGCCACATAACTGGGGAGATGCTGACGTTGTACCATTTTTTAAAAAGAAAGGAAGGGATAGCCTGAGTAATTACAGGACAGTAAGCCTAACTGCAATGTTGGGCCAATTATTGGAAAAAATTCTGAGACAGTAGAAATTGTCATTTAGAGATTAATCGAGGACAGTCAGCTTGGATTTGTTAAGGTGTTAGGAGTCCACATCTCCAAGAACTATATGCTTTTTAAAACATTGAAGGGAGCTTGAATTATTTGGACACTCTCCTGAGATTTTTTTTTCTAAAAGGCTACAAGTTCACTTTGGTCTGTGAGCAAGTTGCTTTTTCCAAGAAATCACATGATTTCAGCTAAGTGACCCAGCAAGACACTTGGGGAGATGAGTTATTTTGTTTACTTGAGTTAAAGTAAAATAAACTGCTATTGCCAGGCTGTGCGCTCCTGCTGATTGGCTAAAAAACACCTGGCCTGGGAGAAATTCTATCTGTACATGTTTTTTGAACTCAGTGCGTGTCTTGGGAGCAACTGTGAAGGAAGGTTGCTCCTCTCTCTCTCTTTCTTTCTCTCTCCCTGTAATGCCTGCAGTCCAAAATGGGTGTTCATCTTCAGTCAGAATAACTCCTCACATCAGTATAACTCGTCTGTATTTAAGAGCCTATGAAACTGAAACAAGTGAGAGTTAGCACAGTGTTTCACCGAAGATCCTTTGGAAAGGACTTCCAGACAACTACTGTGACCAGCGGTTGTCTTCATGTGTAGGAACACCAAATGGACAGATTTAAGGCCTTTTCAAACTTTATCCTTTTTCATAAAGTGTTCCCTTACACCAACATCTGCAGAGATCTTATTTGTTGGGTCCTTTGTTTTGTGTGAGTGTGTGTGTTGGGATTTTTAAAAAGTTAAATCATTACACTTCCGGATTACAAATTATATGTTAATCAGTTTTGCAACTTGTTTTAAAAAATAAGTTTCATTTCATAATAACTCAATAATTCCAAGTTTAGTGAAAGAAGCCTGGTAAGTCTCATTTATTCTGGGTCTAACAGTAGTGAAGGTAAACAGTTGGCCATTTTGGTGAGTGATTTAAACATTTACACTTATGGTGCGATCAATGGGTAGTGGGGCTAGAGAAACTGCACACTCCTCCCATCCTGGTTGTAGCCTAAGGAATATCATGTCTTACTAATTTGCCTGAATTTTATGAGGACGTAACAAGGAAGGTCAATGAGTGTTGTGCATTTGATGTAGTCTGCATCAACTTTAGCAAGGATTTTGACAAGTTGCCACATAACAGACAGGACAGAGAATTAAAAGCTCAGGGGATCGAAGGTAAAGTGGCACGTTGGATGCAAAATGTTCTTTTTTTTTTATTTGTTCATGAGATGTGAGCATTGTGGCTAGGCCAGCATTTATTGCCCATCCCTAATTGCCCTTGAGAGGGCTGCCTTCACAGGCTTTGGGGAGGCAGGATGTGAGTTACTCTCTGCAGAATTCCCAGCCTCTAAAGGTCCATAGTGCCTCATGGATGCCCAGTTTTGTGTTGCTAAATCTGTTTGAAATCTATCCCATTTAGCACGGTGGTCATGCCACACAACACGATAGAGGGTATCTTCAATGTGAAGGGGGACTGTCTCCACAAGGACCATGCAGTGGTCACTCCTACCAATACTGATATGGACAAATGCATCAGCGGCAGATGGATTGGTGAGGACAAGGTTAAGGTTCTTTTCTCTTGTTGGTTCCCTCACCAGCTGCCGCTGTGTTTTGATACAACTGTGTGACTTGCTAGGCCCTTTCAGAGGCATTTAAGAGTCAAGCACATTGCTGTGGGTCCAGAGTCACATGTAGGCCAGACCAGTTAAGGACAGCAGATTAGTAAACCAGATGGGTTTTGATGATAATGGACAATGGTTTCATGGTCATTATTACCAAGATTAGCTTTTAATTCCATATTTATTAATTGAATTTAAATTTCACCAGCTGCCGTGATGGGATTTGAACCCGTGTCCCCAAAGCATTATTACCACTACGCCACCATATTCCCATGTCTCAGTGGCGGGAAACAAAGGGTTCGGATTGATGGATGTTTTTTGATTGCAAAAGCTATTTCCATTGGAATTTTGCAGGGCTCAGTACTGGGTCCTCTGCTGTTGTATTATATATCAGTGATTTAAACTTATGTGTAGGAGGCATGATTAAGAAGTTTACAGATGATACAAAAATCGGCCGTGTGGTTGACAGTGAGGAAGAAATCTGGGGACTGCAGGAAGATATCAATGGACTGGTCAGATGTGCAGAAAAATGGCAAATGGAATTCAATCCAGAGAAATATGAGGTAATGCAATTGGAGAGGACAAACAGGCAAGGGAATACACAATAAATGGTAGGAATTTGAGAAGTGTAGAGGAACAGAGGGTCTTTGGAGATCCCTGAACGAAGTTTGACAGGTAGATGAGGCAGTCAAGAAGGCGTATGGGATACTTTCCTAATTGGCCAAGGTTTAAGAGTATAAGAGCAAACAGGTTGTGCTAAAACTGTATAAAACACTAGTTAGGTCTCAGCTACAGTACTGCGTACAGTTCTGTTCATTGCATTACAGGAAGGTGATCATAGTAGAGAGTTATGAGGAAAGATTAGATAGGCTGGGGTTGTTTTCTTTGCAATAGAGGAGGCTGAGGGGAGATTTAATTGAAGTGTGTAAAATTATGAGGGGCCTAGATAGAGCAAATAGGATGGACCTCCCTTAGCACCGGGATCAATAACCAGAGGGCATAAATTTAAAGTAATTTGCAGAAGGATTAAAGAAGAGTTGAGAAGTTTTTTTTAAACCCAGAGGATGGTGAAGATCTAGAACTTATTGCTTGAAAGGGTGGTAAAAGTATAAACCCTCATCATATTAAAAAAAACACTTGGATATTCACTTCAAGAGCCATAACTAGAGAGCTACAAACCAAGATATGGCATGTAGGATCAGACTGAGTAGCTTTTTTCAGCTAGCAAGGTCACAATGGGCTGAATGGCCTGCTTCTGAGCTGTAAATGTTTCTAAGGGTAAAATTTTCCGCTTCTGCCACTGGCGGGAAGCATGGTGGTTGGGGGCACTATATTTGGTGTGATGGCAATTTTGTTCTCCCAACTTTGGCGGGTTAAAGGCAGGTTGAGTTTCCTGCTGATCTATGTTAGGAACCACAATTGCATCTCATGAATGCTCATTATAAGGCCAGCTTGCCAGAATTATGTTCCCCCTCCAACTTAAATGCCCTATAAGCAGATAATTAGCGTGGTCTGTTTCCCAACTGTATATAAGTGGCTTGCACCTGGTGAGCTTCAGTTCATCCAAGACTTGGAGGTCAGTAGATACTGATTTCGCCTACTTTAAGAGCGTTGCTGTGAGATATTGGGTGCCTGCAACACAAGCTGCTCAAAGGCCACGCACAGGAGGCAAGACCAGCTAGAAGGGGAGAGATAGAGGCAGGACTGGGTTGGGGAGGGGAAGTGTGTGGAACACGAGGGGGGCTAAAATGGAGGCAGGACGCGGGGACGGGGGTGTATGGAACACGAGATGGGAGATGGGAGACAGGCAGGACTGATGGGGCGGTGTGGTACAGAAGACTGGAGTGGGGAGGCAGAGGCAAGGAAAAAGGGTGGTCAAGGAACAGAGTGGAGTAGTGAATAGGGGCAAGAGTTATAAGACTGTCCAAGAAAGAGTCAGATACCATCCACAATGCCTCATAGATGCCCAGACTTGAGTTGCTAGATCTGTTTGAAATCTATCCCATTTGGCCCAGTGGCAGTGCCACACAACACGATGAAGGGTACCCTCAATGTCAGGGGTATATTGAAGAGACTGTCCTGAGACCGAAACCATGCTGTAAGGTGCACATTGAAGAGACTATCCTGGGGCAGAGGCCACGCTGTCGAAGGCATATTGAAGAGACTCTCTTGGGGCTGCATGGGCCATGTTATAGGCCTCTGCATGGTACGCATGTCTTGGTCCCAGTCTTTGGTGGGGGAAAGGCGTCTCTGGGCAGTGACGGTTGTGCACAGTATGGGGTGCAGGGTGTGGTCAGTCACATAAGGAATTTGGTTCTGGGGTTTCGAATCATGGTTTCTTTTTATTCATTCATGGGATGTGGGCTTTGCTGGCTAGACCAGCATTTATTGCCCATCCCTAGTTGCCCTTGAGAAGGTGGTGGTGAGCTGCCTTCTAGAACCCAAGCAGTCCATGTGGTGTAGGTAGATCCACAGTGGTGTTCCAGGAATTTGACCTAGCAACAGTGAAGGAACAGCGATATATTTCCAAGTCAGGATGGTGAGTGACTTGGAGGGGAACTTCCAGGTGATGGTGTTTCCATCTATCTGCTGCCCTTGTCCTTCTAAATGGTAGTGGTCGTGGGTTTGGAAGGTGCTGTCGAAGGAGCTTTGGTGAATTCCTGCAGTTTGTCTTGTAGATGGTACACATTGCTGCTACTGTGTGTCGGTGGTGGAGGAAGTGACTCTTTGTGGATGTGGTGCCAATCAAGTGAGCTGCTTTGTCCCGGATGATGTCCAGCTTCTTGAGTGTTGTGGGAGCTGCACTCATCCAGGCTAGTGGGGTGTATTCCATCACACTCTTGACTTGTGCCTTGTAAATGGTGGATAAGCTTTGGGGAGTCAGGAGGTGAGTTACTCGTCGCACGATTTCTAGCCTCTGATCTGCTCTTGTAGCCACAGTATTTATATGGCTAGTCCACTTCGGTTTCTAGTCAATGGTAACCCCCCAGGATGTTGACAGTGGGGGATTCAGTGATGGTAATGCCATTGAACATCAAGAGGCGATGGTTGGATTCTCTCTTGTTGGAGATGGTTATTGCCTGATACTTGTGTGGCATGAATGTTACTTGCCACTCGTCAGCCCAAGCCTGGATATTGTCTAGGTCTTGCTGCATTTGGACATGGGCTGCTTCAATATCTGAGGAGTTGCAAATGGTGCTGAACATTGGGCAATCATCATGAACATCCCTACATCTGACCTTATGATGGAGGGAAGGTCATTAATGACGCAGCTGAAGATGGTTGGGCCGAGGACACTGCCCTGAGAACCTCCTGCAGTGACGTCCTGGAGTTGAGATGATTGACCTCCAACAATCACAACCATCTTTCTTTGTGCTAGGTATGACTCCAGCCAACGGAGAGTTTTCCTCCTGATTCCCATTGACTCCAGTTTTGCTAGGGCTCCTTGATGCCACACTTGGTCAAATGCGGCTTTGATGTCAAGGGCAGTCACTCTCACCTCACCTCAGGAGTTAGCTCTTTTGTCCATGTTTGAACCAAGGCTGTAACGGGGTCAGGAGCTGAGTAGCCCTGGTGGAACTCAAACTGGGCATCAGTGAGCAGGTTATTGCTAAGCAAGTACAGCTTGATAGTACTGTTGATGACCTCTTCCATTACTTTACTGATGATTGAGAGTAGACTGATGGGGTGGTAATTGGCTGGGTTGGATTTGTCCTGCTTTTTGTGTACAGGACATACCTGGGTAATTTTCCACAAAGCCAGGTAGATGCCAGTGTTGTAGCTGTACTGGAACAGCTTGGCTAGGGGCACAGCAAGTTCTGAAGCACAAGTCTTCTGTATGATTGCTGGAATATTGTCAGGGCCCATAGCCTTTGCAGTATCCAGTGCCTTCAGCCATTTCTTGATATCACGTGGAGTGAATTGAATTGGCTGAAGACTGGCATCTTTGATGTTGAGGACCTCCGGAGGAGGCCGAGATGGATCATCCACTCAGCACTTCTGGCTGAAGAATGTAGCAAATGCTTCAGCCTTATTTTTGCCCTGATGTGCTGGACACCTCCATCATTAAGGATGGCGATATTTGTGGAGCCTCCTCCTCCAGTGAGTTGTTTAATTGTCTACCACCATTCACGACTGGATGTGGCAGAACTGCAGAGCTTAGATCTGATCCGTCAGTTATGGGATCGCTTAGCTCTGTCTATCACTTGCTGCTTATGCTGTTTGGTACGCAAGTAGTCCTGTGTTATAGCTTCACCAGGTCGACACCTCATTTTTTTTAGGTATGCGTGGTACTGCTCTTGGCATGTCCTTCTGCACTCTTCATTGAACCAGGGTTGATCCCCTGGCTTGATGGAAATGGTAGAGTGGGGGATATGCCAGCCCATGAGGTTAAAGATTGTGTTAAGAGTACAATGCTGCTCTGCTGATGGCCCACAGCACCTCATGGATGCCCAGATTTGAGTTGCTAGATCTGTTCGAAATCTATCCCATTTAGTACGGTGGTAGTGCCACACAACAGGATGAAGGGTACCCTCAAGGTGAAGGAGGGACTTTATCTCCACAATGACTGTGTAATGGTCACTCCTACTGATACTGTCATGGACAGATGCATCTACAGCAGGCAGGTTGGTAAGGATTAGGTCAAGCATGTTTTTCCCTCTTGTTAGTTCCCTCACCACCTGCTGCAGACCCAGTCTAGCAGCTATGTCATTTAGGGCTCGGCCAGCTTGGTCAGTAGCGGTGCTACCGAGCTAATCTTGGTGATGGATGTTGAAGTTCCCTATCCAGAGCCCATGCTGCGCCCTTGCCACCCTCAGTTCTTCCTCCAAGTGGTGTTCAACATGGAGGAGCACTGATTCATCAGCTGAGGGAGGGCGGTACATGATAATCAGCAGGAAGTTTTGCTTGCCTGTGTTTGACCTGATGCCATGAGACTTTATGGGGTCTGGAGTCGATATTGAGGACTCCCAGGGCAACTCCCTCCCGACTGTATACCACTGTGCCGCCACCTCTACAGGGTCTATCCTACCAGTAGGACAGGACATACCCAGGGATGGAGATGGTGATGTCTGGGACATTATCTGTAAGATATGATTCCGTGAGGATGACATTGTGACGCTGTTGCTTGACTAGTCTATGAGACAGCTCAACTAATTTTGGCACTAGCCCCCAGATGTTAGTAAGGAGGGTCGACAGGACTGTTGTCATTTCCGGTGCCTAGGTCGATGCCGGGTGGTCTGTCCGGTTTCATCCTTTTTTGTGACTTTGAGAGTTTTGACAGCTGAGTGGCTTGCGAGGGCATTTAAGAGTCAACCACATTGCTTTGGGTCTGGAGTAACATGTAAGCCAGACCAGATAAGGACTCAGATTTCCTTCCCTAAAGGGCATTAGTGACCCAGATGGGTTTTTACGACAATTGACAATGGTTTCATGGTCATCATTAGACGTTTAATTCCAGATTTTTATAGAATTCAAATGCCACCATCTGCTGTGGCGGGATTCGAACACAGAGCATTACCCTGAGTCTCTGGTTACTAGTCCAACGACAATACCACTACGCCACCACTTCCGTATATTGTGAGATAAAGGGCACAGTCATGTTCAGGAGAGGTATCTGAATCCTGTAAGTCAGTAGCTGAAAAGTCATGGGGGTATAATGGATAGTCTCATGGGTGGTCCTGAAAGGTAAGGGTACATGTGGCCTCAAGAAGCACTTGGGGAGCAGGGGGGGGATGATGGGGAGTGCAGTCGGGTCATTTGGCAGGGGGAACAGGAATATCCACATGGACAATAATCTGGTCAAGGGTAACGGGGAGGCTGAATAATGACAGGAGAATGGGAATTAGGAGGCGGTGAATATGAAGGGGGACGGGAGGAACTTGGTGGGTGATAGGGGGAGGTTGAAAGGTGGTCTCATGGACGAAAGTTAGCAGCATAATTTTCGATCTCACCTAAGATTGACATAATTCAAAAAACAAGCTAGAAAAGAATTGATCAGGGAGGGATCTCTGGGTATCTGGAAGGAGTTTAGCACAGCAATTTTTGGCGATTGAAGGGGCACCTTAAAATGTCCTTCTCAAACCATGGAGAGCATGGCTCAATTAAGTGTTGGACTTGAGGGTTTGATGCACAATAAATTGAGCTTGTCTCCTTTACTAATGGTGCGTATTCAGGTGAGAAACCATTAAGTTTAGATGCTGCGGTGCATATGGTCTTAATTAGCATCTGACCCTTCCAGAGGCATGTGAGAATGGATATAGGGTTAAACAATCAAGGCCAAATCTGCTGCACAGAAGCAACATGGACACTACAAGCCTCCTTGTTCCCAGTATACTTGTCAAGGCATTCAAGGCATCATGCTTGCAGTTATGCCATAAGTGCAAGAATTGGGTATTGATAGTTACTGTCAAGGCCATTGAAGGACAACCACCAGAAGTCTGACAGTGGATTATAAGACTTGGGTCCAATTAAGACAAGTGTTTTGTCACTTCTTAACAATTAAGAATACACACACATACAGCTATCTGCTTCTGAACCCTAGCTTCCTGTGTAAAAAAACAGAAGGTTCCATTATTCCTTATTCTACACCAGAGGGCAATACATCCAGGACTTAGCACATCCTACTATCAGGTTTTTTTATATAACACTTCTTTTTACCTAAAATGTCCTTTTACAAAAAAGCATAAACGTTAAGCACAAACATCACATCTCCTCCCCCTTTAGCCAGGAACAAATCAGTCAGGCGGTTTGTACATTTGCTTTGCTCTAGAGAGGAGTGTTGGCTTAGGTGTCTCGGTTTGTTTGTTTAGAAATGGAAGGTTCTGTGTTCCACTTGTTTCTGTTCAGGTTCAACAGTTGCAGCTACAGGTGCTACAGGTTTATCAGTTGAATCAAGTTGGGTTTCACCAGCTGGAGCAGGTGTTTCCCAGAAATCTTCCACTGTGACTGGAGATCCCTGGAAATTCGGTTCCTTGGATTTGGCTTCTCTAATCTGGTCAGTGTGTCTCTTCCAGATTTCACAGGAAGATTCAACATAATAGGTCAGTGATCCTTGACACTTGATGATTTTTCCCAGAAGCCACTTTGGTGTTCCACAGTAATTTCGGACCCAAACAGACTGATCCATATTAAACTCATGAGCTGGTTTACTTGTGTCATGTGACCTTTTCTGATCAAGTTGCCTTGAACCAATCTTTCCTTTCAAATCCGGGCACAGCCAATCCATTCTGTTACGTCTTCCAAACATCAGCTCAGCAGGAGATACACCTGTTGTTGAATGTGGAGTGTTACGATACATCGTCAAAAAGTTCTTCAGCTTCAACTTCCAATCTGTTTTCATCCTCCCCTTCAATATGGCCGTTTTGAATGTCTGGACAAAGTGCTCCGCTTCACCATTTGAGAACGGGTGATAAGGCGAGATGAGAATTTGCTTGATCCCATTGTTTTTCAGGAATGTTTGAAATTCACATGATGTGAACTGTGCGCCATTGCCAGACTCAATCTGCTCCGGCAATCCAAAAGTAGTGAACACATTCTGGAGAGCATCAACAGTCTTTGTTAAAGTAGTCGACTTCATGGGAATAACATGAGGCTGCTTTGTGCAGGCATCCACTGCAAAATCCACTGCAAAATGGGTGGTCAGGCCAGGCCCATGGATGTAATGGAGGAGGTGCAGGAGCAGACTTCATTTGTTGGCATGGAAGGCAATCACTGACCATGTCTTTGTCTTATTCCAGGTGTGGCCACATACATGTAGACGAGCTAATGCTTTCATTTTGACGATTTCCATGTGACTGAGGTGAAGTTCTTCTAACACTCGTGCTTGGAATTTTGGTGGAATAGCAACTCTGATTCCCCATAACAAACAATCGTCTTGCAGAGTCAGCACAAATCTATGCCTGTAGTAAGGTTTAAGCTCAGTAGTCACTTCTTAAGGTACACACCAACCCTTCTGTGTGTACAGGTAAACTTTGGAGAGCACAGCATCCCTCTGCGTTTTAAGTCGAATTTGATCCACTTTAACAGGTAACATGGGTTGCACCTGAACTGGAATGGGACCAACATCCTTGTGGGGAGGTTTGCTAGTGCTGTTTGGGAGGGTTTAAACTAACTTGGCAGGGGGATGGGATCCTGAGAGGAGGTTCAGCAGGGGGAGATGCACAGCCAAAATTAGAATAGAGAGCAAGTGAGTCTGAAAGGCATAGAAATTACAGGCCAGTTAAGGCACAAGGGAGTTTGGTAAAGTTGGATGGTATTTATTTTAATGCAAGGAGTCTGACGAATGAGGCAGATGAATTGAGGGCACAAATTAACACATGGAAGTATGATGTCATTGCTGTCACAGAGACATGGCTGGGAGAGGGGCAGGATTGGCAGCTCAATATTCCAGGATACAGGGTCTTCAGGCGAGACAGGGCAGGAGGTAAAAGAGGAGGAGGCATCACAATATTGATCAAGGAATCAATTACAGCAGTAAGGAGTGATGACATCTTAGAAGGCTTCTCAAGGGCGCCTCAAATGAAGCCATTTGGGTAGAACTGAAAAACAAAAAAGGGGCAGTCACATTGCTGGGAATGTACTATAGGCCCTCAAACAGTCAGAGAGAAATAGAAGAGCAGATTTGTAGGCAAATTTCAGAGAAGTGTAAAAATAATAGGGTAGTAATAGTGGGGGATTTCAACTTCCCCAACATTAACTGGGTTAGTCATAGTGTGATAGGTTTAGAGGGAGCGGAATTCTTAAAATGCATCCAGGAGAGCTTTTTAGGCCAGTACGTAGAAGGTCCTATAATAGAGGGGGCGGTCCTGGACTTAATTTTAGGGAATGAAGCCGGGTAAGTGGTAGAGGTATCAGTGAGGGAGCATTTTGCAGATCGTGATCCTAACTCCGTTAGTTCAAGGTTGTTATGGAAAAGGACAAGGATGGGCCTGAAATCAGAGTTCTAAATTAGGGGAAGGCCAATTTTAATAAGATCAGATATGATTTAGCCAGAGTGGACTGGGAGCAGCTACTTTGCGTCAGAGCAGTGGGACTCACTCAAGAAGGAAATAGGGAGAGTATAGGGCCAACATATTCCAGTAAAGATAAAGGGCAGGACTAACAAATCCTGGGAACCCTGGATGTTGAGGGATATACAGGATTGGATAAAGAGGAAAAGGAAGGCTTATGGCAGATACCGAGGGCTCAAAACAGCGGAAGCCCTAGAGGAGTATAGAATGTGTAGGGGGGAACTTAAAAAGGAACTTAGGAGAGCAAAAGCGGGGCATGATAAAACATTGGCAGGTAAAATAAAGGAAAATCCAAAGTTATTTTACAAGTACATTAAGAGTAAGAGGATAACTAGGGAAAGAGTAGGGTCCATTAAGGACCATAGTGGTCATTTTGTGTGGAGCCGGAAGACGTAGGTAGAGTTCTAAACGAATACGTTGCACCGGTGTTCACAAGTGAGAGGGATGATGTGGGTATGGAAATCAGGCAGAAGGACTGTAATATAATTAAATAAATTAGCATAGAAAGGGAGGAGGTTCTAAGTGGTCTGGCAGGCTTAAAAGTAGATAAATCTCCAGGCCCGGATGAAACGTATCCCAGGCTGTTAAGTGAGGCAAAGGAGGAGATAGCAGGGGCACTGGCAATAATTTTCAATACCTCTTTGGCCACAGGAGAAGTGCCAGAGGACTGGAGGACAGCCAATGTGGTACCGTTATTCAAGAAGGGAGGAAGGGATAAACCAGGGAACTACAGGCCAGTCAGTCTAACCTCAGTGGTGGGGAAACTATTGGAAGCAATTCTGAGGGACAGAATTAATCTACACTTGGAGAGGCAGGGATTAATCAAGGACAATCAGCATGGTTTTGTTAAGGGGAGGTCATGTCTGACCAATTTGATTGAATTTTTCGAAGAGGTAAACAGGTGTGTAGATGAGGGCAATGCATTTGATGTAGTCTACTTGGACTTCAGCAAGGCTTTTGATAAGATCCTGCATGGGAGACTGATAACGAAGGATCCCATGGGATCCAAGGCAATTTGGCAAATTGGATCCAGAATTGGCTGAGTGGCAGGAAGCAGAGGGTGATGGTTGAGGGGTGTTTTTGTGACTGGATGTCTGAGCCCAGTGGAGATCCACAGGGCTCGGTGTTGGGTCCTTTGCTGTTTGTGGTATATATAAACGATTTAGACTTGAATGTAGGAGGGTTGATCAGTAAGTTCGCGGATGACACGAAAGTTGGTGGGGTGGTAAATAGTGAGGAGAATAGCCTTGGATTACAGGAGGATATAGACGGGCTGATCAGCGGCAAATGGAATTTAATCCAGATAAGTGTGATGTGATGCACTTGGGCAGGAAAAACAAGGCACGGGAATACACGATGAATGATAGGACCCTGGGAAGTACCGAGCATCAGAGGGACCTTGGTGTGCATGTCCACCGGTCCCTTAAGGTAGCAGGACAGGTAGATAAGGTGGTTAAGAAGGCACATAGGATACTTGCCTTTATTAGCTGAGGCATAGAATATATAGAGCAGGGAGGTTATGCTGGAACTGTATAAAATGCTGGTTAGGCCACAGCTAGAGTATTCCGTGCAGTTCTGGAATCCGCATTATAGGAAGGATGTGATTGCACTAGAGAGAGGGCAGAGGAGATTTACCAGGACATTACCTGGTCTGGAGAGTTTTAGTTATGAGGAGAGATTGGATAGACTGGGGTTATTTTCCCTGGAGCAGAGGAGGTTGAGGGGGGACATAATTGAGGTTTATAAAATTATGAGGGGCATAGATAGGGTAGACAGGAAGGAACTTTTCCCCTTAGTGGAGGGATCAATAACCAGGGGACATAGATTTAAGGTAAGGAGCAGGAGGTTTGGCAGGGATGTGAGGAAGAATTTTTTCACCCAGAGGTGGTGAGAATCTGGAACTCACTGCCTGAAAGGGTGGTATAGGCAGATACCCTCATAACATTTAAGAAGTATTTGGATGTGCACTTGCGATGCCGTGGCATACAAGGCTATGGGCCCTAGTGCTGGAAAACAGGATTAGTGTAGTTAGGTACTTGTTTGACCGGTGCAGACTTGATGGGCCAAAGGGCCTTTTTCTGGCTGTAGACCTCTATGATTCTATGATATCTGGTTCACACTGAAAGCAGTGACTTCACCTTGGGTTGTGGAGCTGTGGTTTAACGGAAGTCTGGAAAGTGCATCCGCATTTCCATGATTGTCAGTCAAGCGAAATGTAATTTCATACTGGTAAGCAGAAAAGATCAGTGCCCACCTCTGGAGGCGTGCAGCGGCAAGTGTCGGGGTTTGTGACTGCGGCCTAAGCAATCAGGTCAAAGGCTTGTGGTCTGTAACTAATGTGAATTTATGCCCATACAAATATTGGTGGAACTTCTTGACTCCATAGATTAGCCCAAGAGCTTCCTTCTCAATTTGAGCATAATTTTGTTCTGCCTTGGACAATGTGTGTGAGGCATATACAATGAGCCTTTCACTGCCATTAGAAAATATGTGGGAGATCACAGCTCCAACACCATATCCAGATGCATCACAAGCCAGGCTGACAGGTAACTTTTCATGGAATTGTGCGAGGTCTTTAGCAGAAGTGAGCTCTTGCTTGAGTTCCTTGAAACTTTCCTGACAGGCTTGTGACCAATCCCGCTTTCCATTCTTCTTCAGCAGATTATTCAGTGGTGCTACCTTGGTAGCCAAACTGGAAATGAACTTGCCATAGCAATTCGCCAGTCCCTAAAACGAACGAAGCTCCTGAACATTTTTGGGCTGTGGTGCATTCACCACTGCCTCCACTTTTCTGGGTGAGGTTGAGAGGCCAGTTTCGTCAATCACATGTCTCACATATTCCACTGAGGGTTTCAGAAACGAGCATTTGGATTTCTTACAGCGGATGCCGTATTTTTCCAGTTTATGCAGTACCCTGTCTAGGTTCTCTAAATGAGTTGAGAGATTTTTCCCAGTGATGAGCATGTTGTCTTGGAAGCAGATTACACCAGGGAGGCCCTGCAATATTTTGTCCATGGCTTGCTGGAATAAGGCTGGTGATGATGCGATTCGAAATGGTAGCTGTTTGTATTGATATAAACCTCTGTGTGTGCTGATGGTTGTATACTTCCTGGGATCTTCACTCATCTGCATTTGTAAAAATGCCAGTGATAGGTAAAGCTTTGTGAATAATTCACCACTATTCAGAGCAGCGAGCAGGTCCTCAATTTTCAGTAGCGGGTACGATGCACTTCCAGGAAAGGATTAATGGTGATTTTATAGTCACCAATATTCTGATAGACCCGTCATCCTTCACTGCTGGGACTATTGGAGCTGCCCACTCTCCATAATCAACCTTCTCAATTATCTGAAAGTTTTTAAGTCGTTCTGGATCCTGCTCGATTTTCTGTCAAATTGAGTAGGGGACTGAAAAGGTTTGAAGAACCTTGGAGAAGCTTCGGCCTTCACAGCAAGTTTGGCTTCAATGTCTTTCATAACTCCAAGGCCGCGCTTGAAGACATCAGTATGCTTGTCCAACAAGGAGCGCAACATGGGGTTGCAATGCTCCTTACTTATTTTATTCCAGTCCAGCTGAATTTCTTTTAGCCAGTTCCTGCCCATGAGCGATGGACAATCCCCTTTCACAATGATAAGTGGTAACCTTGTTATTTGATCCCCAAACTTAGCTTGCACGGACATTTTTCCAAGTATACTCACAGGCTCACCAGTGTAGGTGCTAAACTGGAGGAGGGTTTTCTCTAATGGGGCATTTCTTGAAAATTTTCTCCCATGTCTACTCTGAAGCAATAAAAACAGATGCTCCAGTGCCAACCTCCATTTCAACCATTTTACCATTTAAGGCAATGCCAATTTTTGGTCCTCCTTCTAGTTTCAGATCACACTGAATGCAATATAATTGCTCTTCCGCATTACCGCTGTTAGATACACTTTCTGTCTCACCTGGACTCACATTACTTTTGTATTTTGTTTCCAAGTAATGTGTCTTTTTAAACTGCCTGTTTATTTTCAAGCGTGACTTGACTATATACTCCTCGTGATGCCCTTTTTCTTGGCAGTACTGCTTTATTGTGATCAGCCTTTGATCTACATGCATGCTATACGTGTCCTTTTTTACCACAGTAGCGGCAATCAGTGGTTTTCCACTTACAGGCTTCTGCATTATGCCGTATTCCATTACAGCAGTAACATGTTTGAAAGCGAGTATGCCCTGACTTTATTATTTTAATTTGGCATTGTTAGAACACGCTTTCAAATCTCCAGCTTGTTTCTCTGCCATTTCTATGCTTTGTGCAATGTCGAACGCTTTTTTCAGTGTCAGCTCTTGCTCCGCTAACAATCTACACTGAATTCTTTCATTTTTTTCAGTCCACAAACCAAGCAGTCATGCAACGCTTCTTCCAGGTAACCTTTAAAGTCACAATTTTCCACTAATTTTCTCAACTCAGCCAGGAACTGGGAAACTGACTCATTCTCATGCTGTTCTCTTCGGTGAAATTTGAATCTCTCGGCAATAATCGCTGGTCTGGGATCAAAGTGCTTTTTCAAAATGTCCAAAAGCTCTTTAAAGTTTTTGTCTGCTGACTTGTCAGGAGCAATGAGATTTCTCAGTAAAGTAAAATTTTTCATTCCGATGTCTGTAAGAAACACTGAGACCTGCCTTTCTTCTTCCATCTCATTCGCAATGAAAAACTGTTCCATTTGCTCAACATAAACTACAAAGTCCATAGTAGCTGGATCAAAAGCCTCTAAAGCCCCTAATAATAATGATCCCATCCTCATCGTCATTTGAAGTGTTTTATCACTTCTTAACAATTAAGAATGCACACACATAGCTATCTGCTTCTGAACCCCAGCTTCCTGTGTAAAAAGCAGAAGGTTCCTTTATTCCTTATTCTACACCAGAGGGCAATAGATTTAGGACTTAGCACACCCTACTATCAGGTTTTTTACATAACACTTTTTAACTAAAATGTCCTTTACAAAAAAACATGAACTTTAAACACAAACATCACAAAGACGCTTGTTGTGAATGCGCAGTCATGCCTGAGAGGAAGGATCAGACACCTGTCATCTCCAGGATGATATAATCCTGCAAGGGGTGACCTTGGTCTGCAGTGTGCAGACTGAGGGCAAGTCAAGGGCTAGAGACTGCGTTTCTGCCGTGTATCTGGAGGGAGACCGTTCAACGGGAACTACCATTGATTGCTCATTTTATCAGTTCACAGAAACAGGGAGGAGTTGAGTATGCAGTTTCTTGACAGCTTTGATTAGAATGAGGAGAAGAAGGGCCCATCGTCGATTGAACCAGCTCAGGGAAATCCATTGCCCTGAGGGACAAGAGCCAACAGGGCCCCACGAAGTCCCAGATGTTGATGAGCAGGGGCCAAATCCACAAAGATGTTTGACGCAACCACGGGTCAACAGAAGATGCAGCTCATACATGGAGATGAGCAAAATATAGTGCCACAGGCGCCTTTGCTTCTCAAGGGATGTGGTAGATCATATTTGCCACATTCTCTGTGGGGAACTCACACTGCTTGGACTTGGAGGATATCCAATGCCAGTTGTTCTGAAGGTTACCGCCACCCTGAACTTTTTTGGAAGCAGATCCTTCCAGGGCTCTGTTGGGGACCCTTGTGGAATCTCACAATCGGCAACATACAAGTGCGTAAAGGAGATAATGGGTGCTCTTTTCAGCAAAGTTCACCATTGCGTGCAGTTCCACATGGATGAAACAAGCCAGGTTGCTAGAACTGTGGGATTCACTGCGATCTCAGGCTTCCCACAAGTGCAGGCCGCCATCGACAGCACACGTGGCCTTGACAACTCCCTGGCAGAAGTCTGTGAGATTCATTAGTAAAAAAGGATTTCACTCTCTGAATTTTCAGCTAATTTGTGATCACAAAGCAGATCCAGCATGTTTATGCTAGGTATCCAGGGAGCTTTCACAACTTGTACACTTTGAATCACTCTCAAGTGCCAGAGATATTTGAGGGAGCTCGGCACTTAGATGGTAATAAGACATGGCTAATGACACCCGTTCATCAGCCACAGAGTGCATTTGAGGAGAGATACAACGCTGCACATTCTGCCACAAGATTTTTAATAGAGCAGACTATTGGCCTTTTAAAGATGCATTGGACTGGTCAGGTGGTGCTCTCCAGTGCTCACCGCAAAGAGTGTCCCACATCATTGCTGTTTGCTGCATCCAGCACAACCTAGTGCTGCCAAGAGGGAATATGTTGCCAGAGGGAGACATAGAGGAGCTAGACATCTCCTTGAATGAGGAGGATGTGGAAGGGGATGAATCTGAAGAGGGCAACAACTAAGACGAATGAGGATGCCATTGCACGGGCATGATGTGGCATGCGTGCCCGTGGCAACCTCATAGTACAAGATTTCAAGATGAATAAGGTGAAGACAAGTTTTCACGATCTAAGTTCTCTTCAGGCTTCGATGCAGGGGACATAACAAAATCTTCATTGCCAGCATCAACATATCATGAAAGGTCATCAATCTCACAATGGTCATAGAGGCAGCATAAGTCACGTTCATCCCTAACGATGGGGTCATTCTTGGAAAGTGCAGTAACCTAGGGAACATGTGGCCACTGTGAAATGTGATCAGCACACCACTAGCGCACCTCTTTAAGCAACTACACATAGTGCAGTCCTTCCATCCATGGCAGCCTGCAAGCAACTGAAACGCCATCACACACATGGATGCGCTTATGCTATATGACAGCATGTTATGACATGTTAAGGCGGCGCTAACAGGATAAACATTCATCAATGGTTAGCACTTGACTGTCTCAAGAGGGGGCTATATCCAGACAGGACTATCCCTCCAAACGCCAGCTCTCACGCATGAATAATGCAGAGGCCTCATCTTGTTAGTGAGCCCTAATATGCCATTGGGCATCAGGATGCAGTGACCTGTTATTCTACAGCATGCACCCAAAGCTGAGATTTATGTTTGCATTGTCAACACAGAATGGTTCTGGAAAACCATAGTTTGATTATTTACAACCACTCATGACCCTGCCTTCGCTGGAAGCCTGCCAAGTCTACGTCCTGCATTGCCTTGGCATTTAGGAGAAACATGACTTGGTCAGTATTGACGCAGCAGTCAATGAGAACTTCTTCCCTTCATGGATCCTGCTGAGCACTCAGGAGGTGTGCAGAAGCATCGCTTTCATAGCATTACAGTCCTTGACATTGTCCATCTGATGTCTGCTTTAAGTCAATGAGTGCATTGTCATACAACGATTTTCATGTTGATTTGCATACTGTGCCTTGACAGAAGGATTCCGTAAAGCACTGCTAGGCAGCCATTCAGGAGCAAAGTAAGATCCTCACAGATAAGTGGAAGGCTTCATCAGAATGAGCACACACCTCTGACATCACACACACATTCCCTTCTAGCGGACATTTCATGATGAGCTTGGGAAAAAGGAGTGACTTCCACACCTGAGTTGCCATAGGGAGCGCCCCAATTCCAAAAGACTACAATCAAGCATGGTGTACAAGCATGACACCTAGACTAAGCAAATGAGTCAAAAAGAGGAAGAAAGGAATAACATTCAGCCTTAAATGCAGAGATGAAAGCACACTGCAGGGAGGATTGAAAGGCTATGGTGCTCGATGATGAATACCACATCTCAAAAACTCATGGTCATAAAATAAAGGCCATTGCAAAGTGCACTTGGAAGAAAAGACTCTAATCTTGGTCACGACAAATACTTGTTACCTCCACAAACTACAGACTTCAGTATGACAGCATGAGGATAATCACTAACCTTGAGCAATTCTCGTGACGCCTAAACAATGTCTGCCTGAGATGCAAGAGTCGCATGTGTATTGGCCAGCCATGATTTTCACATATGAAGTGACTTTGTTCATGTCACCGATGTAGGACTAAAGGCGATTCACTGTGATGAGATTGAGTAAGACTTAATGGAACTGAGGAACCAGGTGGGAGATCATTGTGGGGGCAGGAACGGGGTGGAGTTCATTTTGTACCCTTGAATGAACATGGGACCTTGCATCATATCGATTAGCCATTCAATACCTGAGACTTGGAGAGTGATAAATGGAAACTATATTTATAATAGTGTAGATTATACGCAGTGAATGAACACTCATGCCATCATTGTGCTTTCAAAATTTCTCAATTTCTCTAACCTTACCGCTACGTCTAGATGCTGCCCTGACATCTGTAGCAGAGGTGGAGGCAGCCTGCTGACTGCTATACTGTTGAAGCCTACCTAGTCAATCACTAATTATCCCTTCTCTCTATTCTAGCTACCAGCAAGAAAAAGCAGAGGAAGAGATCCAGCAAGTGCCTCAGCCCCAGCCCCCCTCAGATGAGGCAGGGCAACCATCAGATGAAAAACCGCTACTGCATTCACCTGCACCCTCCTCCAGCGCAGATGCACGCACCTCAGTGGGTCCTACTTCTAGCGTAGGATTGGGTTCACAATCTGGTGATCACTGCACTGATACGTATCCACAACAGGCAGATGCTGTGGCTGTGGCAGTGGCAGCCGAGGTCTCTGACATGTGGAGAACTGTTGGACAGCAGGCCCCTGCTGAGTCCAAGTCCGATGATAAGCCTCTTGAATCAGCTCCGAGGAAAATGTTGGAGATGCAGAGACAGACAATGGAACATCATGCAGAGTTGTCGGAGGCTGTCCCCAGACTGGAACAAAGGATGGAGGAGTTCATCCATGTTCTGACTGATATTATCTGAGATGATTTTAGCGGGCAACCTCTGGTGGTACGAGTCCTGCTAAGGGTCTCGTGTTGTGGGGCAGGTGCACCCTCCTCGGCTTGACCTGATGGAGTTGATGGGGTCACACGTAGAATAGAGCTGGAGGGGCAGGACACGCTTGGATGGATGCCCCCGGGATATTGGCTGGCACTCCTCCTCCCTTTGGGTGCCCGAAGGCCCCTCTCTGACTCCTTGAGGAGAAGGGGCACCTGGAGGGAGATCAATTTGCCCCATCCCCCTCTCACCTAGCCACTGTTGGAATGCACACCCATGGCTAGAGCAGTAGTGTGCGGGTCCGAACACAAATCCAGCAGAAACTGGGTCTCCAAGGCAGCCGCCACCCTTCCAATGGAGACTTTGATGCGTTCGCATGGCAGAGCCATGACATCTGACAGAACATGGACGGATTCCTCCATCCTTTGTTCCAATCTGGTGACACCCCCTGCGTGATGTTCCATTTCCTCTCCCTGCATCTCCAACATTTCCCTCAGGCTTCGAGAGGCTCATCATCGGACTTTGGACTCAACAGGGGCCTGCTCTCTAACAGTTCTCCACATGTCAGAGACCTTGGCTGCCACTGCCTCCTCTTGTTGTGGATACGTATCGGTGCAGTGATCACCAGATTGTGAACCCAGTCCTACTCTAGAAGTAGGACCCACTGAGGTGCGTGTATCTGCACTGGTGGAGGGTGCAGGTGAACGCAGTGGCAGTTTTTCATCTGATGGTTGCTGTGCCTCCTCATCTGAGGGGGGCTAGGGCTGAGGAGCTTGCTGGATCTCTTCCTCTTGCCTTTTCTTGCTGGTAGCTAGAATAGAGAGGAGAGATAATTAGTGATTGACTAGATAGGCTCCAACATTATAGATCACTTACAGTCATTGTCTGAATGTGACTGTGGATGCACCCGCAACTAGTTTGTTGGGGGAGGCCAATCTGCGCAGGAACAATCTCTCTCCTCTCCAGCAAGCTCTGCTGCCTGCTCCTTGTGGGAGGAGAGTGTCCTCAGCATTGGGGTCCCACCTCCATTTTTGCCTCTCTCCCTTCTGTTGTGGAAAATCGTGACCTGCATAGAGTCAGATGGATTGACTGTATGGATGAAAAAGCAGTTCAAAAGCATGTATGCCTGTTCTCTCTGCTGTGTCCTCCCCAGAATGGGATGCTTTTTGTGCAGGAACTTACATGAGATGGTGAGCTTAAAGTGGCTGGAACACATTCAATGCTGATGCCCCATCTGCTGGTTGTGTGTGACATCCCTGTAACTCTAGCCCTTAGACTACCTGATGCCCTATGAGAGTGAAAGTTTGGAGTGAGTAGAAGTTTCACTTACCCTGGCAGAGTGCATCAGATCATTCATCCTTTTCCTGCACTGCAGGGCAGTCCTTTTTTGCTTTCCATGGATGCTGACCTCCCTGGTGACCTTCTCCCAGGTCGGCATGCTCAGGTGAGAGAACTTCCTGTTACCATCCTGAGGAAAGAGGACCTCCCACCTTTCCAGAATGACCTGGAGGAGAATCCCCAGGGAGGCTTTGCTGAACCATGGAGTGGAGGGTTTTCTTCTTTTTGGCACCATGGTGAAGCAAAAATTAACAATACACCTGGCCTGCAGTGAGTGAATGTCTGTGGAGGTATCGTTTAATATGGTGCCAGGACCTTCAAACCCATGAGATAATGTGGGGTGGACGACTCCCGCCTTCCCTGCCATGAGATTCGATGAGCTCCTCGTTGATGCATAATTAACGAGCTGAAAGGTGGAAAATCGTGCAGATTAAACCAACCCACCACGCAGCGGCAATCACACCAACTTTCCTGCCCGCCACCACACTTAGGGTGGAATTTTACATTCTGGAGACCGTGGGCAGAACTTTACGTTCCACGGGTGGGTGCGCGCCGGACCTGATCGGGCGTAAAATCATGCGACTTGACGTTGGGCGAGCGTCCCGATGCCATCCCGCATGCGAGCAATCTTCAGAATGGTGGGCATGTGCAGGTGTCGGCGCCGTGCCCACCATCAACTGAAAGGCAGCTTAAGGCCCATTAAAAAGGCAATAGTTTGCAATTTTACGTTTTCCGTGCGGTTTCGTGCTTGTAGCACAGGCAAAACGGGCAGGCGGGCAGCCCACTCGTTACAAAACCTCATCCAAAGGCGGGATAAAAAGGGTCAGCAGCATTGCCATTGAGAGTAGTAAGGAGTTTAGGAGGTAGTTTGCTGATGGTTGGTTATTTGAACTTGACAGCTTCATCTCTGTTCTGAGCTTAGCATTTCCAGGCATCATTTCAGGACTCATTGGTATCTCCAAGGCCCCCAGAGAACTTTGACCATGTGGACTTTTCCATGTATCAGTCAGCCTTCTGTAACCCTGGTAATGGGGATTGTGCTGTCTGCTGGTGGCACCTCCTCTGAGAAGGAAGATAGGGGCAGAAGGGAGAGGAGGCTAGGTGTCCCAATGCAGCTTCCAGGGGAGTGACCTGTGGGAGGAGAGGCGCAGGCACAAGGAGCACAGGGCCAGCAGGTAGTCCAAGGTTTAAGAGGTCGCAGAAGATGCCAGGGTTTACAGGCAGTGATGCAGCTACCTCAATATGTCCGAGGTGCAATGCCAAAGGAGACAGGAAAACAGTGTCATATGATTGGGCCTGAGATCACCTCCAGTTGTGTGGATGGACACCCCATGCCAGAGGCTTTGAAGGTCACAGTGGCCTTCAACTTTTATGCCTCTGGCTCTTTCCAGGAGTCAGTGGGGGATCTTTGTGGAATGTCCCAATCAGCTGTCCACAGTTGCGTCAAGCTGGTGACAGAAGCTCTGTTCAGGCAGGTAATGACACTTATTCATTTCCGTATGGAAGAAGCCAGCCAGGCTGAGAGGGCCAGAGGGTTTTCAGCAATTGCTGGGTTCCCCCGCATCCAGGGTACAATCGACTGCACACATGGCCATTAAGGCGCCTTAGTCAACAGGAAACGCTTCCACTGGCGTGCTCTGCACCAAAAAAAAGTGAAGCATACTCAGGCCATTAAGACAAAAGCAAAATTTATATAATTTTGACACTCACAACAAATTAACAGAACTATATCTGGTGCTAATATCCACACCAGTAAATGCATAAACAAAACATGGCAGAACAGAAGATCACCCATGAACAGTCCCTCTTGTGCTAATGGTGTCTAAAACTTACGTTTTTGAGTGCTGCGTCTTGGTGCTTCCCCCCCTCTGCTTGATGGTAGCAGCATTAGAGGCAGCCTGCTGACTCTACAGTCTTGTTGGTCTTGATGACCTTGCCTGTTGTCCTCTGGCCAGCGGAGCTTGTGTTGGCCCCACCTGGGAGGGAGCGGCCAGTGCCACAGCTGGCATCTCCCCAGTTATTGCAGCCTCATCAGATGCCATGGTCACTGGCAGAGGGGCGGAGGAGCTGCTGCAATCATCCAGAGCACCCTGAGAGGAATCCACAAAGACAACAAGCAGGTCGTGTGCCAATGTGAAGTTGCTCTGTTCCTCCCTGCTCGCCATTAATGGATGGGTACTTAGCTGGGATACTGGGTGCCTCATTCATCGCCCACACTGGCACTGACATGAGAGTCCCCACTCTTTCAATGGAGGAGGCAATGTGCTTGGCGATGAGGGTCAACGCAAAGCTCATGCTCTGCATGGACTCCTCCACAACAGAGACCAGAGCACACATACCCTCATGGATCTCCACCAAATCCTTCCGCACATCCCGCTGGACATCAAGCATCTGCTGCCTAAGGACGACTCTGCCTTCAACTCAGCATCGTCCTGGTCTCCAGCAGTCCTCTGACTGCCAGTGCACTAGGCACTCTTTGCTTTCGCCTGCTCCTCAAGCGAGTGTGAAGTGCCCTCACTACTGTGCACCGACATTCTAGCTGACGATCTAATGCCCGCCGAGGTGCTGGTCTCTGCGCTGGGGCCTGGTTCAGAAAGCGGTGTGACGCAGGTGCATCTGAAGCTCGGCGGTCCTCTGGCATCAAAGGTGGCTCTTCGGGGTCCTGCGTACGAGTGCGTGCTGGCGAATCTCGGGGAGAACATTACACTGTAACTGTGCATGCCAGGCGCCCTGGTGACACATTGGCGATCTGCATCACGGTGCCATCGTCTTTCAATGCTCAGTGGGCACTCCAGGTTTGAGGCTGTCATTAATGACGAGACTACGCAAGAATGTTTGCACAATCTGACACACTCACCTCTGTGCACTGCACTTTTACTTTCGTCAGAGACCCCTGCCTCTCCACGTCCAGCTGACCGAGGTGGGTGCAGGCTCTCCAGCTCCAAAGCATCCATTTCAAACCTCATGATTAGGAGATTTGGGCGGCCTCCACCTGTCATTGGCCTCACTATGTTGTTTTGGCTCCTCCTCTTGTGAAAGGACAGAGGAGCATTGATTAGTCCACTCTCTACCTGCAGCGCCATTGCAGCTTGGCCAACCCCACCTGAGGAACACTTTGCAGGGCACATCCAAGTCATGGCCCTTGAGCCGCAAGGCGCTCAGTCCAAGCAGCCAGGGCTCACCCCCTTGGCCAGTTCCGGAGTCATTGACAGTTGGCACTCAGACTCTAACACCCCTCAGCTCCATGGGGTAACAGCCAGCCCTTAACATTTTTCCACACTAATCTATGCCAACATGGTACTCAGCCTTGCAGAGCACAGCAGCTCATTGAACCTTGTTGCGGCACTGCACCCATGTGCACCTCACGACGTCATGGCTGCTGATCTTGGCTGCCATCTCCTCCCAAGCTTTTTTGGTTTGATGAGGTGGCCTCCTCCTGCCATCCCTGGGAGCGAGGGTGTCCCGCTTGACACCCACCTCCTCCACGAGGACCATGAGGTACTCGTCCGAAAAACAAAGGGCCTAGTGCCCACCTGACCTGCACTCCAGCCTGACACTTCCATCCGCTGGTGAGGCCATTGCTCCAGTCTCCAGACCGAAGAAAGATTCTCCCCTGGCAGCCTTCGGGGAGCTGCCTCTGTCAATTTTAAACCTCCCACCGGGTCGCCATTGGACCCAGCACCCAAGAGGTCCCCACACCCGCCCAGTGCTTCCCGATCATTAGGAAGACACATTTCACACTGGGCAGGCTTTAATTGGCCAGCTAGCGTGAAATCGTGGTCATGGGCTGATCACAGTCAGGAGCCTGTTTCCTGACTGCTCCCGGGATAATCGATAGCACACGCGCGCCAGACGAGGGAAAAATTCAGGCCTATGTTTCTTAATCACTTGAGCTGCTGGGTTATCGGAATCATTCTATCATTCTAGCTTTCAGTTGTGCTGAATTTGTATATTTACCAAATCTAACACTGAAATTAGAAATTAGGCAGTTTTATTATTGAATGGTAATATATAGAATTTTTTTGTATTATCATGGAGAAGCCTTATTATTTATGCAGAACAACAGTACAGTTGAACGTGGAATAACCAGTGCATCTTTATTGACTATGAAGATTGGATCATACAAGTCTTAGAAAAAGGCCAGTTCTTCCTTTCATCAAGTCACAATCATGCATCTCTGTCGCCATTGTTTCATTGTTGATCAATAACTCAGTTCATTCAGAGCTTTGTCATGTGAATGACCTCAAGTTAAACTGTGAGTAATCATCTGGAAATTAAATTTTGCATTGTCCATAACCAAATGATTATTCATAGCTATTGTTAGTGAATGATACCAAGTGCTGTATCAGGCATTCCTTCTCCACTATCATTTAACAAATCTGCGTTTGAAGCTGAAAGTTATACAAGCCCATTGCCAGTTGTACAATATGCTTTTAAGGCCTTTTTAATCCGTCCCCAAAAAAGAATTAGCAGATGGTGAAGTCTCATGATAATTGGTAACTTTTGATTCATCTCTTGGAATCAGGGATTCCATGATGAAGGGTTTAATTTTGCCTTTTTGGTACATGCATATAAAGGGTTACAAGATTTTTTTTGTTTGTTCATGGAATGTGGACATCGCTGGCTAGGCCAGCATTTATTGCCCATCCCTAATTTCCCTTGAGAAGATGGTGATGTACTGACTTCTCGAACTGCTACAGTCCTTGTGTTGTAGGAACACCTGCAGTGCTGTTAGGAAGGGAGTTTCAGGATTTTGAACCAGTGACAATGAAGGAACAGCAATATAATTCCAAGTCCGGATGGTGAGTGACTTGGAGGGGAACTTGCAGGTGATGGTGTTCCCATGCATCTGCTGCCCTTGTTCCTCTAGGTGGTAGAGGTTGCGGGTTTGGAAGGTGCTGTCGAAGGAGCCTTGGTGAGTTGCAGCAATGCATCTAGCAGATAGTACACACTGCTGCCACTGCGCATCGGTGGAGGGACTGAACGTTTAAAGTGGTGGATAGGGGGTGCCATTCAAGCAGGCTGCTTTGTCATGGATGATGTCAAGCTTCTTGAGTGTTGTTGGAACTGCACTGATCCACACAAGCGGAGAGTATTCCATCACATTCTTGACTTGTGCCTTGTAGGTAGTGGACAGGCTTTGGGGAGTCAGGAGATGAGTTACTCTCCACAGAATTCCAAACCGCTAACCTGCTCTTTTAGCCACAGTATTTGTATGGCTGGTCCAGTTCAGTTTCTGGTCAGCGGTAACCCCCAGAATGTTGATAATGGGGGATTCAACGATGGCAATGCCATTGAATGTCATGGGGCGATCTCTTGTTGGAAATGGTCATTGCCTAGCACTTGTATGGCGCGAATGTTACTTGTCACTTATTAGCCCAAACCAGGATATTGTCCAGGTCTTGCTGCATATGGACATGGGACTGCTTCAGTATCTGAGGAATCAGGAATAATGCTAAACATTGTGCAATCATCAGAGAACATCCCCACCTCTGACCTAATGATGGAAGGAAGGTCATTGATGAAACAGCTGAAGGTGGTTGGTCCCAGTACACTACCCTGAGGAACTCCTGCAGTGATATCTCTGGACTGAGAGGATTGACCTCCAACAACCACAGCCATCTTCCTTTGTGCTCGGTATGACTCCACCCAGCAGAGAGGTTTCCTCCTGATTCTCATTTACTCCAGTTTTGCTGGCGTTCCTTGACGCCACACTCGGTCAGATGTTGCCTTGATGTCAAGGGCAGTCACTCTCACCTCACCTCTTGAGTTCAGTTCTTTTGTCCATGCTTGGACCAAGGCTGTAATGAGGTCAGGTATTGGCAGAATCCAAACTGTGTGTCAGTAAGCAGGTTACTGCTGCATAAGGGCGACTTGATACCACTGTCGATGACAATTTCCATCACTTTGCTGATGATCGAGAGTAGGCTGATGGGATTGTAATTGGCCGTGTTGGGTTTGTCCTGCTTTTTATGGACAGGACATACCTGGGCAGTTTTCCACGTTGCCGGTAGATCCTAGTGTTGTAGCTGTATTGGAACAGCTTGGCTAGGGATGCAACTGGTTCTGGAGTACGAGTCTTCAGTACTATTGCCGGATTGTTGTCTTGGCCCATTGTCTTTGCAGTATCCAGTGTCTTCAGCGTTTCTTGATATCACGTGGAGTGAGTTGGATTGGCTGAAGACTAGTATCGGTGATGCTGGGAACCTCAGGAGGACGGGATGGATCATCCACTCTGTACTTCTGGCTGAAGATGGTTGCAAATGCTCCAGCCTTGTCATTTGCACGGATGTGCTGGGCTCCCCATCATTGAGAATGAGGATATTTGTGAAGCCGCCTCCTCCAGTGAGTTGTTTAATTGTCCACCACCATTCACAACTGGATATTGCAGCACTGCAGAGCTTAGATCTGATCCATTGGTTGTGGGATTGCTTAGCTCTGTCTGTCGCATGCTGCGTCTGCTGTTTGGCACGCAAGTATTCCTATGTTGTAGCTTCACTGGGTTGACACCTCATCATTAGGTACTATCGGTGCTGCTCCTGGGGTGTCCTCCTCCACTCTTCACTAAACCAGACTACCCCACTTGATGGTAATGGTAGAGTGGGGAATATGATAGGCCATGAGGTTAGATTGTAGTTGTATACAATTCTGCTGCTGCTGATGGCCCACAGTGCCTCATGTCTACCCAGCTTGAGTTGCTAAATCTGTTCAAAATCCATTCCATTTAGCAGAGTGCTAGTGCAACACAACATGATGGAGCGTCTCCTCAATGTGAAGATGGGACTTGGTCTCCACAGGACTGTGTGGTGGTCACTCCTACTGATACTGTCATAGACAGATGCATCTGTGACAGGTAGATTGGTGAGGATGAGGTCAAATAGGTTTTTCCCTCTTGTTTCCCTCACTACTTGCTGAAGACCCAGTCTGGCAGCTTACGTTTCAGCCAGTTCGGTTAGTAGGGGTGCTACCGAGCCACTTCAATGGACAGGATACAGGGTAGGCTATTTAAGACTGAGATGAGGAGAAACTTCTTCACTCAGAGGGTGGTGAACCTGTGGAATTCTCTACCACAGAAGGCTGTGGAGGCCAAGCCACTGAATATATTTAAGAAGGAAATAGATAGATTCCCAGACTCTAAAGGTCTCAAGGGGTATGGAGAGCGGGAGTATGGTGTTGGGATAGAGGATCCATGATCATATTGAATGGCGGAGTGGGCTCGAGGGGCCGAATGGCCTACTCCTGCTCCTATTTTCTATGAAGCTCCCCCGCCCAGAGTACATTCTATGCCTTTGCCACCCTCAGTGCTTCCTCCAATTGGTGTTCAACATGAGGAGTACTGATTCATCAGCTGAGGGGGGACGGTAGGTGGTAATGAGCAGGAGGTTTGACCTGATACTGTGAGACTTCATGGGGTCCGGAGTCGATGTTGAGGACCCCCAGGGCAACTCCCTTGTGACTGTATACCATTATGCCGCCATCTCTAGTAGGTCTATCCTGTCATGTGACGGGACATACCCAGGGATAGTGATGGTGGTGTCTGTGACATTGTCTATAAGGTATGATTCCGTGAGTATGACTAAGTCAGGCTATTGCTTGACTAGTCTATGGGACAGCTCTCCCAATTTATGGCACAAGCTACCAGATGTTAGTAAGGAGGACTTGGCAGGATCAATAGGGCTGGGTGTGCTTTTCCAGTACCTCGGTCAATGCCAGGTGGTCCGTCCAGTTTCATCCCTTTTCAGCTTCGTAGTGCTTTTGATGCAACTGAATGGCTTGCTAGGCCATTTCAGAGGGCATCTAAGAGTCAACCACTTTGCTATTGGTCTCGACTCACATGTAGGCCTGACCAGATAAGGAGGGCAGATTTCCTTCCCTAAACGGCATTAATGAACCAGTTTGGTTTTTACCACAATTGCCAATGGTTCTGTGGTCACCATTAGACTAGCTTTTAATTCCAGATTTAGTAATTGAATTTAAATTTCACCAACTGCTGTGGTGGGATTTGAAGCCATATTGGCAGAGCATTAGCCTGGGCCTCTGGATTACTAGTCCAGTGACATTATCACCAAGCCACTGCCTCCCCCTAACTTCCTCATAATATGACAAGTGGAGGCATTCCCTGTAAATGATGGTGCACAGAATCAGTACTTACATGTAGCAAGTGGTAGGAGAGTGCACAATTTTCTGAGACAGCCTCCTAATTGTGAGAGTTAGGCACTGCTGAGGAAGGTCGTGAACTGTGAGAGCACTTCAACATGGAGGCAGCCTCGGGGGCGTGTCGTTGAATTTAAAATTATTCAGGGAAAAGCTGGTAGGCCCCTTGAAGCAAACAGGAAACCCCTCCAGGTGCATCGTATGGGTGCCTTTTCAGCCAGTGGACCCTCTTTGGGGCATGGAGCCCCTGACTCGAATGCCAGTGCGCCCATAAAATCAGACCTATTTGGCTCCCTGATCAGCTTAATTGGCTACCGTGGCTCAGGCAGCTTATTCAGGCCCAAGCTGACCATGGAAAACTTCCCCAGTGGCAGGAATGTGTCACAGAGCCATCCCAATGTGTCTCTTCTCCCACTTCCCTGCTCCCCCGCCCCCCCACCCCCAACCACTTTCCTGGCACTCCCGCCTCCAAGCCTACCATCACAGGGCTGGGAAAATTCAGTCTGTAGTTATGAGAAGTGAATAAGCACCTACAGGAAATGCATAACTTATTATTGTATCAAATCCCGAACTATTCTTCCTCTTTAACATTAATGCATTAAATGGGACTATTGGTTTTAAATATATTTTTTAAAATGAAGAGGATTCACTCTATTCAAGCTGTGTAGCAGTAAGTTTACTGCTGGATAATGCTGTTATTTTCAGAATTGCATCAAATTAAACAATCTGATAATGATAAGTAGTTTATCTATAACCAGCAAATCTAGTAATTTGTAAATAAATTCTGAGTACTAGCCAATAAATTTTTCGTACATATTGACAAAAATATATTTAAATTGATAAATTATAATATCGCATCCTAAAAACAGTTCGATGGATTTAGTTAAAAACAAAAAACTGCGGATGCTGGAAATCCAAAACAAAAACAAAAACAGAAATACCTGGAAAAACTCAGCAGGTCTGGCAGCATCGGCGGAGAAGAGCACAGTTGTCGTTCCGAGTCCTCATGACCCTTGAAGAGTTTTTCCAGGTATTTCTGTTTCTGTTTTCGATGGATTTAGTCTTGAGCAAACATTGTCAGGTGTTCGAGAACTCAGATGGCAGCATTTGAAATATGCCGATGCCCAGTTTCAGGCATGAAGACAATGAGGAGTCTGCAACACTACCTGAACCAGGTGGCCTAGGGCCAGTCCAAAATTTGGCCTCAAGCCTCAATTTAATCTGGCCAACTGCCAAAATCTGTCATTCAGAGCTCTGGAATTCCCTTCCTCTACCTTTCCACCTCTCCCCCATTAAGATGCTTCTTAAAACCTACCTCTTTGACCAAGGTTTTTGTCACCTGTCTTAATATTACTTTGTGTCTCAGTGTCAAAACAAAATTTATTGATATATTTGATATTGCTCCTGTTAAGTGCCTTGAGGTGTTTTACTACCTTATATAGGTATTATATAAATGCAAGTTGTTGTTGGATGTGAGATATTCAGGCTAATCAAGTAGAATAGAGTTCCTGGTTAGATAAATAATATGTGGTCTAACAAAGCGGTTTTGATAAACTGAGTAATCTATTTTATTCCATGTTTATTTTTGTAAAACAAGCAAGTCCTGGAAATAAATGCAAAGTATACTTTAGTTGCCATGACATGCTTTCAACAGAAATTTTTTTATGCTGTTTGATTCTCTTCCTACAGGATTTTTGGTTTTCCAGTGCATTACACAGATGTGTCAAATATGGGACGAGGAGCCCGACAAAAACTTCTTGGAAGGTCGTGGAGTGTGCCTGTCATTCGCCACCTATTTGCACCGCTGAAGGATTACTTTGCCTGTGAATAACACAGTACAACATGTGCCTTTCAGGAATAAAAAGGTGCTTTCTTAGAGGATGATCAACAGTAAAACAAATTCAGACTAGTTTTAACCTATTAGTATACTGTGACACAAGAAATTTGAATGGCATTATTGTGAAGGTTGCATGTTGTACATTTATAATACTGTGACCATTATTCACAGTCACAACTCAGGACAGGGTAGGTAGCAAACACACCTACCATAGTTGTTTTAGCTTTTGTAATCTCATCTTTTATATGAAAACAGAATTCCTACTTTTAGCTGTAGTTTTATTACTGTAGTGTGAAGATTATACTTCACAGTTTTCTAGTGTACTTTATAGTCACTCATTTTATGGGATTTTAAGGGCTTTTAACTCTTAATGGTGCTATTATCCACCTTTTAGATTTTCAACTTTCTAAAACCTAAAATAGTATTTTATTGTTATATGTATCCGTAGCTGGGTTTTGATAGATGAATAGTAAATCATAAAACTATTGATAAAAAATAAACATAGTGCAGTTAAAACTATTGTTCAAAAATGTTGAAGTTGATGTTCTGTTTAAACAGTATTCCAGTATATAGTTACTTACATTTCAGCAATGTGTATTTTCTTTCTGTAACCTGTTTATAAATGTAGTCAGTAAATAATCATGATATGTTTAATTTGTTTATGTTTTGTACTTTAGCAAGGGCTGCAAATGTGTAAATGAACAAAAAAAATATAAAGATGGAAAACTGTATAAGTTTAAATCAAGGCAGTTTCTATTGGCAGCATATGGAGAATGTCCTGCTAAAACTTGGCTGTCACTTTTCATCACAACCATTAATACTCAGTCAAATTTACAGTCGGAGAGATAGTTCATACATTTTATTGGTAAAGCGATAGTCTTGTCGCTGCTCCATATGCACCTTTAAAAATGTTTGAGCTGACAGGACTGTGATTATACTAAGGTTGTAGCAAGGTAGTGCTTAAGGATTCTTTTAAAAATTCAATGAGAACAAGTAAAATACAATTTTACTGTTAAAATATAGATTTTATATTTTAAAAACATTACTGTAAGATTTTCCTACCTATTCTTTTACTGTGCTCAGAGTTGTTCAAGGGACTTGCTCCCTAGCTTCAGACAGCGCTGCTGTTGAGCTATCTGCAAAGGTAGATTTTTACTGTCCAGTTTCTTTCCTCCTCTGGTTGAGAAGCACCAGGGCTTTGCTCCATTCCTCCTGCTAACAACATGCCAAGGTAATTAACTCATAATGTTGGGGCCTGGATCATTTTTCAACTTGGGAACCGAGGATCAATTTGGAGCATTTCCAGGATTGGTTACAGATTTAAGGCACTCTCAGGTTAAATAAAAAAGACCATTTTCAGGGAAAAGATCCTTTCACTCCGATCCAACAATCTGTATTAATCCCAACATTAAAAGCACACTTATGGCACATTTCCAGCAGCATCAGTGTAAAATTTTAACTTCCCACCTCTGTGTGTAAGGCTTCAAGTTTAATGCCAATTTGCACCTTATTGTGGGCAACTTTGTGCTGTGGATTCTACTATAGTCACAAAGTGTATTATTCAGAGCTGCCATTGAAAGAAAAATCAGCAATCTACTTTGAATATGATGATATTTCATCTTGACTGGGATTAAGTTTTGTATGTTAAGTGGTCAAATTTAGCATTAACCAAGCAATTAGCACAGGCCTCTAATGTGCAATTTAATCCAGATTGTAAAATAGTTCCATTACTTTTTACGGTTCACTTTTACAAACATCTGACAACCGCCATAACATTTAGTAAATGAAAATCCAGCATATTAGAAGAGAATTTAAACTGCAAATTATTCTCTCATTACAGTCACTCATAGCAACCACAAATAGGTACTGAAAGAACTCTAAAGCTCCCTGATGTTTTCAGTGAATTTATCCAGGGAGTACCTTAGCCATGCTGACCTGGAAGGTCCCAAATTAAATCTTTGGTACTGAATTCGTTTGTATGCAGTTATAGATGGCCACAGGACCCCTGGGTTAGTGATGGAAAAGTTGGCCAGGATTCCTATTCCTGATCACTTTGCAGCGATTCCTGCATGTGTGTGCAAGTTGAGTGAGGACAGGATCAGGCTCTGCTGTGATCCCCACCTCTATTCAGGGCCAAATTGCCTGCCAACACTCATTGCTAAGCCTCATTTGGACAAGGTACTATGGAACCATACTTCAGAAAGGAATCAACAATACATATAAGGCAGGGAGAAAATTGCCAAGGGAAAAAACTACCAAAAAATCACTTTGTACACAGATGCTTCTGTTAACACTTTGAGTATTGGATTTTAACCCTTTAAAACAATCACAGGATATTATTGCTCTTATGGAAAATGATTACATTTGTGTTGGTGATACGTAGACACTGGGATTTCTGCCTTGAATGGCATCCATTGAAATTTTCTCTCCTACCATCAGCAAACTTTTGCAGAACCAAAGGTTGTGCTGAACCAAAACAAAGTGGTGCAATGAGCATCTAAATCATGGTACCAGTGATAGGCAGTAAAGTTAGCTGGAAATAAGATCATTGCCTGGCCTGAAGTGTGTTCAAACAACAGTATTGAGTTAGTTTATCTTAGATCGGACGGCTGTAAGACATTACAATTAGTCACAGGATCCCTGGGTTAGGGAGAAGAAAGTCAACCAGAGTTTCCTGTTCCTGACTCATTTTAGAAACAGGTATCAATGTTGAGTGAGACCAGGACTGGTCTCAGCTATGTTGGAAAAGAGGTCCCTGACCACTTAGGCAAAATCTTAAGCAACAGACTCCTAACCCCATCGGGATGAATGTGCTTATCAAAATTAAAGGGCTTTTTTTAACAATGTAATCAATAGCAACATCTGTTTTTACAGCATCCACATATAACATTCAGAGGAACTCATAAATTGAATATATTGTATTTTTAGAAAATATTATTGGTTAGGATCTGCATTTTACCTTTTTAAATCCCATTTGAAAAGTATTAATATATTGCTCAAAGAATTGCTCAGGTGGTGGAAATCTTTCTAGTTGTGTATTTATCTTGTGACAATTTGGACTATCTTGTTCCAGAGTTAAAGGCCATGAGTGGTATTTACAATGTGCAAACCACACATTTTTTAAAATCTGCTTAAAAATGCACAGAAATAACTTCATTACTTTAATTAGAATACTAGCTGAAACCTGTACTAAAGGCCTGTGGGACAAGCAATGTTTATTATCAAACGGCATCTAACTGGACATTTTTGAATTCTATCAGCAAGGTATTTATCTCAGGCAGAAGACAGAGTTTCAAGCATTTGTTCTTTTTCCTTTATATGTGATTAACAAAATCAATCACTAGTTGGTAAGCGGGTTAAGCAAGAATGAACATACAGCATTGGCCTGTGACGAGCTGTCACCACTAAATTATTCCCAATTCCGAAAACTCTTTTCAGTTATCCCTTCGTGGAGCTTAGAGTACTTTTGCATTGTTATAAACAGTTGAATATTTCCATGACATTTTTAAGTGATCCACATTAGCATCTACAAAAATCATATTTTTTAAATGTAAACACATGCAAAGTTAGTGTACATTCTATTTAAAGAGATGTTGCAGAAATAATGTGACTATATTTCAAAACAGCTCACCATTGTGTTCTTAATGTTGATGAAACTGAGAATCACCAGTTATTACAACTCCTAAAATGGTGACATTAGTGTGTACATTTTAAAGCATAAACTACACAAAAAGATCAGTGGAATTCCACAGTACTTGAACTTATCTCTCCATACTGTTGATTTCAGGTCAATACTGTTTACAATATATAACATTTATAATGTGGTGCAGCTACTGTACATGGAATCATTTCTATTTCATGGTTTCTTTCAAATGAGCCATCTTACAAAAATGTAGTGATGACCCACATGAAAACACTTGTGATTGTGATTACTTTATATTAAGATCTTCATGGGTTTTTGTTTTAAACATATACAAAAAAGTTCCATTGTGAAAATGTGTGAGTATGAAAATGTTGTTTTGGCATGCATCACTATCATTTTATATATGGCAAAGGGGATTTAACTGTATCTCTTGTATTTGAGCTTAAAGAGGTACAAATTGTAGCACTGCTTGTCTGTTTACAATAAATGATTTTCCCCTTTTGTTATGTCTGTTTTAACATCCACTAACTTGTTTGAAATAGTTCATATTAAGATTTGAGAAAATCAAAAGCATACAAACTGCAACATCACACTCAATGAGTTAGTTACCGTTAAAACAAAAATTAAACTGTAACAATTTTTTGCACCATGTGAACATATAAAACCAGACTGAAGCTCATTGCTGACATTTTCACAGCTGTCTGGATTATCTGATTTGAGCCAGGAAATCACTGAATGGTATCTTGCAAACACAACATGTTGGCAGTAAATCCTCCTTTCTGCAATTTTGCTGGGGGTTCTAACCTATTTAAAATGAATATATACATATCATAGCACCTTAATTCAAATATGGAAAAAATTACTATGGACAAGTTTAAGTGTTCTTCCAATAACTTTGTTCACCATAATATCCGGGTATTTTTTTCTTTGAGTCACAGAGACATTTATGGCACATAAGGAGGCCATCTAGCCCATTGAGTCCATGCCTGCTCCCCGCAGAGCACTCTCCCGCTCAATCCTCGTATCCTGCAAGTTTATTTCCTTCAAGTGCCCATCCAACTTCCTTTTGAAATCATTGATTGTTTCCGCTTCCACCACCCTCACGGGCAATGAATTCCAGGACATCATCACTCACTGCGTAGAAATAGTCCTTCCTCACCTTCTTCCTGCATCTCTTGCCCAGGATCCTAAATCTGTGTCCCCTAGTCCTTGTACCGGGAAGAGTCTTTCCTTGTTGAGCCTGTCATAATCTTGTGCATCTCTATAAAATCTCCTTTGATCCAAGGAGAACAATCCCTGCCTTTACAACCTACCCTTGTAACTAAAACCTCTTCATCTCTGGAACCATTCTGGTAAATCTCCCCTGCACCCTCTCAAGGAGTATCACATCTTTCCTAAAGTGTACTGAACCGGAACTGGATGCAAATCTCCAATTGGGGCCTTGCCAGAACTTTATAAAGGTTCAGCATAACTTCCCCGCTTTTGTACTTAATGCCTCTATTTATGAAGCCCAGAATCCCACACGCTTTGCTAAGCATTTTCTCATATGCCCTGCCATCTTCAAAGATCGATGCATATGCATCCCATGTCCCTCTGTTGTTGTACACTCTTTAGAATTGTACCAGTAAGTCTGTATTGCCTCTCCTTATCCCTATGCATTACCTTTTCACTTCTCTGTATTGAATTCCAACTGCCACTTGTCTGCCCATACTGCTGGCCTATCTGTGTCCTGTTGCAAGTGATTCATATCGTCCTCACTGTTTGCCATTTCTCCAAGTTTGGTATCAGCAGCGAATTTTGTAATTTTACTCTGTACTCCAAGATCCAAGTCATTTATGTATAGCAAGATAAGAGTGGTCCTAGCACTGACCCTTGGGGACCACCACTTTCTACCACCCTCCAGTCCAAAAAACAACCACAACTTGCTACTTTCTGTAATTGAGCCAATTTTTTTTTATCCAATTGGATACTGACCCTCTTATTCCATAGGCCTCAATTTTGTTAACCTTATGTGCTTTTTAAACTCAGGGATAATAGATGTTAGAAATTTGTAAACATGGAATTTAACACCACAATACTATTGGTGTTTAGGCATGTTACTTTTTCTTTTATTGTTTATAGTATTGAAGCTAGAGTTACAATCCAAAATACAAGTCCTAAAGTTTTGATGTAAACTTTGTGCAAGTCATGCCAATAAAGCAACAGGATAGGAAAATTAAATTCTATTTTCTTCTTTTCTGGATTGCTAAAAACATGAATGAATTAAAGAAAACTGCATAAAAATGTTTTGAAACTGCTGAAGTGAAATATATGATGCAGAGACAGCAGCTAAAATTCCCCATGCAGTGGGCATGAGCAGCAGATATCGCAGAGGCAAGTTAGTCAGAGGCATTCATACTCCTGGATCAGTATTTTTTGTTGCTTGGGGAGCTTCTCTGAACTTTTCAAATTGTGTAATACAGAAATTTGTATTTAGGCGTGTGATATGTATGGGCATGTATAGATAGATTATGCCATTCATACAAAGCCACATACTGAACTCAAAAGTAATTGTCCCTCACACATAGTATGTTTTAACTATGAGTTCATATCTATCTGGGAGAAGAAAATGACACCCAAATTCCATCTCAACATCCTTGCAAACACTCCTTCAAAATAGTTGCCAGAGTTGTTTCTGACTCTAGAAAATGTCACAACTGAATAAAAACAGTTCCATTCTTAATAATACCTATACTGTGGATTTAAAATAAAGATAAAGGAAAGCTTTTGTAAACCAACTCCATATTTAATTGTAAGTACTTTAATAAAAAGTAAATGTCATTTGGATCAATAATTTGGATATTACTACGTTCTTCCATTTCTCCCAAATTAATACACCACTTCTAATGTTGTACACAAATAACCAATTTGTGCCTGGAATGAATAATGGAATAATTCCCCATATGTTTGTGCTCTCCTATAAAAGCCCAGCATGAGTAAATAATCTAGGCTCCCTTGTTGCAGGTGCATTGAGCAAAGGCCATGCTTTTTCTCAAATACAGAGAGGGAAAATTAAAAATTGAATCATTTAGAATAGAGGAAGTCTTATGAACTGGAAAAAGCTACTTGACATGTCTTTCATTGACCTGCGCTCATTGCACCATCTAAAAGACAATAATATAATTTCTATTGTCTACTGACCAGTACCAAAGATCCAGGATATTCTGAAGCAGCTCTTAATAACTGGTTGTAGGAAGCACAACAATAGAAACAGGTCTTGCCTGGGAATTTTGAGACAAAAAGGACCTTAGAGAAGATGGGAAAATTTAAGTATGAGCACACAAACTTTCCAGTTTCCCCACTCTGTGCACAAACAACTGGATGATGCTCTGTCTCCCCACTGTACCTCTGAGGTACAAACCCACATCCCAGCTCATTTGGTTCATAATTTTTCTCTGCTCTTGCTTGTAGTGATTTGGATGTTAATATTACTAACAAATACACCACTGGCCGCATCAGAGAATAATTTGTATTTAAGCTATCCTAAAATGATTTGCCAACATGTGTTTTCATGCAAATTTGTAAATAAAAAAGGGAATTAATAATCCACTAAAAAGGCAACATAAATTATGACTGCTAAGTAAGGTTAGTACCTCAAGAATACAAAATGTTGCCTGGATATTGTATAATTCAATGGTTTAATAGTGTGTTACGAGTTCTTCTCACTTAATCCTAGAACAAGCAGACCCTGTACTCACTGACCTACACCTTGCAGTTCTTCTTCTTGAGTCCTCTGCCCGAAGCCAAGTCTGATCCACAGCACCACGATCTCTGACTTGGGAGGGCAAGGAGACAGGTCCCAAATCCACCCCAGCTGGAACAGGAATCAACCCCCAGGCTGTTGGCACCAATCTAATCCATACCGGCCATCCAGCCAACGAGCCCACTATGGAATCTGAGTTGCTGTGGCAACATACACTTTTATATGCATGTTGTAACCTGGAGTTATGGATAGTGATGGTAAAGGTTCCAATTTCTTTCCATCACATGGCTGGCCAGGAATCTCTCCCACTTTTACTGCCTGCTATAGGTGTATGTTGGAAGGATTTATAAGTTGATACTCAACCTGTTTGGCTGTGTTATGAATACACCTTCCTTGGCTATCAGAGTAGGACTTGAACCCGGAGCTTCTGGCTCAGAGACAAGGACACTACTCACTCCACCACAAGACCACCCAAATGCAGTTAGGAATGGACAATAAATGCTGGCCTTGCCTACATCCTGTGAATAAATTTTTAAACATTAACTTAGTCCCTCAATTACTCAAATTAAAACTTCTGATTCTTGTTTACCCCTTACTGAGCCTTCCACCTGCTCTCTCCCACCTGCTCTCCCCCCACCCCCCCCCAATTACTTTTACTTCCACTGACTCTGGCCTTTTGCATATCCCTCCTCTATTTGCCTTCAGCTGCTGAGGTCCCATGCTCCAGAATCCATTCCTTAAAGCCTTCTGTCTTCCTGCCTCCTTCACCTCTTTTTTAAGACTCTCTTTAAAATTCACCTCATTAACTATGCTTTTGGTTACCCCTCTTATTATTTCCTTCTTTAGCTTGGTGTGTATTTTTGATGACTCTGTGAAGTTTTACTACTTTAATCGGTCTCTATAAATGCAAATTGTTGCTATTATAGGTTGCAAAGGTTTGAGCAGGGGCCAAACAGATTGGCTTCAGTCTTGGCCACAAGAGTACAATTTCAGCTACATAGTATAAATCAGGCATTTTTGGCCACAGTTCAATTCAAACTTAGATTGATAGCCCAGTATAATTACAGCTATACAAGTCACCAAAACATTGCAGCCAAGCTTTAAAAATGTGCTCAGCTAGCAATTCATCTGTAAGTGGGACTAAAGTTTTGTTGAATGGATTTATCAAGTAACATAAACTGTAAATGGATAAGATTAACATATGTTATTAATATCAAATACAATACAAATAATATTTGAAAAATATCCTCACTATTTATTACTGTTTACATTTCTTTCAAATGAAAAACATTTTAACGTCTGACAATTATGTGGGTGACAACACAATGAGATTTGATACCATTGTCCAGTGTTATTGGATACAGTTGACTCCAAGTTTCATTACCTTCTTGGAAACACTGATGTTTGCTGGTAAATCAGGAATGCCAACGCTTCCAGAGCTATGGAAATATTTACTCCAGGTCATTTTAACTCAACAACTTGAGTTTTATAAAAGACAAATTCTCCTTAAAAGAATAAATGCAAACAACTCTATTTTTGGCTAGCACAATCCACTATGGTGCTGTTTCTCCATATTAGGTTTAGACTTGAAAAGGTGGCATGCACAATGTTGACTGAATTTACAAATACTGAATAATTCGGATATGTCACCATTTATCAGGAGTCTTTGAAGCTTCTGTTTCTCAGTTCTTCCTAAATTAATCTGGCTATCTACAACGGTGACTCTCTCCTGCCTGAAAGAGAGTAAGTTCCATAACTGATTAAAAAAACTAATACCCAAAGTAATGAAAGTAGATTCTTCTTAACCAATTTTTGTCAAGAAGTCAGATATTACCCCCTCCAAAAGCTTCCTTAAATAAATATTACAGGGTTAAATTGTATAACCCTGGAAAACAGACGTTGGGATCATGATGTGTGATTAACCCACATCTGTTTATTGCAATGCAGACAGGATACCAACTTCATTCTGCCTGCTCATTTCCATGATTTCTGCAAGCAGCCAGTGCTCCCAAATGTTCATAGAATCAAAACCATAGAATGGTTACCACACACAAGGCCATTCAGCCCGTCATGTCTGTGCCAGCTCTCTGTAAGAGCAACTCAGCTGGTCCCACTCCCTACCTATTCCTCATGGCTCTGAAAATTTTTTTCCAGATAATTATCCAATTCTCTTTTGACAGCCACAATTGAATCTGCCACCACCAGATTCCCAGGAAGTGCATTCCAGATCATAACCACTCATTGCGTAAAAGCTTTTTTCTCATTTTGCCTCTGGTTCTCTTAACATTCGTCTTAAATTGCTGTCCTCTGATTCTTGACCCTTCTGCCAATGGGAACAGTTTTGCCTTATCTATCCTGTCCAGACCCCTCATGATTTTGAACACCTCTATCAAATCTCCTCTCTTTCTCTAGAGAACAACCCTACCGTTGCTAATCTGTTCACATAACTGGCATCTCTCATCCCCAGAACCATTCTTTTAAATCTTTTCTGCAACCTCTCCAATGCCTTCATACCCTTCCTGATGTGCAGTGCCCAGAATTGGACACACTACTCCAGTTTCGGCCGAACTTGTGTTTTATAAAAGATTCACCATAACTTCTTTGCTTTTGTACACCACGCCTTTATTTATAAACCCTTGGATCCCATAAACCTTACTAACTGCTTTCTCAATCTGGCCTACCACCTTCAACAATTTGTGCACATATTACCCTTGGTCTCTTTGCTCCTGCAGCTCCTTTAGAATTGTATCCTTCATTATATATTGCCTCTCCTCATTCTTCCTACCAAAATGTATCACTTCACACTTCTCTGCATTAAATTTCATCTGCCAAGTGTCCGTTCATTCTATCAACCTCCCGCTTTAAGTCCTCTTGAAGTCTATCGCTATCCTCCTCATATTTCATAATACTTCCAAGTTTGTGTCATCTGCAAATTTTGAAATTGTGCCCTGTGTAACCAAGACTAGGTCATTAATATAGATCAAGAAAAACAGTGGTCTTAATACCAACCCAAGGGGAACCTTCTATATACCTTACTCCAGTCCGAGAAAACAACCATTCACCACTACTGTTCCTCAGTCAACTTCATTACAATGTTGCCACTGTACCCTTTTATTACATGGGCTTCAACTTTGTAGACAAGCCTGTTAGGTGTCACTTTATCAAACACATTTTGGAAGTTCATGCATACCACATCAGTTGCATCATCCTAATCAACCCTCTCTGTTACCTCATCAAAAATCTCAATCAAATTAGTTAAACATGATTTGCCCTTAAGAAATCTGTGCTGGCTTTCCTTCATTAAGCCACATTTGTCCAAGTGATTGTTAATTTTGTCCCCAATTATCATTTCTAAAAGTTTCCAACTGCCAAAGTTAACATGACTAGCCTGCAATTGCTGGGCTTATCCTTACATCCTTTTTTGAACAATGGTATAACATTCTCCAGTCCTCCGGCACTACCCCTGTATCGAAGGAGGGGTGCCTCTACAATTCTACTCTTAATCCCTCAGTATCCAAAAGGGTTATGGTGACTTATATCTTTAAGTCCAGCCAGCCTTTCTAATACAGCCTCTTTATTAATTTTTTTATCCCACCCAGTGACTCAACTACCTTCTCTTTCATTAGGACTTTGGCAACACCTTCTTTCTTGGTAAAGACAGATGCAAAGTAGTCTTTTAATACTTCAGCCATGCCTTCTGCCTCCATGTGTATCTTCCCTTTTGATTCCTAATCAGCCCTACTCCTTTTTAACATCCTTTACTATTTATATGCCTATAGTAGACTTTTGGATTCCCTTTCATGCCAGTTGCCAGACTCTTCTCCTTCTCTCTCTTTGCTTCTCTTATTTATTTTTGCACTTCAGCTATCTCCTCTTTAAAGGGAGGTCATTGTTCAATTACAGTTTTGTCTGCATATCTTGATTCCAATTTACCTGGTCCAGATCCATTCTCACCCAATTAAAATTGGCCCTTTTCTAAATAATTATTTTTATTCTGGATTGTTCCCTGTCCTACTACTGTTGCACACATCAGCAGGAGGACCAATATCATTCGTGCCAGACAGTACTTTTTAAAATTCTTTCTTGGGATGTGGCATCCCTTGAAAGGCCAGCATTTGTTGCCCATCCCTTATTGCTCTTGAGAAAGGGATGGCGAGCCACCTTTTTGAGCCGCTGGGGTCTATCTGTTGCAGGTACATCCAAAGTGCTGTTAGGAAAGGAGTTCCAGGATTTTGATCCAGTGACACTGAAGGAACAGTGATATAGATCCAAATCAGGATGGTGTGTGGCTTGGAGGGGAACTTGCAGGTGGTGGTGTTCCCATGTATCTGCTGCCCTTGTCCTTCCAGGTAGTAAAGGTCAGGGGTTTGGAACATACTATTGAAGAAACCTTGGGTGTGTTGCTGCAGCACATTTTATAGATGGTACACACTGTTGTCACTGTGCGTCAGTGGTGGAGGGAGTCAATATTTAAGGTATGCTGATCAAGTAGGCTGCTTTCTCTTGGATGATGTTGAGCTTCTCCAGTATTGTTGGAGCCATATTCATCCAGGCAAGTGGAAAATATTCCATCACACTCCTGACCTGTGAATTGTAGATGCTAGACAAGCTTTGGGGTGTCAGAAGGTGAGTTACCTGCCACAGAATTCCCAGCCTCTGATCTGCTCTTGTGGCCACAGTATTTACATGGTCAAGTTCAGTTTCTGGTCAAGGTAACCCCCAGGGTGTTGATAGTGGAGGATTCAGTGATGGTAATGTCATTGAATGTCAAGGGAGGATGGTTAGACTCTGTCTTATTGAGGATGGTCATTGCCTGGCATTTATGTGGCACAAATGTTCTTGTCACTTATCAGCCAAAGCCTGTATGTTGTCCAGCTCTTGCTGCATGTGCACGTGGATTGCTTCAGCATGTGATAAATTATCTGAGGCACTAATTAAAGCTAGCCTGCACCTTTTAAAGGGAACATGCATTGTCATTGCTGGTGGTGCTGAGATTATTAGGAATACTATGCTTTGGAAGAATCAACAATAACTGACCATGGGAGAAAATGTGCACCAAGGTGTTCTGATGCTGCACTGGATGTCTTGGTGGGAGAGGGAATGAGATGGCCTCAGGGGAGGACACAGCTGCCCTCCAGACACTTGTTCAGAACGTAGTAGCAAGAGACGGCCTAGGCAACCAACACGTACTCAGAATTCATATTACATATACACACTATCAGCTATTCCACCGAGAGCCACAATCACTGAACACCTTACAGGAATCTCACCAACACCATGCCTTCTTTATTACAGAAGGCATGCACAAGGTGAGGCATCAGTTTGGGACTGGAGGAGGAAGAACACTCCCTCTTCCCCCCCCCCTTGAGGAATGTGTGCTGGCAATCACAAGCAAGTGAAGAGTTGATACCATCACAACTGGCAAAACTGAAAGAAACATCGTGGATGTTTTTTCTCATATATAATCCTGTTTGGGACTTCTGACTTAAAATCTTCAATTTCATCTCATACACTCTGCATGGAAAGATGCAAATGCTTTCAACACTTATTTCCCTCTCCACCCCTCTCTACCCTCTCTTACACCACAGACTAACCATTGGCACTTTCTTTCATTTCAGCTGCTGAGAATGTGAAAAACCCTCAGCCAGTAGGGGAAGACAAGCCCAGACAAGCAGGCGATGCAGTGCCATTTGATCTTATTGTTTTAAGCACCAATTCAGATACAGGCACTGTGTATTTACACGGTAGATTAGAGAAGGTGTCTGCACGTGGTAACTAACTGGGCACAATGCAGCAGGAACCTAGGTGGGGGGATAGGATAGCGCAGCTGGTAGTTCATCAGAGGGCAAGATCGCACATTGGCTCTGCTGGACTAGAGGACTTCAGGCTAACAAAGAAGGCTGATAGACATCTATCTGGAAATGCTAGGTGCACTGGGCAACCTGGTTGGAAGCTTGCACATAACGTTATGGAGCATGGAGGAGTCCAGCTCCAACTTATCTCAAGGGTTTTCATGGAGCATGAACGGACTGGTCACACCCCTCAAAACTACATTGTTACTCAGCAACATGTAGCCTCTCTAATTGCTCTGATAGCTTCCAAGATGGTTGCCTTGTAAGTACCAAGGGCCACTATCTCGGGTGTGGGAATCATTGTGGTCAGGGGCTCCCAGAGTGTCACATCACTCTTGCACTCTGTTCTCCTGACCCTGGAGAGTGGCCTTGGCTCAGTGAACAGGCACCTGCTGTCCTCTATCAGAATGGTAGAATACCAGCTCTCTTGCCAGCCACTAAACTAGTGGCCTTCTTAGTTGGTGCCATACAGTTAGCCACCTTAGGCTAAAATTGGCAGTGCTGAGATGCTGCAGTCTGAAGCTGGACACTCAAGACCCAGAGCATCTCACAGTTGGCCACCATAGTCATGGAAGCTCAGTAGACTTCCACCTCCCAAGCTGTAAAAACTGGGGAAGCGCCTTGTAGGAATACCAGAATTGACAAATGAATATGGGACCAGGGACTTGCAATTTGTACAAGGGGGATTTTTTGTTTTCAAATTTCATTGTAATCAATTGTGCAATGAACAGTTATGAACCAGTTTTTTTGTTTGGTGTTGGTGATATAAGGGCATTCATCAACTGTTTGCAAGGAGTGTGTGTTGTGGACTGTTACTGTGTTTGGAGCAGACGGATAATTCACAGAAATTCACATTGATGATTTGTTGCTGTAGAGCTCTGGAAGCTGGTCCTTGCTCATTCTGTTTGTTCTTGGCTTCTTAATCATCCTCGTTGACTTGTTTTTCCATTTCTTGCTACTAATGTTGCTCCGTTTGCAGGACAATGTTGTGGAAAATTCACAATATCATGACAAATCTGGTTGGTGCTCTCGGAGATGTACAAAATGACTCCTCCAGATCTCTTTAGGCAGCAGCATCTCAGCTTTTGAAGGCCAACAGCAGTGTTTCCCAAACTATTTTCTACTGTGACACCATGTTAACACCTGAAAATGCCCCATCAGTCTACTCTCGATCATCAGCAAAGTGATAGAGGGGGTCGGCGACAATGCTATCAAGCAACACTTAATGTGATGGAATACTCTCCACTTTCTTGGATGAGTACAGTTCCAACAACACTCAAGAAGCTCAACGCCATCCAGGACAAAGGAGCTCACTTGACTGGCTTCCCATCCGCCACCTTAAACATTCACTCCCTCAACAACGGATGCATTGTGGCAGCAGTGTGTAGCATATACAAGATGCACTGCAGCAATTCACCAAGCCTCCTTCGACAGCACCTTACAAACCCGCAACCTCCACCTAAAAGGAAAAGGTCAGCAGAAGCATGGGAACACCACCGGCAGCAAGTTCCCCTGCCAAGCCACACACCATCCTGACTTGAACAATATCGCTGTCCCTTTATTGTCACTAGGTCAAAACCCTGGTCCATCCTTCCTAACAGCATTGTGGGTGTACCTACACCACATGGACTGCAACGGTTCAAGAAGGCAGCTCACTGCCACTTTCTCAAGGGCAATTAGGGATGGGCAATAAATGCTGACCTAACCAGTGACATCCCACCCCATGAAATAATTTTTAAAATGAAAACCTGTGTTTTAAAGCACTTTGTAAAAATGCTATTATCTTATGAGCACATGTAGATTTTAGCCAAGCTCACCATATTCCCTGATGACAGAAGACTGAGGAAGAGTGAAGACCCTCTCCACCCAACCCCTATAGACACATTGTAATCAGCCCCTCTCCCCACCACACACATGCACGTCTTCCCAACACCCCGCATACCCACATGCACCCTTCCCAACAGGCCTCATCCTAACCCCCATTTCCCCCCATTCACTCATCATCCCCTGTTCTCACCCCCTTCCCCTGGCTCACTCACTCAACAGCCCCTCTCCCTTTCCAACTCTTTGGTCTAGTTGCCAGTGTTTGTGAAGCAGAGTCGCTATCCTGAGGTAAGGAGCCTGAACAACAGGCAGACAGGAGGAGAAACCCAGTAAAGTTTGAAGCCACCACTCACCTTCCCTGCTCAATCGCATGACTATCCACTTTTCTTGCACTCAGGCACGGATTGAGTTATGTATGCCATCCTGCACCAAGTTGGTAAGTTGGTGCACAAACATCCTGGGCTCACTCAAACTCACCACTAAAATGGTTTCTGATGTTGGAGGGTGCATTGGGTCCACCATCCTCCCCTTGCTGCTTGACAGCATAATCCAGAGGGTCCAGGGCTGTCCCATCAGAGCCTCCAGACAGGGCAGTCTCCTCGCCACAGCTGCCATTGCAGCCTTGGAGAAGGGGGAGTATGTGACCCCAAGTGTGACCTCTGCAACCCAATCAGAGGTTGCAACCTGCAATTTGGAAACCTCTAGTCATTATGGCATTCTTCATCACCTATGCTCAGTTTCCTGACACCAGTCATCAGCCACACGGCCAGAGGATATCCATCGTCCCCAAACAACCAGCCTGGCACCTGATAGTCTAGATGAAAGGGAGAGGGATATTGAAAATGAGTGTAGTATAAATGTATCATGGCTAAGGTCAAGAAACCGGGCACAGATATGTATGTGATATGTGGTTGCACATAAGCTGCACACTCAAGGAGCGGAACCCCTTCCTGTTGACAAATAATCTGAGGTTTTCATACAGAGCATGCAGAGTGTGTGCAATTGATGATGTCCTGGATAAATGGAAAGCCTGAAATTCTAGCAAATCCCAGGGTTATTTTCCCTTGTTTAGCTGCATCTTTTAGAAACGTGATAAGTTGGTTGCACTTTTTAAAGAGGTCATCTGTGACCTTTCTATGTAATACTGCACAGTAAATTGATCCTTATGTTACCCTATGCCTGGCCTGGAGGTAAAGAAATTGAGGGCCAATATGACCAGTGCAGCTATAGACTATGATGTCCACGACCTGGTGCTTCCCTGCAGTTGGTATTGCAACGATGATGTAGTTCCATTACAGCTTCCTTGGACTCTCTGTTCCTCGCTTAAGTTGAGGTAGGACATTCTATTGCGGAAGATCCATATGATGCAAGAATCCTGTCCTGTTTTCTCCTCTTCTGCTAGGATGTACATGTCTTTGCTCTCTCCTTTCCTGCTGCCCTCTTTCCTACATCCTAAAGCCACAAAGGCAGCCTATTTTTAACCAAAAATGAGCTATAGCCCCGACACAGAAATAGTGCCATAACTCCTAAAAGTCAGTTATTCTCAACTTTGCAAACAGTTATAATGGCCAAGATTTTCCGGTGGTCGGGCAGGCTAGGTGGGCAGGTCCAGGAACGGTCGGGAAGCCGACTGCCGCCCGCAATCGGGCCCCGACTGCGATTTCACACTGGCTGGCCAATTAACAGCCAGCCAGCGTGAAACATGCGCTGCAGTGCTCAGCTGGTGGAGGCGGGAGGAGCGCGAGCGCAGAGGTTCGCGCATGCGCTCAGGTGCATGCATTAAAGGCTCCCTGAGGCACTGAGAGCTGAAGATTTTCCAAATAAAAAATAAAGATATTAAAAATGTTATAAAACATATCCTCTCTTGTGACCCTTTCGCCAAAAATGGAAAGGCCGCTTGGCTTTTTCGCCTGCCTGCCAACTGAACGGTTCGACGGGCAGTGAAAATTTTGAATCAATTACTTCATTAAGGGCTTTAATAGGCAGCTTAATTGTTGGTGGGTACGCTGCCGACTCCTGCCAGCCGAAATATTGCGCATCATTTTACGCTCGTTCGGGTCGGGCATGCACACCCGAGTGCAATATTCTGCCCAATTTCAGAATAGTCAAAATGTCCAACAGACTCATTATAGCTTAAAAAGACTAACCAGGGCAATTCAGGATCCTACTGAATATCGCTGACACAAGTTGCTTGCTGAATTTTGACATCAAGAATTACAAGGCAGATTAGGCGTGGGAGATCATGACTTAAAATTTGGTCCTTCAATATTCATTTAGGGCTGATAAACAGATGCAATTATATTAAATTTCTCCTTCATATTTTAGCTATAATTGTGACCTAGAGTTTCCATTTGGTTGCACTGGTTTTTCTGTTGCAATTTCCCCAATATCAGCGTAATCTATGCAAATGACTGTGAAGTTTTAAGCACTAATTGCATTCAGCACAACCTGAGTATCTGCAGCAATTTTGTGCTGGTTTTAAAAATACCAGGCCTGCCTACAAAACTAACAACATCCCAACGTGAATTAATACCATTGGGATGTATCGCTAATTGCAGGCCTTTAAAGTAGCTCCAAAAATGAGGCTGGAGCTTTTGGGCATAAGGACACAAATAGGCATGTTCTAAAAGGTTCTAAATTAAATCTTTCAAAAAAAATTTATTAAGGAGCGAACTACTATATCACAATCTAAGGTGATGACCTTTGACCTGGAAGCTGTATAGTAAGAAAAATTTGTAATTTCTTTAATGAAATGAAATTTGTGTTTGTTTTTAAGAATAAGGAAAGGGCTTTTAAGAGTTTGCATTGATCGTAAAGGGTTCAATTTTAATTTTCTCAAATAATAATAAATGCTGGTCTTTGTGACCAGGCAACCCTTGACCTGGAAGCAGTACCAATAGGAAGAAAATTAATATATGAAAGCCATGTGGCTGGTAGACACAAAGGAGAGCTGGCGACAGAAGGCAATCAGCACATAGCTACAGACACAAAGAAGTGCTGCAGCAGGACATGGTTATCTAACTCCTGTTTTTTTTAGGGGCAAGCCAAGCTCCCTATGAAACAGTCAGTTTTCTGATTGGCAATACGAAGAAAAATAGAATTCCAGAACATCTTGGAGAAGTGATATACCACCGAAACGAACTGAATTCTAAAAGCGATGTGAATAACGCAGGCATGCAAAAGAGCGGGAATTTGTATCAGAAGACCAGATTGTGGATTGGATATTGTTGGTTGGTTGATTGAAAAGGAACTCAGGAAAGCTATGCCATCAGGACAGATGTGATCCGAGTGAGAGAGGGTTCATAAACATGTGGCTTATCGGTGTTAACTGTATCTGGAACCTCAGATGGAATACAGCTGCTGGTGAATGCGACTTGATAGGGGCTGAGTTGGAAAGACTGTGAGATTTGTATGGGACTCTATATTTTTGGATTTTTGTTTGTGCGTTTTTGGTGCAGAGAAATTTGTAAGTTAGTACCTGTGGGCAGTGGCCTTTGGTTGACTGGAGATTGTAACCTTTAAGGTACAGAATGTAACAAAGTTGATTAGACCCTGCCCCTAAACAGGGACTGAACTCTATTGCAAGATTTAACAAGACAGATTAGTCTGGAGCAAAGGAGGCTGCAGAAGGTTGCTAGCTTTATGTTGCTGGGGAGGTTGGGACACAGAGAAGCCCATGGGGAGCAGTGTCAGCTCAGTGATGCTGAAGTGCATTTGTCTACTCAATGAAGCTGGCAGTTGGGGCAAAAGAAAGCCTGTGAGCAGTGGGGATCTGCTTAGAGCAGCTAGGAAGCTGGGAACATGCCAGTGATTAGATGTTGGGGTGCAGCCTTGTGAATCCAATGGGACGCAGTCTCAGAAGAAGAGCAGTCACTGGGGCAATCCAAGTTTGAGTACTGTTGCCTGACAACTACTTGCAAGATGAAGAAGAAGAATGAAGGCCTGCCGTTGAGGGAATTCAGAGGCTAGATACTTGTAAGAGAGGAGCTGAAATCCCTCATGAAGAAGACAGACGTTGGAGTTTTTTGTGATTCACTGATGTCTGAGGAGTTGCTGAGGAAATTCATGGAATTGGTTCTAGTTGTGTCTACCATTGAATGTGTAGTTAGTCGTGTGGTTGACCACAGTTTGCCTGTTAATTCATGTTTACTTCATGTTAATTCTGAAATGTTAGAGTATAAGATAGGTAGTATTGACTGTTTGCTTTGTTAACTTGTGTATAGTAAAATTCCTTCTGTTTGTTTAAAACCATGGAATCTTGTGGCTTTACTCTCTTAGTGAGTAACCAGGATTTCTACTTTTGTCTACTTTAAAACAAAAGTTACTGGTCCCTAACCAAATCATAACAGAATTTGGTGGATTGTCCGGCACCATAACAAAATTTGGGGGATGTGGTCTGAGTTTGTAACAGATTGCACATGGTGCCGCATTTGTTCGAGGAGTGATGTGGTTGCTTGTGGATGCATAAGATGTATCTTTGTTGTATCCACTATTTAAAGTGAAATTTACCTTTTTATTTGAAGTATCATTTGCCTGCTAATTTATGCGTAATTTGCGTTTGTTCTGATTCGTGTTCAAGTAAAAGCTACATAAAGTGGAATCTTGTTGGTAATTTCTTACTTTGGGGGTTATTCAGTAAATTTGGCTATTTTGATTTACAGTTTCCCCACGGGGATCGTAGCACTAACTAGAAAATAGTTTTGTATATTTTTTAAGTAATATTCAGTAATTTGAAATTGGGTTACTCACAAGCGGTGGACTGACACTTTGATTTAAAATGCCAGTTTTGTTAGTAATCAAATACAAATGGCCAGAATTGAAAAGAAATGGCCAGAATTGAAAAGAAATAGAACTAAGGAAGATTGACTAAGAAAGAGGGAAATTGACAAGAGAGGAAAAAGATAAGGAAAGAGTCAGGAAAAGGGTGGAAAGAGAGAGAGAGAGAGAGAGAGATGAAAAATTCTCAAGATGGAGCATGAGATCAAATTACGCAAACATGAGTTGACGGGAAGTGAGGCTGACTCAGAAAGAATTCTCCTTAATTTTGATTTGGTGAAGAATTTCCACTTAGTACCTAAATTTTGTGAGGATGGAATGTAAAGGTACTTTGTGTCCTTCGAAAAGACTGCCATGAATCTGAATTGGCCAAAAGAACAGCGGGCTATGTTCCAACAAAATGTTTTGGTAGGAAAGGCTTTAGAGACATATCTCTTTCAGTAGAGTGCTTGTGTGATTATGAGGAAGTAAAGGTTGCTGTACTCAATGTTTTGTAGTTGGTATCTGAAGCCTACAAGCAGAAATTTAGAAATTTGAGAAAGTGAGGCCATGTAGAATTTGCCAGGCAGAAAGAAATGGTGTTTTGGTGGTGTAGGTTGATGAAGGTGGAACAGAACTCTGATAGCCTTAGGGAGATGATGTTGATGGAGGAATTCAAAAATAGTGCCCCTTTAGGGTTAAGGTCTCACCTGAAAGGCCACAAAGTTCACAAAATAAGGGAAGCCTTAGTTACGGCAGATGATAATGAACTCATAAAATGATTAATAACAGGCCTGACTTTGGAACTTTCCAGAGAAACTGGAATAAGATCATAAGACATAGGAGCAGAAATTAGGCCATTCAGCCCATCGAGTCTGCTCCGCCATTCAATCATGGCTGATAAGTTTCTCAACCCCATTCTCCTGCCTTCTCCCCGTAACCTTTGATCCCCTTACCAATCAAGAACCTATCTATCTCGGTCTTAAATATTCTCAATGACCTGGCCTCCACAGCCTTCTGAGGCAATGAATTCCATAGATTCACCACTCTCTGGCTAAAGAAGTTTCTCCTCATCTCTGTTCTAAAAGGTCTTCCCTTTACTCTGAGGCTGTGCCCTCGGGTCCTAGTCTCTCCTACTAATGGAAACATCTTCCCCACGTCCACTCTATCCAGGCCTTTCAGTATTCTGTATGTTTCAATCAGATCCCCCCTCATCCTTCTAAACTCCATCAAGTATAGACCCAGAGTCCTCAAACGTTCCTCATATGTTAAGCCTTTCATTCCTGGGATCATTCTCGTGAGCCTCCTCTGGACCCTCTCCAGGGCCAGCACATCCTTCCTGAGATACGGGGCCCAAAATGCTCACAATATTCTAAATGTGGACTGACCAGAGCCTTATAAAGCCTCAGCAGCACATCCCTGCTTTTATATTCTAGTCCTCTCGAAAAAAATGCCAACATTGCATTTGCCTTTCTAACTACTGACTCAACCTGCAAGTTAACCTTACGAGAATCCTGGACTAGGACTCCCAAGTCCCTTTGCACTCCAGGAATGAGGCGAAAGTTGTTAATGAAAGAGGTCAGGCCTGCTGAGAAAGGTAGAAAAGGTAAAGATCCAGACCCTTCTCATGTTAGTAGAAAGGTTGGGAGGGCAGGTTTATTTCAAAGGGATCCACATGCTACTTTTGCCACAAGAAAGGCAGGAGAAGGCTGAATGCTGGAAGTTAAAAACCAAGCCTGTTGTGTTTGTCCAGGCAAGAGTTGTGTCCCAAGGTGATAATTTCCTGACAAATAAAATTCATGACAAGCAGGGAGACCCCCTACAATCATTGAGAATGAATCAGGTGATGGAAAGCTATAGAAATGTTTTGCTCGAGGGTAAAGTGTCCCCATGTTCATCCAATGAGGCAGGCAAATCTTAGAGATACAGGAGTGGCAGACTCACTGATGTTGGCAGGTGACATGAAGCTCTCTCCAAAATGTGTACTGAATAAAATAGTACTGATTCAGGGAATTGATGTAAATTATTTAACCATTCCTATGTATAAGGTTAATTTAAAATGTGGCTTAGTCTCTGGTCCTGCTACTGTGGATGTCATTATTACTTCTTTACCCACTGAAGTTGTTGATTTCCTGTTAGGAAATGATTTGGCTGAGGATAAGGTATTGTTATCTTCAGTGGTTTCGGAAAAGCCCACGTTGAATCTGTTGAAACTGAAATTGTACAGGAAAAGCCGAGTGATTTTGAAGAATCCACAGCTGTCAGAAAACCTGCTGCAAAACTTAGTAGGCAGAATTGTCCGAGATTTGCACTAAGTGCAGTAGCAGGTGGGAAAAAGGACTTTTTACCCACTGGCGGCACTGGCGGGTTCTTAAGCTGTATAGTCCCAATCCCGCCCTATTAATCATGCATTCCCAGGTCGCTGGCAAGTCGTTCTCTGGTTCACCCACCCCGCCGTCATCTCAGTTCTTCAGTAAACTTGGTGCTATATTTAAAGGCCGCCCCTGCAAAGAGCTAGCATTCTTCAAGGGATAGGAAGCTGCTGCAAACTGATGGCTGCCAAAGGGAGGAAACATCCTGCCCCCAGATTTAGTGCCTCCCTCGACGCCTGCTGGACGCAGTGGAGGCCCGCCACGATGTCTTCTACCCCTGCTCAAGATGAAGGCCAGCAAGCAAGGTCACCAATACAGCATGGGAGACGCTGGTCAGCGCTAACGCCCTGCAAAAGATGACAACCACCCAGTGCAGAAAGAGGATGAATGGTCTCACACACACCCTCACATCTCCATCAGGCTCCTATCCTCTGGAGCTCGCATCCTCATCCTCTCCATGGCTCTGCTCACCACACAAACATCCCACACAGTGCCATGCGTCCTGCTCACTCTCTCCATCTGTTTTAATGCGGGAGAAGCTGACTCACAGCATCAGGGAGAAGTTCCAGACCAGGGATGGAGTGGCCCACATTAGGCCCCTCACTTATTTTGAGGAGCATGCCATTGCGCTGACTGGTGAGGATGTGGACCGTGCCTGTGGCGATGGTGAGGTCAGCAGTGAACACCCACATGAGGATCCTGCACCACATCATCCCTTCCTCAACGCAACTGTGAGTGCTCTCTCTCCTGCTTTTGACTCTGCTGCCATACACTAATCATCTCTACTTTGGTTCACAGGGAGCTCTGCCAAGTGACCAACACCCTCAGCCAGCCAGTCCCTCCATCCAGGTCCTCACCTCCAGCCAAGAGGACACGTCCCCCATTGAAGAGCTGGAAATAAGCAGCTTGGAAGATCCATCACAGCACTTACCCAGACCCTTCACCAAGCAGAGACACACACCTTGGTGAGATCTAGATCTAGAGCAGGCTCAGGTTCACAATCTGGTGGTCACCGCACGGACACATGTCCTCAGCAGGAGAAGGCAGGTTCAGTTGAGCTCCCCAGCACTCAGAGGACTGCTGGGGAAGAGGCATCAGTGAGGTCTGAGTCAAATGACGCGCTTCTGGATTCTGTCTTTCAACTTATCGTGGAGAATCAGCAGAAGGTGGAGGAATATCATGTAAGCTGTTGGAAGCCCTCGACAGACTGGCACACAAGTCGGAGGAGTGCGTCCGCCTGCTCTCTTATGAAGTGGTGCCCACATGTGCGCGAATGAGGTCTCCATGGGAAGGATGGCACTCCCACCATCACCTACCAGCCAGAGCTCTTTCCTTTATGGGCTGTCCAGGTGAACATGCATGCTCCCTATCTTCGTGAGAATCCCACCCCATCCACATTGACCTCACCGACCTGCTCCTTCCCATCCCCAGGGTCCATGTCTGCCTCCGAATCCCCACCAAACTCCCTTGTCGTCCCTTCCACTGCTACCATCGCACCCTCACCATCCCACTGTACCGACTCACTCTGCCCTCTCTCATTCTCACCAATACTTCCTACCACACTCATTCTCACTTCACTCCCCAGGAGGCAGTCATTAGCTCCACAGACCCCTCCCTTGCAAGTTCACCTGGACATCTTCCCCTTACTCATTTCTCCCCCCAAGACTATTTTCTCCCCCCAACCCCCGGAGTCCTTCCCCTCTCCAAACTCCTTCCCTTACACCTATTTCCTCGGTTGCCGCATTCTCCCCCATTACACCCTCCTCCCCATACTCCTTCACCCCTCTCAACCTCCCCCCGCCGACACAATCATTGCCCCCCCCAACCTCAGACCCCAACATCATCATTGCCCCCCCAACCACACCCAACACCATCATTCCCCCCACCCCGTATACCTTCCTTTCCCTGTCAAACCTGGAGCTTTCTCTCTCAACTACCAGTATAAATTCCTCTCCTGCTCACAGCTGGACCTTCCTCTCCACCCCTTGATGAACATCCATAGCAGACCATGGCCAAGACACTAATGTCCCTAAGCAGACCTTCAATGGTCACCTTCCGTGAGCTGCTTCGCGGCAAAGCCATGTCCATTAGATCTAACCACCATGCAATGCACGTGTTCCTCCTGGGTCTGGATGCTGTAGGGCTTCAGCATCTTCTGCTCCCCGGTTGCCCTAACGGTAAGTCCCGACTTCTGCGCGTCATGCTTGTCAAGGGGTGCTAAGTGTGATGTCCTTTTATCTATGAGGCTACCTGGCAACTGTATCAACAAAAGCAAATTGAGCATATGGCTTGCTTGGTTTGCTCCAAGAATGGCTAATAGACTCAGTCCTGCAGAAAATGTTGACATGGCTTGGAGGGGAGTGCTAGCTTTGTTTGATTGACATCTTTATTACCATTTAATATCCTGACCTTTCTATAAAGTTATTTTTTAATTGCCTGTGTGTTTATTTATGTAAGATTAAGAGGTGTGAAGTGTATTAAAGCTTTTTTGTCATTGATACTATGAATGACTGATTGACAGCTTTATGAGAAGGTAAGGGGGCAATGTGATTCAAAGGGCTTTTAAATGTTTATCAAAAGTTAAGGACATGTCCCAACTCATGTGACAGTGTCACATGAGGGGACATGTAAGGGAAGTTTTTTTATTACCTTTCTGTCAACATTTGAATCGGAGCCAATCTCCGAGGTAGCACTTGCCTCAGGGAGATCTGTGTGCTCTTTCGCGCACATGCCTGAAAGAACGCACTCTCAGCTGAGGGAATTCAACCCCTCCAGCCCACACACATGCACAGGGAGCGCATAGCGCTTCCTGGCGGATGTCACGCTGGGTGGGCCTTAATTGCACCCACCCCCCCCCCCCCCCCCGATCAGAAGGCCGGTCACCAGCACCCACTCCCACAATTCCCCCCTGACAGGGTGAAAATGTTCCCCAATGAGGGTAGTGCATTTGATGTTGGTGATATGAACTTTGGGAAATCTTTGAGCGCAATGGGTAGTGTCTCTGCTTCTGAGCCAGGAGCTCTGGATTCAAGTCCACCTCCAGGACTTGATGGCCACAGGAGGTGTGCTCATAATGTGGCCAAACAGTTTATTAACCTGTAAACCCATATTGTTATGGCAGGTGGTAAGAGCAGGTCAGTCTCCTGGTCAGCTATGCTTGATGTGGAGTGGCGTTCCTCAGCTATAGCCTCTGGTAACAGGCTAGTGACCTGTTTCAGGAATAAACTAACTGTGGAAACAGATGTAAGCATGTAACTTCCGTGTTTCCCCAGCATCGGATTTGGGGGCGGTACCCCAGAGATGCGCTGGGGAAATCCCTCTAGCAAGTTCCCAGGTAAGGGTTTGCACAGCAATTGACTAGAAGTCCACACTTCCTCTGGACAATTGCGATTTAAATAGCAAACTTCCGATGGTTCTGCCAGGGTTATACCAATGGTTGGCCAGAAAATGTTAGAAAAACTTCTAACTTCTGACTAACTATTGTAAAGACCTAGGCCGACGCCATCGGACTCCCCCATACTCCCATGGGACTAGCCCTCCTTGGGATTCCGATACCCACATCCCCCCCCACCCGACCTGGGGATCCCTGACCACCCCCCCCCCCGGGGTCCGACCATGGACCCACAAAACCTCCCCCACCGGACCGCCAACCTTGGAGCACCATACCCCATGCCTTTCCCCGGACCACTCCTCCCAACCTACCACCACGCCACACCCCCCACCTCCCAGTCCATCCCCTTGGACCACCCAACCCCAGGCTAACCCCACCCACCTCAACCTCCGGACCACACCCCCAACCCCCAGACACCCCAAATCCTATTTACTTACCTTAGACACTTACGTTCCCTTGGCCTGTCAATTTCCCTGGCCCTTTAAACTTCTCTGCTTTACGGCAGCGAGTGCTGTTAAAAAGGGGACGTGGCCTCCTTGAATACGCTGTATCGAGACATCGCTGGGGCCTGTGAGGAGTCTTTCAATGCAGGCCCCAGGCAGCTCCGGCGAACAGAAGTGTCAACGTTATTTTCCAGACCAGGTAAGTAGGTACTTATTTCTTCTAATTTCTACGGGCCAGCACTTTCTGACGCTAGTTGGAGGTTACGGCCCCATGTGTTTCTGGGCAGTGGAAGAGGATCAAGATGGACTTTTGGCAAGGTACCACATGGCAGACTAGTCAGAAAAACAGGGATGCAAGGGCAAGTGGCATGTTGGAGCCAAAATTATGTCAGGGTCAGGAGGCAAAGAGTTATGGTCAACAGGTGTTTTTGTGACTGGATGGCTGTTTCCAGTGCGGTTCCACAGAGTTCAGCACCAGGTCCCATGCTTTTTGTGATATGTAGCAATGTTAAGGGCATGATTTAAAAAGTTTGCAGATGATACAAATATTGGTAGTGTGGTTGCTATAGATGCAGAAAGATACCAATGGACTGGTCAGATGGACAGAAAAGTGGCAAATATAACTCAAGTCTGGCGAATTGTGAGGTAATGCATTTGGGCAAGGCAATAAAGGGAATGCACAGTAAATGAGAGGATACTCGGAGCTTGCAAGCTGGATCCCAATATGTGGGGAAAAAATAACCTTGGACAGACCCAAATGAAGAAGTCTCTGTCATAAAGCGATTTCGACATTTATGAAGAACAGTCAAGTGCCTTCAGGACAAGCGAGCGCGATGCAAAGCGAATGCCTCCGTCCATCCATCCCTCCCACACTAACTTCATATGCAGTATTTGCAATAGGTCATGCAAATCAAGTCTTGGCCTAATGTCACAGATGAGACGACATAAATTGTTTTTATTTCTCTTGTTGAACACTCATCTGTCAAAGTGACAGGAGAATCCTTCAACTGAGAAGTGTAGCGGGATAGAGGGACCTTGGAATGCAAGTCCACATGTCCTTAATTTTAGCAGGATAAGTAGATAAGCTGGTTAATAAGGCATATGGGATACTTTCCTTTGTTAGTCAAGGCATAGAATATAAGAGCCATGGAGGTTATGCTAGAACTGTATTAAACACAAGTTAGGTCACACCTAGAGTACAGCATACAGTTTTGATCACTGCATTACAGGAAGAATGTAATCAAACTAAAGAGGGTACAGAGGGATTTTATGAGGATTTTTCCAGGACTGAAGAATTTTAGCTATGTGTTTTTCATTCATTCACAGAATGTAGGCTTCGCTGTCTGGGCCAACATTTATTGCCCATCCCTAACTGCCCTTGACTGTAGTCGAGTGGTGTCGTCCATATTGTGTAGGTACACCCACAGTGCTGTTAGGAAAGGAGTTCCAGGATTTTGACCCAGGAACTCCCTTCTGAACAGCTCCCCGTTACATGGAAGGTCATTGACCTGAAAAGTTAACACTGTTTTTCTCTCTCCACAGATGCTGCAAGACCTGCTGAGGCATTTCCAAAATTTTTTGTCTTTATTTTAGATAGGCTGACTTGTTTTCTTTGGAAGAACGAAGGCTAAGGAGAGACTTAATTGAGGCGCATAAAATTGTGAAGGGCTGAGGTAGGTTCTTCCTATCCTTTCAATTTCCATTAGTAGAAAGGTGAATAACCAGGGGGCATAGATTTAAAGTAATTGGCCGAATGATTAGAGGGAGAGTTGAGGAGTAGTTTTCACCCAGAGAGAGTGATGGGGGTCTGAAACTCAGCATGAAAGGGTAGTGGAAGCAGAAAGCCTCATGGAATTTAAAAAATGCTTGGAAATAAACTTGAAATCCCCCAACCTACAGGGTACGGTCCAAAAGCTGGAAAGCGGGATTAAGCTGGGTCCGAAGAAGAGTCACATTGGACTTGAAACGTTGACTCAGTTTCTCTCTCCACAGATGCTGCCAAGCTTGCTGTGTTTTTCCAACGCTTTCTGTTTTTGTTTCAGGCTGGATGGCTGTATTCCCGGCCAGCCACAGACAAGATGGGCCTAACAGCCACCTCCTCCGCCGTACGTGTCTCTGTGTTGTTCTATAGCCGAGGACGGGGGTGGGTAGGTAGGTAGGTAGAGGATGCGGAGAGAAGAGAGAGAGGCTCCTTACCGGGTGGGTGCCGCAGTAGGGAACAAGCCGGGGCGGGGCCCACCTTAGCAACGGGGCGGTTCGCGATGCAGCGGCCATCTGACCTGAGCACGTCTGACGTGCGTCCGAATACGCGTGACATCGTGACCAATGCGCATGATGTCAGGTGCGTCGGGGGCGGTCGGCCGCTGCGCGCTGGACGGGTTTGAATTAGCGGCTTTCACGTTCGAAGGAGTCCGAGCGTCGGATCCGGTCGGTGCGAAAAGGAAGGAAGAAGAGAGAGAGAGAGAGGAGGAGGGAGAGCGGGCGATCTTGCGGAGCGGGCCGGTTCGGTTAAGTGAGGATTTTTCTCTTTCAATATTGTTGACTCGCCGGTTGCGAGTTCCATTAATAAGATTTAATGGGGAGGAAAATTTTTTTTAAAATTATATATATATATATAGGACTAAGCTGGGTGAGAAGCAATCCGCCTACTTTTGACGTCGGGAGTACATTGGCGATGGACTGAAATTTTTTTTATGGGTTGGGTTTGTCCGGCGACGGGTGCATTCGTTTATCTTGGCACTAAATGAGCTTGTCGGGCCCTTCTTTCTTTTGTCTTTTAATTTGCTTTTCCGTGTTCGGCCAATAAAAGCTGTCGGCTCATTTTTTTTTATTGCTCCTTCAAAACTAATTTCGTTAGTAAATGTAGTTCCTCTTTTTTTTAGAATTTTATTCAGGTTGGAGCCTTTATCGCTTCAGGTTTTAAGATGGAGATCATGTCACGGGGAGGCTTCAGCCCTCCCCAGGTGTGAACTCTGGTATTTAATTTTAGTTGTTTTAGGCTCGGCGGCGTTTAGGGTTAAACCATTTTCCTCGCATACTTTATCCTCTGCTTCCCTTTTTTGTGTGTGGGGTTATCTGTCAGATAGGGCGCTGGTGTCTTACAGACGGACGGGTCCGTCTGCTCAATACTGTCCCCGCCGTGCCCTGCCCCGCCTGCGCCCCGGGCTCCGCCTCATTGGCTGGCAGCTGCTGTCTGGGCCGGCGGAACCGCGACTCCTATTGGCTGTTCATGACGTCAATCACCGTCCTAGTCGATATCTTTTTCTCCCCCCCCCCCCACCCCCACGCCCAGGGGAAGGAGCTGCAAATGTTGCAATGTCGGAGAGCCCGTCCTGATGCACATGGCTAACATGGCGCTAGTCTCTATCTTGCTCAGACCTTCTAGGTCTTTTTTTTGTAACTTTTTTTATAACATTTTTATTTCTTTTAATTCCGCCTGCCTTTTTTATTTTATTCCAGTCGTTCGCACGAGTCCATGAGCCGCCCTTTATTGCCCAAGGCGCCCTGTAACCTGCGGGTGAAGCCACTAGCTTTTATCCTCGATCCGTATTTAAATTTCGATGTTAGACGACCCTATATCAAAATACAAATCTAGAAATTTAGCGGCTGACATCACGAAATAAACTACATTTGAAGTACTGAGACAGGCAGCATTAAGAATACATTGGTACAAAAATAAAGAACAATGTTGAAGAGCAAGAGCTGGTTAATAGCGAGAAGTCACAGGGAGCACGTATTAAAGGATATTAGATGGCATGCTAAGATTTTTATTTCACAAGTAACAAAATTGTGTGGCTTTCGAATAGGAGTGAAATAAGCATTAATTTGCCTTGACGTTTTGCTGGATAAATACAAATTGCATCAAATGTGTGTTAAGATACCTCTGAGTGTTTGATTTGTTTTTAAGGATGTTATTTCAACTTGAATGTAACTTTCCTCTTACGTTTTGGGAAGTAATTTGTTTTAATTTGTTAATGTTGCCATTTAATTGAAGACTGATTTACAAAAGAGTATTACAGGATAAATTTTCATTCAAAAGTTCAGAAAAGCTTGGAGAGAAAATTCTGAAGTTTGGTTACAATTTTCATTTGTATTGCCAGGTGTTCTTGAGTTCAGATCATAATACCAGAATATCACATGCATGCCCTTAAACTATTTATTTCACTGATAGTGCTGCCTAGCTTCTTGAGGGCACTCCATTTGCTCCATCCCTTATCAAAAGGATCCCAGTATTACTGCTAGTGACTCTGCCAGGGCATCCTTGAGTTTCTTTGCACGAGTTTAATGCCATCTTGCCCAGTTACTTTATTCATATAGATCATATTCAAGTTATATACTGTATCCAGCAACTCTATATTGCTAATATCATCCCTGATTCGAACCATCTTGGAAAATACACTTTGCTATAAACCCTATAGTCATCAACAGCATTTTGTTATTGTGACCATGTTTTTCTTTAAGAGATTAAAATTTATTTTTTGCAGTGAATTGTTACAATCTGCACTGCCTAAAAGTTGGTAGGAGCAGATTCAGTAACTTTCAAAGTGAATTAGTGTATACTTGAACAGGATAATATTTGTAGGACTGAGGAAAATGGAGAGACATGTGACATTACCTCCTTCAGTGCTGTGTATTTCTATGGGCATTATTCCTCCAAGCACTCTAAAGCCATTTACTCAGTTGGCTACACCATCATCCTCTAAGCTGCTTCCTCCATTGCTAGTTGTGATGGAGTATCCTTGCTTGGTTTCATTGTTACTAATCCAGGTATTGTCAGAACATCTCTAGCCGTGAGTTATTTCCACACCATCACCTTTGGAGTCCTAAATGGTGATCCATCCTGGATCTCCACCTACACTGTGTTAATGTCCATGTCTACATGGATGGGACTCGGCTCACTTCACCACCTCTCTGCTGCCTCTGAGCTGTTTGTCCAACATCCAATCTAACAGGGGGAGTGGGATTAAGCTAGGTCCAGAAAGAGAAAATCAATGCACAGACTAGATGGCCCAAGTGGACTTTTTTTCCTAATCTGTTAACATTCCAAGGCACTTCTGGTAACTGTTTCCCAGTGTTCTGGAGTGGCAGTAATCATAGTTGAATGCCTGTATGCAGAGCACTTGTGTGCTTCTTTGGCCTGTTCACGTTTTCTCTTCACCCAAAACTCCCATTTCTTACATGTTGAACTGTTCTCACTTCTAGCTTAGAGCACAGTTTATTCCTGATAGTTAACCGCCTGATCCTGCCAACTGTTACCTGTCGCCACCTACTATCTGATCATTGCTCAGTCTCTGCTTTTGTTACATTTAGTGGTATTAATAATTGTCTCTTCTGTTTTGTGTTTTTTGTCTCTTCTGTTTTGTGTTTTTGCAGGCCACCTTGTCTGTGCTGGAATGTCATTGCTAAGAAAATCTCATTCTCCAGCATACACGTGTATTTGAGTTTGTTATATTCTGTACTCCTTTACAAATGATTGGATAAATATCCCAGATCTGGACACCTTGAACTTAAGTTCAAGGCATTTAACAGCTAAATTCATTTGTCTAAATACTAAACATAAATCTCAAAAGTCAACTGTACGTATTTTGACTTCGATTAAAATCTGGAACAGTACTCAAAAAGGCAGCGAATTCACCACCGATTACACATTCTCACATTTTGTACAAGAACATTTCACTGTTAACTCCTTGAGCTGAGTCTCAACACAGTTAATATGCTGAAAGTAATCCCATATGAATAAATTTTTAAAGTTTTTGAGCTATAGGTAAATTATAAAGGATGCAATCTCAGAAAAAAAGACAATGTTAGTCCATATTCTGAAAATGCTCCTGTTGCAATTAATGGTTATGATCAAGAGGTACAATTTTCATTGACTGCTGCAATGTTCCAAGCAGGGTGAGTTGATCACTCATTTGTTTACTGAGCTGCATGGGTCATGCTCTTGTGTTGCTGGAATCATTAATCTTCAAAGATGGTAGCCTTACAGATATTACCTGAGAGAGAGTTTATAATCAGGACAAGGGATTCAGGTGGTTCTGAGCATTTGCATGAATTCTTCCAAATTACAGTGTGCCTCAGGAATCAATTACGCTTACCTGCAAATCAGCAATAGCATACGTTTGACACATTTCTATTTTTGGAATGGTTTCTTGAATTGTATGTGACTCTCAAGATAACATTTGACCACAGCTAGTCTAGATGATGAGCTGTTACAACATGAAGGTTAGCTGTTCCCATGTAGCATGCTGTGAAAGAAAACATTTCAAATTGTGATGGCCTGGCCTCTATTGCTTTTTACTGTGGCATCTATTGTTTATTAAATGGTCCCTGAGCTTCATCTGTATGTAATGTTGAGACTAAATAGCAGTTATACAGCACTTTCTAATATTGCAATAAATTCACAGAGGAGTCATATAAAGTTGCTAGAAAAAGTAGCAAGCCTGAGGATTGGGAGCAGTTTAGAATTCAGCAAAGGAGGATCAAGAGATTGACTAAGAGGGGGAAAAATAGAATGAAAGTAAACTTGTCAGGAACATAAAAATGGACTGTAAAAGCTTCTAGAAGTATGTAAAAAGAAAAAGATTAGTGAAGACAATGTAGATACCTTGCAGTCCGAAACGGAAGAATTTATAATAGAGATTAAATGGCAGCGCAATTAAACAACTACCTTAGTTTTGTCTTCACAGAGGAAAACACAAATAACTTCCCAGAAATACTAAGGAACCAAGGGTCGAGTGAGAAGAAGGAATTGAAGAAAATTAGTATTACTAAAAAATAGTGCTGGAGAAGTTAATGGGACTGAAAGCTGATAAATCCCCAGAGCCTGATTAATCTACCTCCCAGGGAACTAAAGGAGGTGGCCATGGAAATAGTGGATGTGTTGGTTGTCATCTTCCAAAATTCTGTAGATTCCGGAACATCCTGGCAGATTGGAGGGTGGCAAATGTAACCCCACTATTTAGAAAAGGAGGGAGGGAGAAAACAGGGTATTGCAGACTGCTTAGCCTAACCTCAGTAGTAGGGGGAAATGCTAGAGTCTATGAGAAAGGATGTGAGAACTGGACACTTAGAAAACATCAGTGGGATGAGACAAAGTCAACATGGATTTATGAAAGGAAAATCCTGTTTGACAAACCTACTGGAGTTTTTTGAGGACATTACTAGCAGAATAGAAAAGGGACAACCAGTGGATCGTGGTGTATTTGAATTTTCAGAAAGCTTTTGATAAAGTCCCACATAAGACTTAGTGTGCAAAATTAAAGCACATGGGATTGGGGGTAATATATTGGCATGGGTTGAGAATTGGTTAGACAGGAAACAGGAGGAATAAATGGGTCATTTTTGGAGTGGCAGGCAGCGACTAGTGGGGTATCGTGGGGATCAGTGCTTGGGCCCCAACTATTCACAATATATATCAATGATTTGGATGAGGGAACCAAATGTATTATTTCCAAGTTTGTTGACAACACAAAACTTGTGCAATGTGAATGGTGAGGAGGATGTTAAGAGGCTTCAAGGCAATTCAGTCAAGTTGAGTGAGTGGGCAAATACATGGCAGATGCAGTATAACGTGGATAAGTGTGAAGTTATCCACTTTGGTAGGAAAAACAGAATGACAATATTATTTAAATGGTGACATTGGGAAATATTGATGTACAAAGGGACCTGGGTGTCTTCATACATCAATCACTGAAAGCAAGCATGCAGGTGCAGCAAGCAGTTAAGGCAAATGGTATGTTGGCCTTCATTGCAAGAGGATTTGAGTACAGGAGCAAGGATGTCTTACTGCAGCTGTACAGGGCCTTGGTGAGACCACACCTGGAGTAGTGTGTGCAGTTTTGGTCTCCTTACCTAAGAAAGGATACACTTGCCATAGAGGGAGTGCAGTGAAGGTTCACCAGACTGATTCCTGGGATGGCAGGATTGTCGTATCAGGAGAGATTGGGCCGACTAGGCCTGTGTTCACCAGAGTTTAGAAGAATAAGAGGAGATCTCATTGAAACATATAAAATTCTGACAGGGATAGACAGACTGGATGCTGGGAGGATATTTCTTCTGGCTGGGGATGGGGAGTCTAGAACAACAGGTCACAGTCTCAGGATATGGGGTAGGCCATTTAGGACTGAGATGGGAAGAAACTTCTTCACTCAGAGGATGGGGAACGTATGGAATTCTCCACCACAGAAGGCTATGGAGGCCAAGTCACTGAAGGAAATAGATTGCTGGACCCTAAAGGCGTCAAGAGGTGTGGGGAGAGCGCAGGACTTTGTTGTTGAGATAGAGGATCAGCTATGATCGTACTGAATGGCGGAGCAGGCTCGAAGGGCTGAATGACTTACTCCTCCTATCTTCTATGTTTCTAATAACATATCAAGAGGAAACATCCTCTCCACATCCACCCTGTCGAGTCCCCTCAGGATCTTGCATGTTTCAATCAAGTCGCCTCTTACTCTTCGAAACTCCAGCGGATAGAAGCCTAACCTGTCCTGCCCTTCCTCATAAGATAACCCGTCCACTCCAGGTATTCATCTAGTAAACCTTTTCTGAACTGCTTCTCATGCATTTACATCTTTCCTTAAATAAGGAGACCAATATTGTACATAGTACTCCAGATGTGGTCTCACCAATGCCCTGTATAACTGAAACATAACCTCCCTACTCTTGTATTCAATTCCCCTTGCAGTAAACAATAACATTCTATTAGCTTTCCTAATTACTTGCTGCACCTGCATACTACCCTTTTGCAATTCATGCACTAGGAGACCCAGATCCCTCTGCATCTCAGAGCTCCGCAATCTCTCGCTATTTAGATAATATGCCCCTTTTTAAAACTTCTTCCTGCCAAAATGGACAATTTCACATTTTCCTACATATACTCCATTTGCCAGATCTTTGCCCACTCACCAAACCTATCTAAATCCTTTTGTAGCATCCTTGCATCCTCTTCACAACTTACTTTCCAACCATCTTTGTGTCATCAGCAAATTTACCAACCATACCATCAGACCCGTCATCCAAGTTATTTATATAAATTGTAAAGAGTTGAGGTCCACAAAGCCTCAAATTTAAAATTTCTCACCCTTGTGTTCAAATCCGTCCGTGGTCTATTTCTGAAAGCTCCTCTAGCCTTACAACTGTGAGAACCTGTGTTGTTCCAATTCTGTCCTCTTGTTCCTCCCAACTTGCTTTGTTTTACCATTTGGTGCTGTGCCTTAAATTGTCTCTCCCTAAAGCTTTCCACCACACTCTTTCTTTTCTTCTTATGATGCTCCTTAAAATTTAAATTTAACTAAGATTTTAGCCACTGTCCAATAGACTCCTTTGGCTCACTGTCAATTTTTGTTTGATTTATTTTCCCATGATGTACCTTGGGATGTTTTAATGCTTTAAAGTGGTATATACAAGTTGTTATAACCACACTTCAGACTCTATATAAATGCAACTAAGTAAGTTCCTCCTAATGTTGCTTACTTTAAGATTGCAAATTAGAAACATGCTGGGGCAGATTCACTTTACATGAAATTCTTCGCTATTCTGACCAGATAGCAATTAAGGTACATAGAGATGTAAATTTGTGACATTCGAGTATTTTGACATTCTATTACTCCAAATGGGAGTAATGAGTGCAGGACGGCATGCCAGGAGCAGCACCAGGCATATCTGAAAATGAGGTGTCAATCTGATGAAGCTACAACACAGGACTACTTGCGTGCCAAACAGTATAAGCAGCAAGCGATAGACAGAGCTAAGCATCTCCATAACCAATGGATCAGATCTAAGCTCTGCAGTCCTGCCACATCCAGTAGTGAATGGTGCTGGACAATTAAAAAACTCACTGGAAGAGGTGGCTCCACAAATATCCCCATCCTGAATGATGGAGGAGCCCAGCACAGCAGTGCAAAAGATGAGGCTGAAGCATTTGCAGCTATCTTCAGCCAGACCTGCCGAGTGGATGATCCTTCTCTGCCTCCTCTGGAGGTCCCCAACATCACAGATGCCAGTCTTCAGCCAATTTGATTCATTCTACGAGAAACAGCTGAAGGCACTAAATACTGCAAAGGCTATGGGCCCTGACAATATTCAGGCAATAATACTGAAAACCGGTGATCCAGAACTTGCTGTGCCCCTAGCCAAGCTGTTCCAGTACAGCTAAAACACTGGCATCTACTTGGTTATGTGGGAAATTGCCTAGGAATGTCCTGTGTACACAAAGCAGGACAAATCCAACCTGGTCAATTACCGCCCCATCAGTCAGTCTACTCTCGATCATCAGTAAAGTGATGGAAGGGGTCATCAACAGTGCTATCAAGCGGTACTTGCTTAGCCATAACCTGCCCACTGACGCTCAGTTTGGGCTCCACCAGAGTCACCCAGCTTCTGACCTCATTACAGCCTTTGTTCAAACATGGACAAAAGAGCTGAACTGGTGAGGTGAGAGTGACTGTCCTTGACATCAAGATAGCATTTGACAATGTGGCATCAAGGAGCCCTAGCAAAACGAGCCAATGGGAATCGGGGAAAACACTCCGCTGGTAGGAGTCATAGCTAGCACAAAGGAAGATGGTTGTGGTTGTTGGAGATCAATCATCTCAGTTCCAGGACATCGCTGCAGGATTTTCTCAGGGGAGTGTCCTAGGCCAACCATTTTCAGATGCTTCGTCAATGACCTTCCTTCCATCATTAAGGTCAGAAGTGGGGATGTGCAATCATCAGTGAACAATGTTCAGCACCATTCACGATTCCTCAGCTACAGAAGCAGTCCATGTACAAATACAGCAAGACCTGGACAATGTCTAGACTTGGGTTGACAAGTGACAAACAACATTCGTGCCACACAAGTGCCAGGCAATGACCGTCTCCAAAAGAAAGGATCTAACCATTGCCCCTTGACACTCAATGGCATTACCATTGCTGAATCCGCCACTATCAACATCCTGGGGGGGTTACCATTGACCAGAAACTGAACTGGACTAGCCGTATAAATACTGTGGCTACAAGAGCAGGTCAGGGCTAGGAATCCTGTTGTGAGTAAGTCACCACCTTACTCCCCAAAGCCTGTGCACCATCTACAAGGCACAAGTCAGGGGTGTGATGGAATATTCTCCGCTTGCCTGGATGAGTGCAGCTCCTGCAACACAAGAAGCTTGACACCATCCAAGACAATGTCCACTTGATTGGCACCCCTTCCACAAACATTCACTCCCTCCACCACTGACGAACAGTGACAGCAGTGTACACCATCTACAAGATGCACTGCAGAAACTCACCAAGGCCCCTTAGGCAGCACCTTCCAAACCCAAAGCCGCTACCATCTAGAAGGACAAGGGCAGCAGATGCATGAGATCACCACTATCTGTAGGTTCCCTCCAAACCACACACCATCCTGATTTGGAAATATATTGCTGTTCCTTCACTCTAAAATTTACTAACTACTAAATCTGAGGAAAAAATAATAAAAACGTGACTCAAACACTCAGCCCTCATGCAATAATTAGGGGCCACACACACGCAGGTATCAGAAAGAAGGGGGAATAATAAGTCCAATGAAAAGAAATGGCTAAAGGGCATACAGTTAAGTGTCTTCTGTTGTCCTTGAGGTGGAGATTTTAAACATTGAGGCCAATTTTGGTTAGCTGGTTTCTTGGATGCAGTCAAATAAAGTTAATGTTGCAATTATTCTGGTAGAGTTGCCTTCTCGACCCAGACGACATGCTTATTCCAAAAGAGAGAGGCGGAGAGAAAGCCCTGAGCTTGTTTCCTCTGCTGAAGAATTTCTTGACAGTACCTGTGTCACTTGCAATCTCTCTCTAGTGATTGGCAGCCTTGCCTTGAAATACTTCACCCATTCTGTGTGGTTCTGTCTGTGGCAACCATTGTTTCAATACCCAGTGTTTTGCATTTTTAATGTCTCTCCCACAGACGGTTACGAGTTTCGATGGGTGCCTGGATTATGGGGAATGTTTGTCTTTACACTCCTCGCAGGGTGATTTGTTGGTTTCTCACCTTCACCTTGGAAGTGGCCTTGCATTTTTAAGCAGTTTGCTCTGTCTCCGTTCAAATTACAAAAGTTCCAGTCAGCTGAAAGTTGAAAAGTTATATCCTCGAAAAGGAGGGGAGGTGTAACACCTCCCCATCACAAAGAAATGAAATGAGATTCACAAGGTATAAAAACATAAAACAACAAAACGCATTCACTTCCATTCACACTCTTATCCTTGGTGTGGATTATTCCATCAGTTTTAACTGGGTCACTTTTAAGTTCTAGACAGGGAGTCTGCAATCATTTTCAACTTCCCTGCAATGTGGGTGATTTTTTAAGTGATATAGTTGGAAAAACAAACTCTGGAATAACCTTTCATTTTGAATTTCTCCACAAAGGTCAAAAGGTTGTGGTCAATATAGACTGTGGCCCTCTGTATCCATTTTATACATATATCAGTGTTCGAGAGCCAGCAATAAACCTAGCGTTTCTTTTTCTACTGTGGAATACCGTTTCTGATGTTTGTTCAATTTTTTGGAGAAGTACCTGATTTTGGGGGGGCTGTCTCTTCCTGATTTGTCCACCTGGAGGACAGCCCCTACCCTGAGGTCATGAGCATTGATGGCTACTTTAAATACTTGGCTAAGGTCTGGAGCTGCTAGACTTGGTTTATTTATTAAAATGGCTTTCCGCTCCTCGAAAGTTGACTGCCATTTCCCATACTACTTTTTTCTGTAGTAGGTCTGTAAGTGGGACAGCTACAGTTCTGAAGTTTGGGATGAACTTGTGGTAGATCCTGCACATCCCTAAAAAAAGCTCTTGATTTCCTTTTTTTGTGGAAATAGGAAGCTGTATTGCAACTTATACCTTTGCAGCTCTGGGCAGTACTTGTTCCTGACCCACCACAGGTAGGTCACCTGAGCCTTAGCGAACTCGCTCTTTGTGAGATTGACCACTAGGACTGTAATTTCTGGAAGAGGGCTTCATGTTCTAAGTGAGTTTCCTAGGTGTCACTCTACACTAGGAGGTCGTCTAGGTGCATAGCACAATTGGATAAGCCCGTCACAACCCGGTACATCAGCCTTTGAAAGGTGGGTGGGGCATTTAAGTTCAAATGGCATGACCGTACACTGGTATAACCCATCTGGAGTCACAAAGGTGGAGATTTCCATCGCGCAGGTGGTCAAGGGAACCTGTCAGGGTCCCTTGAGTAAATCTTTCTTTGTAATGTAGGCTGTGTCACCTACCCTATCTATGCAGTGTTCCAGGTGGGGGACTGAGTAGGAGTCGGCTCTGGTCACTGCATTAATCTTTCAGTAGTCAATGTAGAGCCTAGTGAAGCTGTCTATCTTGGGCACGAGCACAACTGGGGAGCTCCAGTTACTGCTTCTAGGCTCTATTAGTTGGTGCACTAGCATGTAGTTTGTCTCCTCTCGAACCTGGGCTAGCTTTTCTGGACCTAAACGGCAGAGATGTTGCCTTATGGGAGGGGCCCCTCCCACATCCACATCATGTAGAGCTAAAGAGGCGTAGCCTGGCTTGTCTTTACAGATGCTTTTAAATGCAATGAGCAGCCTTATCCGATCTCCTCGTTCTGCATTTAGGTGGGTGAGTATGATGTCCAATTTCACTCAAATTTCTGTTTGCTAGCTGGACAGTAGCCAGACTTCTCCCTCCAGTTCAACCTCATATTTCCTCTTGTCCTCTAGGTCTGTTGTTATTGGAAGACCATTACCTGCTTGTCCCCTTCTCAGCTGTGATATTGTTTTATTGTGTTGACATGGCACAGTCTTTGCTTTTTCCTGTGGTCTGGTGTATCAGTTAAGTAGTTTACCTCCCTAAGCTGGGCTTTTTGAGGTTCACTGGGTATCGGTAGGAGCAATAGCATGTTGTCTCTTGGCTGAAAGGTTCAGGCCCTGGCATGTTTGTCTGCCTGTTTTTGCATAGCTGTTTGGGAGATTAAGTGCTCTTGTGCCACGTCACGGGCGCTCATCAATCACTCATAGAACACGGTTACATAGTTAAATATGGAGACTTCTTCCTTCTGTTCTAAACATCTCTCCTCGATTAATTGAGGACCTCCCACTTGGTGTCCATAAACCAGTTCAAACAGAGTAAAACTGGTGGACTCATTGGGTGAGTCTCTGGTAGTGAACAGAGGAAAACCTAGTCCTTTATCCCAGTCAAGGGGGTACTCGTGGCAGTATGTCCTCATCATCATTTTTAGCGTCTGGTGGTACTGTTCCAGTGACCCTTGTGACTACAGGTGAAACGCTGAGGACTTCAGTTGGATCACACCCAGGTTACCCATGACTTCCTGGAATATTCAGGACATGAAATTTGAGCCCCGATCTGACTGGATTTTGATGGGCACTCCATATCGGGTAAGGAATTGTGTTAGTTACCCCCACTGTTATTTTGGCAGATATGTTCTCCGAGGAATGGCCTCTGGGAAGTGGCTGGCCAGGTCCATGATTGTAAGGATAGACTAGAAGCCCCCTTTTATGTTTTGAACAGGGACCCCACACAGTCCAGCGTGCACTTGCACTTTGCTGAATGGTTCCCCAAAAGCTGACATGGGAATCATGGGTGCAGGTTTTATTGCAGGCTGGGGTTTCCCCACAACCTGGCAATTGTGGCAGGCTCTGTAAAATCTTACTACATCCTTGTGGAGGTGTTGCCAGTAAAAATGCTGGCTGATATGGACTTGGGTTTTTCATATACCAACATACGTAGCTATCGGGATTTCATGTGCTAGGCTTAATATTAATCCACAGTACCTTGGCGGCACCACTACCTGGTGGATCACTGCCCACTCCTCATTTGCAGAAGAGAGAGCCCTCAGCTTCCTCTGCTGAAGACTTTCTGGACAAGGCCTATGTCACTTGCAATGTCACTTTAGTGGCTTACAGCCTTGCCTTGAAACACTTCACCCGTTGTGTATTTCTAAGAGGTATAGAATGGGTCTGCCTGTGGCCACCGTTGTTTCAATACCCAGCATTATGTTGCATTTACGAGTTTTGATGGGTGCCTGGATTATAAGAAATATCTCTCTCGTTACACTCCCCGAGGGTGATTTGTTGGTTTCTCACCTTCACCTTGGAATGTGGCCTTGCATTTTTAAACATTTTGCTTTGTCTCAGTTCAAATTGCAAAAGTTCCAGTCAGTTGAAAGTTGAAACATCATATTTTCAAAAATAAAGGGGCATAGCCTCATAACACATCTGATCAAAATTTATTGAATACCAACTGTAAAATTTAAGCTTTAAAAAAAAGTATCCAAAATTACTCAAATTGAATAGTTGCTTGTTTTGCCTGCTGTGACTTCCACTAGTTAACGCTGCAGTCATCAATTCTCAAAGATTGTGGTATTGTAGACCTTACCTGAGAACAAGGCAAGTGATTGTAATCCAGATACAATTCACATGATTTTTACTGTGAGTGACGAGAAGAGATTTTTTGGTGCACTTTCCTACCTGGGAGCTGAGAAGAGGCAGTCGGGTGTGGCATCTCAGCTGCTGAAGAAGCTGAGTTTTAAAAAAACAACTGTGACATCGCAGGAAACTAGTAAGTTGATTGGCCTGTAAGTACTTGGTGTAAGGGACAGCGTGTTAATAGCCGAGTTAGGACACAGGAGTAAGGTAGATCTATAAATAAAAAGAGCAAAAACTAAAATAAAATAAAAATAATTATAAAATAAAATAGTTAAAATAAAAATGTTGAATTAAAATAAATACCTAAAACACACGCCAGTGCAATTAAGAATTGTATAATCTTTAGTTTTATTTGTGGGTGGTACTAGCACTTGATAAGCACAGTAAAATGCTGTATACATAGGAATTATTCTAAATTAATTAAAAAAGCAACTAAATTAACTAAATAACATGTGTAGCACCTGTCTTGCCATTGTTATGTTGTAGCTGTGGAAGGCCAAGGCAATCCAGGACAAATATGATTGCGGAAAATGTCAGCAGCTAGAGGAATTCTGCATCAGGTTTATTGATCTGGAAGCCGAACTGCAGACACTGCACAATATAAGGGAGGGCAATAAATACCTGGTTCCAGAAGACGGTCACACCTCCTGGAATAGAGTCGTCTGTTTTGGCCAGCAGTGAGGGACAGGAGGATGTGGCCATGAGTGAGGCAGGTAAAGGTACCAAGCAGACAGGAGTGGAAGAGCCTCAGGCTTTGCAATTGTCAAGCAGGTTTGACAGTAACCACAATGTAGGACAAGTATACAAGAAGAAATATTGGGTGCTTGTGATAAAGGGACGGCAATAATCATGAGTGACTTTAATCTACACAAACTGGAAAAATCGGATTGGCAGTAGTTGTCTGGGTGAGGAATTCATAATGTTTTCGAGAGAGTTTCTTAGAGTAGCACGTTCTGGAACCAACCAGAGAGTTGGTTATTTTAAACTTGGTATTGGGTAATGTGACAGGATTAATTAATGACCTGAGGGCAAAGGCACTCTAAGGTAGCAGCGACCACAATATGATTAAATTTTATATCCAGTTTGAAAGAGAGAAGAGTGGGTCTAGGACTAATATTTTAAACTTAAATAAAGGCAACTCTGTGGGCATGAGAGCTGAGCTAGCTGAAGTGAACTGGGATACAAGGCTAGAGGATAGCTCAATAGAGGAGCTGTGGGAGACATTTAAGGGGATATTTCAGACTATTCAGAATAAGTATATTCCTACTATAAAGAAATATTCTAAAGGGAGGACCCACCATCATTGGCTAAATAAAGACATTAAGGAAAGCATCAAACTTAAGAAAAAAGCATATAACTGTGCAAAGATGGATGGCAGGTTAGATGATTGGTCAGAATATAAAGAATGGCAGAGAATAACTAAAAGGTTAATCAGGAGAAAGAAATTAGGGAGAGAGGAAGCTAGCTTGAAATGTGATAATGGATAGCAAAAGCATCTTCAGGTATTTTAAAAAGGAAAGGAGTAAGTAGAGTAGTTCTCTACCGAGTGAGAATGGGGAATTAATAGATAATAAGGAAATCATGGATGAAATGAACAAATATTTTGCTTCTGTCTTCACTACAGAGGATACAAAAAAAAAAATTCCAGTAATAAATGTAAATCAAGAGGTGGAAGGGAGAGGAGAGCTAAATGAAATTGTAATCACTAAGGAAGCCTTACTAAGCAAACAGTTGGAGCTGCAGCCTGGCAAGTCTCCAGGTCCTGATGGACTTCATCCTAGGGTCTTAAAAGAGGTGGCTAATGAGCTCGTAGACGCGTGGTGTTAATTTTCCAAAACTCCCTAGGTTCCATCAGACCTGAAAGTAGCAACTATAACCCCTCTTCAAGAAGGGAAAGAAGCAGAAAACAGGCAACTGTAGGCCAGTTAGCCTGACGTGTGTCATGGGGAAGGTGTTAGAATCGATCATTAAGGAGGTTATAGCTGGGCACTTAGAAAAACTCAAGGTAATTGGGAAGAGTCAGCATAATTTTGTGAAAGGGACATAATGTTTAACCAATTTATTGGAGTTCTTTGAAGGGGTATCTTGTGCTGTGGATAAAGGGGAGCCTGTAGACATACTGTGCTTGGATTTCCAGAAGCCTTTTGATAAGGTTATTGCCGAAAATAAAAGCTAATAGTGTAGGGGGTAACAAATTAGCATGGATAGGAGATAAAAACAAAAAACTACTGTGGATGCTTGGCTGGCTGGCAGAAAACAGAAAAAATGCGTCGTTTTCTGATTGGAAGGACGTAACGAGTGGAGTCCTGCAGGAGTCTGTGCTAGGGCCTCAACTTTTTACAATTTATATCAATGACTTAGATGAGAGGAACGAAGGCATGGTGGCTAAATTTGCAGATGACACAAAGTTAGGAAAATAGGTTATGAAGAGGGCATGAGGTTGCAGATGGATATAGATATACAAGATAGAGGTTGAGTGAGTCAGCAGAAATCTGGCAGATGGAGTATATTTGTGGGAAAATGTGAAGTTGTTCACTTTGGCAGGAAGAATAAAAAAGAGTATTACTTAAATGGAGAACGACTACAGAATTCCGAGGTGCCGAGGGATCCAGATGTTCAAGTGCATGAGTCACAAAAGGTTAGTATGTAGGTACAACGAGTAATTAGCAAGACTAATGGAATTCTCTCCTTTATTACGGGAGGAATTGAACATGAAAGTAAGGATGTTATGCTTCACCTATGCTTACAGGGCATTAGTGAGACCATATCTTGAATACTTTGTGCAATTTTGGTATCCTTATTTAACGAAGGATAAAAATGCATTAGAGGCGGTTCAGAGGAGGTTTACTAGATCGATACCTGGAATGAGTGGGTTGTCTTATGAGGATAGATTCGACAGGCTGGGCTTGTTTCCACTGGAGTTTAGAAGAGTGAGCAGTGACTGATTGAAGTATATAAGATCCTGTATGGTGGATGTGGAAATGATGTTTCATCTTGCAGGTGAGCCCAGAACTAGGGAGCACTGTTTTAAAATTAGGGGTCACCCTTTTAGGACAAAGATGAGGAGAAATATTTCCTAAGGGTTGTGTGATTTCGGAACTCTGCCTCAGAAGGCAGTGGAGGTGGAGTCATTGTTTTTAACACAGAGGTAGATAGATCCTTGTTAGACAATAGAATCAAAGGTTATCAGGGATAGATGGGACGTGGAATTAGAAATACAAACAGATCAGCCATGATCTTATTGAATAGTGGAGCAAGCCCGATGTGCAGAATGGCCTACTTCTCCTATTTCGAATGCTCATGTGCTCATTTAATTATACATACCCATTTTTCTTATTTTTTCACTGTGCTAACTGTATTAAAGTTGGGAATCTTTCCCGAGTGATTTGTAAGCTCTGAAGTTAGTTGTATGACGTGAGCTTTTCCTGTAAGATCAAGAAAACCGTACCGATCCTGTAGCCTGTAACATGTGAAAATGCTAGGTTATGCAATGTGTGATGAGTCTTCAGTTTGGCCCTTCTGTCCCGATCTATAAATTTATTTAAATTTTAACGGGATTACAAAATAATTGCAGGCATTTGGAAGAAATATTTCTCTCCAGTTATGGAAGGCCAGCATTAAATTCTTAGGCATTCCAGTCTGAAAGGCCTTAGTATAATCATGCTCTGTGAATTGAGCATTTCGGGCTGCTTTGGAATAAATGGATGTAATCAGATAGTAGGGGTCTACAATTTATTTTAAAAAGCCTTTGTAGGTGGTCATAACAGGCCATTTGGCCCATCGTGCATGTGCTGGGTCTTGTACACAACTTTGGCGGTTCATAATTGCCATTTGGTTGAGAGAGTCCTTGAACATGTCAGAATGATTCTTGTTTTAAATTTGTTCAATTGCTACTAAAGACCATAACTGCAGTCTTAAGTATTGTTAAAACTAGCACTGAACTTGTTTCTAATTCACCTGATTTTCAGTAACAGTTGAGTGCTGCACAGGTGCTTAACTGTACACATTGTCCTTTTGTAGCAGTTTTAGTGCTCTGCAGTGCATTCTTTCATGTGCCTTTGTATTCTTTCATGTGCCTTTTGAACTAACCTCATTGCCACCGTTGATTGTTGTGTAAGCTCCCTAAGTCCTCTAATGTGGTGATTTACATTCATGTTACATTTATAGATATGTGTAGAGCAAGAGGAATCAAAAATTATAGATCAGAAAGTGAGTGAAATACACCTTTGAGTCATATGTAGGAAGGAGATAGTTATTGATGCAAATAAATTTGAAGCACAAATTCATCTTAAGCGATATGCTGCAGTAATACAGGCCATTATCGTGACCTGGCTACAGACTGAGTGTAAATGGGAATAAATATTCCAGGCTATAGGAAATTCAGAAAGGTAAATTGGGAAAAGAGTAGCAATATTGATCATACTGAACACCAATAGGGGGGGAAATTGTATTAGTATGGAAATCAGGAAGACAGGCTTTTTTATTCTTTCATGGGATATGGGCATCACTGCCTAGCCAGCGTTTGTTGCGTATTCCTAATTGCCCTCGAGAGCTGGTGAGCTGCATTCTTGAACCACTGCAACCTATGTGGTGTAGGTACACCCACATATGTGAGGGAGGGAGTTCCAGGATTTTGACAGAATGACAGTGAAAAAACGTTGGTATAGTTCTAAGTCAGGATGGTGTGTGGCTTGGAGGGGAACTTGCAGATGGTGGTGTTCCCATGTATCTTCTGCCCTTGTCCTTCTAGGTGGTAGAGGTCGCGGGTTTGGAAGGTGCTGTTGAAGGAGCCTTGGTGAGTTGCTGCAGTGCATCTTATGGATGGTACACATTGCTGCCATTGTGCGTCAGTGGTGGAGGCAATGAACGTTTAAGGTGGTGGATGGGCTGCTTTGTCCTGTTGGAGCTCCGCTCATCCAGGCAAGTGGAGAACATTCCATAACACCCCTGACTTGAACCTTGTGAATGTTGGACAGCCTTTGATGAGTCAGGAGATGAGTTATTGGAGAGAGGGCAGAAGAGGTTTACAAGAATGATTCCAGGAATGAGAAACTTCAGTTATGAAGATAGGTTGGGACTGTCCTCCTTGGAGAGAAGGCGGCCAAGAGGAGGTTTGATAGAGATGTTCAAAATCATGAGGGGGCTGGACAGAGTAGATAGGGAGAAGCTGTTCCCGCTCGTGAAAGGATCAAGAATGAGAGGCCACAGATTTAGTGATTTATAAAAGAAGCAAATGTGACGTAAGAAAAAACCTTTTCACACAACGAGTGGTTTGGTTCTGGAATGCACTGCCACGAAGTGTGGTGGAAGCAGGTTCAATTGAGGCATTCAAGAGGGCATTAGACCATAATTTGAATAGAAACAATGTGCAGGGGTATGGGGAAAAGGCAAGGCAATGGCACTTGGTCATAATGCTCATTTGGAGAGCCAGTGCAGACACAATGGGCCGAATGGCCTACTTCTGTGCTGTTAAAATCCTGTGATAATCACTACAGTCTCTGAGCTGCTATCGTAGCCACAGTATTTATGTGGCTAGCCACGTTCGGTTTTTGGTCAATGGTAACCTCCATTATGGGGTTCGTGGAGGATTCAGCAATGGTAGTGCCCTTGTTTGTGTGTGTGTGTTAGTTAAACTAGCGATGATTAAACTGCAAGATTTAAATTTTCAAAGAAATGAGGTGAAAAGGAGGCATTTGAAATGGAGATGAGTAAAGCTAGGGTGAGGTCAACAGATACAGCATGAATGAACTTTGCATTTTTAGATAAGTGGGAAAGGTGTTTGATTTTTCAAACAGACATGAAAATATTTTTGTTTTTGTTGATTTTTTTTTTTCCCCCCCAAAAGTGCTGGCCACAATGGTGACATGAAAATCTTTTATATTCTGAGAAAAGTAACTTCTAAAGACAAGTGGAAGTAATGGGATTTACAAATCAAAAGAGATAAAATATACTTAAAGGAGGAGGTGACTGTGTGAAACAGACTTGGAAAAAGCCTCTAGCCACCCTGAAGGAATTTGCTGTCCTAGTAACCAAAGTTGCATTAAAAGCTTTTGAAAGTCCATTGTCCAGTGGGTGCTTGTGGTAAAATTGCTGGATGACTTTATAAATTTGGAATCTATTTGGACTGTTGCCTGAAAGGGAGTGTGGAGTTGTGAACCTGGTTAAGTAGAAATTTTGGAAGCTGTTATAACTGTAATCTTGTATGTGTAAGTTTTTTTTCTTCATTTGTTAATAAATGTTTTAATTTAATCTTTAAAATCTCTAAAGGTGGACTCATTACTTCTGACTTCAGTGGACAAGCCTTCTCATAATAAATACAAATTGCAAAACAGTTGTGATAGTGTGGCCAAGTTTTCCTTGTGGGTTTGATCAGCCTGACAGATACCACCTGCCGTATCACAACATCAGCCCAAGCCTGAATGTTGTACAGGCCTTGCTGGATATGGGCACAGACTCCTTCAGTAGCTGAGGAGTCGCAGATGCTACTGAATGTTGTGCAATCATCAGCAAACATCCCCACTTCTGACCTTATGGTCATTGATGAAGGCAGAAACAACATGGTTATGTTGGGAGATTTTAATTTTCACAAACGTGGCGAAGCAGGCTAGCTCAAGGAGTGAAGGTAGTTAATTTCTGAAATACATTTTGGACAATTTTCTGAAACAGTTTTGTTTGTTCACCGAACTGTTGAGGAATAAGCCCAGAATAGATTTAATGACAAATGACAAACCAAAATTGGTTAATCTAACTAAAGAAACATTTGCAAATAGAGGTCATAATATGATTGAATTTGTTATTGGGTTTGAGAGAGAGGGGGAAGCAAGAGAAACAAATCAGGATTTTAAAGGGATCAGTAAGCTGTGTGGATGGAAACAAGTTACAAAGGGACAAAGACAGATTAAATGAGTGGGCAAAACTCTGGGGACAATGTAGGGAAGTATGTAGGGAGCCAGGAAAAATAGATTGGAGTATTTTCCAAATAGCGAGTGATCAGAAACTGTGGAGCAAAGGGATTTCGGTGTCTAGATGCACAAATCACTAAAAACTAGCCTGCAGATACAAAGAAAAATAAGTTGATAACATGTTGGCTTTTATCTTAACTGTTGAGGTAGAAATGTATGCTTCAGTTATATGAACTTTGGTGAGAACCCATCTAGGGATTGCATTCACTCCTGATCACTGCATCTCAGGAAGGATATATTGAACTTGGTGTACAGTGCAAATTTACCAAAATAAGAGGTTGCATAAACTTGGTTGTCGTATTCCCTTGAGGTTAGAAGGTTAATGGGTGATGTATTTCAAAAGAATTTGATTAGTGTAGCTGCAGAAAAGTTATTACCCCTGGGAGAATCCAGAAGGGGCCAAAATCTTAAAATCAGAGCCAGGCCATTTGCAAGGAATTGGGAACCACTTTTTCAACCGAAGGATTGTGAAAACATGAAACACTCTCTGCCAAAACACTGGATGCTGACTAAATTGAATTTTTTCACACTGAGACCAACAGTTTCTATTAGAAGAAGTTATCAAAGGATGTGAGTTGAGGTACAGATTAGCAATCTAATTTAAATGGTAGAACAGGCCGAATGACCCACTCCTGTTCCCATGTTTCAAAAACAATTTCTCCTCTTAATACCCTTTAGACCAAGTTTATCAGGTTGCCCTTGATTGGTGTCTTGTCTGGCTTTCTGTTATTGGAGTGAGAGTTTTCTATATGACTTGTCCACCTTTTTGTCCCCTGCACACTTGCAGCAGTACAAAATAATTGTCTATTACAGGGGCATAGTATTTATAGAAGTAATTGACTACCACAAAAAAGTGTTTATCTGACAACTGTTAACAACTAAGTGGTCAGAACTAATTTCAAAGTACAGAATAACACTTTGGTCAGAGTGGTGATTTATGAATTATAGTCATCTTATAGATGGCTTTAATAGATGAACTTTGTTCTAAATTATTCTATTGAGTGTGGGAAAGTAGTTTGCACAGGATGTGCATTTCTCTTTACTTCCTCCTCCCAACATTCCCTTTTTCCTTGTGCATTATAGATCGTCTTTCATTAGTGCTGAATTCACTCATGTTGGAGGAATGCATGACGAGTTGTTGTCTAATGATACACTACATGCAGCAATGTAAGTTGCATCTATCACTTTGTGATGGTCAAATTATGTGATAAGCCAATTTTGTGTACTCAGTATCTGCAGCTAGCCCTCTAGAAAATAAATGTGAATGTTACCCTAAATTTTCATTTTTCGTGTTATGATCAATGATCCAGAGCTGGATGTCAATTCATTGCATCTGTTCAAATAGTTTGAATTCCATAGTTTAAAAGCCTATTCAGTTGAATAGGCTTTAATTTCAATACTAATCAGGGTCAGGACAGCTGTGTGCACGTTTGGGAAGAACTGTGATTAATATGTAATACTATAGCAACAGTTGCTGGATTTTTAAAAAAGTATTTCCTGTATAACTTGAATTAAATAATATGTGGTTCCTTCCAATGCACAAATATACATAATGTTGATGTCTAACAATAGTAACTTATCAACGCTAGCTTCCCTACCATCAAGACCCTGGGGGTCACCATTGACCAGAAGCTTAACTGGAGCAGCTACATAAATACTGTGGCTAGGAGAGCAGGCCAAAGGCTGAGTATTCTGTGGTGACTAACTTGCAAGTCAGAAGTATGCAGTGCCTCCTTGCTTGCCTGGATGAGTACAGCTCCAAAAATGATTGAAATTTGGCACCATCCAGGACAAAGCCCATTTGATTGGCTTGCCATAGCAACAGTGTGCACCTTCCAAACCCACAACCTTTATCATTTACAGGAAGAGGGCAACAGGTGCACGGGAGCACCACTGCCTGCAATTTCCTCTCCAAGCCACATACCATCCTGACTTGGATAATATGACAGTCCCTTTATTGTCACTAGGTCAGAATCCTGGAACTCCCTCCCTAACAGCACTGTGGGTGCACTCACACTGCATGGACTGCAGTGGTTCAAGAAAGTGGTTCACTGCCACCTTCTTGAGGGCAATTAGGGATGGGCAACAAATGTTGCTGTTGCCATTGGCACCCACATCCCACAAAACAATGTTTTTAAAAAAGTAAACTTTTAGCTCTTATGTATGCAGTTCTTATTTGTCTCTCAGAACGTTATACAATTCTGTAGCTAACCTATGTGAGGGAGGTCCATTTACAATGGCAGCCATCAGGAGCCACAAAATTGCAACTCAACAATATTGTTCTACTGAAACACAACAAAGATACATAGAAGTATGATGGCAAATCTCAATTTTGAGATTGAGACCTGCAATTGGCCCATTCCTCATCTACATACCTTATATTCAAAATGACAAAACCTTTCAGGACTGATGTATATGTTGTATTGACATGGAGTCATTCTTTGGTGCTAGATCTCGGATGTCAAAAGCCTATCATGGTAGACTCCTCGTTGATAGTGTGTGCCCAAGCTAAAAATGATTTGGTCGTCTTCTGTGGGTCCTCTTCTGCTGAGCCTGATGAGGGATTGGCATGGATGTCCAGGAACTGACAGTTCATATTGTAATTGGTGCTTGGGGGAATTTCTGCAGCTGCACCATCTCTGGTCTTCCTCTGGGCATTGTGGATGCTGAGAGTTTGGAGTAGGTGGTCTTTGAAATATACTGAACCACATTTCAATGCTTGCCTACACGTGGGCTGGCTAGCTGCAATGTTTTCCCAAGAGAGGTGGTCTGCAATGCAGAAGTTTGTAAGGCACTTTCTCTAGGATGTCCTTGTATTGTTTGTACTCGGCTTTAACTTTTGTCCCTTGTTAGGCCTTTTGAGATCACTATCCCTGTTGAAGACCTTAGCAGAATTATCATTCACACACTGCTCCCTGATTTTTAATTTTTAACTTTTAACCTCAGCGAAGGGCCCCGATCCTGCTCCCTTCCTGTCGGGCCTCAATAGTAACCTGCTTTTGGACAGAATTCACCTGGAGGAAAGCATTGTAGTCCTGCTTTTAAATGTGCCAGTTGAGTCCCGATATTACGGGGACCTAACAGCAATTTTATTCTGATACCTTAGATTTAGCCTGTCAGAGAAGCTCTCTACCATCCCTTGCTATCGGAATATGCATTATTGACCAGAGGAGGTGCAGGCACATAAGTTTATTTTTAAAAACTTAGGTTTCCTCATGGGCCAAGATTATAATAACCCCTCCCTGCCCTTCAAACCACTCACTCTGATGTTGATGATTGTTCTCACGATTCCTGGTGGATAGCTTCCGCTGCCCTAATTCCTGCCTCTGCCCATAGGCCAGGTCGTGGAACCTGATGCAGCTTGCTTTGGAGTGCAGGAGTCCTGTGAAAATTATGGAAATGAAGCTTGGTTGTTAAATGTGCTGAACCTCCACATCTCCATTGTTTCCTGGTGTACCTCCTGCTTTGGGATTTGCGTGCACCAGTACTGCCACCACATCCCCACTCCCAAACTTGTTTAATATCAGGGCTTCTGAAAGATTATTGACCTAAAACATTAACTGTTTTTCTCTCTCCACAAATGTTGCCTGCTAAGTATTGTCTGTCTACATTTTTATTTACTGGATTATTCAGTTTATATTCTGTGAGCATAGTGATCTGGAGAGGTCTGTTCTTAATACAGTTGTTTCATTTGTTTTTAAATCCTGACTAGAATTCAAGGTCAGTTGGTAACAATTCTGAATTGTATACAAATTACTTTATGTAATTGCTGAGGCTTCTTGACACATACTTAAGTAACCAGCAAAGTCAAAAAACCTGGATGCCATCTTCTAGAATAATTCTAATTATCACTCTTCAGTGACTTTGTCAGATTTAAATAATTCAACTTTACAGTTGCATTCTTATGAACTCTGGTCTCCAATGTGGAAATCAACCTCTGACATGAGTTCCAGAGTTGGTGATTTTACCTAAAGTTTCCCCCGTCAAGAGGTTTTCCTTAATTTGTGCAGCATTTTATCCCTCAAAAATAGCATGGATTCTGCTTTTCTGAGGTGCACACTTTTGAGAACGAGATCATTTATATTCTACAGAGCATGCACTTTTGAAACTTAAAGCATTTTGCAAGTAATTCATAAATTTAAGCGCACTTTAGATTGTCAACACTTAGTTGGGACAGCTAGCTTTGAAATTGTTTCAGACTAAAAGGTTTGTCTAACTAATGATTGAAACATCTCTCATACTTTTCCTTTGCAAATAGTATTCAGAATTCCCCTGTTAGAAAAGTTGTATTTTCATGTCTGTTATCAATACAGTGAAATTATTTGTAGAACATCTATCTTAGTGTTCTATTTAGAAATGGAGAATGTGTCCCTGTGTACAATGTGTGCTTCCCCCAGTGAGGATTCTTTAGCAAATGCCTTTATTACCCTCAGATCTCTACGCTCCTCCAATTCTGACCTCTTGTGTACCTTCCACTTCCTTTGCTCCATCTTTGGCGGTCATGCCTTTAGCTGCCTAGGCCCAAAACTTTGGAATTCCATCCCTAAACCTCTCCATCTCTCTACTTTTCTTTCCTCCTTTAAGATGCTTCTTTGGCCAAATTTCTACTCACCTGTCCCAATATCTTTGTGGCTCGGTGTCAAATTTTGTCTGGTGATGCTCCGCTGAAGTTTCTTTAGGGCATTTTACTTTTTGTGAGAGGTCTGTGTAAATGCATGCTGTTGGGTCTATTGAAGAAATGGAGGCTAACTGCGTTGTGAAGCTTTCATTCTTAAATCTTCTGGGCTTATAGTACATTTCTGTTAGGCACATGGTCCCTCATACATTGCCTACTCAAGACTGATGATTGACTGACTTTTTCATCATCTTTTCTTTGTGTACACAGGCAATCATGTGGCCTTCCCTCCTCCATCTGTTATGTTGTGACAGCATTGTGCTATGAATTGTTCTGGTAGATCTTCACCCATTTTAATGCATCGTAGTTGGGATTCCCAACATCAAATCCAAAACTCCCTGAAGATGCACTAAATAGCCTAAATAAAGCTGTTACAAAAACATATGGGATTCTGGGTTTTATAAATTGAAGCATAAAGTACAAAAACAAGAAAGTTATACTATATTTATAAATCACTGTTTAGGCTGGAGTATTGTGTCTAATTCTGGGCACCACACTTGAGAAAGGATGGCAAGGCCTTGCAGAGCATGGAGGGCAGATTTACTAGAATGATACCAGGGATGAGGGACTCTGGTTATGTAAAGAGACTAAAGAAATTGGGTTTGTTCTTGGAGCAGAGATTAAGGAGAGAGCCATATATTTGTTTGTTGATGAAGAAGAATTGGTGAGCGGAGCATAAAATTACCAAGGGACATTGATAGATTAAGTCAGTAGGTATGGCAGTAGAGGATAGATTTCAATGCAGGTCAAACATTTTGGACCAAAAAGATCTTGAATATAGAAATGGTGAAAAGCTAGGAACTAGAAGTCCAGATGGGTTTAGGGATCCATATAAATAGGTTGCTAAAATGTGATTCAGTGCAAAAGGTAATCAATCAATAAGGTTAGTGGAATGTTATCCATTATAGAGCTAGAATATAAAGATAAGTTTTGTTGCAGCTATGCAAAGCTCTGTTTAGATCACTCCTGGTGTACTGGGCACCACACCCTTAAAAAGGCCATTGGCCTTGGCAGGATCATTGTGCATTTCATCACAATGTTCCTAGTAACCTATGGGTTAGATTATGAGGAGAGTTTATAAATGTGACTTGAATTTTCAGCAACATAGGCAAAGAGCTGATTTTTTTTTTATCTATGGCTTTAGAATCTTGAAAGAAATGATACAACAGATGGAGAAAAATATTTTCTGGTGTGGAGGTGTTTTGGTCAAGGAGATACAACCTTAAAACCAGAGTCAGGCCATTCAGGAGAGGAGTTAGGAAACATGTCATACAAAGGGGGTCACGCACAAAGCTGTAGATGCATGCTTAATTGACAATTTTATATCTGAGATTGATAGAATTTTGTTAGCCAATGGTATCAATAGATATGGAGCCAAGGTGGGTAGATGGAGTTAGATACAGATCAGCCATGATCTCACTGAATGGTGGAACAGGCTCGAGGAGCTGAAAGATTTACCCCTGAACAGTCCTGTGTTCCTAATGGGTGTTCAAAATTATGATGGACACAGATTTAAGGTAGTTTGCGAAAGAATCAGAGGGAGATGACTTTTTTCACAAAGCAAGTTATGATAATCTGGTATGTACTTCCTGAGGGTGGTGGAAGCAGATTCAATAGCAACATTCAAACAAAAATTGGATATATACATTTGCAGGGCTATGGGGGAAGAGGAAAGGAGTGAGACGAACTGGTTATCTCTTTCAAAGAATGACCATCTTTTGTGTTGTATGGTTCTATGAATATAGCTAAAAGCCTTTCAATCTGTTCCTCTGATACAAATCACATTTAAAATTTGGAATTAAAAACAGTCAGCACATCAGGTAACATTGCAGTTTAGTGTCACTAAACCAGGATATCCAGGCATACGATCGTAATAAAATGTTCTGTTAATGTTCACATGACTTTGCTAATGCTGAAAATTAGATTTGTACCCTTCTCTTTCACTTGAACTAAAGTATAAAAGAAAGCTAAACTTTTTCATTAGTCCTCCTAACTGTTGCAACTTTCATACCAGATTTTTATCAAAGTAACCGCAGTACCCTACAGTCAGCTGAACAGGGAACCCACACTAAAGTATGTCCCAAACTTAGATATAAAGGCAACCTGAAAGCCAACCTAAGAGCTTGGAAGCTGGATCCCAATACATGGGCAAAAAATGACCTTGGACAGATCCAAACGGAGTAGTCTCAGTCATCATGATTTTGACCTTTGTGGAAAACAATCATGTGCCTTCAGGACAAGCAAGCGTGGTACAAAGCCAATGCCTGCATTTGTCCCTCCAACACTGATTTCATATGCAGTATTTGCAGTCAATTATGCAAATTGAGACTTGGCCTAACATCACACATGAGATGATATCAACCTAGACTGTTAACTTTTTTTTGCTAAACACTCCCATCCATTGAAGCAACAAGAGAATCCATCAACCATCATCAGAGAATCTTGTAATCTAAAGACACTTCAAATTAGAATCATAGGCTACAAGGTGGAAGTTGCAAGAGCTTTTTGTTTATGTTCCATGTTTCCACTTTAAGGGGCAAACATCTTTTGTCATTTCAAATGATAAGCCTAAATGATGTATTAATGTGTAGTGTTCAAATTTTTAGAGTTGTACAGCAGGGCAGCTCTTGTCTCCTTAGCCCTCAATATTGATGTGCATTGCACTTTTTGTGCGGCTGAATAATGTTTTTTGTCATAGTTTTCCTGTGCATAGTTTAAAACTTCAATTGCTTTTCCAGGATTAAAAGAAAATGGCAGTGAACGTTTATTCTACATCTGTGACCAGTGACAATCTAAGTCGGCATGAGATGCTGGCATGGATTAACGATTCTCTTCAATTGAGCTACACGAAGATTGAACAACTGTGTTCAGGTAACTATAATATGATTGTATTGGAGTGGTGCCGCGAAAGGATATACACATATTCATGAAAGGTTATAAAAGGATCCAAATTTGGGATATGGGTAAATGGAAAGCATCCACCAAAAAAATACTTGTCCTCTGCAATTATATTGACCTCTTTCTGTTTTTGACTCTCACCTCAAAATAAATTCCTTGCTTTTTAAAATTTTCCTGCCCTCCCCTGCACCTCCACCCCAATCCCAGAACATCATGCCAGCCTTGGCTCAGTGATGGGACTCTGATCTGAGTCAGTAGATCATGAGTTCAAGCCCTACTCCAGAGACTTAAGCACATAATTAATTTCAATGCAGTTCTGAGGAAGTGCTGTGCTGTCTTTCAGATGAGATATTGCATTGAACCCTGGTCTGCCCCTCGGGTAACCTTAAAAGATGTACGCTACTATTCAAGTGGATCATGGACGTTCTTCCAGTGTTCTGGCCAACTTGCATCCCTCACCCAACACCTAAAATGGTTGATTTGGCCCATTTATTTAATTGCTGTATTTGGATGTGTGCAAATTGGCTGTTGCTTTTCTCTACATCACAACAATGACTGCATTCTTAAAAATATTCACATGAATGTGAATCTCTTTTGGGATGTCCAGAGATCTTGAAAGGTGCTATGTTAATGCAAGATCATTTTCTTTTTAATTCATTTTCTCTTCTGTTTTCATTTTCCTCTTTCTTACCTTTATGCTTATTTCCCATTCTCACCCTTTATTCCTTACGAAATTCCAGATTTTCTGTAGTGTAGAAATTTAAGATGCCTTTAATTCCATGTGGAGCTCCTGTGCCATTCTGGCCCCAAAGTGCATATTTCTCTCCTGAGTTATAGGATATGAAAAGAAAAAAAAAGAGACTTCCATTTATATAGTGCCTTTCATGACTTCAACATCCCAAAGCACTTTCCAGTCAATTAAGTATGTTTGAGTGTAGTCAGTGTTGTAATACATGAAACCCAGCATCCAACATGTGCACATCAATGTGATAATGGCTAGATAATCCTTTTTTAATAATGTTTGTTCCATTTTGGCCAGGACATTGGGGTGAATTCCCTTACTGTTTGTCATGACAGTAGCATGGGATTTTTACAACCACCTGTAAAGCATGGATCATCTGACAGACTGCATCTCTGGTGCAGCACTGCTTTGGTATTGAACTGGACTGTTAGCTGTGATTGTGTGCTCTAGTCTCTAGGTGGGATTGAACCCACAAACCTTTGACTCTGAGGCAAGAGTGCTTCCAGTGAGCCATTACTTACAGAATTTTAATGAGCAAATTTCAGCTGAACATTTAAAGACCATTATATATCTTTCTACTTCATCTTCCCCTCTGCATAACTTTGTGTTATGCTTTGTATTGAAAGGGGAAACACAACACTTCATTTATGGCGTGTCTGGTCAGTGAGCAGCTCAACTGTGTGAGCGTGAAAGTCTCTAATTTAACTTTACTTTGTGTTGAATTGGCCACTTCACTGAATGCAGTAGCATGGAGTGTTGCAATTGTCTTTGGTTGGCCTGGGTTGAGGAGGGAAAGAATGACCTTTTTGAAAGCACTAGTGTGATTGATACCTTCAGGAGAGAAGTCAAGTGGAAAGTCAGAAGATCCAATTTCTCAATTTTATTGGATAGCTAATGTTAAACCCAAAGATTTAACCTTTCATCTTTGACAGAGAAGTTAAAATTAAAGCAGTACATCTGGAAGACTGGCAGCCATGGATTTCAACGTTGCACACCTTATGGAATTTATCAAGTGAATTGCAGCCGTAAAGAGGGGGAAGGTTCCAGATTTAATCTCTGACCTCTGTTGATCATGGTGGTGGTGATTAGATTGCTATGACTGACTGGAGGAGATTAAAAGTTTTCCAGAATTTCTGCTTCTAAGCTCACTTGAACAACCTGTTCAGAAGAGTTCTGTCACCCTCGAGCAAATAACTGCCTGCATTCTGTTAAAGCTCATATATACCAAATATCCGTTTGCAGCACTGGCTTCCATAGACTAATACTGCAGAATGGAATCAGTGGGTAGGAGGTATTGGGGTGTGGCGGCACAGAAAAAGTTGGATGAAAATAAAAACTTGCATTTTAGAAGTTCAAGTCCCACCAATTATAGAGATTTTGACATGGAAGGAGGGAAGGAGTCTATTACCATAATTCATCTTTCATTGGTAGGTAGCAATTTGCCCAAATACCTGCCCTTATAGCTCTGTTTCTCAGTTTGAAATCTCTTTTGTGTGTATGTGGGTGCTTTCCTCCCAGGAGTATCTCTGACGCTTGCCTGTCCATCTTAACCACCTACTCCATGAATTTTTTGCCCTTGTTGATGGAAGGTACGGGTAGTATAGATAGATGTTGACTTTGGGAAGTAGGAGGAAGATTTTAAAAAGTGTATGATCACTTTGGATGGTAGGTTATTGGGTGCTAGCAATTAATATAAAGTTGGTGGTACTCCACTGCAGCTTATTAACATCAACTACCTAAGTCCTACAATTATGACCACAGTCGGTGTTAATTGCTGCGCAAAGCAAATCCCAGAGGGAAACTTGGCTTATGGACTGTAACCTTTTTTTTTGTATTCTGAAACCAAGAAGACAATGTACAAATCTCAGCAGTAAGAGGTCCAGTAACACTTCTGGATTTTAAAAATTAAAAGTAAAAGTTTTATTAATAAAATCAAGAAAACGTCTCACAAGATTACAGTTACACAATTAAGGTTAGTCTTACAAAACATTCTTTAAAAAGTCGCTCTACTTGGTCAAACCCACAAGCAACCACTTTCCAGGCAACACACCCTAATAGATGTTTAAATATGAAATCCAGTAATATTACACAAGACAAACTGCTATAGCTTCAATAGAAGTATACCACATGACCTTCACCCTCTTCCGCTCTGTGGTGGAATCCACTTCAGAATAAAACTGCTTGCTGCAACCCAAGACCTTTTTGGCCCCATTTGGTCACTGTTACCCTTGTCACAAGCTGAAGATTTTCTGTCGATACTATTTCTATAAGTGAATCCCATGCTCGTTGCATGCCAGAGCTGACTCACTACCAATATCTACTTTTATTACAATAATGCAATGCAGGGTTGTATCAATAGGTGATCTGACAAAATATCTGGTTAAGATTAGGTCAATAAATAATTAGTAAAATGCTTTATTAGTAACTGAACATTCAAAGCAAGTTATGTTTGAGGAATAAATTTTCGCTAGAGTACCAGAATAGCTCCTTGGTCTTTGAAAAACTAACATGGGGATTTTTTTCATATCTGCATAAACAGGCAGGTATTGGTTTAATGCCTCATCTGAAAGATGGTGCTCCAGGGCACTATGAAAAGAGTGGTGATTTGCTAGAAATGTCAGCCTAGATTGTGTTGAAATTTTGCACCCGTACAGGACAAGAACTTTGAACTCACGCTCAAGCCCAAAAAGTAGTTGCTCAGACTGTCATTTGCTGGACCAGAGCAGTAAATTAGAAATAATTTAATTTTCCAAACTGCAGTATTAGCATGTGATGCCCCAGAAGACTTGAAAGATTTAGTGTGCATTTGGTTCAACCCATAAGCAGGAAGAATCACCAATTGGCCCATCTATCACCAGAATTGCACTCCCTCATAAACTGCCTTACAATCCTCCTCCTACTTGCAGCTAGAAAGGGAAAGTAAAATAATCAAGGGCTACCACGTACCAAGAAATCTGCAAAGCCCGATGAGTTGATGTCCCATCAAATGCAAAAGGGTAGACAGACATTGGGCCTTGCAATTCCTGCAAAAGTTATGTGCTAGTTCCTGATACCAGATGTCCATCCTTGACTTCCAAGGAATGAATCTCTACCTCCTAGACCCGGGACAAAACCCAGGCACTACCACCCCAGCTATGTGGTTCTATTCAGTACGATTGGACAACACTTAATGCCCCCAATACATCACCTCAAGGAATGTGTGAGGTTCATGCCTAAACCCGATTAGCTAAACCCTCTCAGTAGAATGCCAATTAAGTCAGCATGATTGCAGGGTACAGTAGCCTCACAGAACAAGTCCAAACGACTTGGAGTAGGAGGCTTGGCTTAAAAAAAAGGGGCTAAGCGAGTCATTCCATCATCTTTGAGTATGTGGAGCATTAAAACAAAAATAGTTTATTCATCCAAGGCACCAAATGAGTTTAACTAGAACTCAAGAACTAACTGGATAACCCTGGACAGAGCCCACAAAGAACTTGCCCTCATAAGTTTGGATCCCAAGTACTGCAAAGTGTTTATGGTATGTAACCTTGACTTCCAGATGAAAGAAATCATTTATGGCTTGGGCAAAAGTCTCAGGGCTATCACACATGAATGGCCACTGGATTTCAATTTATTCAAGCTCTCAATAGCACCAAACTACCCTGTAAAGCAAAGTCATAGAATATAGGATGTTATACTCTGCCATGCCTAAAGTCCTGAAAGATAGTGACTCTTGTTATGACCCTGGACGAGACTCCCAAGTTCTTGGTACGGTCCATCTAGGGACCAGTAGCTTTTTGTTTAAAGTAGGCAAAGTGTGAGATTCAAGACACTTGCGAGGAGAATAAAGCCACAAGGTTCCACGAGTTTAGAACAAACCAAGACAAACTTTACTATACAAGGTCAGAAAGGTCAGTTGCATTTCTCAGTAATTCACCCAGATGTCAGTAAACACTGACTCAACAAGTATTGTTTGATCGATCTCTCTCTCTTTCTCTCTCGCGCTCTGACGCTCGCTCTCACGAGGGATTCCAATCTTCAGCTTTGAAGATCCCACCTTGGAATTCTCTCTAAAAGTCGCTCCAACTCGGATGGCCTCAATGACAGCCCATCTTGCAGGTTTCAATCTCATCTCCCAAGATTCCGTTCCCCTAGATTCCCGAGTCTGCACTCCAGCACTAATTCACAAGCACACCTGCAGCTCTTCAGCTGTGCTGAGTAGAATACTACTACTGCAAAGGTATACCTTTGGCACAATGGCCTGCAACAGAATCACCAACCTACTGCTTGCCTTTGATTGCCAGGGCTTCTCCTGAGCCCTCATTACTTAAAGTCTGCCGGCCGCAACCCTTTTTTCTTTTTGGAGCCTCTTGCTCTGCTCTCTCTTTCTCCTTAACTGGGACCTCTCCATGCCCCACCCTCCCATCTAGGAGTCTTCTCAATTATGGTGCCCTGTTTCTGGGTCTCATAATCAGGACATTTTTTGTGCCGGACTGTGTCCTCATCCCAAAGAACTACAAAATGCTGGATTGTGCAAGTGACGCCTGCTTCAGGTCCATACATGCACCAAAACTACTGATGCAAGCTGTAAGTTGTAGTTCCTGGCCCCTGCTTGCCAATAAGGTAAGTTTGGATCTCAATGCTCACGGCTCGACACCCTGAGTGTACCAGCTTGTTCCTACATAAAAAGATGCAAGGCGTCACCACCTTGTCTTTCCTCCACCCCACCCGCACCCAACAGCCCCGTAGATGGATTCTATGTGAAACCAGAATACAATTACTTCTAAAACAACTTGCAACACAAAGCAAATAGATGCATTGTAGCTGTAGTTAAAGCCCACAGCACATCAAAATGACAACAGATTGGTTCAGTTGGAGATCGCCTTCATCCCCAGCATGACAAACCAGACCCAATCCACTACGTTTGTTGTTGATGGAAAGATAGATAGGAAAGCAAGTTCTGAGGAGAATACATAAGTCTGAAAAGGGATATGGATGGGTTAAGTATGTCGGCAAAAATATGGCCGAGCATAATATGAGAAAATGTGAGGTTGTCCACTTCAGGAAGAGTAGAAAAGCAGATTTATATTTAAATGGAGAGCACTGCAGAATGCTACAATATAAAGGGATCTGGGTGTCGTCTTACATAAATCACAAAAAGCATGCAGGTACAGCAAGTAATTAGGAAAGAAAATTGAATATTTGCCTTTATTGCAAGGGGGATGGAGTATAAAAGTCGGGAAGTCTTGCCACAACTGTACAGGGCACTGGTAAGACTGCACCTGGAGTACAGTGTACAGTTCTGGCCTCCTTAAGGAGGGATATACTTGTGTTGGAAGGGTTTCAGAGAAGGTTCACTAGGCTGATTCTTGGGATGAAGGGGTTGACTTATGAGGAAAGGTTGAGCAGGTTGGGCCTATACCTCATTGGAATTTAGAAGAATGAGAAGTGATCTTATTGAAATATAAGATTCTGAGTGGGCTTGACAGGGTAAATGCTGGGAGGATGTTTCCCCTCATGCGGGAATCTAGAACAAGGGGGCACAGTTTAAGAATAAGGGGTCTCCCATTTAAGATGGAGAGGAGGAAGAATTTTTATGTGAGAGTCGTTATTCTTTGGAATTCTCTTCTCCAGAGAGCAGTGGAGGCTGGGACACTGAATATATTCAAAGCTAAGTTAGATAGATTTTTGATCGACAAAGTTTATGGAGAGCGGGCAGGAAAGTGGGGTTAAGACCATAATCAGATCAACAAAGATCTTATTGAATGGTGGAGCTGGCTCGATGGGCCGAATGTTCTATTTCTGTGATTTCTTGTTATCTTTGTAGGCCTTTTACTATGTGCAGCGCACAGCACTTTCTAAGCGCTAGATATAACCTGCTGAACAACTTGGTGCAAGAAGAGCCCTGATGCTATGTAAAATGGTACCATTTTTATGCACAAAGCAATGGACAGCAGCTGAGAATAACAAGTTCAAGTTTGGCCAAGGGACCTTATTTTCCGTGAAACGTTTTGAAGTTGTATATTTCTCAACCATGCAATTAAACCTGACTGGCAGTAGGCAAAGAGCTAAACCATGATCAGCGTCTCCCCTGCCAAAGAAACCTCAAACCCAACCTGTAGTTTTGTGCCATAGAAGGGTGTGAGCAACAGGACTTGCCCATGCATGTATTTTGGGTTTAATGAAACTTGATTGCATTATCAATGACACCCTGGAAAACCAACAAGTGCCCAGAATGCACAGTATGGGAAATGACCTGGCTGAGACAGCACAAGGATTTCTAGAACCATATCCTAACCAAGGACAATTGCTTTGCCAAGCACTATAGGCCACATTGATCAGCCAGAAAATTTCCAATATTAACAAAAAGATACGATCTCCAAATGTTATGGGGATATAATGCACCCAATCAGAAAGGAGGTCTGAGAAATCATTTCTTAAAGGATTTGCATACATGATCTTTCTGCAAGAAACTTATTTTCCTTAGAACATAGAAATGTTACATTGGACTGGATGGAGTTGAAAAGTATGTATACACTGGAGAAGACCTTAAGATCTATCACATCAGGGCAGATGTCAGGCTCTGGCAACACTCTGGGGGCAGAGGGAAGAAAGACACCCAAACATCTTCGAACTGGGGAAGTATCTGGATGGGTCAGTATCTGTAGTGGAGACTTCATTTTTCGCAGTGTGTTGAAACTGTAGGTGGGGGGGGTGGGAATCATGTTAGATTTGGGAACATTGGGTTGGATTCTGGAATCGGGGAGTAGATCCCTGGATCCAGAAATATCGGCAGGTACTTGTTTCTGTCTTCACTCCTCCACTATGCTGCCAAACCCTATTAATGTGCATTGATACTGGAGAGGAGAACCTGTCGCTTGCCATTTTAACACTCCACCCTGCTCTCTTGCCCACATGTCTGTCCTTGGCTTGCTGCATTGTTCCAGTGAAGCCCAACGCAAACTGGAGGAACAGCACCTCATCTTCCGACTAGGCACTTTACAGCCTTCCGGGCTGAATATTGAATTCCACAACTTAAGATCTTAAACTCCCTCCCCCATCCCCACCCCGTTTCTTCCCCCTCCCTTTTGTTTGTTTTTTTCAATAATTTATATAGATTTTTCTTTTCCCACCTATTTCCATTATTTTAAAATCTACAACTAATACCTTGTCAGTCTTTCCACCCCACCCCCACTAGAGCTGTACCTTGAGTGTCCTGCCATCCATTCTTAATTAGCACATTTTCTAAGATAATATCACCACCTTCAACACCTCTTTGATCCTTTTGGCTGTGACATCTTTTGATTATCTGCTCCTATCACTGCTTGCTTGTCCCTACAACTGCCCCACCCTCAACTTCTCTCTTCCCCCCCCGCCCCCCCATCTTAAACCAGCTTATATTTCACCCCTCTCCTGACTATACTCAGTTCTGTTGAAGGGTCGTGAGGACTCGAAACGTCGACTCTTTTCTTCTCCGCCGATGCTGCCAGACCTGCTGAGTTTTTCCAGGTAATTCTGTTTTTGTTTAGGAGAACCTCAGTGTCTGGAAACATCTAAGGCAGATTCTGAAATCTGGTACTAATAGGAAAGCAGCAGTGTAGGATCTGCAGAGTATGATCCAGGAGATCTGAACTCACCGGCCCTGCAGATTGGAGCTGTTGGTAATCGGATTCCTAGGTTGAAACTTGTCTCCTTGTCCCCACTCCCCTTTTCTCCCAACCCCATGCCCCACCCCATTAACCCACAACTATTTATATTTTTGCAGTTATCATTTAGTTTGCCTTTTTTAAGCCCTTTGCTTGCTTTCTGGAATTTATGTCCAAAATAAAAACTAAGTTTTCCTTTTTTATTCCACTGAATTTGCCCAGGTTTTTAAAGGTTCAGAAATTTTCTACTGAATTTTAGCCCTGCTTTTATGCCAACAAAATCTGCAGAGGAAAGGAAAAACAAGAAGAAAAATCTGATTAACACTGACTTTATTGTTCCGTAGTAACTATAGAGTATCCAAACTTGAGAGCCATTTGGGGCAGAATTTGAAATGTCCCCAGGGAACGTGATTCCCTGCAGTGGGGCAGTAAAATATGGCTGGCGTTCACCACACCACCTTCCTGACCTCACCCCCATAATGCAAGGGAGCAGGCAGGTGCTGAAATCGGCAGCCCTCTGACCATATTTAAATGAATTATCAAGGATTAATTAGGCGTGTTACCAACACAGTTGACCCTGATAATACCTTGCCCATGCCATAAAATGTTTGGCGTGGGCTGCTGAGCGGGAGCAGGCAGCCCGTTTTTTATTTTTTTGCTCCTTCTTTTAAACTTGCCTGTTAAAGGGTGGGTAGGAAGGGGGCCTCACTCTTCAGGGGCCACCCTTTGCTGATCATGGATAAGCCCCCTTTAGGATGAGCCCCCATCTTCCTTCCTACCCGTTCCCTCCCTGAAACCTACCTCTTCTCTCCCCCCCCCCCCCCCCCCCCGGACCCAACCCAACCCCTTCCCTGAACTACCCAAACCCTCCAGGCACAAGACCCCAGACTTACTTGCTCTGGCAGTTTAAGACCTTGGAACCTTGGAGTCTTCTCCTGCAGTCCAGGCAGCTGTCACTGACTCCTTCCTGGCGCTGACAGGGATGCCAGCCAATTGGATTGGCCAGCAGTTCCAGAAGCTGGGCGGAAGTCTCACTTGGCCCTCATTGACCGCCCTGCAGCGCATTATGGCTGCGGGGTGGGTCGACGTGGAGCATCCCAGCTCCATGCCGACACTGTTCGTTGTTACTGGGGGGGGGGCGGGGGGGGGGGGTCTGCTCTCTGCATGCCATCCCTCCCCCGAGCCCCCCTGTTATTTTTCATAAAACTTCCATATTTAATTGGAGTCTTTAATTGTTGAAGAAGGGAGAAGGGGGTGGAAGTCACCTCATTTTGGGGTTACTCATTCTCTAGCTCCTCCGAATAAAGAATTACCTGTGTATTTCAGAACATGATACAGTTGAACCATGGTGTTTACCCAATTAAAATGTTAGTTAATGGATGAAAATTCCTACAAGCTAGTGGTTTCAGGCAACTTATTTCCCTTTTTCCATTGCCCCTGTGGATGACCAAATGATAATCGAATCTGGAAGTTAAATGCTTTTCAAAGAAGTATGATAACTGTTACAATATGGCAGGTGGTATTTGTCAGTCTGACCAAATCCTAAAGGGAAACTTGGCCACGCTATCACAACGATTTTATAATTCGTATCTATTACAAGAAGGGTTGTGCACGGAAGTCAGAAATACTGAATCCACTACCACCTTTTGAGATTTTACTGATTAAATTAAAACATTTATTAACAAAAGAAAAGAAAACTTAAACACAAAACCACAGTTACATTTATTTTTATAACAGCTCTCTCAAGATTTCTACTTAACTAGACTCCCAATTACGCACCCCTTTCAGGCAACAGTCCAAATAGATTCTTAATCTATAAAGCTTCCAGCCATATTACCGCAAGCACCCACTGTTGCTATAAGGGAGGTATTTCTTACAGCTTTTCTTTCCCCCTCACTCGACAACGGAACTCCAAAGGCTTTTAACAACCTTGGTTACTGGAGCAGCAAACTTCTCCCGGGTGGCTAGAAGCTTTTTCCACAAGTCTGTTTCACACAATGCACCTTTCAAGATCTCATACAGCTTTCCATCTTTCTTTCTAAATATATTTTCTCCTTTTTGATCTCTAAATCCCATTGTTTCACCCTTGCTTTGGAAATTACTTTTCCCAGAATATAAAAATCTTTCATGTTGTCAATCTGGCCAGCACTTTCAGGAAAAATAAACTTAAGATGTTTACATCTGTAAACTTCTTATCATGTCCCTTTGAAAATCAAACAACTTCTCAACTTATCTAAAAATGCAAATTCCATTCACACCATACCCGCTGAGACTTCATCCTAGTTTACCCATCTCCATTTTAAATGCCTGTTTTACACCTAATCCCCTTTTGATGATTCAAACCTTGCAGCCTGACACTCTGCAGTTTAATTAAACCAGACACACACACACACACAGTCCTCAAAAAGCCTGCTTTGAAGTATCCTACAGTAATATTGGGGAAAGAAATTATCTTTCCTTTACATAATAGATAATTTAACACTGTGACACCCAAGGGATGTAATGCAACCTAAATTGTAAAATAAATTTATATTTTAAAGGTACAGCATATTGTCAGTTTATGGACATGCTTTTCCCTGGTTGTGTTGGACTGAAGAAAGTGAAATTTCAAGCCAAACTGGAACATGAATATATCCACAATTTCAAGCTTTTGCAAGCAGCCTTTAAGAGAATGGGGGTCGACAAGGTAAGTTGTGGATTATAAATTGCTTGCTCTTCAGTTGTATGGTCATTTTTTAGCATATTGTCATCATAGAGTAACCGTGATTTCTGCTACTGGATGCATGAGAATGAGTTCAGTATTTATTTTGTTGCAATAATGAACAGAGTTTCATAAATACCCTTGCGGAAACTTAATTGAAAATTGTTTTTTATTAAATGAATTGATTTTTGGTTAAACTGGAAAATGGCAATCAAGTGCAATTTTGTATTTTCTTTTCACTTGTTTCTCAACTAAGCATTACTTCTCTTAAACCCTTCCACAGCCTCCTTATTGTCAGACTGCTTGTAAGCTAGCCAGTCTTCGATGAGCTGTAATTTCACCCAGATAACAATTGGGAAGATCCAACGCCATCACCTTTAGCCCTTCTATAGCCTTGTCATTGATTTGAAATCCCGCCCTCGTCTTGAGTTGAGTTAAATTGTTTAACCTCAGCATACAATTATACTGAGCTGAACTTCAATGCCTGTTCTCACAATTACAAGGACGGGCTACTTCCATTTCTAACATCCCTGCCTTCATATCTGCCCCAATCCATATTCTGCTGAAATGCTTATCTTTGCAGTTTTGACTTTTCCTATTCTTCACTCAGTAATTTTCAGCTCATCTAAATCTCTGCTGTAAGTATCCTTTCCTACACCAAGTCCCACTCATTCATCACCCATGTTCTTGCTGACCTACATTGGCTCCCAACTCACTAATTTAAAATTCTGATCTTTTTTGTTTAAATCCCTTCCTTAGTTTGCCTCTCCCAATCTGTGTAATTTATTCCAGCTCCATAATTCCCTTCAAAATTCTCTGTTCCTCTAACTCTGGCCGATGGGTCCATTCATCCCTCCCTTCGTAGCATCATTGGCAGCTGTGCTTTCAGCTGCCTAAGTTCTATGCTTTGGAGTTATCTTCCATAAACTTATCCATCTGCTTCTTCCTCTTAGATCCTTCTTAATACTCATTGCTCTTGGTCATCTCTCCTAATGCCTCCTTCCTGAATGATTTTCTGTATTTAGTGTGTTTATATGAATTCATGTTGTTTAATTGCTTTGTCTTATAAATGGAAATAAATGCTGGATTTTAACTGTTTACTTCTAAAAGTAGGCATTAGTGAATTTCACTCACTCCTGATCCTGAACAGATTATCTGATCCCGTTCTGCTTAAAAAAGGAAAGTTAGTAAAAAGTCAAAGTGGAGGCAAAATTTGTCTAATTTTCTCTATTTTTCAGATTATCCCTGTTGATAAACTAGTAAAAGGGAAATTTCAAGACAATTTTGAGTTTGTTCAATGGTTCAAGAAATTCTTTGACGCAAACTACGATGGGAAAGATTATGATCCCATACTTGCCCGGCAAGGTCAGGATGCAGGGCCACCACCCAATCATGGTGACCAAGGTTTTAATAAACCTAAGAAAGCACTCAGTGCAGGAACCACAGGTATTGCATTTTATTTAGTTAATTAATTTATTCAATATTTTTAATGAATAACTATGGAAGTGTATTGTGTATTTATTCAAAATTGATCTAGGTATGGAAGTATTTCTTTTACAAATTTAATTGTGGTTGACAAAAGTACTAGAAACAGATTTAACTATAGTGAAGCTTTAGGGGTAAATGGAATGAGTATGTATTTTGTTTTCTGTGCCTGGGTGTGCGCTTTATATTTTTTCCACTATGAATATAAGCTGTCTTTCCTTGCAACCAATAGGCTGGGATTGTGCATTTCAGATCATTTCCTTGTAATAGTTCCACGGCATTTAAATGGTGGGTTCGGATTTTGTTAGCTGCCTTGTTCATGTCACTTCTAAGGTTCCTTTTGCTTACAATAACTCCTAGAAAGGGAAGACTCCAAAGAAATAAATGAATATGACTTGATAGCTATTACAGAGATGTGCTGCAGGGTGACCAAAACTATGAGCTCAATATTCAAGGGTATTCGACGTTCCAGAAAACTAGGCAAAAAGGAAAAGGAGGTGGGCTGGCTTTGTTAGTAAAGGAAGGTATCAGTGCGGTGGGGAGTAGTGATATAGATGCAATAGATTGTGATGTGAAATCAGTTTGGGTGGAAATAAGGAATAGCAAGGGGAAGAATTCACCAGTGGGAGTCATCTGTAGGCCCCGGAAGAGCTGCCTCACTGTAGGACAAAGTGTAAATCAGGAAATAACGGAGGCGTGTAAGAAGGGTGCTACAATTGTCATGGGTGATTTTAATTTGCATATTGACTGGACAAATCAGATTGGCAGGGGTAACATAGAAGACGAAATTGTACAGTTAATCAGTGATTGTTTCTTAGAGCAATATGTTGCAGAACCTACCCGGGAACAGGCTATTTTAGATCTAGTAATGTGTAATGAGGTAGGATTAATAGTTAAGTAGTCAATGCCCACTTAAGGGCCACAGCCCGCCGCCACTCTTATTCAACCAGAAGCGGATGAGGGACTTGCCATGCGGGTAGCCTGAACAACAAGCCCTTGTTGCGCTCCTGGGGGAGAGGTGGGGTGTTGGCGTCTTGTTCAAAGGCACTCCATGCCTCATCAAAAAGAGAGAGGGCCACTGAGAGCCCCCACCCTGCCCTTGCCTCCAATTCCACACTTGTGATCCCTGCCCCACCTTCACTCACCTCTGGCCTGGGTATCCTCGTTCATGGTGTCCTCTGGTGGATGCATTAATGACAGCTGCCGCTGCTCCCACTGGTGATGTCTGCACTGGCATCTCTTTGGCAGGGGATATTTCTGCCCCCAGGGTCCTTTAATCTCAGGGTAGAACTGAAGGTGGCCACTGAAGTGCCTGAATTGCACTTAATATGGTGGATCTTGCCTAATGGAGGCAATGCAGATCTCTCTCCAGTTCTAGAGACCCGCACTGCCTTGATTAAATTCGCTCAGTGTTTATCTGCTGCACAAAGGCCGAGATTGTATGCAGCCTGAATTAGATGGATTTCAGTTTTGCTGCAGCTGAAGTACGTCAGGCCCCTTGAAGCTGTGGATTCTCTTTTTGTGGTGTTTATGGCCTTAGTAAACTATTTATACAAGGCAAGGAAGAAAGTAGTGAATGATGCTGTCTTTTAATGGATGTATCACTACTTCAGTGAAAATTAGTATTTGATTCAGCCGCCCTCGCCTAACTAGGAATTGAGGAAGCTGGTTTCTTTTAAGGTAATTAACATAAGAGCCAGAGGCAATGTGAGGAGAAAAAAAAAATTACGATAAGTTATGATTGGGAATGCACTGCATGTAAGTGTGGTGAAAGCAGATTAAATAAAAACTTTCAAAAAGGAATTGGGTAGCTATTTGAAGGGGAAAGTTGTACAGGGGAGTGTTACTAATTGGATAGCTTTCAAAAAGCCAGCACAGGCCCAATGAGCTGAATGACTACTTTCTCTGCTATACCTAAAAGTGATTCTACACTTGAGACATTTTCCAAAAAAAACACTCCAAATCTGTCAGTGTTTTGCATGAGAAGACCTTGAAATGTGCAGTCTTTGGTTCATTTTGAAGTTGATGAGTGTTCCTACTTGTAATCTGCATGTTATTTTTCACAGAAGAATGACTGAAAACTTCTTCATATCAGTTTACAAATGTCATCCTGTTATATTAGTGTATTAGGCCATCAGTTATACGGTATTCCTTTGTGGTGTGAAATATTTCGGCATTGTTCTCTATATTGCTCCTTCATACTGTTGGAGATCCAGTAGTTGGTATTCATTGCTATTTGGTTTCTGATTTGGTTGTTGGGTCAAACATTTTCCTAGTATCTTTTGAGAGAACTTCTAATTAGACATAGCTTAACTTCAACTGTCATTATCCTGTAGGATGCTGGTGGAGCTTTGGACATTGCATGAATGACGGATTTAGTAGAATTGTAAGGAAATAGTTTCATATGAATTGGGATTATTGGTCAGCTTTCTAAGATTTGTTTTGGGAAGTTGTCCTGCAGATGGATTGTGTGGTGATAATCTATATGAATAATCGGCATCAGATTAATGAAGCTTTTTGTATGTATTTCAACCGCAAGGTCATTTTGTTCAATTTTGCAGTAAAGTTGAGTGTTTTAGTAGATTTTATCAACTGATGACCTGTGTACTGTAGTATACTTGATTTTTTTTTATATATAAAAAAGGGATTAGGGGCTTCAGATTGGCCTTAAGGCTATTGCGAAAAGCCAACTCCAGTTGAAAGCAGTGGAGTTGCTGCAGGAGACTGTGGAGTATCCTGATGGAACTATTTTGCACCTTCACTCTTTTTGCAAACATAAAAACAATATTGCTAATAGTTTTCCTTTTGTAAAATAGAGATGGAAAATTCTTTGAATATAGAAATAACCCTCTTATCCATTCCTCCAACTTGCAAAAGCATTTTCTCCATTTGAGATAAATTTTCTGAAGGTTTTGAAATGGAGCAAGTTGGTAGCACACACTGTTGCTCTGAAATATGCTTTGCTATAATAACAGCCTGGATCTTCCATGAAGTGCTAATCCTCATCACATTGCCGCTCCGTTCGAACTTTTCCATGCCTAGATGTGCTCCGTGTTTCTTGCCAAGCCTTCCGAGCCCAGCTTCTCCAGAGATGTGAAGCACAGCATCCAATAGAGAGCTCCATTGCAGTACTGCAGCATCAGTGGGAAGACGAGGGACACCCATTTTTTACAACACTAACTGCCGTTTGACAAATTTAAATGCCCAGTGTGAATGTGGGTGAATGGATGAATGTTAGTGAATGGGTAGGTGGGTGAGGTTAGGGGTAGGGAGGGTAGCCAGGTGTTAGAGGGTAATCGGTGGTGGGGGGGGTGTCAGTGTGAGTGATTGGGAGGGTCAGTTTTGTAGTTAACAAGGAGTTAGACTAGGATTTTTCTGTCTTAACGTTTCCTGGGTAACTATTCAGACAAGTCCCACAGAACGGTCTGAAGTCTTAGACTGTAACTAGACTCGGAGACTTCCGCGGACGGCCCTGGAGACCAGGGGAATTACCAGTCGGAAGTTCAAATTTCCTGGGCAATTTACATGGAGGTCAGCACACAGGACTTTTGTGGGGCCCCAATGTGAATCTTGGGTTATACATCTGGTCCCCAATGACCTGAGATCGAAGGATCTGGGCCATTATGGGTGATGATTTTCATCCTTGATATTCCTTTGTTTAGGCTTAACCATGCCATCAAGATGGTGCTGAACAGGCTAGATGTTTTCCCACTTCTAAAAAGGTACATTAGCAGATGGATACCCTTTTTAGCCATGTATATGTGCAGCCTATCTGCAATATTTTAAAATCAACCTACTTGCCTCTATTTTTGGTGATGCACTTCGTGTTTAAGCAGTATACTGAACAGTACACTGTTCATAAAGCATTGGTGATCAATCCATGCAGTACACAAGGTAACAATTTTGGATTTGTCTCTTTCCTATCTGGATTAGTTTATACTTCACTATAAATTTATATGTTGGGTGTTGTACCAGTGATTGGTCAAGACTATCAGGTTTTTACCCATATTCCATTAGATACTTTGCTAATTTATTTGCCATGTTATTTCTATTTTAATTGAACACATTTGCACAGTTGTGATACTCTTTTCCTTTAGGTAATTAAGTTTGACACTTTGAAATTAGGATAGGAGAATTGATACTTTCAAGAGGTGTGCTGCACAGAGAACCACTTCTGTGGACTTAGTCTTATTAAAAAAATCTTGCATTTATGTAGCATTTTTCACAACCTCAATGTCCTAAAATGCTTTACAGTCAAATAAATACTTTTAATTACTATTGTGACATTGGAAATGTGGCAGCCAATTTACATGCAGCAATGTGCTAATGACCAGATAACCTGTTGTAGTGATGTTGGTAGAGGGATTGAATGTTAAGCAGGACATGAAGGAAGAAACTCCCATTCTCTTCAAAATAATACCATGGGACCCACCCACGAGGCAGACAGGATGGGACTTTCAGTATTGTGCTAGAGTGTCAGAAAATTTCTGGAGTGGGAAAGCGATTTAGTAGCGCTTTCCATGTCCTGATGCCTCAAAGCACTTTACAACGAATGAAGAGCAGTTGCTGTTGTGATGTAGAAAATGCACAGACAATTCGTGCCCTGCAAACTCCCCAAACAGCAATGTGATGATGACCAACAATGCAGCACTTCCTCATTACTGCACTGGAGTGACAGTCTTTATTTATGCTGAAGCCCCGGAGCTGGAGTTGAACCTGGAACCTTGTGATTCAGAGGCATGGATACCACTGAGCCACAGCTGGCATTGTGCTACAGTACATAAAATGGCCTAGATCTAGTGTGTTATTGTTACTGCTAACTAGGTGTCAAGGCTAGGATTATTGACTGTTTTGCACTTAAACGTTGGAAAGTAAGAAAATACATTATGAAGGTTATTTTACATTGGTGATTATATTAAGCTACTAAGAGTTACAAGTCAATGACTTGATGTTACAACAAGGCATTTAAGTTTTAACAATACATTCACTTTAATGGTTGAAACTTTTAAGGTTTGACTGATCTTTCTATTCTGCACTCTCGGTGATCACATAACATGATTTAACTGGTATCCTGTTTATTCCTCAACCAAAGTCACTTATGTAAAAAAAAAAATTAACTCACCTAAACCTCTTGCTACCTGTATCCTAACTCACACCAAGCCCTGTTCACTCTACGATCCCAATGCTCCCATTGACTCCCTGGTCCAAAAACATCTCAATTTTAAAAATTCTTATCTTTTTCATTTATCTCCATGGCGTGGCACACCTTACCTCTGTAACCTCCACCAACCCTGACCCCTCTGCTTCAATTCTGGAGTGTTGCGCATTCCCAAGTTTTATTGCTCCACATTGACCATGTTCTAGAATTTCCTCTCTAAGCCTCTCTGCCTTCCTATTCCCCTCCTTTAAGACCTTAAACCTAGCTCTTTAACCAAGCTTTTAGCCACCTATCCAGAATTTCTATATCTAGCTCAGCGTTTAGTTTTATGGGTAATGCATCTCTGAAGTGTCCTGGGACATTTTGACTTTGTCAATGGCACAGTTTGTGAATGTAAATTGTAATGTGCAGGAAAATGTGTATTGTTTCAGCAGTTGTACTCAGCCTTTCATCTTGAATTCAAGTTGTTCATGTTTCAAATATTAATGTATTTAAAATTCAAGTGAAAAACTTGTAGTTCAACTTAAATTGCATGTTGCAGTGATCTTTAAAATGTATAGAAAGCATAAGTGTTGAGTATAATTTGTTGAAGGGCCTATTCTTTCTGTTCAGTAAATCTAGGCTATAGTTGTCTTTGTAAATTGCAGAAGATTATGTGCTTTGCCACTAGATGTCACATGAATTCTACATGTAAATAATATTTATCCTTGTGGTTTTATGGGTTGATTTTGTTGCTGCTTCCAAAATCTTTTGTGAAAGGGTGTAAACCAATTGCAGTAGGAAACATCTGTTTATGGGATATATGGCATTGAATATTGTATAGATTTATAATTCACATTGAATCTCCCCTTAAAGATTGCCATAATTTCTTGTGCTCTTATGAGATAGCTATGTTGTTGCTTATATTGTTTTAGGGGTATAGGTTGCATAATAAGGAAAAAGGGATATATAGGATTTCAAATATAAATTATAATGTACCACCTCTCTCTCAACTTAGATATTTTAATTGTCTGAGGATTTCTGATTCTTCTATTTAAAGAAAAAATTGAGTACTTGAGATGAACTTTCCTTTAAACACCCTGTTGAAATCCATTCTATTGCTAACCTTTTATTAATATAATTCCTCTAAAGTTATAGAAGATTCAATTTTTTAATCCTTGCCTGTTTTCATGTATTTACTTGAAATTTTCATGCACACCAGTGCATCATTAAATCTTGAAAATTAAATGGTAAAAATGAGTAATTCTTTTAAATGTGATTGAACTCCACAAGTGAATCTTAATGCAAAATATTTCTCTTGGAAATGTTTCATTGTATGGGAGCAAATTCCTGTTGTTTGTGCTTAATGCCAGTTTTTGGCCAGCATATTTAAAAGCTGGATTCCCATTCCCTTGTGCCAATAAATTGAGAAGCTTGACATTTGCTGGCATATTTTGAATATGCCATAGATTTGTGGGCCACCTTGCTATTCTATCGGATAATTATCTGCTCTATAAATTACAGATGACAGTCTAAATACTACAACACCAGAGAGGAAGACTCTGAAATCAACATTCTCTATAACAAATGTAACAAGATCGAATATTGGTACAATCTTTTAGTACTTACAGAAAAAAAGTATTTGCAATATGTTATGTATGACTGTGGTGTTGAAAGTAAGCATGGAATTCAGCACATGTCTTGCCAGGCAAGTTTCCCTAAACACAAGTTATTCAGCACAGCAGGTGGAAGTTTATTTGCACTACTTTTGGGGGACGAAAAGAGGGAGTTCAGGACTAAATCAAAACACTGTGCAGCAATTATCCAGGCTCAACACTAAGGCATAATTATAGTGGAACCCCAATTAACCATCAAATAGAGGAAATCCTCCCCCTGCCCACCCACACCCCCCTCTCCTTCCCCGCAATCTAATAATGAAAATTGGTAGACTCCAGATCGTACTAGCAATTTGAGGAATAAAAAAATGACAATTTGACTCAAATTAGTTTGGAAAGGACTGTTGGGACAAGTATTTATGTGTAGTGATAGTAGAAAAAGGAAGTGAATTTATTAAACATGGAATAATTGTTAAAATATATGGGGAGGGAAGAAAGACTGGCCATGAAAAGGCTAGGTACTGCAGATTTTGACAGATTTATGGAATTGACATTTATTTGTTTTGTAATAAAAGATAATAGCGTGCAAGATTAAATGCTCTTAGAACCACTCCACCCTGCCCCACCATCACCACCACCAACCCCTTAGCATTGCAGGCCAAAAAACACTACCTACACTATTTCTTTCACCTACATGCACAGCATAAGCCCATGTGGGGAGTTGATGCTCTGGGGAATGATATGCAAATTAGATTATTTTTAAATGAGTTCTAACTCCTTGAAAGCATGGATAATTGATGTTCCACTGTATATCCTGAAATTACTATTGGTTATGAAAGCATGGGTTATCCATCCATATGGATCTCAAACTTGCTGTCTACCCTTGTGCTACCATTATGCTTTCCAATCAATCTTAACATATTTTGAAGATGAACTGAAAAATTGGAATCACCTCCTTGGTAGGTATAATGAAGGTGTCGAGCCTGAATTGAAAGTGCATTTTGTTGCTATCTAAACTCAACTCCCATTCACTGGTTGCACTTTTTTGGTTTTAGTTGGAGGTAAGGTTACTTTTTGTGCACTGTTTCTCCACTTATTAACACTTAATTTGTATGTATATTTGCCTTTATCATGTTCACCACTCCTCACCAAAATTATTTTGCCAATAGAAAGCAGGGATTCTTGCCTGTTTCTATTAATTGCATGAGTGGGTTGTCCAGGTTCTAGTCTTCAAATGATGGCCACTAAATGAGGTACTAAATCTTGCAGCTCAGCTAAAATTACTCCTCCTAGGTATGGATAATGAAGCAATTTATTGACTAATGATGGTAGTGGTGGTGGAGAGGGAGTCACATTACAACTTCATGGATGTTCAATGTGTGAGATCTGAGACATGTACTTTGCAGAAAAACTCTCTTGAAATGTCAGCAGCTGATATGCTGTACATGCATACAAGCGTCAACACCAGGGCAAGTAATCTAAGCTGCAAACTTCTAAAGAAAATATATTTATTTATTAACCTAAGACCAAACACATTTGGTAGCTGTGGGCTTAAACTTCTCAACTACTGGGAAACAAGAAATATTGTGTATTATCAGTACTGTTTTAGTAACAATGTAATATTTTTGAATGTGACTGTTCTAATCTATGTTTGTGATTGTGAATATTAATATTACAGTTACTCAAAAAGTTCATCCAACACAAAAAGTTGCGACTACTCCAAAACCTGTGTCCAGTGTACCTAAAAGACCTGCAATGGTTGGAAACGGGGATGCACAAGTTGCAGAACTAGCTCAACAGGTGATTACTCATTCTGTCTTTCAGTACTCTTAAGTGGTATAGTTTTGGTGTTAAGCTTATTGAATCTACATGTGTTTGAATGCTTCTAAATTTCAAGACACTATGGAATTTGATTTAAATAGAAATTGTATTGGATATCTCATTTCTCTTGAACCTAAACTCATAGGCCAGAATTTTGCCCTTGATGGGCGGGCGGGCCCCACCGACTTGGCGGCAGGCGGGCAGCCGATCGCCGCCGCTGAAACTGGCCCCGCCGCCATTTTAAGTGGGCAGGCCACCCGACGGGAAGCGCTATGTGCTTCCTGTGCGGGCGTGGGTATTCCCCAATTGCCAGAGTGCGCGCTTTCGCTCATCTCCCTGAGACTAACTGCTGCCCCAGGGAGAGCACTGAAAGTTTTTGAAAGTTTAAAAATAGAAAAATTAAAAAAATATTAACATGTCCCCTTCATGTGACAATGTCACACGAGATGGGACATGTTAATAAATATCACAGAAACTTTATTAAAGTTTTTTTAAAACCGTCATGAAACCTCACCCCGCCGGTGGATGAGGTTTCATGTTTTTTCAGAAGCCCGCTGGGGCTCTTGGCCTGCCCGCCAGCCTTAAGGTTGGACGGGCAGGGCCTTTAATTGATTTAACTACCCTGTCAATGGCCTCAATTGGCCATTGATAGGTTGGCGGGCGGACAGCTGATCTCGCTGTCCCCCCCGCCTTCCTGAATATTTAAATGGGACGGGATGACGTCGGGGGAAACGCCCGACGTCATCCCGTGTCTTTTCGTGTCGGCAAGTGGGCCCCGCCCCCAACTCACTGGCGGAAAAATTCTGCCCATAAGCTTCAAGATTATCCTTGGAAGCATGAAGGAGGCAGTAAGAAAGCAGATCTTTAATTTATTAAGTTATTAGAATATGGAATGCTTTACCAAAATGGTAAAGGCAGGCACTTGTGTATATTCATCAAATTCCCTTTTATGTTATGTTAAAAATATAAAAGGTGTAGGACATGAGCATGGAAAAATGTTAGTGGATAGCTCTGGTACAGGTGCAACAACTGTCCTGTAAACTGGAGTTTCTCGATTCTATATAAACTTGTATATGGTTGGTTCTTTTCATTTGGATCTTGCAGAATCCTCTCAGGATACTCACTTTAAGAAACTGCCTCCTTGCTTAGTTGCTTTGAAAAGGTGGTATTTTACTACACATGGTTTATATACAAAGCTTAGCTCTGAACTGCACCCTTAATTTTACCCTCCTACTGTAAGCAGCAATTTCCGATGTAGTCTTCACATAATAAGTTTTTATTACATTTTGAGCACTTTTGTGTTCTAAGTATTACTCAAACTGTAACTTTCTCTATTTTTGCACAGTGTTGACTGCCAGCATTTTTTCTCATGTAGTGGATTATGTAACACTCAACTACCTGATAGTTTGAGGAGTAAATTCACTTCTTGATGTAATTACGCCATGGGTGCCTCCCAGTTTAACTCCTGGACTTTGTTGATATCTGATCTTGACATAAATTAATGTGGGGAAACTAACATCCCCAGTTATGATGGGAGCAATTGGTCCTGATTTATCATATTAGGATCCTTATTAAAATCCTTTAGGATAGATTAGGGTTCACTCTGATTTAACTTTTCTCCTTTTCCAGGCCCCCACCATTTTGTGCTGAGAAAAAGTATGGAAGTGTGCCTATTCCAACAGAAAGGCAGATAAAGTGTAAAACTAGAGCAACAGGTTATATTCTCAACCGTCCTTGTAAAGTCATTGTGTGAGACACAGAATAAGTTTGTGTAAACTATCCAGATTAGTGTAGCCAAGGTGTAATTACCTCAGTCAGGGATTTCACTTAAATTGATGCAGGTAATATTATTCAAACATTCTCAGGCATCCTTGATTTAGAATCCAGGGCAGCAGGTCAAAGTGTTCCACTGCAAGTATATATGGCTGAGAATTTAGAGGCTAAGAGCTTATTATTATATTTTGTAAGAAAACCATGTTGGTTATGTAAAAGCCACCTTGAGCTTCTAAAAGCACACTTGCTTAAAAACTGTGAGCATTTCTTTTATAACTCTTTCTGGAGCTTGGTGCACATTCTACACTACTTTCAGACTAGGAGACACTTAACCTTCCTGAGCTGTCCAAATTGTGGGCTAAAGTAGCCTGGTAGTTTAGGCGGATTTTGGAAATTAACTGGCAGCCATATATCCTTAATTTGTGAATTAAGGAAGACCGCAGTACCCCTGAGGTTCAACTTGGAATGTTTATTTTCAGTTCAACACACTGTATTTTGGCCCCATATTGACATTCATATTCACTAAATTGCGTTCCTATTCTAGCAATAGTTTAAGCATGTTTAGTTAGTTATTTGTTGTCCTCCCCTTCCTAATGATTGATTGTAAAATGTGGCGACTAGATTTAGTGGTTGCGCGTTTATCAACTAGTGAGGAAGTCTGTCTCTAGTAGAATGTTTCACATTGTTTTGCTCAATTTCCAATGATATCTTCAATTAAAGAATCTGAAATAAACTAACTTTAGTGGCCTGGGTTCCAGGGGCAGGATTTCGCCCTCGGATGGCGTGTGGGCCCCACCGGCTCGGCGGCGGGCGGACAGCCGACCCCTGCCACCAAAACGGGGCCTGCCGCCATTTTGAGTGGGCAGGCCAATTAAGGCCCACCCAGCGGCCTGCCTGACAGGAAGTGCTATGTGCTTCCTGTTCCGGGGTGGGAGGGAATCCCCAACTGTCAAAGTGCGCTCTTTCGCACATGCGCGCGAAAGAACACACTGCTCCCTGAGGCAAAGTCCTGTCTCGGAGATTTGTGACAGGTAAGAAAAGCCTAAAAATAGATAAATATTGAAATTATTAACATGTCCCCCTCATGTGACAATGTCACACGAGATGGGACATGTTAATAATAAACACACAATTTATTAAATATTTAGAAAACGGACATGAAACTTCATCCCGCCAGTGGATGAAGTTTCAGGAATAATCAGAAGCCCGCTGGGGCTCCTGGCCTGCCCGCCAGCCTTAAGCTTGGATGGGCAGGTCTTTAATTATCTTAATGAGCCTGTCAATGGCCTCAATTGGCCATTGACAGGTCGGCGGGCGGACAGCTGATTTCGCTGTCCGCCTGCCTTCCTAAAAATTTAAAGAGACCGGGATGAAGTCATTCCTCCCGATGTCATCCCGCGTCATTTTCCCCTCGGCGAGCGGGCCCCGCCCCCAAATCGCTGAGGGGAAGATCCTGCCCCAGGTATTTCATGAAGGGTTTGGTCACTTTTTTCCTATTATACATATATTGTGTGCAGATAGACTCCAGTCCTAAGAAAAGCATGCACATGATGGTTAACAAAGGTTGTAGTCTGTAATACTGGGTTGAGAGGAGAAATGTTGCATTCAATAATGTGGCATAGACATAAAAGTTTACTTCATTGATGTATTTCACTTGGCTGTATTACCTTAATAGTGAGTTAACTTGACAGGAAGTCCAGATACTTAAACAGACTAAATAGATGTATACTTAAATAAGAGAGTGCTTCTATTACAACTTGACAAATTAGACCAGGATCAAATTTTTCTAATGTCAATTCTGTAGGTAAAGATTGTTAAGTTCATTCATTTCGGTGAATCACAAGAACAAAATGATGCTGAAACCAAATTCAAAATTTGTTAAACTTGGACAAACTTTCCAATATTCTTTTAATTTTGTTTTCCAGTTTCGTCTCCCCTTGCTTGGAGTATAGTTTCACTGGTACTAGTCCCTTGTTAGTATCTCACCCTGTGTTCATGTATTTAATCACTGGGGACATCACAATCAATCTAATCCCCACACTTTCATTTTCAGCTGGATTTCCCAAGGGTTGCAACCCTAGTGTTTTTTGTCTCTCTCAATTTGGGATGGTAAAGCCAATTTTAAACTCCCACACTTGTGCCCTCGCCCCCTCCATCCAAGAACCACAATAGGATTCCCCTTGTTCTCACATTCCACCCCAACTTCCTCCGTATTCAAAGGATCATCCTCCGACATTTCCACCAACTCCAGCATATCTTACCCTCACCCCACTTGTCAGCATTCCGAAGGGACAGTTCCCTCTGTGACACCTGGACCACTCCTCTATCACCCCTAACTCCTTATCTCCCTTCCCACGGCACCTTCCCATGCAATCACAGGAGGAGTAACACCTGCCCCTTTACCTCCTCTCTGCTCACTGTCTTAAGGCCCCAAGCACTCCTTCCCGGTGAAGCAGCGATGTAATGCATCTTTTTCAATTTAGTGTGTCAAATTCGCTGCTCACAATGCGGTCCCCACTACATTGGGGAGACAAAACACAGTGTAACCGCTTTATGGAACACCTTTGCTCAGTCCGCAAGCATGACTGCGACCTTCCAGTCGTTTGCCATTTCAATTCGCCATCTTGCTCTCATGCACACTTCTGTTCTCGGCCTGCTACAATGTTTCAGTGAAGCCCAACACAAGGCAAAGGAACAGCACCTCATCTTCCAGTTAGGCATTTTGCAGTTTTCTGGACTCAGCATTGCGTTCGACAAATTAAAATATGAACTCTGTCCCCCAATTGATTCTGGTTTTTTTTTGCATGTGTTTGAATCTTGCTATCATGTTTTGCTTTCACAGTGCTGAGCTATTAACACCTGCTGTGGACCAAAGCTTTAGACTTGAATACTATCATTACCACTCCCTTTGTTTTGTGTTCATGACATTTTTGTCATTTAATCTCTTCTGCCCTTTAACTTGTCCCTGACCTATTTTGCTCCATCTGCACCTCTCCCCTCCACCACCCCATCTTTTTCAACAGCAAAAAAAAACCATCCCATTTCTACCTCTATTGGACTTAACCGTTAACTTTGTTTCTCTTTCCACAGATGCTGCCGGATCTGCGTTTTTCTAGCATTTTATCCGTTTTTATTTCGGATTTCCAACATTCGTAGTATTTTGCTGTTGTCCAATTAAAGACCTGTTTTAAAGACCTTTTTTCCCCAACCCCACCACCCCAAAAAAAAACTACTTTCTTAGTCCGTCCAATCAGATAACTTGGTGGAGACCAGACCATGCAAACCTACCAAAGAACATACAAATTAAGAGCAGGAGTAGGCCACTTGGCCCCTTGAGCCAGCTCAGCCATTGAATAAGATCATGACTGATCTGATTGTAACCTCCCACCTACCCCAATAACCTTTCACTCCATTGCTTATCAAGAATCTATCTAGCTCTGCCTTAAAAATATTCAAAGACTCTGCTTCTACTGCCTTTGAGGAAGGGAGTTCCAAAGACTCACTGCCCTGAGAGAGAATTTCTCCTCATCTCTGTCTTAAAATGGGCGACCCTTATTTTTAAACAGTGACCCCTGGTTCTAGATTCTCCCATAAGAGGAAACATCCTATCCACACCCCCCTGTCAATACACCTCAGGATCTTAAAGGTTTCAGTCAAGTCGTCTCTTACTCTTCTAAACTCCAGCAGACATAAGCCTAGCCTGTCCAGCCTTTCCTCATAAGACAACCCTTCCATTCTTGGTATTAGTCAAGTAAACCTTTGCTGAACTGCTACGAATGCATTTCCATCCTTCCTTAAATAAGGAGACCAGCACCATACACAGTACTCCAGATATGGTCTCTCCAGTGTCCTGTACAATTGAAATCTGAGCTCTGCAATCTCTCACCATTTAGATAATATGCTTTTTTATTCTTCCTGCCAAAATGAGCAATTTTACATTTTCCCACATTATATACTCCATTTGCAAAATCTTTGCCCACTCACTTAACCTATCTATGTCCCTTTGTGTGGCCTCCTTATGTCCTCTTCACTTACTTTACTACCTATCTTTGTGCCATCACCAAATTATCAACTATGCCTTCGGTCCCTTCGTCCAAGTCATTATTATAAATTGTAAAGAATTGAGGCCCCAGCACTGATCCCTGTGACACACCACCGCATCATGCCAACCAGAACAAGACTACATTTATGCCTATTTTTTGTTTCCTGTTAGCTAGCCAATCTTCTGTCCATGCCAATATGTTACCCCCTACACCATGAGCTTTTATTTTCCACAATAACCTTTGGTGCGCCCCTTATCAAATGTCTTTTGGAAATGTAAGTACAGTACATCCACCTCCTATTGGACTTCGAAAGCAGATGTGACTCCTTCAAAGAACTCCAATAAATTGGTTAAACATGATTTCCCTTTTATAAAACCATGTTGACTCGGCCTGATTGCCTAGAATTTTTTTAAATGCCCTGCCATAATGTCTTTAATAGCTTGTAACATTTTACCTATGAAAGATGTTAAGCTAGTTGGCCTGTAGTTTCCTGCTTTCTGTCTCCCTCCCTTTTTGAATAAAGGAGTTGCATTTGCTATTTTCCAATCTAATGGAACCTTCCCTGAATATAGGTAATTTTGGAAAACTAAAACCAACGCATCAACTCTCTCACTAGCCACTTTTAAGACCCTAGGATGAAATCCATCAGGACTCAGGGATTTTTCAGCCTGCGGCTCCAACAATTTGCTAAGTACCACTTCCCTGGTGATTGTAATTTTTCTGAGTCCCTCCCCCTCTTCCAATTCTTCATTTCTGGGATGTTTCTTCAATCCTCTATAGTGAAGACTGATCCAAAATACCTGTTCAATGCATATGTCATCTCCTTATTTTCCATTATTAATTCCCCAGACTCACTTTCTTAGGACCAATGTTCACTTTAACTCTTTTATTTAGATATCTTTAGAATCTGTTTATATTTCTAGCTAGCTTTCTCTCGTACTCCAATTTTTCCCTCCTTATTAATATTTGCTATTCTTTATATTCTGTCCAGTTTTCTGACCTGCTGCCCATCCTTGTCAATTATATGCTTTATCTTTAAGTTTAACATTAGCTTTAACTTTTTTAGTTAACCATGGATGGTGGATCCACCCCTTGCAATTTTTCTTTCTCATTAGAATGTATCTATTCTGAGTATTCTGAAATATCCCTTTAAATGTCTGCCACTGCATCCCTATTGATCTATCTCTTAACCTCATTCGCCAGTTCACTTTAGCTAGTTCTGCTTTCATGCCCTCATAATTGCCCTTTTTTAAGTTTAAAATATTAATCTTGGACCTACTCTCCTCTCCCTCAAACCGAATGTAAAATTCAATCATATTATGATCACTGCTACCTAGGGGCACCTTCAATGAGATAATTAATTAATCCTGTCTCGTTGCACAATACCAGGTCTCGTATAGTCCGTTCTCTGTTGGCTCCAGAATGTGCTGCTCTAAGAAGCTATCCCTGAAAACACTCTATGAACTCTTCATCTAGGCTACCTTTTCCCACCTGATTTTTATCCAGTCTATTTGTAGATTAAAATCCCCCAGGATTATCGCCAGAGATTGATTATTTTATGAACTTGAAAAATTCACACCTTTTGAAGTAGCAGAGATTTTCTGTGTAAAGTGTGTTAATCATACTTGGTCTATAGAGCAAGCTTTTACTTAGTTTCAGAGTAAAATGAGGTAAATTTTATAGCACAGTATAGATGCTCCAGTTTACTTTGGTAATAAAGGAGAGTTTTCTTGCCTGTTTGTCTAATTGATGTAAAATTTGGTTTTATGTTTCAGAATGAACCTTTATTTCATCTTTTTAAAGTTCAATTGGTTTGAATTTGAAATGAAAGTATCACGGCATTATTACCGTTAATGTTCTATGCTTGCACAGATCAATGTACTAAAAATTACAGTTGAAGACCTTGAAAAGGAAAGAGACTTTTATTTTGGGAAACTGAGAAATATTGAATTAATCTGCCAAGAAAATGAACAAGATAACGATCCAGTGATCCAGCGGATTGTGGAGATTTTGTATGCAACAGACGTAAGAACTTTTTTTTTTCTTCTGTATTAGTTTGACTTCTCAGTGTATATGCCCAAGAACTTTTATAATGGATTGACCATGTGGTGGAGAGTATCTGAGTTATCCTTTATCTTGAATTGCTATTTTCCCAAGAAAAGTTTACCTCCGTTTTTATGTTTAAAATTATTTAAATTGAAGTAAGGACCTGGATTTAAGTAAAAAATATCTAAGCACTGGAAAAGAAAATTGTATTTTAGTTTCTCAAGTACCAACTTAGGTTTAGGCTAGCTAATGTTAGCTCAGGGATCCTGAATAAATACAAACACAGACCAAGTTGTTATGTGTGCACAAACTAGTTTGCATATGTTTTTCTTAACTGGATTTTATTTTAAAGGTATACATTAAAAATGATTAGATATAAATGGGTGGGATTGGGCAATGTAGCTGTGAAGGCATAAGACCCAAACTTGAGTAGTTTGTCATGAGCAGTGAAATTCAAATAGGCACATTAATAAAACATTTGCTCTGGACAAACCTTTTAGAAATTTATTTACTTGTTACAAATTCAGACCTGTCATAGATACCTTCTTGGGTTCAGCGGCATCAATTGCTTTTAAGTGATCTGAAAGTCTTGGTTTTATGGGATTCAACTTTCACTGCCTTGTGTGTCTACTTGTATGATAGCATTGCTCAACAATGTGATCTGGCCCAGATCCTTGTATCTTTTACAAGTCTTTTTTTTTCAATCTCAAAGGGAACTGTATAAGCACCTAGTGAGACCAGACACAATGTATATTGTTGAACTGCTTTATTCCCTGATGGTGAACATACAGAACAATTAAGATTAGATTCACTTATTTTATTTCAGTTATACAACATGGAGTAGAGTTTGCACTTTAGGTACCTTCAGTAATCCAGGCATAAATCTTGGTTTTTGTGTGTTGCTCTGTTTCTACTCACCAGCATATCGCTGAACATAAAATCTTCCATGAACCAGGGTAATTGGACAGTGCTTAGAATGTAATTTTTTCAACTAAAAAAAATCCTTTATTTAAGTGGTAGCCTGCTGCAATTTTACTAATACAACTAAAATTAGTTTGAAAATGCATTTTAATGAGCATTACTCCACCACCTGTGAGTAACCTGATTTTAAATAACTGAAAATGACTTAAAATACAAAACCATTAACTAGAGTCATTAGTGTACAGTAGTCAGTTTCACAGTAACATAAATATTTATAAGCCTCTTTGAAGGCCTGCAAACAGATGCACTTAGTGGAAGCGCACCCTGTGATTAATTCTGTTTAGGGGCTTTGCCAGTTTGTGGGTGGGTTCAGCTTCCAGCACAATGTTTTAAATTGATGTTAAAGGTTGCAGAAACTCAATTTACGCTGCACATAATTTGCACTTGAAACTCCTCAAACTTTGTGCAGGTTTAGCTGATTTCAGGTGAACTGCACTGAAAACACCAGTGCAACATAGTGGTAATTCTAGGCCCTTGTCTTTATGGAAAAGAAAAAACTCGCATTTATATAGTGCCTTTCACGACCACAGGACATCCTAAAGTATTTTACAGCCAATGAAGTATTTCTGAGATGTGGTGACTGTTGTAACGTAGGAAAACTGGCAGCCAATTTGCACACAGCAAGCTCTCACAAATGACAATGTGATAATGACGACATAATCTGTTTTTGTGGTGATATTAGCCAGGATCCCAGAGAGAACTCTCCCGCTGCTCTTCGACATAGTGCTGTGTGATCTTTCACCAGATCAGTCCACCAGAGAGGGCTGATGGAACCTTGGTTTAGCATCTCATCCAAAACACAGCACATCCAACAGTGCAGCACTTCCTCAGTATTTGCACTGGAGTTCAGCTTATATTTTGTGCTCAAGTTCCAAGGTGGATCTTGAACTACAATCTGGTGACCTGAAGGCAAGAGTACTACCATCTGAACCATGGTTAAAACTTTGACTTTGTAATAGGACATTTTAAGTAATATTTTTAATTGCTTTCTGGGAGATGGAAGAAAATGTTAAATCCCAAACTGAATTACATCCTCCCAATTGGGTATTGTGCATGCTGGACCATCACTGTGATTTCTGATCCTTCCACACCCTGAAAGTTTGCTAGCTGCATGGAAACCTACCCAAGAGAAGTAAAGCCCTGTGGTTGGCAGGCCTGACAGCGAGCAACATTATTGCCCCACATTTAATGCAGCGGGTGAGCCAGTGCCAATATAAAGCCCTGTGTTATCCTTGCAATCCTGCAACTAGATTACTGAGTCCCCTTTCCACCTTGCTCTCATGGCAGAAGCTTAGGTTCTGTCTTGCCTCTCCATCTGCTACCTCAATAAACTATCCTTGCTCACTGGCTTACTGCATTCCCACAATATCACATAACCTCCGCTGTATCAAACACGCTAAAAACAACATTGCCTACAAAAATAATGTTTAGTCAATTTAAATTCTAGACTACAGAAACGTTTTCTCCCTTTAATTTTTAAAAACAGCCGAAAATCCCCTGTGCCATGGTTATATGTTACATTGTCCCTTTAATGGGCATTTTTTCCTCCCAGAATCAGTTCGAAGCTGTTCTCCACTCCTGATGGCCTGCTTCCTTTTCCATCTAGGTAGCTTCTAATCCTAGGGTTGATTTTCGAAGTTACCCTGGAGATTCCACCTTCTAGACAAAGTTCAGTGAATCTTCCAGTTTTGTTTAAATCTTCACAAAATTAGTCTGTTCAATCTGAGCACAAGTTCCCATCCACTGACAATGCGGTGAATAATAAAGGCAGCATTTTCTTTGCTTGGTGCAGGACTGGCTGCCGCTCATGCGTGCTCACGCTCCCCCTCCCTGAGAGACAGGTATGAATATTGTGCACCACCTTCCCAGTAAATCAGCTGCCACCCCAACAACTGAGCCACCCAAGCTTCTTGTCAGGCAAAATTCCACCGTTTATTCCACTCCTTCCATTTTACCTTAAATTAAAGAAAGAGTCCCAAACATAAAAATCTTATAAATTTCATCTTTAACAATCTTTCATCCATGCAATGGTTTATCTGTTTTCGACGGTATAAAATGATCTAGCTGCTTGGGAGCTTTACACACCTAACCTTAAGTGTGAAAGATATTTGTAGTCTTTAATATCATTGCCTTTCAGTGCCTTTTTTGTTCAGATCTTTTGTTCATTTTTTTTTGTCTGTATGACATAGTTCGTATTACCAGTAAGAATGATCTGAGGAACGAACACAAGCCTTATTGCTTATTGGTGTTATAGGTTGGCTTCCTGTTCATTTTTGTACCACTTGTGATGATTAGTTAACAATTCAGCTGTTGGGGCACAACTATGAACCTGCCCCTTTAAAATTTGGAATTAGATTTGATTTAAGGAAATGGTTGACCCTAAGTTTTGCAAACCCCCTTACCACACTTGCTACTCATGCTTTTGTGTGCCAATACAAGGCTGTGATGATGTTCGTTCTTTCCTTTCAACTTGCTGATGCTGTTCTCTTTCTTGTTGGCCTTGAATTCGTGTTCCATCTCTTCCTACCAGCATTGCTCTTCATGTCTACATCCTTCGAAATTTAACTGAAACTCATTCAGTCACTTGTTGGCTGTCAACTGTGCCAACTTAACATCGACTTTTCATTTGGACTTTTTTTGTTATTTCTGTTTATGTTCTATTCGCTTTTTCGATTCTAACCATTTGAAATCACTTTCATCACCAGTTCAACTCTGTATTTCACCACTGCTACCAATTGTTATTCATTCAGGTCTCTCCTAGAAACCTGTGACCCAGGTAAATTTCCATCTTACAACCTGTATTTGTAAAATGAATTAAGAAGCTATGCTACTTCATTTTAATAACCCGCCTTGAATTCAAGCCATTTTCTAATTTCTGCATTTCATCCTGCTCACAGCCTTTTTCCATTTGACTACCTAGACAGTAAGTCTCCTGTTTCCAAGAGCCAGACTATCTGCATTGATATTGGTGATTCTGATTTATTTTTGGCTCTTCATTCCCTGAGGGAACAAAATTTCCAACACGCGGATGTCTGCTGTTTCGTTTCTGAGACAAGTTAATAAATTGCTTGTTTGTATTCTGAGAAAATATAATCAAAGCTAAATTATGAGCATCTTTACTGCTTATGATTTCAGATTCCCTTTTCTTTTACTTGCACAAATATGTTAAGCTTTAGAATACCACATTTTAAGGAAATTTAATTATAACATACATTATGTTGAAAATAGTCAGAAGATCCTAACCTGGGACCAACTTTTCAACCCTTTTCACTGATGTGATCTGCCTAATTTGAATGTTGCTTAAATGCTCAATGTTGTTGTTTCAGGAGGGATTTGCTGTGCCAGATGTAGCAGATGAACAACCTGAAGAACAAGAAGAGTATTAAACTTATTACTTGGATGCAGCATACCCATGATTGGAATATCTTGTCAAAAATCATGTGTGCACGTGCACATCCACAAAGGAAAAGACACTCTTATTTTCTGTAAAGTCAAAAGAGCTTTGTTTTGTTAGTGTAAGCAAAATTAAAATGTACCTCCTTTCTAAATAAGTGCACTTTGCAGAAGTTTCAGTCCATATTTAACAATGATTGCTTCTACACGTTTACATCTGAGCAGTATTTGCAGGTGTGGAAGTGGAAATTCTTGAAGGTCCTTCAGAGTGCTATTGTAACACCTTGATGCTTTTGCCACCACTAAAAGCAGACATGCTCTTGGACAGTGTTAAACAGGTTGATGATAGAATGATCACTGCATGATAATGACTGTAAATTGCACTGTAATGGAAAGTGTATAGAATGGTTCAGATCTTTATACATTATCAGTTGTATGTTGATAGTTATAGCGTGTCCCAAAATATGTTGTGTGTATGTGGCAAGCCAGTTCATTTGATGTGCAAGAAATGAGTTGGCTATAAATACCTTGCATGAACTTTGTATGGTGAAATTGACATTGGATCAACTGCAGGAAATCGTTGTGGTGCCAAAAGTTCCCACTACCCATTGTGGTTGTAACTACAGCGGTAAAATATTTCCTGAATTCTTCTGTGGCCTTTATTCCTTTTACTGCCCTAAGATTTCAGTATGCTGTAAGAAAAATCAAACTTGGTCTTAAAACTACAGGGTGTTTTTCTACTCAAATCAATTTCTACTAACAATAAAGTTTCATATTTCAACAAAATTGTCTTGGAAATGTTGGTACATTTATAATTTTTAAAATATTCTGATTAAATATAGAACATTGCTAAAGAATAGTTTATTGCTAATTTAATTTGATCAGTTGTAATATTTAAAGCTAATCACTGCATTTGTTCTGATGTTGATAGTTTATTCACTAAAGATTAGAACCAGAAAGGAGGTTAATTGGGCTACATTATGGAAATATGATTTTTCTCTGCCTCTATTTCCTTCCTAGTTGGAAATTTGTCCATTATTTTAGTGTTACAAATAAAATGCCCATCTTTTGTATATTGAAAATTATTAAAAACCAATCTAAGATGTATTTTGTCATTTACTTGCCACCATTTTGTGGTTATACTTTGTCTAGTAATGGTTTTAGAGGAAAATAATTTGAAAACATATCTGTCATACTATAGATCTGTTACGTTTTTGGTCAAAGCAACCTAACAAAAAATGATCATCTTTGTCATGTTTTGGGGTTGGTGAATTGATTAACTAAATCATCTAGAATATTCATCTGCCATAGATATTTGAGGGGGGGAGTGGTCCTACATGGACACTGTCTTTTTTAAGAATTTCCTACCAACTAGCTGACCCTTCTCCACTTAGTCATTTATGGTACAGAAGGAGGCCTTTCAGCCCATTGAGTTCATGTCTCTCCGTGGAGCAATTCGGTCAGTCTCATTGCCCTGTCTTGAATATCCCTCAATTTTTCTGTTGGCTCCTTGCTTGATCAAGAATTATTGTTGCAAAGTATAAAAGTTGCATATTGCTCTGTTGGATAATCTGTGTTGTAAGGGTTTTCTTGTTTATCCTAATTCTGAAGGGCTTGGCTTTGTCAATATTTTTATTCAAATCATAGCTCAAATGGACTTGCTTCATTTTGTTGCTAAAACCCAACATTAAGGTTTGTGCAAAATATCGTGTATATTTCCCAGTAACACGCTTAGCAAATAATGTAACAGTATTGCAATATTGTAGAGTTACTAGAATACGAATTATGTTCCAAACTCATTAGAGCTTAAGGAGAGGTCTTATTTGCTAAGATGCTAACTTGGCTTCAGTGATGCTCATCCTCACCACCTATGGTTTATGAAAACCTCTGAAGGTTATTGGACCAGGAAGAAATTTTCTTGAGTCTAGGTCAAACAGGGAATAGTCTGGAGATGTGAAAAGCTCATGCAAGCACCAATCTAAGGATGACAAATAATGCTGTAACCTTGATATGTCACTATGCCCTTGTGTCTAGGGAGGGCCATCAGAGTCCTTTATAAGTATTTCATTATAAATCGCAATATGACATTATAAACAAACACACTTAAGTTTGATTTTGCACTGAGGTGGGGTTTACTCTTCCAAACAAAACCTCTGAATAAATTCTAAATGTGAACTTCTGTACATATTTTGATATTTCAGGAAGCTTTGGTTCCAGTAGGAAAATCTGTCAGTTCCTCAATTTTAAGAAAAAGCAGCTGAAGTCATAAGCTACTTCTGTTACACATTCCCAAAAAATATTCACCTCTTACCAGCTTCTATACTGCTGGCGGATTACTGATGGCAAGTAGATGTGTTGAATGAGTGAAAGAACAATGTGCTGCTTCTGATTGCCTTGTTCTGAGCTGCTGAGATAAATGTAACTGTTGCAGCAGTTCTTCAAATTATTTCACTAGGAGGAGAATTCTCTCAAACAAATCTGTTTTATTTCCTTGGAGAATTCTCAGACCTGAAATATGTAACATTTGTCTATGGCACCAGCTGTTCTAGATATCTAACTGAATATCCTACCTCAATTTGGTTTGATTAATAAAAACAGGATCTAGCAGTAGAAATGCACCACCTCTATGATGAACAGCACACAAATAAACTTTCTTCCTCTAAGAGTATAGTCTTCACTAATCTCAATCTTCATTGGGTCATTGTGAAAAAAAAAGTGGCCTTCTAATATTTTGTCCATTACGGAAGACTGTATTCAAGTAGTCTTTCTGTTGCAAATGTTAGGACTTTTAAGGCTTTACTATCCTGGATGGAGCTGAGAATTTTAGCTCAGATCCAAATCATAGGAGATGAAAATGGGAATTCCAGGAGATCCCAGTAAGCGGCAACTTCTATAAATCCTAAATGAAGTCATAACTTGAATTTCAGAATAACCTCTAGTAGGTGTTACAGCAATGGTGTCTGAGCTATCATGACTAGCTATGGTAGCAATGTTGGTAACAGAGACCAATAGACAATGCGATTTAGCTATATGAAGCACTAAAGAAATTGATGCCATTAATTTGTCCCCAGCCCTCGACAGCCAAGGATTTGGTGATACTGTTATACTTGGATTCTGAAGCTTGTTCTTACACGTGAGTCTTGTACCTGAATTCCCTTCAACTCCTATTGGTTTGTGTGGCACACCTGCCGCTTGAAAGTCCTGTCCTGTGTGCAGCAACATGAGAGATTTGATAGAGGTGCTCAAAATCGTGAGGGGTCTAGACCATAGGTGGAAACTGTTCCCACTAGTGAAGGGCTTGAGTTCCAGAGGACACTGATTTAGGTGATTGGCAGAAGAAGTAACAGCAAAATGAAGAAAAACTTACTTACGCAGTGAGTGGTTAGGATCCAGTGCATTTCCTGAGAGTATGGTGGAAGTAAATTAATTGGGGGCATTCAAAAGTGAACTGGATAAGTACCTGAAGAGAGAAATTGCAGGGCTACAGACAAGGGGTGGGAAAGTGGGACCAGTTGAGTTGCTGTTGGAGCTACATGGGCTCGAGCTGAATGACATTCTGTGATGTAACTATTCTAAACCAAGCTTCCTTCCTGTGATATTTGGTGATAATTAAAATAGAAGTATGCATCTTTCAGAAATGCTAACCATTTACCTATCGGACTACTTGAATAGTATAAACCAGAGTAACCATCTTCCTTCTGAATGAAAGTTGCACATCTCCAGCCACTGTGTGCACACAATCTTCCATCCTGTTAATTTTTGTCAAAATTATTACCCTGATTGCTCAATCTGGCCACTCAGTTCCCACAAATTACTCAGTTTTGGAATTTATAAATGTATGAAAATGATGGGCAGAACAAGAGCAGCTGATGATGACACAAAGATAGGTAGGAAAGTAAATTGAAGAGGATAGGGATTTAGATATGTTAAAAAGTGAGGGCAAAAAATTGGCAGATGGAGAATGATGTGGGAAAATGTGAACTCGTCCATTTTAGTCATAGAGTCATAGAAGTCTACAGCACAGAAAAAGGCCCTTTGGCCCATCGAGTCTGCGCCCGTCAAACAAGTACCTAACTATTCTGATCCCATTTTCCAGCGCGAGGCCCATAGCCTTCTGTGCCATGGCATTGCAAGTGCACATCCAAATACTACTTAAATGTTATGAGGGTTTCTGCCTCTACCACCCTTTCAGGCAGAGTGTTCCAGATTCCCACCACCCTCTGGGTGAAAAAAAATATTCCTCACATCTCTAAACCTCCTGCCCCTTAACTTAAATCTATGCCCCCTGGTTATTGATCCCTCCACCAAGGGGAAAAGTTCCTTCCTAACTACCTTATCTATGCCCCTCATAATTTTATACACCTCAATCATGTCCCCCCTCAATCTCCTCTGCTCCAGGGGAAATAACCCCAGTCTATCCAAACTCTCCTCATAATTAAAACTCTACAGCCCAGGCAACATCCTGGTAAATCTCCTCTGCACTCTCTCTTGTGCAATCACATCTTTCCTATAATGTGGATTCCAGAAATGCGCACAATACTCTAGCTGTGGCCTAACCAGCGTTTTATACAGTTCCAGCATAACCTCCCTGCTCTTATATTCTATGCCTTGGCTAATAAAGACAAGTATCCCATATGCCTTCTTAACCACCTTATCTACCTGTCCCGCTACCTTAAGGGACCGGTGGACATGCACACCATGGTCCCTCTGATCCTCGGTACTTCTCAGGGCCCTACCATTGATCGTGTATTCCTGTGCCTTGTTTGTCCTGCCCCAGTGCATCACCTCACACTTATCCAGATTAAGTTCCATTTGCCACTGCTCAGCCCATCTGACCAGCCCGTATATATCCTCCTCACTATTTACCACACCACCAATTTTCCTGTCATCCGCGAACTTACTGATCAACCCTCCTACATTCAAGTCTAAATCGTTTATACATACCACAAACAGCAAGGGACCCAACACCGATCCCTGTGGAACCCCAGTGGACACAGGCATCCAGTTACAAAAACACTCCTCGACCATCCCCCTCAGCTTCCTGCCACTCAGCCAATTCTGGATCCAATTTGCCAAATTGCCTTGGATCCCATAGGCTCAGACAAGACTTTTTTAAAGGGAGAGCTGACCTTTGTCCTTTGCAGTTTTAAAGCAGCTTCAGAATTCATAACACTTGTAATTTAAAAGGAAATAGTTGATCTAATCATTCTGGTGGCTGATAACATATTGCTGGCTTAACACTTCTTGTCATAAACTTTTTGGGCTTGGAGGAGGTCTAGTGATTATGTAACTGATCTAGAAACTCAAAGGCATGGACTAATAATCCAGAGAACAGGAGCTCAAATGGGAGCCTGTTAGCTGAATTGTCTAGATGGCTTGCATGCGGTTCACAATAATGCCAACAGTATGGGTTCAATTCCTGTTCCAGCTGAGGTAGACTTGGGCAGGAAGAATAGCAATGTAGAATATTTAAATGGAGAAAGATTGCAAAAAGAGAGATATGAGTGCTCTGGTACGTGAACTTCAAAAAGTTATATGTGGGTACGGCAAATGATTAGGAAAGCAAATGGAATGTCGTTTATTGTAAGGGGAACGGAATATATGGGGAAGTTTTGCTACAATTGGTGAGACTATATTTGGAGTACTGTCTACAGTTTTGGTCTTCCTACTTGAAAAAAGATATAATAGCATAAGCCGTACAGATTCATTCAACTGATTCCTGTGATGAAGGACTTGGCTTGTGAGGAAAAGTTGGACAGATTGGGCCTGTTTCCATTGAGTGTTTAGAAGAATGAGACGTGATCTTATTGAAACATACAAGATCCTGAGGGGACTTGACAGGGTGGATACAGAGTGGATGTTTCCCCTTGTAGGACAGACTAGAACTAGAGAGTGGGATGTGGGGGGGAGCTGCTTAAAAATAAGGTGGCTCCTATTTAAGACTCGAGAAATTTTGAGGGTTGGATGTATATGGAATTCTCTTCACCAGACAGCAGTGGAAGCAGGGTCATTGAATGTTTTTAAGGCTGAATTAGATAGATTTTAGATTGCCAAGGGAGTCAAAGGGTATAGGGGGTAGACAGGAAGGTGGTGTTGAGGCCACAATCAGATCAGCCATGATCTTATCAAATGGAAAAGCAGGCTCAAGGTACTAAATGGCTACTGCTGCTAATCTGTATGTTCGTATGTAACCGGTCCATAAAACCTGCTTCATGCAAGCTGTAATGCCTAAAGTATCATGACACAGTACACCATCCACCAATACCATCTGGGAGAGAGAAATTGTTGGTTGTAAATTGAGTTAAAAAAAAACAACTATCTTCAAGAATATCTGGTTATCCCTTTGTGCAAATTTAAAAACTAGTCAGACCTTGCAAGGCCTAGGCTGCATGAACTGGTATATGTTGTCTTTTATGCACAAAATATGGTCGCATACCAATTTCCCTTCCTGCCACCCCCACCCCCTTCAGGTGTTTTCCCTTGCCTTTGAATCTGTCATCATCCCTCTCCCCCAAAAAAATCCTTGACCCGTCCGTCCTTGCAAACTACCGTCTCATTTCCAATCTTCCTTTCTTTTCAAGACCTTGAACGTCTTGTCTCCCAGAACCCCATGTTTGAATCCCCAATCAGATTCCCACACCTCCCACAGTACAGATCTTAGCAAAGTCACAAATGACATCCTGTGTGACTGTGGCAAAGGTAAATTTTCCTCCTTGTCCTTTTTCTTCCTGTCTGCAATCTGATAGGGTTCACCACACCATTGTCATCCAGCACCTCTCCACTGTTTTCCTGCTGGGTGGAACTGTTCTCACCTGGTTCCATTCTTATTTATCTAATTGTAGCCAGAGGATTACTTGCAATGGCTTCTCTTCTTGCCCCTGTGCCATTATCTCTGGTGTTTCCCCCAAAGATCTATCCTTGGCCCCCTCCTAGTTCTCATCCACATGCTGTCCTTAAGACGGGTGTTAGATTTCTGACGACACCCATCTCTACCTCACCACCTCTCTTGATTCCGTTGTTGCTAAATTATCAGACTACTTATACGGCATCTGATACTGGGTGAGCAGAAATTTCCATTAATTAAATATTGGAAAGACTGAAACCATTGTTTTTGGACAATGTTCCCCATTCCCTAACTGCCTACTCCAACCCTCTCCTTGGCAACAGTCTGTGACTAAGCTGGTCTGTTCACAATCTTGGAGCCACAGTTAATCCTGAGATGAACTTCTGACCTCATCACTAAGACTGCCTATTTCCACCTCCTGTGACATCACTTGACTTCACCCCTATCTTTGGTGCTCTGTTGCTGAAACCTTCATACATGCTATGGTAACCTCTAGACTCAACAATTGCATGCATTCCTGGCTAGTCTCCCACATTTTACCCTCTAAACTTGAAGTCATCCAAAATTATATTGCCTCAAAGTCTAATTTCCCTATCACCCCTGTGCTCGCTGACCTACATTGGCTCCTGGTCAAGCAACGTCTTGATTTTAAAATTCTTATCCATGTTTTCCGATCTCCCTGTGGTTATGCCCCTCCCACCTCTGTAATTTCTTCCAACCCACAACCTTTTGAGATATTGGTGTCCCTTTAATTCTGGCCCCTCATACATTACCAATTATAATTGCTCCATCATTGGTGGCCGTGTCTCATGGCCCCAAGCTCTGGAATTGCTCTCTGGTGCTCTACCTCACATTCCTCCTTTCAGACACTACTTAAAATCTACCTCTTTGACCAAGCCTTCGGTCCTAACCTAATAGTTTCTTATGTGACTTTGCATCATATATTTTATGCTCCTGTGAAGTGCCTTGGGATGTTTTATTACATAATAGGTGCTATATAAATATAATTTGCTGTCAGTATACTAAGTGAGGCCAAACCAAACTTACAATTATGATGTTTATAACATTATGATGTTTTGGGACTGTCTTTAATTCAGTGTAAAATGAAGGGCATCATGTGACCTGTTCTGAAGTCTGCCTGACAACAGGCCTGAGCGAGGGGACTGTTAAAGATTAAAGGAAGGCCAAGATTGTTTTGCTGGAAACAAAACTTAAGGTGTTCACACCTGGAGACAATGGTAGCAGCATCTGTGTTTACAGTGGTTAGGGTGCTAGTCTCACATCTCAGGAAGGTGTTTAGAATGTCAGGTTATAAACAGTTATGCTTTAAATTGTCCATTTACTTTCAAGATAAGAGAGTTGGAGGTCTTCAGGATCGTTGACCAGCATTTCTACGTGGATACAAGGCCCTTATGATTAATGTTGCCATAGAGATAGGCTTTGAGAGGAGAAAGGTTTCTAAGGTATCCCTGCAACTCTCAGACATAGTCTGCCTGGATCTGGGGGAGAGAGCAGCTAGATGCCGAAAGTCTCTAGAGTTCACTGTGTAAAAATGTAAGTGGGAGCTTACACTCAGATTTAAAAGAACAAATTTGTGAGGATTTGAAACGAGGTTGGAAGATTTGCCTAGCTGGAGCGAGAATCACCAGGAAAAACCTTCACCATGAAAGGTAGTCCTGGGGTGAAAAGTTGCCTGGCTGGGAAAGGAAAAGAATGAAAGTAAGCACTCAAGAGCTAAGAATCGCCTTGGAATGATTTTGGGAGAATTGAATGTCTACTTAAGGGACAGTGTAATGTATACCTGTGAAGTGGGTTTTTCAGGTGTGCTAAAAGTAAAAGGGGTAAGTTCTGTAGTTTAAAGCATAAGTGGCTGACGACAATAAAGTTTAATGAATAGTGCTTTTAGTCTGTCACAATAAAAGTCTTAAAACATGAAACAAAAACAAAAATACCTGGAAAAACTCAGCAGGTCTGGCAGCATCTGCGGAGAGGAACACAGTTAACGTTTCGAGTCCGTATGACTCTTCAACAGAACTAAGTAAAAATAGAAAAGAGGTGAAATATAAGCTGGTTTAATGGGGTGATGGCGGGGGGTGGGGGAGGAGATGCTGCCAGACCTCCTGAGTTTTTCCAGGTATTTTTGTTTTTGTTTTGCATTTCCAGCTTCCACAGTTTTTTAATTTTATCTTAAAACGTGAAACCTTGTCATCCTTTCAGCCATCAACTGGAAGTTTGAATTGCTTCTAAAAAGTTACTGGTCTCAACGGGGCTCATAACAGAGAGGACTCATCTGGGTTCTCAAATCCACAGATTGAGACAGGTACACTGGATTTGGCCAGAGTAAGGTTTAACAGTGACTTTTGCTGTATTTGTTAAAAGGTTAAAATGGCTACGTCTACTGATTGGTTCATTCCTTGAAAGAAAGGACTTGTCTTTGAGTACCTTGAAACAGCTAACAAAGCTTAATTTGAAAGAAATAACAGAAAAATTGGAAATGTATTTAAAAGTAGGCAGCAAGAAGTCCAAAATAGTTGAAGTAATGGCTCAATATCTGAATCTTGAGGAAGAAAAGACTAATCCAGGTAAAATGCAGATGGAGTTAGCGAGGATTCAGTTGCAGATGAATCAACTTGAAATGGAAAATTTAAAATAAACTGAACACTTAGGAGAGGATAAAAGAAAGGGAAATGGGTTAAAAAAAAAATGACGAAAAAGAGGGAAATGTGAAAACTTGAATTTCAGAGTACGAGAAAGGAAAGCCTTGAATTGTAAAGAGAAAGGGAAGCCAGCAAATTTGAACTGGACAGGGAGGCTTCAATTATGGGAACAGAGTAGCAGACAGATTTGACAATGGATCAGATTTAACTCCAGGTTTTGATTTGGCAAGGAATATTCACCTATTGCCTAAATTCAGTGAGGAAGGAGTTGAAATGTATTTTGTCTTGTTTGAGAAAATTGCTACCAAGTTACAATAGCAAAGAGAAATTTGGAAAATTCTATTGCAGTGTTTTGGTAGGGAAAGTGTTGGAGGTTTAGTTCAATGCTTTCAGATGAACAGTCTGCAGATTATCTTTCAGTTAAGACTGCTGTACTTAATGCATATGATTTAGTCCCATAAGCTTGTAGGCACAAATTTAGAAATCTGAGGAAGAGACAAATTCAGACATGTAACATTTGTGGGAATTTGCTAGAGAAAAAGAAATAGTGTTTGATCAATGGCTAGGGTGCTGGAGCAAGATCTTGAAAACCTTAAATATTAATGGAAGAATATAAAAACAGTATTCCTTTAGGAATCATGTGACATCTAAAAGACTGTAAACTTTCTAAATAAAGGAGGCAGTAGTTATGGCTGGTGATGAACTATCCCACAAATATGTGGGTAGCAACAAACCAGCTCAGAGAGCCAGTGCAGACACGATGGGCCGAATGGCCTCCTTCTGCATCACAGGATTGGTACGGCACAGAAGGAGGCCCTTTGTGTCTGCACTAGCTCTCCAAATAAGAAACTCTTGTTAGTTCCATTCTCCCACCTTCTGCCCATAACCCTGCACATTCTTTCTTTTCAAATAACACCTAAATTCCCTTTTGAATGCTTCAATTGAACCTACCTCCATCCTACTCTCAGCCAGAGAATCCCAGACTCTAACCACTTGTGCCACTACACAATTGGTTATCCAGGATATGGGAAGTATCCTGAAGTTCCCACATAGCACAGGATGGGCACTCGAGGTTGAACCAGCCCTGCCATTTCTTTATTTATTAGTTAACCTTGCTACTGCTAAAATAAAAACCTTGCTGATATGAGAAAACACACCACTATTAATAAACCTTACTAGTACTGGTAAATACTTAACAGCACTTTAGAAATTGTAATTAACCTTACTTAAAAAAATAAAAGATAATACTCACCAGCTACTCATTTGTTTCTCATTATTAATACTTAATACTTTTATCACTTTTAAATCTTCCAGTTGTTGAGGCTGAGTGTCTAAGCAGCAATATTCACCAGCCAATCAAAATGACTTTCCTACGATGTCACACCTCGATTTCTGTTTCCGAACTCTAGCAGCTGTGGCAGCTGGCTGCCCCAGTCTCCTTGGAACTCCTTCTCTGTCCTCGTGCCACTTTCAGCCCAGAGTCTCCCTGGAGAGATGAGTGGAAATGAACAAGACATTAATTACCATGAGGAGGATGGCAGAAATGAAAAGACAGATGCTTCTCAGAGTCGTAAAAATGACAATATAGGACATAGATATGATTCAAGGGGGCCAACATGTTACTTTTGCCATAGCAACAGGGCATGTAAAAGGCTGCTTGAAAATAAAGCTAAACTTATAGCTTTTGTTGGAACTTGTGTTGTTCCAGAAAATGCTGTACCGGTGAGTGAAGCTTGTGACAAACCAATACCATCCAATGTATTTATAGTGACTATAAACCAGAACCTAAAAGATTATGGCAGTTTTATAGTTAAGGGTGAAGTAACTACATTTTTGTCTGATAAATGAGCCAAAAAGATAGACATTCTTAGGAATACAAGGTTGGCTAAAACCCAGGTGTTAGCAAAAGATGTCAATTGCCCTTGAGAGAGTTCACCAAATAGAAGTGTATTTGAGACAAGGCATTGATGGAAATTGTTTGCCTGTTCTGTTGTGTAGAGTGAATTTAAAGAGTGTTTTAGTCGATGATTCTGTTATTGTGGCAGTGAGGTCTAAAATTGCCTATTAATAATGTTGACCTTATGCTGGGAAATGATCCAGCAGGAAACCATGTGCTTTCTCTGGATGTTTCCACAAGATGTATTGAAATTATTAAAGATAATGATGTAGCAGCAAGTCCAATGAACTTGGAAGAACATATACTTATCTCTGAATCTGTTGTAAAAGACAATGGTTTGACTCAAAGGGTGCTCAGAGTCAGCAGCTCAGACTTCTGCGATTGAAGGAACGCTGAAACCTCAAAATGACAAGAGTTAAGGACAGCTGAAAACGAATTGACTCTATCCAAATTAAATCTGTCTACAGGACCCTAAGCCACCGGTATCAGAACAAAATAAAGCAGCATTCAAGGCTAATGCAAAAACAAAGAGAGAGTGTTTTAAAACAAAATTACTTCGCTGGAGCTAACAATAGTGTGGAACTACAAGGACATATTGAAGTTTTAGAGCATAAATTAACACCAGAAGGATGAAGTCATTGCTCTTATATGAGGAGAGTTAGCAAAGTTCGTACCAGTTGGGGACAAGGATTTAAAATAATTTGGGAGCTGGTTTAAGAAAAGAGCATTGGGGTTTTTTTTGACTAATGGTCAATGTGACCTTGAGAACCTTAAAATAGCGAAGAAGAATCATAATCTTGCATTTAAGCAGGAAGAAGACCATTCAGATGTTTGGCTAGCTGAGTCATTTTTTCCAATTTGGACAATAAAGAACCTACATCTCTGAAAGAGAATGGAGTTTAGAAGGTAAAATCTGAACAGAATGATCCAAAGACTGGAGTAAAAAGTCAATACCCTGGTGACAATTTAAGATCAGGTTTAAAAGAAGAACCAAAGGGACTACTGAATACAGTGGGTAAAAAGCATTATGACAGAGAATTTCTTCTGTGTTTACAATTTATACTTGCTAGTATTCAAAAGCCAGAGGGATGATCAAAGCCAGCAATGATGTCCTTGACGAGGGTAACCAAACCAGACCAAGGATAAAATTGTTTAGCCAAGGATATGGAAACGCTGTGAAATTTGCTCAACAGAAGAAAGGAGATTTACTATGATGCATGGTGGAAGGCAAAGTCACTAGCAGTGAAACAAATTTTCATCTATATCAGGGAAAGAACTTTAAAAGTGGACTTGAACTCCTGTTATGTGCATTTGATTCATACTTGTTGAAGCAGTCCGTGCTTCAACGTTCTGACTTGGGCTGATAAATGGCAAGTAATATTTGTGCCAGGCAATGACCATATCCAACAAGAGAGAATCTAACCATCTCCCCTTGATATTCAATGGCACTACCATCGCTGAATCCCTACTAGAACCAGCAAATTAACACAATACCCACTTGACAGTGGAATTCCAAATAGCTTTTCCCCAACTTCAGTTTTGTTATATTGCAGACTTATGCACAAATGCTGGAGGCTTCATTAAGGCTATTTCACACACTCTTGTTAGATCTTACATTGCCTTCCGACACATAGTCTTTCATTCTCCTTTATATATGTTTCTCTCTTAATACGTAAACTCTATTGTTCCATATGTCTTTGCAACTGTATCTTCCTCACAATAAAAGCTTTCATGTTGCCAATATATTTTCAGTAACCTTTGGGAAAAATAAACACATTCCTTAGCCTTGCTTATCTGGCTAGTTGTAAACAGACTAAGATCCCTTTGAAATCCAAATCTCTTCATTTATCTAAAAATGCAAATTCTCTTCACACCTTACATGCTCAGCCAGCATCCATGTTTACTCATTAGCATGTCAAGCACCTAGCTTCTTTTGATGATTTCAAACATGCAGTCTACTTGACTCCAAATGTAATTACCTCACCCACGGACCCAAATATACTTACCACATAAACCTACTTCACAATAGACCAGAAAAATATTATGAAAATTAATGTAACTTCATCACACTAAATACTATTCTCTTGTGTAGGCAACTTATATTTTGTATCTTCTATTCCTTATCACTCTCACAGAATCACAAGTCTCATAGAAAACAGTTCACGGTTGCTCCCAGCTTCCAGGGGGTTGCTTCCTCTCTACCCAACTGAGTAACTTCTATTCCCAGGGCTGTCACTGTGAGCATTACACAGTAGATTTCTTCATCTGGCTCAAAGGTAGGCAAATATTTCAGTCTCTTTTAACTCTTCATATACTCGGTCTTCAAACTGATCATGAGATCCTACCATGTTCTGCGTTGTGAATGATAGAGTCAGCATTTTCTGCTTAAGGTACAGGCCAAGCTAATTCTATCTTTTCTTGATCTCTATCACTCAGTTGAACACTACACAAGACAAACCTACAATCCAGTCTGTGAAATTCATGGATTTATAGGGAAGCCTGTAACCTGATCTCAAAAGGGCTTGCTCTGAATCACAGAATTATTACAGTGTAGAAGGAGGCAATTTGGCCCATCATGTCTGCACCGGCTCTCTGAGCATTTTAACTTAATGCTAATCTCCTGCCTTTTCCCCGTAACACTGCGCATTATTTCTATTTAGATAATCATCCAATGGCCTCTTGAACGCCTCAATTGAACTTGCCTCCAGCACACTTTCAGGCTGTGCATTCCAAACCCTAATTACTTGCTGTATGGAAAAGTTTTTTCTCACCTCGCATTTGTTTCTTTTGCAAAACGCTTTAAAACTGCCCTCTGGTTTTCGATCCATTCATGAGCAGGAACAGTTTCTTCCTATGTACTTTGTCCAGGCTTCTCATTATTTTGAAAACTTCTATCAAGTCTCCTCCCAGCCTTCTCCTCTCCAAGGAAAACAGTCCCAACTTCTCCAATCTTTCCTTATAACTGAAGTGTCTCACCCCTGGAACCATTCTTGTGAACCTCTTCTGCACTCTCTCCAATGCGTTCATATCCTTCCTATGGTGTGGTGCTATAAATTCTATTGTATATATAAACTCCCTCTTTCTCATGGCAACAGGGAAATACATTAACATTTCTACTTAGATACAAAGCCAATCAGTTAGATCTGATCCCAAATCTCCTTTCATCTTAGGAGTAAAAGGATAGTTTACAACACCAATGTTTACAACTTAATAGCTGTAACACCTTTCTGGGACATCAGGAGACCTGGTGTCTTTCATAGTATTCTCATAGTAACTTGCTGGCATTATCTCCACATGTAAATAGCTTTCACCTCGCTCTCAATAAAATGATACGTCTTGCCCAGGCTAATTGCCAGGCAGTCTCCAGCACAGGTCACATGAGTCCTTCTACCCTATCTTTAAAGCTACAGTCTCAAAATAGAGTAATCTTATAAACCAAAGGATATAGTCCTAAAACATAATAGCATGAAACTTCCGCATTCCCCAGCATCGGATTTCGGGGGGGTACCCGAAAGATGTGCTGGGGAATCCCTCTGGGAAGTTCCCAGGTAAGGGTTTGCACGCCAAATGCCCAGAAGTGCACACTTCCTCTAGACAATTGTGCTCTGCCGGGAACCTTCCAAAAATGTAATTTAAATCACACATTTCAGGTGGTTCTGCTAAGATAATACCAATAGATACCCAGAAAAAGGTAAAAGAATTAAAACCTCTTCTAACTTCTGAGTAACTATTGTAAAGACCCAGACTGACCCCACAGAACTCCCCAACACCACCACCCCCATAACGGGACTCCTCCCCCACTCCCCCCGCCCCCCCCAACGACCTCAGACCCTGCCCCGACCTCGGACTCCCCCTTGACCTCGGAACCCTCAACCTCACACCCTCAACCCCGACCCCCCCCAACACCACCCCCCGCTCCCCACAACCCAACCTTGGACTCCCATCCGCCAGACTTCTGACACCCCTTCTGGATTTCTGACCTCCCCCCCCCGCCCCCCAACCCAGACCTCAGACCAGCCTGTCATAGCTTAACCCCCCAATCCCCCAGACCACCCCCCTCCAGCCCCTAGACAACCACCCCCCCAACCCCCCGGACACCCCCAAATCCTATCTACTTACCTTAGACACTTACCTTGCCCTGGCCTGTCAATTTCACTGGCCCTTTAAACATACCTGCATTATGGCAGCTAGTGCAATAAAAAAGGGGGTGTGGCCTCCTTGAATATGCTGGATCTGGACTTCGCTGGGGACTGCGAGGATTGTTTTGATGCAGGCCCCAAGCAACTCTGGCGAACGGAAGTGTCAATGGCCAGAATTTTCCCGTTGGTGTGCGGGGGCGGGCCCTGCATGCCGACGTGTGAAATGACACGCAGTGACGTCGGGCGAGCGTCCCGACATCAGTGTGTGCCATCGCGAGATTTAGATGGGCGGGCGCGCGATGTTCTCAGATGCTTGCCTGCCATTAATTAATCATGTACCTAAGGCCCTTGGGGCAGCAATTGACTGCAATTTTTCGGGGCACATGCGATTTTCAGGATGTCGCATGGGCGCAACGGGTAGGCGGGTAGGGGACATTTGTATAAACCTCATCCACGGGTGGGATAAGAGAGTGGGGTCGCGAATGTTATTTTTCAGGTATTTAAGTGTGCAAGTTACTGATACTTGCCTGTGTGAGAGGGAATACTTCAAAACTCATACAAGCTACTTGGACGGGAGTAAAAGCCTTCAGGTCAGGACTCTACAATAAAGATCATTTTTGGGGCCTGCAGGTTTCAGGAAGCCTTCCCTTAGCCTGGGAATGGGAGTAGTGCTCTCCACTGGAAGCACCTCCTCTGAGGTGGAAGGGAGGGCCAGAAGGGGGAGGAGGCCAGAAGTCCACCTTCAACCTCCAGGGGAGTCACCATTGGGAGTACAGGCACAGGCACAAAGGGTGCAGGGCCAACAGGAAGTCCAAGGCGGAAGAGGCCGCAGGAGATGCCACTATCCTGCTGCTAGGGTTTACAGGCAACAAAGCAGCTACCTCAATATGTCTGAAGTGCCGTGCTGAAGGAGGCTCCATCTCTCAAGGGAGACAGTCACCTCCATTAGTCAGATGATAGGCCCTGAGATCTCCGCAAACTGTGTGGGTGGGCACCCCATGCCAATGGTGCTAAAGGTCACAGCTGCCCTCAACTTCTATGCCTCCGGCTCTTTCCAGGGGTCGGGTGAACTTTGTGGAGTCTCCCAATCAGCTGTCCACACTTGTGTCAAGTAGGTTACAGATGCTTTGTTCAGGCGTGCATTGACTTTCATCCATTACCTTTGGGACGAGGCCAGCCAGACACAGCGAGCCAGAGGCTTCGCAGCGATTGCTGGCTTCCCCCGTGTCCAGGGTGCAATAGACTGCACAAATGTGGCCATCAAGGCGCCAACAGGTCAGCCCGGTGCCTTCGTCAACAGGAAAGGCTTCCACTCCATGAACATGCAGATAGTGTGTGATCACAAGCTGCAGGTTCTGCAAGTCTGTGCAAGGTACCCAGGTAGCTCCCACAACGCTTACATACTCAAGACACTCCCAGGTGCCAAGGCTCTTCAGTGCTCCAGCCCGGCTGGATGGATGGCTGCTGGGTGACGAGGGCTATCCCCTCAAAAGGTGACTCATGATGCAGAACAGAGGCTGAGCAGCGGTACAATAGGAGCCACGCCTCCACAAGGACTGTGGTGGAGAGAACCATTGGAAGATGCGCTTCCAATGCCTGGACTGCTCAGGGGGCGCACTCTAATACCCCCCAGATTGTGTCTCAGTGATAATAGTTACATGCTGCGCTCTCCACAATCTTGCGCTGCAAAGGGGCGACGCAGTGGATGAGGAAGATGTAGACACAGTTGGTCCAGATGCATGTGATGAGTCCAGCAATGAGTCCGAGGATGAACACACACCGGAGAATGCTGAGGGGGTAGACGCTGATCCAGGGATACTCCAGGGAGGCAGGGACATCCGGGAGGCTTTAATCCAAAGAAGCTTCAGCTAGCCCACCACAGATGGACCTTCAACATACGCCAGGGCTGCAGGCTCCATACTCGATACCTGAGTGCAAAATCTGCCTGGATAGTAACATTAACTAAGGCCCTTGTCAATAAAGTTCAATGTCAAACAACTCACTCATACCATCATGGGTTTCCGTCCACTTGCAGAAGTAAGGAATCACCCTGAGGCATGGCAAATTATCAAAATTTATTGAGAGAACAAATATAACTTCATAAACCAAAAAAAAAAGGTGTTGGAGATCACACCAAATCTTCGATAAACTACTATGGGCCAACATAAAAGCACCAGTGAGAGACCCGTGATGTGCCTAAGGTGCCTTAAATTTACGCTTATGGGTGCTACGTTTTGGTGCTGTCCTCTCGCTAGCACTGGCACCTGAGACAGCCTGCTCACTGTGCTGTCCTGTTGGCCTCGATGACCTTGGTGGACGTCCTCTGGCCCGTGAAGCCTTTGATGGCCCCGCCTGGGAGGGAGCGGCCAGTTCCATAGCTGGCTTCTTCCCAGTTGCCGCAGCCTCATCGGATGCCACTGTCACTGGCAGAGGGGCAGAGGAGCTACTGCCCTCATCCAGAAAGCCCTGAGAGGAGCCCGCACAGATGACAGGCAGCTGCTGCGCCAACATAAGGTCACTTCAGACCTCCCTGCTCACCGCAGATAGATGGGTACCAAGCTGGGATACTTGGTGCCCAAATCATCTCCCACATGGGCAATGGCCAGCTGAGGCCAATGCCGCTGTGAGGGCTTGCAGGTCCGAGCGCAACCCCAGGAGACCCTGATTGTTCTCCTGGAGGAGCCTCTCCATGAGAGCTGCCACTTTCTCCATGGAGGAAGCATGACACTCGGCTATGAGTTTCATTGCCTCGGAGATGCTCCGCATGGACTCCTCATGCACAGGCACCATGCCACGCATAGCCTCATGTATCTCTGCCAGATCCTCCTGCATACCTTGCTGCACTTCCAGTGTTTGCTGCCTCACGGACGAGTCCAGATGCACATCATCAGCCACTGACTGAGCATGTGTCTAGTCCCCAGCAGTCCTCCGACTGCCGGCACCCTTGGCATTCTCTGTCTCTGCCCGCACCTCAAGCGAGTGTGAAGTGTCCTCACCGCCTTGCCCCGGGACACTAGCCAAAGATCTAATTCCCACCGAGGTGCTAGTATCTGCGCCGGTGCCTGCCTGGCAGAGATGGTGTGACGCTGGTGAATGGATTTCCTCTGGGCCCTCAGGGGTGAAAGGTGGCCCCTCTGCCTCCTCCTTCCAGCCCTGCTCCGATGATGCTGAAAGGAAGAACAAGGACATTTGATTAGTTACAGTGACATTGTGCAGACAATGTCAATTTGCATGCTGCTTCCCTGGATCATTATGCGCTCATCCTTCCATAATTAATGGTCAAGCCATGTTGCAAACTTCAATCACTGAACATTCAGCAGTGCCATGGCTTTTGGGACACACATGGTGACCTGAGTGCTCGCCAAACATACCTCCCCATGGCACCCCAGCCTCATCACCACTGGTGGACCCGGGGGCATGGCACCTCTCCAGATCCATGGCTTGCTGCTCAAAAGGTGTCAGGATCATCAACTGGGCCTGGCCTTTGCCAATCCGCATCCACTCTGTGGAATTGTGCACAGTCTTCTCCTGAAGAGGAGAGAAGAGCATTGATTAGTCCAGCGTGTACCTGGATTCCCATCGCATTCCTGCCAACCCAGCCAGAGTGGGACATTGCAGGACTCCAGTTCTTCGTTACCCAGCAGCTGCCGCACACTCACGCAGAGAACCCAGGGCTGACCCCACCCATTGCCCAAATGCTGCCTCCTTCACATTTGGCACCACAAGGTGTAACTTTGCTAAGCAAGGAGGCACAAGCATGTGGAGCGCAAAGACCAGCAGATGGATTGGTGCCCCTCCACCTGGAAGCTCCCCTCCCAGCATGTTAGCACCCTGACTTTGACACACTTCCCAGTTCCAGCACTGTGCCTAGGTGCAGATCCTTGAGTTTCACCCACATTCTATACTCTGGGTGGCGGTGTCACGCACGCTGTGGGTGCAGAGCCCATCCTAGCTCAACCATCTCAGGGTGAACAAGGCATGGGCAATACCTGCTGGCACACCCAGCGAGGGATACATGCCGTGAAGGATTCAATGCCATTGCTGTACTCAGAGTTGCAGGGGGTGGGTGTGTGCTGGGGGGAAAGGGTGACGGCTGCATTAAGTGACCTCAGCCAACATGGTACTCAGAAGGTGCAACACCTGCCCCTTTACTTCCTCTCTCCTCACCGTCCAAGGGCCCAAACACTCCTTTCAAGTGAAGTAGCATTTAACTTGCACTTCCCTCAATTTAGTCTACTGCATTCGCTGCTCCCAATGCTGTTTCCTCTACATTGGAGAGACCAAACGCAGACTGGGTGACCACTTTGCAGAACACCTTCGGTCTGTCCACAAGCATGTCCCAGACCTCCCTGTGGCTTACCATTTCAACACACCACCCTGCTCTTATGCCCACATGTCCGTCCTTGGCCTGCATTGTTCCAGTGAAGCTCAATGCAAACTGGAGGAACAGCACCTCATCTTCCGACTAGGCACTTTACAGCCTTCCACACTTAACATTGAGTTCAACAACTTCAGATTATGAGCTCTCTCCTCCATCTCCACCTTCTTTCCCATCTCCCTTTTTCCAATAATTTATAAATTTAAAAAAAATATATATTTTTATATATTTTCCTTTTCCCACCTATTTCTATTATTTTTAAAATTTATTTCCGTCCATTGTTTTATCTCTACCTTTTAGCCTATTTCGATCCCTTCCCCCCACCCCGCCCCCACTAGGGCTATCTGTCACATGCTCGTCCTGCTTTCTACCCTTAATGTCACCATTAGCACATTCATTAGCTAATATCACCACTGTCAACACCCCTTTGTCCTTTTGTCTATGACATCTTTGGCAATCTCTTCTTTGCCTCCACCTATCACTGGCCCTCTATCCAGCTCTACCTGTCCCACCCCCCTCAACCAGCTTATATTTCACCCCATTTCTATTTTTCCTTAGTTCTGATGAAGACTCATATGGACTCGAAACGTTAATTGTATTCCTCTCTGCAGATGCTGTCAGACTGCCTGAGTTTTTCCAGCTATTTTTGTTTTTGTTTCAGATTTCCAGCATCCGCAGTATTTTGCTTTTATGGTACTCACCCTTCCTGAGCACAGGAGGTCTTGAATCTTTTACAGCACTGGAGCCATGTGCGCCGTATGGCATCATGGGAGCTCACACTCTCGCCCACCTCCTCCCATGTACGTTTGGTCAGGTGGGGAGGCCTCCGCCTCCCGTCCCTCGGAATCAGGGCCTCCCGCTGCACTGCCACCTCCTCCAGGGGGGGCACACTGCCGCCCTGGCCTATTCTCTGGCCTGACCTGCCCCGCTGGCCTACCCTCTGGACTTGTGTGATGCACAGTAGCCCTCTGCTGTGCTCTTCTCCCGGCCATTGTAAGCAGCCTTGCAAAGGCTGCCAGGCCTTCATTTAAACAGGCTGCCGGGTCACCATTGGACCCGGTGGTCCGTGCACAGCCGCCGCCACCAACCCACTTCCGCCATCTTCGGGAGTCGAGAAAAAAGGCCCGCCCGCCCGCGTAAAACGGCGGCGCGGACCCGATCACGGGTGGCGATCAGGTCCGCGCCCACCTACGCCCGCTCCCGGCCAGCCCGACGTGGGAAAAATTCTCCCCAATGTTATTTTCAAGACCAGGTAAGTAGATATTTATTTCTTCTAATTTCTGTGGGCCAGCACTTTTCGACGCTAGTCGGCAGTCACGGCCCAATATTCTTATAAACCGCACTATTGTAACAGTCCTAATGCATTCACAAATCTTTGTTTCATCCACACCATGCCGCAACAGCTGTGTCCTAGTATTAATGATGATTGTAAACAGCAATGGCATTAATACCAGTCCCTATGGTGCATCATCGAGAATAGATCTCCAAGTAGACGCATAACCAATTAAAAAAACATTTTCTGTCTACATGAATACAGCCAATTCTTAATCTGCTGTAAGCACCTTGCCACTAATTCCATTTAGGTTGTGGGGGGGTACAATGGGTCAGGGGCTAGATGGTGCGGGTGTGGGAGGATAGTCAGGGGGTTGAGAGGGTGGTGGGGAGGGTAGTTGGCGGGGTCGGGAGTCTAATTGGGTGGGGTTGTAGTCGAGGGGGCAGTTGGGGTGGGGAGTGTAGTCGGAGGGCTTCAGGAGGGTACTCGGGGGTAGTTGGGAGGGTAGTCAGGGGGGTAGGGAGGTTAGTCGGGGGCTGTGCGGGGGTGGTTAGGGTGTCCAGTGGGGGGTGTAGAAGGGGGCTCCTGTAGGAGGTCAGGGGGATCAGTAGTATAGTTACCCACAAGTTAGAAGTGGTTTTAATCCTTCCACCTTTTTCAGGGTAACTATTCTGCTAAGAGAGTTGGAACCATCCGAAGTCTTGGATTTAAACCAGAGAATCAGATGGTTACAGGGTAATTGCCCATTGGAAGTTGAACTTCCTGGGCAGCTCTGGCATGGGGATTTCCAGGGACTCCCCCAATGTGTCTTCTGGGGTACCTCCCGGATACGATCCCCTCAGAGATCGGAAGTTCTGGGCCAATGTCTACCATGCCACTCTGCACTATACAACAAACTTAAAAAAGTCTTACTAATTTGATTTTTTTTAAGTCCAGAAACTGGGCGTCTGAAATCCTCTGCCTAGATGATTATAGAGAGTACCTCATATCATCCCTTCTGATATCTTACCAATGTTCAATCAAACTAATAGGCCTGTACTTCTCTGGTTCTGAGTTCTTGCTGTTTGAAAATCAGAACAACATGGGTTCCAGTTTAAGGGAACAATGCCCAACACTGGTGAGATTGTTTAATACTGGAAGTAGCTCACAAGGGGCATGTTTGATCTCTTTATACATCCTTGGATGGGTGTAATCTGGCCACAACCTAATTTGTTTTGGTTCTTCTTTTTAAATCCCAGATGAAAAACTCAATTTTTACAATTTTAATATTGACAATGGAACTCTTTGCTGTTAATTGAACATTATCCACAGGAGTTGAGAATGATGCCACATACTCAGTTAAAATATCTGCCCTATCCTGGGAGTTAATTTTAATCTGTCCAGAGTAATCTTTCACTGGCCCTATGCAATATTTAATAGCCTTCTGACTTTTGATATAGTATTTGAAATAAAAACAGCTTTTACAATGCTGCCATAGTTATTCACTGTCCTCTCCATTGACTGTTCTAGCTACTTTAATAGTTTTTGTTGCTTTTATGCAAGATACTTGTCATGATTTAAAATATTTTACTTTAGTCTGTAGAAACAGTTTTGCTTTCAATCTAATTTGACCTTGTACATGACTAGTCAGCAGATTTTGATTTTGTCTTACCATTTGCCCTTTTGGAACATACAGGCTTTCTTCTGTTTTAACATGCTTTTAAATATATTTAGATTTTCTACAGTATTGGTGGTATCCTCACCTAACAGAATTTACCAAGTTACTTAATTGAAATCTTCTGCAATTTTGATAACTGGATTTAACATTGGGTTCTTGGTGCCTTTGCTTCTACTGGTAACTGAACTCTAATAACTGTCGTGCCCAGAAGACATGAAGGAAAAGTCTATATGTTAATATCATCCTGGCTACTTTATAAAATTATCTTTTTTTAAAAACGGACAAAGGCTTTACACTGACTTTTTAAAAATTCATTAATGGGTTGTGGGCTTTACTGTCTGGGCCAGCATTTATTGCTCATCCCTAGTTGCCCTTGAGAAGGTGGTGGTGAGCTGCCTTCTTGAACCGCTGCAGTCCATGTGGTATGGGTACACCAACAGTGCTGTTAGGAAGGGAGTTCCAGGATTTTGACCTAGTGCCAGTGAAGGAATGGCGATATATTTCCAAGTCAGGATGGTGAGTGACTTGGAGGGGAACTTCCAGGTGGTGGTGTTCCCATCTATCTGCTACCCTTGTCCTTCCAGATGGTAGTGATCGTGGGTTTGGAAGGTGCTGTCGAAGGAGACTTAGTGAATTCCTGCAGTGCATCTTGTAGATGGTACATACGGCTGCTACTGTGCGTCAGTGGTGGAGGGAGTGAATGTTTGTGGATGTGGTGCCAATCAAGCGGGCTGTTTTGTCCTGGATGGTGTCAAGCTTCCTGAGTGTTGTGGGAGCTATACTCATCCAGGCAAGTGGGGAGTATTCCATCACATTCCTGACTCAAGCCTTGTAGATGGTGGACAGGCTTTGGGGAGTCAGGAGGTGGGTTACTCATTGCACGATTCCTAGCCTCTGACCTGCTCTTGTAGCCACAGTATTTATATGGCTAGCCCAGTTCAGTTTATGGTCAATGGTAATCCCAGGATGTTGATAGTGGGGGATTCAGTGATAGTAATGCCATTGAATATCAAGGAGCGATGGTTGGGATCTCTCTTATTGGAGGTGGTCATTGCCGGACACTTGTGTGGCACGACTATTACTTGCCACTTCTTAGCCCAAGCCTGGATATTGCCTAGGTCTTATGCTGCATTTGGACATGGACTGCTTCAGTATCTGAGAAGTCACGAATGGTGTTGAACATTGTGCAATCATCAGCGAACACCCCCACTTCTGACCTTATGATGGAAGGAAAGTCATTGATGAAGCAGCTGAAGATGGGAGACTGATAATGAAGGTAAGAGTCCATGGGATCCAAGGCAATTTGGCAAATTGGATCCAGAATTGGCTGAGTGGCAGGAAGCAGAGGGCGATGGTCGAGGGGTGTATTTGTGACTGGATGCCTGTGTCCAGTGGGGTTCCACATGGATCAGTGTTGGGTTGCTTGCTGTTTGTGGTATATATAAATGATTTAGACCTGAATGCAGGAGGGTTGATCAGTAAGTTTGCGGATGACCTGAAAATTGGAGGGGTGGTAATTAGTGAGGAGGATAGCCTTAGATTACAGGAGGATATAGACGGGCTGGTCAGATGGGCTGATCAGTGGCAAATGGAATTTAATCCAGAAAAGTGTGAGCTGATGCACTTGGGCAGGACAAACAAGGCACGGGAATACACGATGGATGGTAGGACCCTGGGGAGTACCGAGGATCAGAGGGACCTTGATGTACATGTCCACCATAAGGTAGCTTAAGACAGGTAGATAATGTGGTTAAGAAGGCACATGGGATACTTGCCTTTATTAGCCGAGGCACAGAATATAAGAGCAGGGAGGTTATGCTGGAACTGTATAAAACTCTGGTTAGGCCACAGCTAGAGTATTGCATGCAGTTCTGGAATCTGCATTATAGATAGGATATGATTGCACTAGAGAGAGTGCAGAAGAGATTTACCAGGATGTTGCCTGGGCTGGAGAGTTTTAGTTATGAGGAGAGATTGGATAGACTGGGGTTATTTTCTCTGGAGCAGAGGAGATTGGGGGGGGGAACATGATTAAGGTGCATAAAATTATGAGCATGGATAGGGTAGACAGGAAGGAACTTTTGCCCTTGGTGGAGAGATCAATAACCAGGGGGCATAGATTTAAGTTAAGGGGCAGGAGGTTTAGAGATGTGAGGAATATTTTTTTTTCACCCAGAGGGTGGTGGGATTCTGGAACACTCTGCCTGAAAGGGTGGTAGAGGCAGAAACCCTCATAAGATTTAAGAAGTATTTGGATGTGCCCTTGTGATGCCATGGCATACAAGGCTATGGGCCTAGTGCTGGCAAATGGGATTAGAATAGTTAGGTACTTGTTTGACCGGCGCAGACTCGAAGGGCCGAAGACTGTAGACCTCTATGACTCTATGGTTTGGCCAAGGCCACTGCCCTGAGGAACCCCTGCAGTGATGTCCTGGAGCTGAGATAGAAACATAGAAACTAAGAGCAGGAGTAGGCCATTCGGCCCTTCGAGCCTGCTCCGCCATTCATTATGATCTTGGCCGATCATCCAACTCAATAGCCTGCTCCCGCTTTCTCCCCATACCCTTTGATCCCTTTTGCCCCAAGAGCTATATCTAACTCCTTCTTGAAAACATATAATGTTTTGATCTCAACTACTTTCTGTGGTAACGAATTCCACAGGCTCACCACTCTCTGGGTGAAGAAATTTCTCCTCATCTCAGTCCTAAATGGTCTACCCCATATCCTCAGACTGTGACCCCTGGTTCTGGACTCCCCCACCATCGGGAACATCCTTCCTACATCTACCCTGTCTAGTCCTGTTAGAATTTTATTGGTTTCTATGAGATCCCCCCTCATTCTTCTGAACTCCAGCGAATATAATCCTAATTGACTCAATCTCTCCTCATATGTCAGTCCTGCCATTCCAGGAATCAATCGGGTAAACCTTCACTGCACTCCCTGTATAGCAAGTACATCCTTCCTCAGATAAGGAGATGAAAACTTCACACAATATTCCAAGTGTGGTCTCACCAAGGCCCTGTACAATTGTAGCAAGACATCCCTGTTCCTGTACTCGAATCCTCTGGCTATGAAGGCCAATATACCATTTGCCTTCTTTACCGCCTGCTGCATCTGCATGCTTACCTTCAGTGACTGGTGTACGAGGACACCCAGGTCTCGTTGCACATTCCCCTCTTTCAATTTATAGCCATTCAGATATTTGTGGTAATCTGCCTTCCTGTTTTTGCTACCAAAATGGATAACCTCACATTTATCCACATTATACTGCATCTGCCATGCATTTGCCCACTCACTCAGCTTGTCCAAATCACACTGAAGCATCTCTGCAATCTCCTCACAGCTCACCCTCCCACCCAGCCCTTTGTGTCATCTGCAAATTTGGAGATATTACATTTAATTCCCTCATCTAAATCATTAATATATATTGTGAATAACTGGGGTCCCAGCACCGATCCCTGCAGTACCCCACTAGTCACTGCCTGCCATTCGGAAAAAGACCCGTTTATTCCTACTCTTTGTTTCCTGTCTGCCAACCAGTTTTCTATCCATCTCAGTACGCTACCCCCAATCCCATGGGCTTTCATTTTACACGCCAATCTCTTATGTGGGACTTTGTCGAAAGTCTTTTGAAAGTCCAAATAAACCACATCCACTGGCTCCCCTTCATCAACTCTACTAGTTACATCTCCGAAAAATTCCAGTAGATTTGTTAAGCATGATTTCCCTTTCATAAATCCATGCTGACTCTGTCCGATTCTGCCACTGTTTTCCACATACTCAGCTATTAAATCTTTTATAATGGACTCTAGAATTTTCCCCACTACCGACATCAGGCTGACTGGTCTATAATTCCGTTTTCTCTCTGCCTCCCTTTTTAAATAGTGGGGTTACATTAGCTACCCTCCAATCTGTAGGAAATGTTCCAGAGTCTATAGAATCTCGGAAGATGACCACCAATGCATCCACTATTTCTAGGGCCGCTTCCTTAAGTACTCTGGGATGTAGATTATCAGGCCCTGGGGATTTATCGGCATTCAATCCTAGCACCATTTCCCTACTAATACTGATTTCTTTCAGTTCCTCCCTCTCACTAAACCCTGTGTTCCCCAACATTTCTGATATGTTATTTGTGTCCTCCTTTGTGAAGACAGAACCAAAGTATGTATTTAGTTGGTCAGCCATTTCTTCGTTCCCCATTATAAATTCATAACAAAAACAGAATTACCTGGAAAAACTCAGCAGGTCTGGCAGCATCGGCGGAGAAGAAATCAGTTAACGTTTCGACCATAAATTCCCCTGTTTCTGACTGTAAGGGACCTACATTTGTCTTCACCAATCTTTTTCTCTTCACATAGCTATAGAAACTTTTACAGCCAGTTTTTATGTTCCCTGCAAGCTTACTCTCGTACTCTATTTTCTCCGTCTTAATCAATCCCTTGGTCCTCCTTTGCTAAATTCTAAACTGCTCCCAATCCTCAGGTCTGTTGTTTTTTCTGGCCAATTTGTATGCCTCTTCCTTGCATCAAATACTATCTCTAATTTCCCTTGTAAGCCATGGTTTGGCCACCTTTCCTGTTTTACTTTTGCTCCAGACAGGTGATGGACCTCCAACAACCAAAACCATCTTCCTTTGTGCTAGGTATGACTCTAACTAGTGGAGATTTTCCCCCTTATGTTTTATTCATTCATGGGACGTGGGCTTCGCTGGCTGGGCCAGCATTTATTGCCCAACCCTAGTTGCCCTTGAGAAGGTGGTGATGAGTTGCCTATTGACTCCAGTTTTGCTAGGGCTCCTTGATGCCACTGTCATGAAGCTATTAATGTATGTAATATTTTGGAAAATATTTTTCTTTTAAAATAGAGGCTTGGTCTGCAGGTATGTCTAATTGGATTAAAGCCAGCTGGTCTGGGTGCTTTGATATGTGCTAGTTTGAGATGTAAACAGTTAGAGTGCATTTGCATTTTTTTTGAACAGAGCAGTCAAGAAGTGAAGTGAAAACTTGATGTTTTTCTAATAGCTACCAAGCAATATGTTTATATTACTAATACAATTGGTATTATGAAAGGGGTTTCATTGTTAAAAGGTGACGTTCAAAAAGGTTGTTGATACAATGAGAATTAACATTCAATGGGGCTGGTAGGTATAACTTCAGCAGTTTTCGGGTGTGCAGGCAGAGGCAATGTAAGATCAAAAGGCAGCTGCAAGCCTCCAACTGGCTCCACAATGGAAAGAACCTCATTTTGAATTTGTAAGGTGAAAACGCTTTGCCTGGTGTTTTGGTTAATTCTATGGGTTGTTGTTGCCTTAATGGAAATTAGTTTGGGAATTTGTTAAAAGTTATGATAGTAGTAATTTGTAGCCATGTGTATATATTTTAACCTGTGTAAATTAATAAAATGTTTAATTTAGTTTAATTTAAAACCTTGAGAACTAGTGGTCTGATTCCTGAGTTTAGAGTCGCATCTCAAACATAACACTTGAAATTATTGATTATGACAGTTGTTTAAAGTTTCCCTTTGGGAATTTTAAATAACCCCATTGGTCATAACAGCCACACTCTGTCAAATGTGGCCTTGATGTCAAGGGCAATCACTCTCACCTCCCCTCGGGAGTTCAGCCTCTTTTGTCCATGTTTGAACCAAGGCTGTAATGAGGTCAGGAGCTGAGTGGCCCTGGTGGAACCCAAACTGGGCGTCAGTGAGCAGGTTATTGTGAAGGAAGTGCCGCTTGATAGCACTGTTGATAACCCCTTCCATTACTTTACTGACGATGGAGTGTAGACTGATGAGGCGGTAATTGGCTGTGTTGGATTTGTCCTGCTTTTTGTGTACAGGACATACCTGGGCAAGTTTCCACATAGCCGGGTAGATGCTAGTGTTGTAGCTGTACTGGAACAGCTTGGCTAGGGGCGCAGCAAGTTCTGGAGCACGAGTCTTCAGTACTATTGCTGGAATACTGTCAGGGCCCATAGCCTTTGCAGTATCCAGTGCCTTCAGCCGTTTCTTGATGTCATATAGAGTGAATTGAATTGGCTGAAGACTGGCATCTATGGGGACCTCTGGAGGAGGCCGAGAAGGATCATCCACTCAGCACTTCTGGCTGAAAAATATAGCAAATGCTTCAGCCTTATCTTTTGCACTGATGTGCTGGGTTCCTCCATCATTGAGGATGGGGATATTTGTGGAGCCTTCTCCTCCAGTGAGTTGGTTAATTGTCCACCATTCACGACTGGATGTGGAAGGACTGTAGAGCTTAGATCTGATCCGTTGGTTGTGGGATCGTTCAGCCCTGTCTATCGCTTGCTGCTTATGCTCTGTGGCGTGCAAGTTGTCCTGTGTTATTGCTTCACCAGGTTGAGACCTCATTTTTAGGTATGCCTGTTGCTGCTCCTGGTATGCCCTCCTGCACTCTTCATTGAACCAGGTTAACCCCTGGTTTGGTGGTAATGGTAGAGTGGGGGATATGCCGGGCCATGAGATTACGGATTGTGTTTGAGTATATTTCTGCTGCTGCTGATGGCCCACACTGCCTCATGGATGCCCAGTCTTGAGTTGCTAGATTTAGCACGGTGGTAGTGCCACACAATATGACGGAGGGTATCTTCAGTGTGAAGGCGGGACTTTGTCTCCACAATGACTGTGCGGCAGTCATTCCTTCCGATACTGTCATGGACAGATGCACCTGCAGCAGGCAGGTTGGTAAGAATGAGGTCAAGTATATTTTTCCCTCTTGTTGGTTCTCTCACCACCTGCCGCAGACCCAGTCTAGCAGCTATGTCATTTGGGACTCGGCCAGTTCGGTCAGGAGTGGTGCTACTGAGCCACTCTTGGTGATGAACATTGAAGGCCCCCACTGAGTACATTCTGTGCCCTTGCCACCCTCAGTTCTTCTTCCAAGTGGTGTTCAACATGGAGGAGCGCTGATTCATCAAATGAGGGAAGGCGTTACATGGTAATCAGCAGGAGATTTCCTTGCCCATGTTTGATCTGATACCATGAGACTTTATGGGGTCCAGAGTCGATGTTGAGGACTCCCAGGGCAACTCCCTCCCAACTGCATACCACTGTGCTGCCACCTCTGCTGGGCCTGTCCTGCTGGTGGGACACTGGTGGTGTCTGGGACATTATTTGTAAGGTATGATTCTGTGAGGATGACCATGTCAGGCTGTTGCTTGACTAGTCTGAGAGACAACTCTAGCCCCCAGATATTAGTAAGGAAGACTTTGCAGGGTCAAAGGGCTGAGATTGCCGTTGTCGTTTCTAATGCCTAAGTTGCTGCTGAGCAGTCCGTCCAGTTTCATTCATTTTTTGTGACTTTGTAGTGGTTTGTTACAACTTAGTGGCTTGCTAGGCCATTTAAGAGCATTTACGAGTCAACCACATTGCTGTGGGTCTGGAGTCACGTGTAGGCCAGACCAGGTAAGGATGGCAGATTTCCCTCCCTAAAGCATATTAGTGAACCAGGTCGGTTTTTACAACAATCGACAATGATTCCATGGTCATCATTAGACTTAGTTCCAGATTTTTATTGAATTCAAATTCCATCATATGCCATGGTGGGATTTGAACCTGGGTCTTGTGTAACTGCTGCCACCATCAATAGTGCTAGTGCATACGAGCAAGGAGCAGGAGTAGGCCATTCTGCCCCGCGAGCCTGCTGTACCACTTAATAAGATCATGGCTGATCTGATAGTAACCTCAAATCTGCATCCACCCTCTGATTCATCGAGGTAGTACAACTGTGTCTTTTTTTTTGTAAAAATATACTTTATTCATAAAAATCTTCAATCACATTCAAAACCATTTCAAAAACAACATTACAAGGGTACAATCCAGGTTAAACTTTTACAAAATGTATCACCAGGTGCATCAGTACAAACAATATTACAGTCCTTTACAGCCTTTCATTTTGATCTGTACAGCCCGAGGGGCTCTAAACAGTTCCCAGTCTCTCGGTGCGCTGTGGTAGAAAGGTCTTAGACAGCGACCCTTCCCCATTGCGCCTTTGCGGCAGCTGCCCCAAGCTTTAGTGCGTCCCTCAGCACGTAGTCCTGGACTTTGGATTGTGCCAGTCCGCAACAATCGGTCGGGGACAAATCTTTGTGCTGGAAGACCAACAAGTTTCGGGCAGACCAAAGCGCGTCTTTCACCGAGTTGATGATCCTCCAGCTGCAGTTGATGTTTGTCTCGGTGTGTGTCCCTGGGAACAGCCCGTAGAGCACAGAGTCCTGTGTCACAGAACTGCTCGGGATGAACCTCGACAGCAACCACTGCATCTCTCTCCAGACTTTCTTTGCAAAGGCACAATCCACAAGGAGGTGAACAACGGTCTCTTCCCCACCACAGCCACCTCGAGGGCATCGTGCAAGGGGGTGAGACTCCTGGCGTGTAGGAAGGATCTGACGGGGAGGGCCTTTCTCACCACCAGCCAAGCTACGTCTTGGTGCTTGTTGGAAAGTTCTGGCGATGAGGCATTCTGCCAAATGACTTTGACAGTCTGCTCGGGGAACCATCCCACAGGGTCCACCCTCTCCTTATCCCTCAGGGCCTCTAGGACGTTACGTGCTGACCACTGCCTGATGGACTTGTGGTCAAAGGTGTTTTTCTGCATAAATTTTTCCACCAGGGACAGGTGGTACGGCACGGTCCAACTACTTGGAGCGTTCCGCGGCAGCGTGGCCAGACCCATCCTTCGCAACACCGGGGACAGGTAGAACCTCAGCACGTAGTGACACTTGGTGTTTGCGTACTGAGGGTCTACGCACCGCTTGATGCAGCCGCACACAAAGGTGGCCATCAGTATGAGGGCGATGTTGGGCACGTTTTTTCCCCCTTTATCTAGAGGCTTGTACATCGCGTCCCTGCAGACACGATCCATTTTCGACCTCCAGATAAAGCGGAAGATGGCTCGAGTGATCGCCATCGCGCAGGAGTGTGGAATGGGCCAGACCTGCGCCACGTACAGCAACAGCGAGAGTACCTCACACCTGATGACCAGGTTCTTACCCGCAATGGAGAGGGAGCGTCGCTCCCACATGCCCAGTTTCCTTTTCACCATAGCCACTCGCTCCTTCCAGTTTCTAACGCATGCCCCGGTCCCTCCGAACCATATCCCCAGCACCTTCAGGCCGTCAGCCCTGACAGTGAAGGGGACAAAGGATCGGTCAGCCCAGTTCCCAAGGAACATGGCCTCGCTCTTCCCACGATTTACCTTGGCTCCCGAGGCCAGTTCGAACTGGTCGCAGACGTGCATCAGTCTGCGCACCGACAGCGGATCCGAGCAGAAGACGGCGACGTCGTCCATGTACAGGGAGGCTTTTACCTGAGTGCCTCCACTGCCTGGGATCGTCACTCCTCTTATGCCCGGATCCTTCCTGATTGACTCGGCAAAGGGTTCTATGCAGCATACAAAAAGGACAGGCGAGAGAGGACAGCCCTGCCTGACTCCAGATTTAATCGGAAAGCTATCTGTTTCCCACCCATTGATTGAGACTGCGCTACTGATGTTAGTGTAGAGCAGTTGGATCCAATTTCGAATTCCCTCCCCAAAGCCCATTTTGGAGAGCACATCCCCCATGTAGGTGTGCGATATTCTGTCAAAGGCCTTCTCCTGATCCAAGCTGATGAGGCAGGTATCCACACCCCTGTCCTGTACATAGGCAATCGTATCCCTGAGCAGCGCCAGGCTGTCAGAGATCTTCCTGCCTGGCACAGAGCAGGTCTGGTCAGGGTGAATCACCAATTCCAGAGCGGATTTGACCCGGTTGGCGATGACCTTGGACAGAATCTTATAGTCCATATTCAACAGTGAAATGGGTCGCCAATTTCTAATTTCCTCCCTTTCCCCCTTGTGCTTGTAGATGAGGGTGATGATGCCTTTCCTCATGGATTCTGACATGCTGCCGGCCAGGAGCATACTCTCGTACACTTCTAGCAGGTCTGGGCCGATCAAGTCCCACAGAGCCGAATACAACTCCGCCGGCAGGCCGTCGCTTCCGGGGGTTTTACTCTTCTCGAAGGACTCGAGGGCCTTAGTCAGTTCGTCAGGAGTTAGCGGTTTGTCTAGGCTCTCCCGCGTACTGTGGTCTAGGACCTCCGTGATAGAGGACAGGAAGGACTGGGAGGCCGTGCTGTCCGTGGGCTTCACGTCATACAGTCCGGCATAAAAGGATTTGCTGATCCTCAGAATGTCGGACCGTGATGACTTTACTGAGCCGTCTTCTTCCTTCAGGCTGCTGATCACAGAGCGCTCTCTGTGTACCTTTTGGAAGAAGAAACGTGAGCACGTCTCATCCTGCTCCACGGAGCGGACTCTGGAACGGAAGATGATCTTGGAGGCCTCCGAGGCAAAGTGCGAGGCTTGCTGGCCCTTCACCTCTTGGAGCTCCTCCTTGACATCGACCCCCATCGACTGCAGCCGGAGCAGATTCTGCATCTTTTCCTGGAGTCGGGACATTTCCCTCTGTTCCTTTCTAGCTTTCTGGGTGCCTTTGAGGATGAAAAACCTCTTGATGCTTCCCTTGATCACTTCCCACCAGTGTGTCAGGGACTCAAAGAGGGGTTTCACGGTTCTCCAACCTTTGTAATCCCTCTTGAGCTCCTCAATGTTCTCTGGGGTCAGCAGTTGCACATTTAGCTTCCATGCCCCCCTGCCCACCCTCAGGTCTTCCTCCAAGTGGCAGTCCGCCAGTAGGAGGCAGTGGTCAGAGAAGAACACCGGCTTGACCTCGGTGGATCTGACTGTGAATGCACGGGACACAAACAGGAAGTCTATCCTGGAACGAATGGACCCGTCTGGCCGCGACCAGGTGTATCTATGCTGCGCTCCGTCTGCAGGGTTGCTGAAGACGTCGTGCAGCTTGGCATCCTTAACTGTTTCCATCAGGGATCTGGACGTAGCGTCCAATCTGCTTCCGGCCCTGCCGGATCGTCCAGCCGCATCGATGATGCAGTTGAAGTCCCCGCCCAGAATGACCGGCCTGGAGGTCGCCAGCAGCAGTGGGAGCTGCTGAAAAACCTCCAGCCGCTCAGCCCCTTGTGCCGGGCCGTACACGTTAATTAACCGGAGTGGAGCGTTCTTGTACATTACGTCTGCTACCAGGAGTCGCCCGCCCACCACCTCCTTGACCTCGGAGACGGTGAAGTTGCCTCCCCGCAGCAGAATACCCAGGCCGGAGGAACGAGAGTCGTTTCCGCCCGACCAGATCGATGGCCCGTGGGACCACCATCGTGACCATTGCCTGTAGGAGCTGAGGTGCGGTATCGCACACTCCTGCAGAAACAACAGGTCAGCTTTGACCTTGGCTAGGTAGTCCAAGGTCGCAACACATCGCGTAGTAGATTTAATGCTACGCACATTTATGGATACAATCTTTAAACCCATTTTAAAGCATTTATTCTCCTACCAAACCCACTGTCTCTGAGAGTCCCAGACCTTTAGTCTGCTCCTTCATACCCGTAGTGAGCTCAAATTCCTTCACTTTGGATGGGCTGAGGTAGATCTCCTTGGCCGTGTTCTGCTCCGGTGGCATCTGGAGGTTCACGTAGTGAGCGGATTTTGAGATGACCTTTGCTGGAGAAGCTTCTCCAAAACTCACCCCCTCTGGGGGGTTGCTGTTCCCGGCTTCCTGGAGCTGGGGTGCGATGATTGCCTCACTGCTCCCAGATTCCAGGGGCTGTGGTGCACTGGCCTCCTCAGGTTGCAGGCAAAGTTGGGGTGCGTTGGTCTCCTTGTTGTCTCCAATTTTCTGGAGCTCGGGTGTCTCGTCCTCCAACGCCCTGGAGCTTTGCCGCCTCTTCTGTCGGTGCCGCTCTGGCACTTCCTCATCCGAAGAGCTGCTGCCCTTGTCATCCGTGTCGGATGGGAGACGCCTCTTGCCGCTTCTCTGGGAAACGCCTTTGCTTCTTCTTCGCTCCCTCTTACTTTTCTTGTTCTTCACCGTCCGCCACTCCCCCTGCTGCTTTTCCACTGCTGCCTCCTCCTCCATTGATTCGCTGTCCTGAGGACTGGAAGGTTCAGGGGGTAGTGCTGTTGATTGGCTCTCTGTTGCCTCAATCTCTTTCTCCACCTTGTCTCTCTCTGTGTCCTCCTTTGTCCCGTTGAGCTCCCTGGGGGCCTTGGTGGTTGGAGTGACACGGAACATTTCTTCTGCTTCCCCGTGGTCGGCTTTGGCTGCCTGTGCGTAAGTACGGCAGCGTTTGGGGCAGGTCCTGTAGAGGTGACTTGCCTCGCCACACAGGTTGCAGCACTTGGCCTGTTTGCAGTCTTTTGTCTGGTGCCCTTCCTGTTTGCAGATCTTGCAGAGGGAGGCGCTGCAGTTGGCCGCCACATGACCAGCCTTGCCGCATGAGCGACAATGCTTGGGTTGCCCAGCGTAGACCAGGTAGCCACGGTTTCCCCCGATAGCGAAACTGGAAGGAGGGTGGAAAATGGCTCCCTTACCATCGGTCTTTAGCGTGACCTTAAACAGGCGTTTGCCTGTCCAGATCCCCAAGTCGTCTCGAATCTCGGTGCCGCTCCCCACCTTATCGAAGTACCTGGTGAGGAAGGTGACCACGTCGGCGACAGGGACGAAGGGGTTGTACACATGCACCATCACCTCACGTTCCCGTTGCAACGGCAGAGAAAAGTGCGGCTCCGCCGTCAGGATCTTCATCTCCAGCAGGTCTCTCTTCTCCTCGAACACCCTCAGGAGCCGGACGCAGTCTGCCACTTGCTTGAACGTCACGTCGAAATAACCACCTTTGCGGGAGTCGTGCAGGGTGAAGATCTCCGTAGCTTGGAAGCCGCACGCCTTCAACAGGATCCTCCTGGTGAAGAAGCCCCGATCCATAGGTGATCCTCCTTCGTCGCTGTGGTTCACCGTGACTCGGACGGTGATAGGTAACCCACGGTATGAGTTCGGATTGCGATTGGTTATCGCCCTTCCAACCCGACCTTGCCATGGCAGGACCATGGTGTCGCCCCTGCAACACTTGATCTTAGCCAAAAGGCCGAGGTAGTACAACTGTGTCAGCTAATACACTGGCTGCAATGCAGGAAACAGATGACTGATGGTGTGTCTATGCATCAGTTTCAAAATTCTTATCCACACCTTTATATCTGTCTGGTCGATTTACTTATTGTCATTGAGGCTGCTTATGATACCTGTGTGCCTCCTTTCAGCCATGGAGCCCCTGGGGTGTTGCAGGGAGGATACCTCCATGAAGTCATTTGCCCTATAAAATGGTCCTTAATAAGGCTTTTAATTATGCAAATTTTCTGCCAACCCCAGTGGAGCGGCCAACCGATCTGCCTCACAAGCTCGCTGCAGGGAAACTTCCCTGGCAGCAGGACTACAATGGGGAGCAATCCCAATGCAGCTACCCGCTATTTTACCAGCCCGTCCACCTCCTTTCCTGCCAAATGGTAAAATGCAATCTGCTTGCAATGTTTCTCTCTCCACAGATGCTGCCTGACCTGCTGAGCGTTTCCAGAAATCTGTTTCTATTTCAGATTTCAGGGTTCTGTGGTATTTTGCTTTTCTACAATCTCTCCATGAATTCAACCTTCCATGCCTCTGCAATGTCATTCAGTCTGATGTTCCTGAGCACACCTTCTGTTTTCCCAAGTGTTGCCTCTGCAATTCTACTTCTCTTCACTCTACTTTTAGTTGTGGCACCTTCAGCCTTTCTTCAAATGCCTCCTCAAAACTTTTCTTAAATCTTGCTTTCAGGCACCAGCTTTATTCCTTCTAGGAACAAAGGAACAGGAGTAGATCATTCAAACCCTCAGGGGTAGATCATTCAACCAGTTAAACTTGTTCTGTCATTCAATTAAATCATGGCTGATCTTCATATCTTAACTCCATCTACTCATCTTGATTTTGTAACAGCTAACAGCATTTGCCTTAGAAAAATTTAGCAATCCCTGTTCTGAAATTTTCACTTGACTTAATCGCAACAGCTTTTTGGGAGAGTTTGGGTAAAAAAGTACTTCCTGCCCTCACTGTTCAATTTCATTACAGTGCCGCATTTCACAAAGTACAGGGAATCACTGATACCACCCATGGGACCATCTCCATTCTTTTCCTCTGCCACTACTTGCTCCTACTCCAGTTCTTTCATTGAACTGCCCTCACTTTCACTGATATAAAACAATAAATGCTGGAATTACTTGCAGGTCAAGTAACAAACAGAGAGAGAAACAGAGTTAACAGGCAGGGTTTTGGGTCAGGACTTCAATGTCAGGATTAAATGGAGGGTCCCGAGGAACCACTATGTGGGGGACAGTCACTCAGCAGTGATTTTCCCTGAATTGGTAACTTAATGGCCAGAGGGTGCTTGCTTTCCAATTAGGGATGCTAGGCACTCAAAGCTGGAGGATCAATAGCAGACCCTCCAACTCGGAGGGCACTGCAGCCTGCCATTTCAGGTAAGAAGGAGTGAGAATGGCCCCATCATGAAGCGCCTTCTCAGCAACTTTTAAATTTAAAAATGGCCACAGCTGCTGGACCACTGAACCACTCCACAGGGCTGCCTGTGGCCAATTAGGTGAGGAGGGCCTCAAAGCCTGCCTGGAACACCGCCCCCACCCTGTTTGCAGACAGGATGCCGCCTCCAGGTAGCTGATCTTTGCCAAAGCCATGGAATATTCCAGTTAGCCTCTGATAATTGGCTACCCATCGTTTGTCGACAGGTTGCCCTTCCATCCCCTAACACGCCTCCAGGAAAATGGCTTGTGGATGGGAGGGTGCTGGCAAACTGGCATGCTGGCTGACTGCGTATAACGTACCTGCCTGCTTCGTGCTTATCCTCACAAGGGTGAAAATTCTGCTCAATATTTCAGGTCAGTGACCTTTCATTGTCTCTACAGGTGCTTGAGAAACTTATGGTGAAAGGTCATGGACCTGAAATGATAACTCTGTATCTGTCTCTCTCCACAGATGCTGTCTGAACTGTTTATTTAATTTCCAATTTCTAGCAGCCACAGTATATCCCTCGATAATAACTTGGTTTCTATTGAAATTAGTGTTCCCTGAAATCCACCCCCCCCTCCCTGCTGAGGACCCTCTTGCTACTGAGGTCTGTGTTGCTGCTGAGGACTCTCTTGCTACTGAGGTCTGTGTTGCTGCTGAGGACCCTCTTGCTACTGAGGTCTGTGTTGCTGCTGAGGACCCTCTTGCTACTGAGGTCTGTGTTGCTGCTGAGGACTCTCTTGCTACTGAGCTCTGTGTTGCTGCTGAGGACCCTCTTGCTACTGAGGTCTGTGTTGCTGCTGAGGACCCTCTTGCTACTGAGGTCTGTGTTGCTGCTGAGGACCCTCTTGCCACTGAGGTCTGTGTTGCTGCTGAGGACCCTCTTCCGGCTGAGGACTGCTTTGCTGGACTTCCCGATTGATCTGGGGTTGTCACTTTGAGGACTTTGTAGCAGCCTATCGCAGCGCGTGCGACGCGCTGAGCTCTGATTGGCTCAGCGCTTGAATTCGCGTCGCGCCATTGGTAAGGAGGAGGTGGGGGGGGGCGGAAGCAAGGAAGAGCGGGCTGCGATTGGCAGAGTTGCAGCCAATGGGAGGGGGGGGGTGTGTGTGTGTGGTGGTTTCGGAAGCTTGGGGTTCGGCTCTCGCTGTCACTGTCTGGCTCTCATTGCTGGGGTCGTGGTGGTGCAGCTTCTCTCCCTCATCTCCAGCGGTGATTGCTTCAGCTGAGTCGTGACCGTCTCTCTCTCTCTCTCTCTCTGTGTGTGTGTGTGACAGTCACCATGATTCCTGACAAAACACCTGTTGAAAAAGATGTCTATCATGCTGCTCCTGAAGTTGTCAATGGAGCTCATGTCCCCAATTTCCAAAAGTACAAGGATCTTTACTCAGAGTCCATACAGAACCCAGAAGGTAACGTGCGCTGCATCTTATTTATCCTTTCTGCAACCCTGTAACATTTCTTGTCTGCATTACGTTTAGACATGTTTGAAGAGTGTTGAGTTTCTCATTTCCTGGAGGCCTGTTGAAGCAACAGGGCCTTCGAGCACTTTCTTTTCCGCTCTTGTCTGTGAGGGGCCCCATCTGAGTGACTTGACTAAGAATTTGTTATTTTTGTTTCTGTTGTGTGTCAGTGACACCGGGAGAGCCCCAGTGTGTGCAACCTTCTAGCCGAAGCAGAGAATAGTTAATAACGTGGAATCAAGCTGCAAAGAAACCGTATCGTGGAAGAATAAATATTTACACATTTAAGAGGAGTTACACCAACCGAAGTCAAAAAGTGGAACTCTTATCTTTGATAAGAAGCTAATTACAGTATTAACACAGACGTTCACCCCTAATTCTATTTCTCATTTTAGCAAGAACACCAGTCAGAATACATTGTGTTGCATATATTTAAGAAATGTTGTTTTAATTTTTTGTGTGCAGTGTTCTGGGGGGAAATTGCAAAAGACTACTACTGGAAAACTCCCAAAACTGGCAATTTCTTGGATTATAACTTCGATCTCACAAAAGGAAAAATTTACATCAAATGGATGGAAGGTGCCACCACCAACATATGCTACAATCTCTTGGACAGAAATGTTAATGAGAAAAAACTGGGGGATAAAATTGCACTTTACTGGTAAGTGGCAAGTTTGCACCAAATTGAAATATTGAAATGAATACATTTTGTGATCTTGATGTTAGAATTTTGTTCAATTTATGTATTTAACATTTACCCTTTATACTACAATGGTCATCTTAATTTTGCTGTAGAACCATAGAAGCTTACAGTACAGAAGGAGGCCATTTGATCCATTTTGTCTGTGGTGGCTCTTTGCTCGAGCAATTGTCCTACTCTGTCCTCATAACCTATATTTTTCTCTCCATCCAATATTAGTTCCTTGAGATGCAAGGTGTCAGCAACTCTGCATGTTCCAGCAACCGTATAAAAACATTTCTCAAACTCCTCTTCACTCTTAGCAACAATTTTAAATCGATCCTTGTCATTTACTCAACTAGAGATAACAGTTTTATTTCACTTGCCTTATTAGTTTAAAAAGCCTCTTTGCTCCATTATGTCGAGTTTCCTTATAACTATAGATTCTTGCAGCTGGTATATCTGTGCTTAAATTACTAAAGGACACCATTTTTAATTTAAACATTATACGCACACGGCAAAAATATTCAAATGAATGAAAAGCAATTCAGCCAATGTAAAAAAAAAAGTGATTTGATAAACTTTATGTTCCTTTTTTTTAATAATGCCAGCGCTGTTGAAGCTCTGCTGTTGCTTTGGTTTTTACTCTGGCACTGTGAATACAGAATTATTCTTGTGCTTTTTGGTTGGTGTTGCAGTCTGTGTAGTTGTAGTCTGAGTTAGCCCTTGTTCAATATATACTGACTTCAGGAGAACAGTTTATGTTGCATCCAGTTTAAAGGTAGTTAGTGTTGGCCAGGTATTGTTTATTAAAATCATGTAGACTTGTGTTTGTACTTCTGGCTGTTAACAGGGTAACAACTCTCATATTTCACCAGTGCATTTATGTACTGAATACAGATTTTGGGACCTAACATCAATATAAGTAAGCGTTTGATAACTCCGTCCTGGGATTCTAGAAAAGAAAACCAACTTATGAACTGTTTTATAATGTGAGAAATAAAGGAAACAGGAATTAACAGTACTTGCCTCTGGGGAGAGAGGTGGAGAGGAGCAGACCTGTGGGAGAAACGCAGACTGGGGAGCAGATACATAAAGCCCGAAGAGCGAAGCTTACAGCACTTACCGTCAGGGAGAGGAGTGGACCTGTGGGAGAAACACAGATTGGGGAGCGAATAAATAAAGCCTGAGGAGTGAGGCCTACAGCAGTTACCTTTAGGGAGAGGGGCGAAGAGGTCTAGGAGTGCCCTGGAAGAAGGTGCTATCCAGGCCATGGTGAAAGAGGTGGTAATTCGGACACTTGAGGGGTTTAAAATTGATAAGGAGGAGGTATTGGTTAGGCTATCTGTACTTAAAGTTAATAAGGCATCAGGACCGAATGGGATGCATCCAAAGATACTGAGGGAAGTGGGAGTGGAAATTGCGGAGGCACTGGCCAAAATTCTCCAGTATTCCTAAGGCTCAGGGGTGGTGCCAGATGACTGGAGAATTGCAAACAATACACCCTTGTTCAAAAAAGGTCATAAAGATGAGCGCAGCAACTACAGGTCAGACAGTTCATCTTCGGTGGTGGTGAAACTTCTAGAAACAATAATTTGGGACAAAATTAATAGTCATATGGACAAATGTGGGTTAATTAAGAAAAGCCAGCATGGATTTCTTAAGGGAAAGTCGTGTTTTATTAACTTGCTGGAGAATTTTGAAGAGGTAACAAAGAGAATTGATGAGGGCAATGCTATCGATGTGGTATACATGGACTTCCAAAAGGTGTTTGATATAGTGCCACACAAAGAGACTTGTGAACAAAGTTATAACTCATGGAATAAGAGGGACATTAGCAACATGGATATGAATTTGGCTGAGTGACCTGAAACAGAGTAGTGGTTAATGGATTGTTTTTTGGGCTGGAGGAAGGTTTGTGGTGGAGTTCCCCAGGGGTCAGTGTTGGGACCTTTGCTCTTTCTGATATATATTGATGATCTCGACCTTGGTGTACAGGGCATAATTTCCAAATTTGCAGATGATATGAAACTTGGAAGCATTGTGAACTGTGAGGAGGTTAGTGTAGAACTTGAAAAGGACATAGACAAGTTGGTGGAATCGGTGGACAAGTGGTAGATGAAGTTCATGCAGAGAAATGTGAAGTGATTCATTTTGGTAAGAAGAACATGGAGAGATAATATAAAATAAAGGGTACAGCTCTCAAGGGGGTACAGGAGCAGAAGGACCTGGGTGTATATGTGCATAAGTCATTGAAGGTGGCAGGACAGGTTGAAAGAGTGGTTAATAAAGCATGTAGTATCCTGGGCTTTAATAATAGGAGCATAGAGTACAAGAGCAAGAAGATTATGGTGAACTTGTATACGATACTAGTCTGGCCTCAACTGGAGTACTGCATCCAGTTCCACGTGCTGCACTTTAAGAAGGATGTTAAGGCATTGTAGAGAATGCAGAAAAGATTCATGAGAATGGTTCCAGGGATGAGGAACTTAAGTTATGAAGATAGATTGGAGAAGTTGGGTCTGTTTTCCTTGAAGATAAGAAGGTTGAGAGGAGATTCGATAGAGGTATTCAAAATCATGAGGGGTCTAGACAAAGTAGATAGGGAAAGACAATTCCCACCCGTGAAAGGATCAAGAACGAGAGGGCACAGGTTTAAAGTAATTGACAAAAGAACCAAAAGCAATATGAGAAAAAGCTTTTCAACCAGTGAGTGGTCAAGGTCAGGAATGTGGTGGAGGCGAGTTCAATTGAAGCATTGAAAAGAGAATTACACTGTTATCTGAAAAGGAAGAATGTGTAGGATTATGGGGAGAAGGCAGGAGAATGGTACTAAGTGAATTACTCATTCGGAGAGCTGGTGCAGGCATGATGTGCCGAATCACCACCTCCTGCACTGTAACAATTCAGTGATTCTGTGATAATATGCTTTTTTTAAATCTCATTTGAAATATCGTTTTAATTTCCTCATTCCTGTAGAAATTATTTTTGTGTCTTTTTTGTAACAATATACATGTTAGTAATTTGCTGACACCAATGACAATATTGATTAATTGATAACTGGCTTCTCATTATGATTTTAAACCCTGTAACAGTTTGTGATCGGTAAGTATTTGGTGTTATATTTTAAACCAATGCGAAAACCTCTGTTTCTTGACATTGATTTCTTTGATTTATTTGTGGTTTATTGCACTGGCCTCTTATTCTATTCCTGTGAAAAGTTAAATGTGTTTGTTAAAATCCTGCAGTGTTGTGTTTGAGGCAACAGTGTGTGCGTATCTTTTGAAGGAAACAGTTTGCCTTGCTTCAACTCATTCTTTATGTAGTAGTGAGATCAACCAAGGTAGGCACAATCATAAAACAAGATTGCTGGACACTAAGTCAGTGCATGTATGTCATGTTCTTTTTTACATCCATCCACTTTTTAGGACCTCTGTTTTAATCTCAAACTTTCATAATTGCTTATGAGGTGATTCCAGCTCATTCAGAGGCTATAATTCTGATTGGTATGAGAGACAAAAAGGTCATACTGCTTGTACATAGTTTGGGAACATTTACAGGTACAAGGTCTCAAAACCGGCAACCTTGAGACTGAGTCCATGTGGGATTTTGGATCTTGACGGTTTTCGAGTCAGGCAGTTCGGGTCAGGCTGCTAATCAAAACTACATTATTACTTTCTTAGCATAGACATGTACCCTGCCTTTGGCAGCCAGCTGAGAATGGAATGACTGCAATAGCTTGTATAGATCAGAAGCCCTATACCTAAAATCACACAGGTTGGCATGGCACTGCTGTGTTAGCAGACTAAGGGAAGGTTATTCTGGGGGTGAAAACCGTTCAAGATGTCCTTTTTTTTTTAAAAAAAAGTCTAGTTTTTGGACGTTGCCAGTTTTCAGATAGCTAAACTTGAGGTACTGTACCTGTATAAAGGAAGCCTTAACAAGTATGCAAACCATGTTGTAATCATCCTATAAGTGGTCTGTTTTTATCCCTTGTTGTAAGAAGTGAAAATGTGCTATTTCCTATATCCCTAATATTAATAGGGAAGTAAAATGAAATTGGAACAATTGTAAGCCAGGAGAAGAAACCAAAATCAATTGAAATGGTTCTGGGGAACAAAGTTGGGAATGATCAAAAAGTTAAAGCCTGTAAAGAATTGAAAATTGCCAATGAGAAGCAACCTAGAGTAACCAGCACTTTGTAATTACCAGACAGCCATTCACCTTGACATATAAACAGAAAATACTGGAAAAACACAGGTCAGGCAGCATCTATGAAGTGGAAACATAGGGTTAATATTTCAGGCGAATGACCTTTCTTCAGAACTGGAAGATATCATGTGGACAGTCTATAAGTAGTTACAGAGCCGGGGACTTCTGTCATTTAATCACCCCTACCGTCCACACAGTTACAGGCCTCTCCTTTTTTCTTTTCATGCTTCCTCTTCCCAGCATTTTCTATTCCATATTTCCAGCATCTACAGTATTTTGCTTTCTAATTTACAGTCATTGGTGTTGCTGCTGGCTAGCTGTGTCTGGCAAGAAAGTATCTGAGATGCATTGCTTTGTCATTTTTATTTTAATAATGAAGTTAGTATAACTAATCTACTACCATCGATATTTACCAAATAGCAGCACAAAACGTTGCTAAATCTATTGCTTATCATTTGACTGGTGAAGGACTGACACAATTTGTTCAGTGCTATCAAAACCCACCTACTGAGTGGCAACGGAATACTAGATCATATCTCTTTATTTGCTTTGCACCCTTCCATATATCTTTGGGAGCAGCTGACGGTAGAATTGATCATTATTATATTTTATCAACCAGACGTGCTCTTGTATTCTTGTGCGGATCAGAAATGTTATCAAGTCTGAGTTTGGAGCATATTGGTGAGTGCTGTTTGTGCTGGAGCAAAATACTGTATGCATTAACGATACAAGGCTGTTGATGGCATAAACTTGGCTTCTCGTTATCACCTGGAGACGGGTACTTGGTCATGTTAAAATGATTAAGACTGGGGCAATACATCATACAAGCAAACATTAAACCCTGCTTAGGTTCCTTCAGATTTTTAGAGCTGGGTGGCTGAGTGCCCGTGACATTGACCTCAGAAGATCAACCTGATTATTCCAGAAAGCTCACTTCCATCTTTTAAGAGCCAGGTTTAAACACTGGTCATTGCACATGTTCCTTCATGCCAATGGTTGGTGCTTCTGTGAAATTGGTTATTGTATGTATACTTTATCACTAACTGTTACAAGAACAATGGGGATCTAGATTGATACTGTGGTAGTGCAAATAGATTTTCATTCTTTTTCTCTTCAGTAGCTTCACTGTTGTATTTAAATATTGCTTTTCCACTCTGCTTCATTATTAAAGTACGTGCCAGGGATTTTTTTCCACACAGGAAAATGATGTTGCTAACGGTATGCAGCTCTTCCCCCTTTTTGATACACCATCCCAAAACTACAGTTTTCAAATTTCTAATCAACATCTGCAGAAACCAGATCTTTTCTTCTTGGCTACATAACTGGAGCTGCATAATTTCCTTTATTGCACTTCTAAACATATTCAATGCTTCATTGTTGTTTGTGATGTGCTTAAACACTGCAGTAGTACAAGAAGCATTTATACAGTGGTTGTCTGCAATGAATTTAAGAATATTAGATGCAAACAATTACATTGTCAAAGGAAATTCCAGTAAGGAACTGAAGGAGATAGACAGGGAGGAAAAAACTGCAAACTCGAGTGTTTTTCTTACCTTTTTTACCATGTTCATGAGATGTGGGCATCACTGACCAGGCTAGCATTTGTTTCCTATCCTTAATTGCCCTTAAGATGGTGGTAAGTTGCCATCTCCCATTATTCTAACATTGGTGGTGTAATTCTGTTCACAAAGAACAGAAAGTGTTGGAAATACGCAACAGTAAGGCCGTGGAGAGACAGAGTTAATGTCTCAGGTTGATGTCCATTCGTCAGAACTGGAGGAAGAGATGCAGCAGGTTTTAAGCAAGTACTCAGGCGGGAAAGTGATGGGAGGAAAGAACAAAAGAGAAGGTTTGTGATAGGTGGGGGGCAGGAAATATTAAATGACAAGTGGAATGATGGTGCAACGCACAAGGAGATGGTAACGGGACAAGTAAAGAAACAAGAGATAAGTCTGGAGATGGTGCAAATGGGAATAGCAGAATCATTAGAGACAGCTACTGTCTGAAAAAAATGAGTGCAGTGGTTATAATCTGAAATTGTTGAACTCTGAGTCTGAATTGTTGTAAATTGCCTAATTGAAAGCTGAAATGCTGTTCCTTGAGCTTCCATTGGAACAGTATAGAAGGTTGAGGCCAGATTGGGAGAGGGGCAGAAAATTAAAGTGACAGGCAACAGGAAGCTGGAGGTTACACTTGCAGAACAGAGGTGTTCCGCAAAGAGGTAACTTGGATCTGCAGGCTGGATTTTCCAGCCCCGCCCGCTGCAGGGATTGTCTGGTGCCACTGAAAGTCAATGAACTTTTGGCTGGGCCACCGAATCTCCTGCGGCAGGTCCCACCACAGAATCACAAAATCACACAGTGTGGAAGAGGCCTTTCGGCCCATTGCGTCTGCACTGACACGTGAGAAACACCTGACCTACCTACCTAACCCCATTTACCTGCACTTGGCCCATAGCCATGATGGGGCTGGAAAAATCCCGGCCCGCATTTGGTCTCCCAGATGTAGAAGAGACTGCGTGGGCAATAGCAAGTGCATTCTAAAGTGTTCACTTCCTTAGGCAGCCTTGCATTCCTGGCTTTGATTATTCATTCAGATTTCTCCATTTAAAGAAAAAAATCCTGATTATTTGTGGTTGTTTAATGTATTATCTTGTTGGAACACTGAAACTATCTTGTGTATTCAAATGTTCCACCTATGATAGAAATGTGAAAGCAGATGTTTCTTTTCTTTGTATCGGACCTGGATTGCTGAAGGCGTTGGATGCCAATGATGGAGCAAAGCCAGGGGGAGGTGCACGAGAGCTGCATAGGGTGGGGTGTGGCAATTGCAGGATTAGGAAAAGGTCTTCTGTGCTTGATGAAAATTTCATGCTAAAATTTCTGCTTCTAATTTCTATTTGTGATTTTACAGGAAATCACATTGTTACAAAGAATTAGCAAAAATAGCTCCTTTTAATGAAACAGAAAAATCAGTACTGTAACTTGTCTGCTTACTGTCCTCGTAACTCACAAACAGTCCAATTAAAAAATAATCTTCTATCAGTATCCACATTTTATCAAGCTTTATTTAGTACTTTAGTAAATGGGTACTGTATGTTAACCGGAGACTAAGTAAAAGTAGTAGTAAGGTCCAGCATTTTTTTTTTGAATGGCTGTTTTTCTGATACATCTTCTCATAATGTCAGGTCATCTGCAATTTGTTAATACTGATATTTGTAGACAGTGAAAGATTTATGAGCAAAAGCAATTAAGCTGCTGTTGCGCAGAGTATTTCAATGTTTTTTTTCTAATTGGGTTGAAGGAAAAGCAGCTTGATTAATGTCTGGTCATTGTGAAGGATATTTACAGAAATTAAGTTTAATGTGTGCTTGTGTTCTTTCTCTCCATATTTCATGCCCTTTCTTTGCGAATTGGGTCAAATGACATGTTTGAAAAATGTATGGATTTTGTTTTATTTGTTCCTGGGTTGTGGACGTCACCAGCAAGATCAGCATTTATTGCCAATCCCTTAGTGCCCTTGAGAAGCTGGTGGTGAGCCGCAGCCTTGAACTGCTGCAGCATGTGCTGTGTAGGTACACCCACCGTGCAGTTAGGGAAGTTCCTGGATTTTGACCCAGTCAGAGTGAAGGAACGGCGATTATAGTTCCCAGTCAGATGGTGCGTGACTTGAAGGTGATGTTGTTTCCATGCACTTGCTGTCTTTGTCCTTCTAGGCTTGGAGGTCATGGGTTTTGATTGGTGCTGACAAAGAACCTTGGTAAGTTGCTACAATGCGTCTTGCAGGTGGTATAAACTGAAGCCATAGTTTTCCGGGTGGTGGAGCCTGTAATGTAGTGGAGGGTGCTTTGTCCTGGATGGTGTCAAGCTTTTTAAGTGTTTTGTAGCACTTATCCTGGCAAATGGAGAGTATTTCTGAGGACAAAGGGACCTTGGTGTGTGTGTCCATAGATCTCTGAAGGCAGAGGGGCATGTTAGTGGGGTGGTGAAAAAGGCATTTGGGACACTTGCTTTTCTCAATTGAGGCACAGATTACAAAAGTAGGGAGATCATGTTGGAGTTGTGTAGAACCTTGGTGAGGCCACAGGTGGAGTACTGTGTGCAGTTCTGGTCACCACATTTATAAGAAGGATGTGATTGCACTGGAGGGGGTGCAGAGGAGATTCACCAGGATGTTGCCTGGGATGAAACATTTAAGTTATGAAGAGAGGTTGGATAGACTTGGGTTGTTTTCGTTGGAGCAGAGAAGACTGAGGGGCGACCTTATCGAGGTGTACAAGATTATGAGGGGCATGGACAGGGTGATAGGGAGCAGCTGTTCCCTTTAGTTGAAGGGTCAGTCACGCAGAGACATAAGTTCAAGTTCAAGGTCAGGGGCAGGCGGTTTAGGGAGGATGTGAGGAAAAACTTTTTTACCCAGAGGGTGGTGATGGTCTGGAATGCGCTGCCTGGGAGGGTGGTGGAGGTGGGTTGCCTCACATCCTTTAAAAAGTACCTGGATGAGCACTTGGCACGTCATAACATTCAAGGCTATGGGCCAAGTGCTGGTAAATGGGATTAGGTAGGTAGGTCAGGTGTTTCTCATGTGTCGGTGCAGACTCAATGGGCCGAAGGGCCTCTTCTGCACCGTGCAATTCTGTGATTTCATCATATTGTTGACTTGTGCCTTGTAGCTGGTGGAGAATCAGGATGTGAATTAGTTGCCACAGAGTATCCAGGCTCTGACATGTACTTGTAGTCACACTCTTTATGTGGCTGGTCCAGTTAAGTTTTGGCTAGTGGTGAGATCCCCCCGCCCCCAGATGTTGATGGTGAAGGATTCAGAGATTGAAATGTCATTGAATGTCAAAAGGAAATGATTAGATTCTCTCTTGTTGGAGATGGTCATTGCCTGCTGCTTGTGTTGTGTGAATGTTACTTGCTTCTTATTAGCTCATTCCTGAATGTTGTCCAAGTGTTGGCTGCATGTGGGCACATACTGCTTCATTACCTGAGGAATTGCAAATGGAATAGAACACAGTACCAGCATCAGCAAACCTCCCTACTTCTGACTTTGCAATGGAGGGAAAATCATTGACAAAGCAGCTGAAGAAGGTTGGACTGAGGGCACTGCCCTATGAACAGCTGCAGTGATGTCCTGGAATTAAGATATTTGCACGTCCATGACCACAACCATCTTTCTTTGCACTAGGCATGACTCCAACCAGTGAATTTTCCTTCTGATTCCCATTGACTTCAGTTTTACCAAGATTGCTTGATACCACACTTGGTCAAGTGCTTAGTGCCTAGGGAGCCAAAAGTATGGTCGCCAGTTGTGAAACAGTTAAAATCAGGAAAGTGCAAGATATCAGAATTGGATGAGTGCAGTGTTCTCAGATGGTTGTAGGGCTGGAGGAGGTTACAGAGATATTGAATCAATTAGAATTGACACCTCAGCATCTGTCTTAGTTTTTTCAAACAGAGCGATCACGAATTATTGAAATTCTGCTGGTGACAGGTTATTACATTTTCCAGAAGAACCATCATCCTGACTAGACAGATGATTTTGATTCTGACATCCTATTTGATGTCCTAAGTGCTGCTAAATTGTTGCGCTCTAATTATGCTTTTCTAAAGCACCCAATTTTGTAGAAGACTATGCTGCTGAAGTTATTTCCTGATGCTTGGATCTCTCCTAGACTACTGCAGTTTGAAACTAAATTAGCTGTGAAACAATAATTGTCCTTGGGATGACCCATTTTTACCTCTTGATTTCAGATTTCCGAATCCAACCTCTTGGGCTTTACATCATATTTACCCAATGCTATCTTACTTGAAACCTTACCTTGATACTCTGTACTAACTGAATACTGTTAATACTCAGCATCTTCATCTAATTTTGGCACAAATAAACTTAGTACATAACTTAGTGTATAGCTACTTGTTCAATTTACACATATTTGTTCATATTACACCAATAATATGGCAGGGGTTTTCATTTATCAACATGGATTTGTTAAACTGTTTATTGAGTCAGCAAGTCCTTTACCCGTTGGCTTTCAACTATTATTAACTGAAATAATGATTTGGTTTTAAATTTGACAGCGCCCAGGTCTGTTTGTGACCTTAGCAGAATGACCGTGGTGCCCAAATTTGTTATGGTTGTTTGCTTACTATCAGTCACAATCCATTTACCTTGCTCTGTTGTAGATCACCTCATACCTTCCCACTATGTTGCTGCAATTTCATGTCAGAGCTGTATTGATCTAGTTTCACCAATTCCAGTCTTTCTGTACTCACAAATGACCAATACTAAGCCAGGTTAGTGTTAACTGTGGCCCAGTCCAAGGAATACCCCAGATCTTTAATGACAATATTCATGCTAAACAGACCAGCCATGGCTCTAACTGACCATTCTATCCTCAGCCTTGTGATTTGCTGAAGTATATTGAGCCTGCTCCCATTTGGAAATCCCTTGAACTTCTAATTTTCACATTCTTCATGATGTTTAAATCTCCCTGCTGCTATCCTTGTGCTGTGAAACCACCTTTTTCAGTATTTGGTCTGGTTTGTTTGCTACTCCTTATGCTGCCACTGTCCACTTCTATTTTTATTTTACCTTCCTGTTATATTTTATAATATTTAATTGTGCAGGGTTATGAGCTGTTTTTGCTGAATGCTGAATGAGTATTTGGTACTATTCCTCCCTTTCTGTACATTTTTCTCTCTTTCCCTCCAAAAAATAAAGACAATTTAATTGGGATAGATTTGGAGGTTACTGTTTTTTAACCACTTAGATCAGCAATAGACAATACTTCACAAACTCTCAAAAGTTAGCGGGTTTTTTGTCCTGACTAAATTAACCTGCAGATCTAATCAAATGACAATGTTTGCTTAGGGAGGAATTAATTTTAATCCACTACTTTGATTTTCTTAGGGAGGATTTAATGTTAATCCTGTGCATTCATTTAGCACTAATAGTTTGGCAAAGAAACAAGAGGCTAAGTTTTTCACATTGTTGGTTAAATTGAATGACAATGGGACAGCATGATGCATGAAAAGGGGGAAGACAACTAAATTTGGACAAGTAGCAATTTTATTTCAATTTCAACCTAATGTTTTTCCTGTTGTGCCAGTTTTTGCTCTGAGTGGTGAACAAAAAGCTGACTTGCACTTTAAAGACTTTCTATGGGCTTTTGCACAGGACGTTCCTGTCAGCCTACATGAACTTGCTATATTTACTACCTAAACTGGACACAGCAAGTTAAGTCCTCTAATGAGCAGTGTAAATATCAAGTGAATCGTAACACTTTGTTTCAGAGCTGCCCGTTTTTTTTTAGAAGATGCCACAAAGTGCAATGTGTTGCTGCTCCACTGGCCAGACTCGTCTAATTGATTAGTACAAGTAGAACTATAGGGAGTGAGTTAAATCTGTGGTATTGTCACTGGACTGGTTTCCAGAGACCCAAGGTAATGCTCTGGGGACCCAGGTTCGAATCCCACCATGGCAGATCATGAAATTTGAATTCAATTAAAACCATTGTCAATTGTCGCTAATGTCATGACTCACTGGGGATAGTGCGCTGTAATATCAAGCCCCACTGTTTCCTGAGCCACGACAAATGTAAATATGTAGAGCAATTTCACTTGGTATTGTGTAATGGCATCCATTGGTTTTAATATGTATTGAGTTATCTTCAACTGTTGGACTGGAGCTAGTATCAAATTGTGTTTTAGATATGGTTTGGTTGCAGGATTTCAGATTGAGGTGGTGTTAATTTTATAAATTTAGGACCACTGTTGGTTTATCTTTGGAACCAACTAATGCACCAGTAGAAGCTCCTTGCACTGAATCCACATTTGAACATGGTATCAACTTAATTGAAAATTGAGCATGTTATGTAGTGATATTTATGCTTTATTTTCTTCCTGAGGATCTCATCACCTGCTGTTCATTGAAAGAAAGATCTTAAATTTATATATAGTCTTTCATGTATTCGGGACAGCCTGAGCACTTTACAGCTATTAAGATGTGAAATAATATTCATAAGCAACTTGATAGACTCCCACTTTCATTTTCCTCTAACTTTTATCAGTTAAATTCCTAAAATTAGTGACTTCAAGCTCCTGTAAAGACTACAACAAATAAAGAATGGTGGGTCATATATTCATAAGGGTGCAAGCATGGTTTTTGGAGTCCCATATCTGGGTATAGAGTTCTCAGTACATGAGTCTGCTACAGAATATATTTGTATTGTTTTTAAGTGAAGTAACTTAGTTGTCATGAGTTAACATCTGTGAGAAAGGAGATAAGCAGGAAATAAACCTTGAGGCAGGTTTAATTTCTTTGAGTGAAGTTTTCAGCCTTTCAAAGTTTGTTGATTGCTTGTAATTAGCAGTTGCCATTTGAAATAGTTCATATATTTTGATTATAAGGTGACTAACAGAAAACACAACCAGGAGAAAACGTTATTAGCCTGTAAAGAGGTGCTACCCTTGTCGGTGACTAACAGTGAGGTTCAGACAATCCGGAGGGAGCCTAGACCTTTAGCATATGCTTCAGGAAATTTATTTTCCACTGAAAACAGAAGGAAAAAGTAACATCTGAATTACCTCATTATCAAAGTTGGTGACATATTCCCCAGCATGACTGGGCAACATATTCAGCAATTAGATCAGATCCAGTAACCATTGCAGACGTGTGTACATTAGCTGGGAAAAATCTTTGCAGTAACTCTCAATCATTGTCAATGCAACCATGCAGTATATTCTAGCAAGGTTGTACAGATTTATTTTCAGAAAGGAATTGTCACAGTTATGCTTCCCCCAACACTTTATTTGTTCACAGTATGAAAGCAGTTCTTGTGTGGAAAACTTATACCTCTTGTGATCTAAAACTGATAAATCTTATGCATAAAGTGAATTTCTGTTCCGGAGTTACATTCAGGAAAGATGTGCACTTCATTCTCCTGATCATTCTAATAAGTGGAAAGACATAGACCTGACAGACTATATATTTCAGGTGAAATTACAAATTATAAGACAGATTTGTACAGAAGCAAAATAAGTAGTTTGAAACAGCAATGCTGGACTTAGCTTTATCTGATACTTAAAATTGTTTTCCAAAAATAACAAAGCCCCAGTAAGGAGCCTATGTTGAAAGGAAATGGGGGGTAAAAAAGGTTTTTTAAAAAAAAATACAGAAGCTGAGATCCAAAGAAACAGGAGACAATTGTAAGCCTTATAGAGAGGGAAAGAAGAATGAGTGGAAGATAAAGAGAGGGGTGGATCCACAGAGCTACCAAGCAAGGCAATTTTATTTTCTTTTTCTCAAAGAGCAAAGGCACCAGAGATTAGCCTATTTTAAATTTGTATGATTAAGGGCTCAAGTCAAAGAAATAAATGTAGTGCTTGCTTTCATGTTGACTGATTTTATCATGTTAAATATTGAATTACTGCTTGAGCAACATTGCATAAGGATTATGTCCCAAAAATGTTCCCAGTGCCTAGAATGACCATGTTAGCTCATGTTACATGCTGTTCAATCATTGTTGTAATGTTGACATTTGTGCCCTAGATAAAGTTGTTAGTCAATTTTCTGAACCAATGGAATCTTTGCTCCTTGATGGGTTTGTACTGCAGGTATGTGATTGGGTGAATAAATTTTAAACAAGGTCACTTGTTTTGATCTATTCATTGTGTAACAGCATAAAATACACTTTCAAGATCTTAAAAAGTTCATTTGGGGTGAATGTCACTGCCAAGGCCAGCATTTTTTGCCCATCCCTAATTTCCCTTGAGAAGGTGGTGAGCTGCCGCCTTGAACTGTTGCAGTCTGTGTGTCATACCCATCCTGCTGTTCGGGAAGGAATTCGGGATTTTGATCCATTGGCAAAGAAGGAATGGCAATATGTTTCCTAGTCAGGATAGTGCGTGGCTTGGAGAGCACTTGCAAGTGGTGGTGTTCCCAAGCGTCTGCTGCCCTTTTCTTTTTAGGTAGTAGAAGTCACGAGTTTGGAAGGTGCTGTTGAAGAAGCTTTGGCGTGTTGTTCACGCATCTTGTAAATAGTACATACTGCAGCCACAGTGTGTTGGTGGTGGAGGAAGTGAATGTGTAAGGTGGTGGATGGGGTGCCAATCAAGAGGACTGTTTTGTCCTGGATAATACTGAGCTTCATGATTGTTATTGCAGCTGCCATCACCCAGGCAAGTGGAGTGTATTCTATCACACTCCTGACTTATGCCTTGTGGGTGGACGGACAGTCTTTGGAGAGTTGAGATGTAAGCTACTCGCCACAGAGTACACAGATCTGACCTGCTCTTGTAGCCGCAGTAGTGATATGGTTGCTCCAGTTAAGTTTCAATGCTGACCCCCCCCCGGATGCTAATGGTGTGGATTCAGCGATTGAACGGCAAAAAAAGTTGGTTAGCATAAAATACACTTTCAAGATCTTAAAAGGTTCATTGATAGGATGTGGACGTCACCGGCAAGGCCAGCATTTTTTTGCTCATCCCTAATTTCATAAGGTCTATCTTGTTGGAATTATCATTGACTGGCACTTGTGTGGTGCGAATGCTACTTGGCACTTAGCAACCCAACCCTGAATTTTGTCCAGTTCTTGTTGCATGGGAATGGGGAAGGATTAAAGAAATTCATGTATTGCTGAATTCCATTCCAGTATATTGGTATTATAAAACATATGATTGGGTACAGTGCAAAATTTTGAGCATCTTGGTAACAGCGGCTATCCAACCAGACACACGCAATAGTGTTGTGTTTGGATGGTGGCCACAATAAAAAATAAATAATAATCCATACGTAGGAACTTGTTTCTGCTTCTTACACTTTTACCTCATCTTGCAATTTTTTACTCCCTTTTTGCCATATGCTTTTTCTCTCTGGTAATCCACCCTAGTGGGTGAGTGAACCTGCCATCTACTTAGAAGCCTTTGCCAATCCTGCTCATGAGCCATTTGTTAAGACACAGCAAAAGAAGCCCGCATTGATTCTCTTGAGTTTTTTACTACCTCAGGGGCAGTGACTAATGCCAACTCAAAGTGCCCCTGTTTGAAGATGTTTGATGAAAGGGCATATCAAGCTGTTGATAATGAAATTTAACAAGGATGTTAAAATTGCTACTCTCCAAGATAAATCATATGAAAGTACGGTGATTTATGATGGTACAGCTGTCAATCTCTGTGTGCTTTTTATTAAGTATGAGCTTTAATATCTGATTTCTTTATAAGAAATGTCATCTGATGTGAGGAAAATTCAACAGGCTTCACGAAAATATTACCACCAACGTGCCCCTGGATCTCTGTACACATGTTAGGAAGGAACCATACCATAGAACCATAGAAAGGTTATGGTGCAGAAAGAGGCCATTCAGCCCATTGTGCCGGCCAGAAAAAAATGAAAAAGAAACTCGCCGCTCATTTTAATCCCAGCTTCCTGCACCTGGTCCGCAGCCTTGCAGGTTATGGTGCTTCAGATGCAGGGTAGGAAACACGGCCTGGGAAAGGGGGGTGCAGATGGTGCCAAGGACCGGGATCTGGGGGCTAGGTGGGGGGTGCCCTGGATCGGTGCTTTTTTTTAATGGAGTTCTCGTCATCCTTCAGACAAGCTCCAGGCCTGAAAGACCTGCTGGCTGACAGTTCTAATTCTTTTTTAAAGCCGGTCTTTCAAGTTAGTTTCACTGATAGTTTGGTGGGAATTGGGGGGTGGGGGAGGGGCGGTCACTTCTGTGGTTTAGTACCATAGAATTAAATATGGTACACTTCTCAAAATTCTCTTTTTTGAATTTAAACCAGCATATGGATAGTCTAAATTTTCATTAAGGTGGCCACAATTACTAAGGTAGACGCAATTCTGATGACATGCTATGCTGATGTATCAGAAGCTTGAGAACCTTGGGTCTCATCAAAATAAATGTAAGAAACTAAAAGCTGGGAGTGATGCAAGACAGGATGTTGACTCACTATCGCTCATTTTATTATTCTTGCGAAGCCTGGGAGTGAAAACCCTGTTTGTCACTAAGAGATTGCCTGAAGAAAGTTTTTACAAATCTCTACTCCATCCTAGGTTCACCCCACTCTGCACCAACCTGTTTAAAATTTAGCAGATGTCACACTGTGGGAGTAAAATTTCTCTGGGAGTGGGGATTTCTGATCATCCATTGAAATCCCAGAGAAACAGCATAAAGGGCTTGTACCATAAAGGGCCTTTATAGAAACCCAATGCTATGACTTAAGTGCTTCTAGAAATTATTTCTCTCAGGCTGTTGCTGTCATAATTTTTTTTGCTGTTGGAGTTTATTGATTACATTTTTCCACTTAATTGTCTGCTTCTCTCACACCTCAAACAACAATTAGAATTTTTAAAAAATTTGCACATTTATTTAGTATAATGCAACATCAAATGGAACCTGTGGATAGGCTGTAAATTTACAGGGTACAACACAATTTGTATGAAAACTTCTGAGGGAAAGGGAAACAATCAGTTCTTGAGTTAAGGCTGTACTGCATTTTTGTACCATGTACCATTCTTCTCTGAAAAATTCAGATTAACAATTTGATCTATTTTTCTTGAGCTGTTGGTAGATCTCTGATTATACATCCCCAGGATTTGTCAATTAGCATAAAAGGGGCAGATGCCTTTTATGGTATATTGTGCGTTGGTGCTAGAGGAGTTAGAATGGTAAAGCTGTATTAGCTACAGAGTTGAATTGTTTTGTAAATGTAGTGATTTCTTTGTAGCCACTTTCCTAATGTCATTTGATTGCTCTGTGATTAACTATCCTTAGAGAATCAGCAATGGGCCTCCAATTTCAGCATTACTATAATCACTCTGCCTTCTGCATGCAGGTTGTCATGACCACCTGAGGAAGGGTGAAATGACTCCCCTATTCTCCCACTCCAGGTTTGACCCAACAGGGTTTTTTTTTAATTTAGAGAGGATGTGCTTCGCCAATCCAGTAACAGTGCCATTATTTATGCCATGAGGTTGTAAAAAATAATTCAGACAGGTTTTCTTAGGTTAAACTAAGAACAAGAAAAGTTTATTGAAACTATTTCTCGAGTTAAAAAAACTTGGTAAAACACAACCACCATTCATATAGTCGTGTAGATTCATCTCAACCCAAACACACACCAGAGAAAATAGGCTTAGAGGATATTTTACAGTTCATGAAAAGTAAAGCAAAGGAGTATACGGTTAGCTGATCCTTGGCTAGTCTCGATGCTGTGGCTCCATGTTGCGGCCATTTTGTTTGGCTGTCTTCCTGGGTGTAGTTGTATTGAGCATATTTCCACGTTGTTCTTCCCCCAGAAAGATCTCGGTTTGCAGCAGATTTCTCTGGTCAGGATGGTGACTTGCAAACCAGGCACTTCACTTCCGAGAGAGAGGGGGAGCACACAGCTTCAAACAGTCTGTGTTCAGTACAGCATTGTCTTTTGTGTTCTCTCCTGCTTGGCAAAGGGTCCTTAAAGTACTTTGCTGGGTGTATATTCCAGAAGAATTCTATTAGTTCATGTCTGCTGCAGTTATTACTTCAGAACAGGTAATTGCACTTTGATGTCTCGTCTCAGGAACATTTGAAAGTTTCAGGATGGTGCGAATTGACAGTGGTTGGGACCTATGTTGTTCGATCATTCTATTTTGTTGCTCAGGAGTCACTTGATTTTTCTACCCTGTGAGATTACCGATAAAATAGAATCCAATTACACCCCTTTGATGAAATAATTATATTGAATAATATCATGTACCCAAGGCAGGAGAAATTCTTTAAATTCTTCTACAGAACGGAAAAGATCTTGTGCTGTTTATCTGGATTGCAAGAATTGAATTTTTCTCCCAAATATGAATTTACTGTCACTGTGTTCATATGGTGCAATGTGCAGAACATGTTAATGCAGGCTGAAGCAGTCACCGAAATCAATGTTATTGTCTGCACAGTGTTATAAATAACCAATGGGATATTTTCCTGTGAAATTAACAATATTGCACGATGCTGTTAAAGTAAAATTTGTACTCTGGTGTGTTTAATAGTCATGGTGGGATCACCTATAAGGTGCAAACAAATAACTATTATATCATTGCTGCTCTTAATATTAATGACCCCTGCTGCATATATATATCAGATGATATTTGGAACCAGATGCCAACAATAGGTGTTACCATTTTACTAGGACCTTTTTGTGATTGTTAGGTGAATTGATTGGTGAATCTTGAAAAGGGAAAGAGTATTATGCATGATTGAGTGAGAGGGAAAAGGGTGGCCAGGGAGGGGTGAATAAGGGGCCCAGAAACAGGAGAAGAACCAGGGTCTGTGATTTCTCTCCCTGGCCCTGATAGGAGGCCATTAAAAAGGGTGCAGATAATTCATGAGAATGGTCCCAAGGATGAGAAACTTAGTTACTTTGAAAGATTGGAGAATTTGGGACTGTTTTCCATGGAGAGACAGTTGAAAGGAGACTTGATAGAGTGATTCAAAATCATGGAAGGTCTGGCCAGAGTAGATAGGGAAAAACTGTTCCCATTGGTTGATGGAAGGATTGAGAACCAGAGGGCACAGATGTAAGGTAATTGGCAAAAGAAGAAATGGCGATATGAGGAAAAACTTTTTCTCACAGCGAGTGGTTAGGATCTGGAATGCACTGCCTGAGAGTGTGGTGGAGGCAGAGTCATAGAGGTTTACAGCACAGAAAAAGGCCCTTCGGCCCATCGAGTATGCGCCGGTCAAACAAGTACCTAACTATTCTAATCCCATTTTCCAGCACTAGGCCCATAGCCTTGTATACCATGGCATCGCAAGTGCACATCCAAATACTTCTTAAATGTTATGAGGGTTTCTGCCTCTACCACCCTTTCAGGCAGTGAGTTCCAGATTCTCACCACCCTCTGGGTGAAAAAATTCTTCCCCACATCCCCTCTAAACCTCCTGCCCCTTACCTTAAATCTATGCACCCTGGTTATTGATCCCTTTACCAAGGGGAAAAGTTCCTTCCTATCTACCCTATCTATGCCTCTCATAATTTTATACGCCTCAGTCATGTCCCCCTCAGTCTCCTCTGCTCCAGGGAAAATAACCCCTGTCTATCCAACTCTTTCCTCATAACTAAAACTCTCCAGCCCAGGTAACACCCTGGTAAATCTCCTCTGCACTCTCTAGTGCAATCACATCCTTCCTATAATGCGGATTCCAGAACTGCACACAATACTCTAGCTGTGGCCTAACCAGCGTTTTATACAGTTCCAGCATAAGCTCCCTGCTCTTATATTCTATGCCTCGGCTAATAAAGGCAAGTATCCCATATGTCTTAGCCACCTTATCTACCTGCCCCGCTACCGTAAGGGACTGGTGGACATGCACACCAAGGTCCCTCTGATCCTCGGTACTTCCCAGGGTCCTTCCCAGTGTCACCAGCTGCAGAAACATGAGCTCTGGGTTTCGGAACTCGAGTGACCACTGGAGTCACAATGGCACACCGCAAGGCTGGGAACTATGTGGATAGCATATTTTAGAGGGGCGGTCACACTGGAGGTTAAGAGAGTGCAGGCAGAGAGGGAATGGGTGACAGCCAGACAGTCTAGGAGGATCAGGTAGCTCGTGCAGGAGTCCCCTGAGTCCATCTCACTCACTAGCTAGTGGCACAGCTGCACAGGAGGGGAGGAAGAGTGGGCGAGCAGTGATAGGGGATTCCATAGTTAGGGGAACCAACAGGTTCTTCTGCGGCCATAGATATGACTCTGGGACAGTATGTTGCCTCCATGGTGCCTGGATCAAGGACGTCACTGAGTAGCTGCAGGGCATTTTTATGGGGGAGGGTGAACATCCAGAGGTTGTGTCACGATTGAGACTTTCAAAAGGAAATTAGATCGTTATCTGAAAAGGAAAAAATTGCAGGGCTACGGGGAAAAGGCAGGGGAGTGGCATGAGTTGAATTGCTCCTTCAAAGGGCCAGTACCAACACAATGGGCTGAATGACCTCCTTTTGTGCTGTAACCATTCAAGGATTCTACAATCAGCTTTGTTGGGTATGCGTCACATTTCTCTATATGCGCTCTCGCTTCCTGTAGCAGGTGCCCTCCAGTTGTCTTGTTTTTGTCTTGATTCACTATAAATAGCATTGCTACTACACCAACATCTGTGATCTCAGCAACAAAACTGAAACGAACCCGTACGTTTTTAGATTTTACTTTGAAAGACCTGATTTAAAATAAATCAAGATTAACCTTTCCTCTCTTGTAATGGCTGCAGTCATTTTTTACAGTTTTTGAAAAACCTTTGTATTTGTAACATCATTTACAAATATAACAGTAATGAATAGTTTGACTTCTGAGAAATGCAGATGGGTTTTGCATTAAGCACTGGTTTAATTGGTATTGATTGTTCTTTCGTGGTTATGTACTTAGGTTCTGGGCCTTCTCTACAATGGGTTCACCCTCAGTACTTTGTTGTTTGATGTCTTGTTGTTGAACAATAGGTATGTATGACATATAGAAAAACTTCCCAAAGCTTCACTGAGGTGTCATCAGATAAAAATGGTCCTTTGAGCCAAGAAGGGGGTCGTAGTATATGGTGAGGTGGGATTTAATAATGGCCTTAAAGGGAGAAAGGGAGACAGAAAGGCAGTGGAGAATTCCAGAGTGTGGAACTTACACAGCTGAGGATACAGTTGCCAATTGTGGGTGTATGGGGATGCATACAAGGCCAGAGTCAGAGGAACAAAGAGTTTGGAGGCAGCTATAGGGCAGGAGACCTTAACAAAGATGGGAAGGCACAAGCTGTGAAGGGATTTAAATGCGGGAATTTTAAATTTTGAGGCATTTTTACCAAAACAAACTTTAGTTGCAGGGCTGAGTGACAATCAATTTTAGGACAGCATCCAAATATTTGGTCTGTATTTCAATAATACTGTAAACTTAAAGCCTTGGAAATTGCAAAATAATGTGAGCTATATGTCCCATGTTGCAGGCCAGTCAAGGGTGGAGTGACTAGGATTCTTTGTGATTCTCGAGGGAAGAAAAAAGGATGCTGAATGCTATGGAACTATTCATGGGTGCGCTTGAGACGCACTCAGTTTCCCATATAGCCAGTCTTCCCCTGTGGACAGCCAATGAGAAGGAAGAAGGAACTATCTTCATAATCAGTGGGGCAACAATGTATGTTAATTAAGCAAAACAAAAAGGTTGAGTTATTTTTGAGAAAAACCAGGATTACTGCCCATGCACTAGTAACCATATTGTATGAGTAGGGAGAACAGCGATAAACTTCATGGGACTGATGGAAAACTGTTTGGATTTGTCTAGTTTAGCGTATTTGTAAGGATATGACAGAGTAGATATATTACAGTATTTAGGAGTTGGCGAGTTCAGGAAAATCTTTTAAGCTACATCAATAGTATTGCTTTAGTTGACTAGTGTCTCTCTTAGATACATATACAAAAAAGCCTTGCCTGCTAATCTTTTGATCCTTTATTGTTGGATGATGCTAAGCAGTAAGAGTAGGTCACCTAAATGCAATGTTATAATAGTACCAGGTCAAGAAATGCATTGATTTAACAAAGATACTTGGGATTGTGTTACTGTGAAAATTAAAAAGTGCACGTAGAAGCCTGTACACACACAAACCTTTCTTAAAGGAGCACCACAGAGGGGATAAGTATCTTCAACTTGCAGCATGAACCTGTGCTAGTGTTCCATCAGCTACACCCTTATTTTCACTTTTTTTCCTGGTCTATTATGGCTTCAGGATTTTGTACTTGTTCCATTGTTGAACCTCTTTGCAAGGTGTAGTTATGCATCATGCAATAGTTGACTAATTTGAGATACTGGAGAGAAGAAACGATGTACTCTTGATTTGTTGAGGTATTTAAAATATTGGTCCAAATTATTAATGATTGCTGTTCATCTTGGCATTGTTGCTTAGAGGACATTAATCAAATTAAATGAACATTTTTCCACAAAAAACATTGTTGGTGGAGTTAGATTTAAGAATTGTGTATTAAAATAATGTATTCACGCAAGTTTATTTTGACAAAAGGCAGACATGGAATGTGATTAAAATGCATATGTGCTGATCCTTGTTGTTTGGTCAAAGACTATAAACTATAAGCAATTCATTAGCCTAGGTCAACGACCAATAAGTGACTCGTATTCATTGTGTTGGCAACTCTCCAAACCTGAGCAGTCAGCAGTGGTTATCTGGCATAGGCCCTACTTCTGAGTTGTGAACATGAAAATAAAAAGACAGAGACAAGGGTAGTCAGGCTTTTAAATAGCTGCGAAAGTAAGCTTTGCCAGGCTCAGAAGGATGATGCAGGGGCACGGTTGGGAGTTAATTTGTTGAAGTTAAGCAAGATGACCAACTGATGTATTTGATGCATTTAACTACTTATGTTATTACATGAAAACAAGTTATACTAATTAAATTAAGTGAGATCGATTATAATTGGTGTATGTATGTTCACTTGCTGTGAAATAAAGCGGGATAATGGTTCATATCTAGCCTTGTCTGACCTGACTTTTTCTCAATCTACTTTTCCAATGATTGTGAAAAACATGAATATATGGTTACAAGGACATTATGCTATTAATGTGTAGATATTAGGTAGTGAGAGTCTACTTCGTGTCAGGAAGTGATTAACACCCTTAAATCCAAGGAGGCATTTACAGCAGATCTCAGTTTGTAATGCTGTGTTACGTAAAGGAGGGGGGTTTTAATTTAAACAGCACTGATTTCACCTCTCAGCTAGGTGGGGGGGGGGTGGGGGGGGTGGGGGGGGGGGGGCGGCGGGGTGGGGCGGTTCACGTGATATGACTTCCACTTCTCCACTTTGGTTTGGACAAAGGATGTATATTCCTTTGACTGGATTCTTGAGATGGTTAATGTTTCAACCAGTAATAATTTCAAAAGAGGTTTCGGGGTCCTTTGTCCTATCAGACTGGTTATCTCCAATGGCCAGACCCTTGGCCTTAGAAATGTAAATGGTCTTTGTACAGTTCCCTTGCATTTGATCTCTGCAGTCACAGGGGTCATTAGCGTTTCTTCAGAAATAACAAGGTGGCAGCTGTTCTGAATCCCATCTGCTCAAATGTCTTCTCTCCAGCTCCTGGTTATATATTCCAATGTTTGATGTTTATTCAAAATTACTCAAAAAAACTAGATGAGCACCAAAGCCAGATTTTGAAATTATCTAATTTTGGAGAAATACAAGTGGTTGATGCCAAATAGGATGGGAAATTATTTTCAACCTTGATGTCACTCTTGTTGGTGGAGTTGTTCTATTGAACTTTCCAGCCCTCTGATAAAGGATGTCCCCAAAGTTCAGAGTGGTCTGATGTAAAGTGTGATAAGCTTCTTGATCTCTAGTGGGTGAGGAATTCAAAATTAGGAAGTTCCTTTTGTTTGAGTCATAGCTAGTCATAGCTTCAGTCATTTTAAAGCCTTTGTCCAGTTTTTAAGATTTTATAAATCATCCATGCTGATATATGAATATTTCATAAAAAGATAGTGTAAGGTCTTAGCTTTGGGCTCATCCCTCACTGCCGTGGAGAGAAAAATTAATTCTATTTCATTTTTTAAAATGTGGCTTATGAAGGAAGAATAGGAAGTAAAGAAGTATACATGCATTCTCTCATTCACACTGGCATGTCAGACACACAACTAGCAGGGGCAATGGCAGTTCCCTATTGTCTGGTCCTGGAATTTGGAAGGTTTAGGTGATTTGGGAAGATTCAAAATCCATTTGTATGGGAAAGTCTATTCGGGGATAAAGGTCTGAATTCCCTCTGTTGGGGATCAGGCATAAGCAAACCCCTTCTTTTCAGAACTCTGCCTGTCAGACCGCTGATTAAGTATCCTCAAAAGGGTCTGGGGGTTTTACAGGTGGTTAGCGCTCAGGGGGTGAGTGATGGTCGAGCTGCTCTGGACAATCCACAGGCAAATGCTGTACATCTCTCACTCTGTGGGTGCCAGGCCTTTGGATCATAGGGCTGAGCTGCTCTTGTCCAGATTAGCTCTTGCCTGTTCACTTTGGTAACCTGTGGGTTCAACAGTTCAGACCCAGGGACTGTGGTTAGGCTGATTGTCAGGATATTGGGGTTTGGCCTCTTGCGGGGTTTCTGGTTCAGGGTCTGGCACAGGTGCTAGCACAACTGGGTTGTTCCAGCTTCTGTTGCTAGGTGCTTTGGGTTGGCATGGGAACAGGCGGGCAGTTGGCTCCTGAACTTGGGCCAGTCTTTCTGGGCTTGGATGATGGGAAGATGGCCTTCTGGCAGGGGCCTCTCCCGCATCCATACCGGATAGGGCTACAGGGCTGTAGCCTGGTGGGTTGTTCTGGATCACTTTAACTGCAGGGGGCAACCTTGTCCAGTTACCTTTCAATTCTGCATTAAGGTGGTGAGCATGGGGTCCAACCTGGTTGGGGTCTCTCTGCTGGTCAGTTCCGTGGTAGGTTCTGTGTCTTTTGGGACACTACTGCCCTCTGATGGATGGTCAGCTCTCGCTGTACCGCCTGGTGGCTTTTCAACCAAGTGAGGCGTCAACCTCACTCTTTCTGGGCCAGCTTGCATCTCATCCGGTCCTGGTACCTTATCAATTTTAAGTGAAGATAGCCTTTCCAACACTTCTTCCTTCTCAAATTGTAAATTATTCACGTGTACCAGTTACTTCGTCTCTCACCTCAGCCTGGGTAGCATCTTCTTCCTTTGTAAAGACAGATGCAAAGTTCTCATTTAATACCTCCGCTATTTCTCCTGCCTCCATGTGCAAGTCCCTTTTTTTTTAAAACCCTACTCAGCCCTACTGTATCTTTTACCATCCTTTTATTATTTATATGCTTATAGAAGACTTTGGAATTCATGTTTATGTTAGCTGCCAGTCTCTTTTCATGCTCTCTCCTTGCTTTTCTTATTAGTTTTTTCACTTTCCCCTCTGGTCCTTCTAATATTCATCCTGATTTTCCATTGTATTTTCTACCTGACGTCTGTCGTATGCGCACTTCTTCCTTTTCATCTTCATCTCTATATCTATCATCTCCCAGGGTGTTCTGGATTTATTTTTCCTACCTTTCCTCTTCAAGGGAATATACCTTGTCATTGCCTGCAATATTTTTTCTTTGAAGGTGGCCCATTGATCAGCCACCATCTTCTCTGCTAACATTTGATTCCAACTCGACTCTGATGCACTCTCATCCCAACGAAGTTGGCTTTCCCCCAGTTAATTATCCCTGCTCTGGATTGTTCCTTGTTCTTGAGACTCTCAATATAGAGACTTACCCTTTGGAGGGCATGACACTGTGTGTGTCTGAGTCGGACAAACTCCCAAAGAGCTTCCGGAGTTTTGTCCTGTCAGGAGCAGTGTCCCCCTACCCGTCCCAAAATGTGAGCAATTCCGTGGTACTGCTCCAGTACACAGGGGCCAATCAATCCTTAATTTTGGAGGGAAAATTAAACCTGCCCCGAGTCCTCTCTGAAAGCCAAAGTTCTGGTCAGTGGAGCGGGAGGAGGATCTGTGTTTGCACCCCTCCATAGTCCACCCAGAGAGTGACCGTGTAGGAATTGTCCCTGAACTACCAGTAGCAAGAATCGATTTCCCCCTTGGGAATAATCTGGCTGGCAGCAAGATGTTAGCCAGAGAAAGAAAAGAGTCCAAGGCCAATCAGTAGAAATTTGCAGAAGGGCAGGAAGCTGGGGAAGGTCCTGAAGCCCAAAAAGATGAAATAGCACCCATAGACCTTGAGTGAGAGCTGCTTGAATGTAGCAGGACTGAAGCCAGGCCAGTAAAATTTTAAAAAAGAGGAAAGGTCCCTAGAATCTAAACTAGATTCACCAAGTATCCCAGAATTAAATAGGGACCAGAGAAGTCCTAAAGCAGGGAAAAAAATAGTGAGGGAGATGTCCGACATAGCCAACGAACCTGAAGAAAGGCAGGTTAATAAGCCTGGAAAAGAAACGGTTAAGGACTTTACTGAAGTATGGTTGGCAGAAACCTTCTTTCCGATATTAAATAGGGACAAATGGAGTTCCCAAACCAATGAACAGATAGGGAGTGAGATGCCTCCAGATGTAGCTGGAGCTGCACCTCCACTTGAGGGCAGAAGTGTTCCAGGGACATGGAACAAGTTAGAAGAGCGCCCCTCCCAAAGCCAAAGACACCAGCTAGTAAGCCATTGATTGACCTAGCTGGTAGCTTTATGGTGAATTTAAATGTGGACCAGAAAAGGAACTGTTGCTATGAGGATAGGTTGGAGAGATTGGGACTGTATTCATTCCTTTCAAAGGAAGGCTGAGAGGAGACTTGATAGAGGTATTCAAGATCCTGAGGGGTATGGACAAGGTAAATAGTGAAAAACTGTTCCCACTCAGGTGAGCTTCAAGAACGAGAGTGTGCAGATTCAAAATAATTGGCAAAAGGAGTAAAAGTGATGTGAGGAAAAAATATTTTACCCAGAGGGTGGTTGAAGTCTGGAATGAGCTTCCTGAACGGGTGGTAGAGGCAGGTTCATTCGAGGTATTCAAAAGGGAATTGGATTGCTATCTGAAAAGAGAGAATGTGCAAGGTTAAGGGGATAAGGCAGGGGAGTGGGACTAGGTAGAGTGCTCTTTCAGAGAGCCAGTGCAGACTCAATGGGCCAAATGGCCTCCTTGTGCATGGTAAAGCTTCTGTGATTCTCCCTGTTGCACTACTCATTGGGGCATTCTTCGGAGTCTACTCATGCAAAGCCCTGCTGGGCCAACTGGCTTGCTGTGCAATCTCCAGCACTTGGGTCTGGAATGGCCTATTTTGTTGCAATGAGAACACACCAGCCTCCGCGAATTCTCCTTTTGGGCTGCAGGGGGGCTTCTTGCACCCTCTTTTCATGTTTTTTTTTTCTGTGTTGGGGGCCTTTCCTCTCTAGATTGCCCTGCTTATCTTTCCAATACTCATGGGCATGGTTTGGAAAGAGTCTGCCTGAGTTTCCAGGCCTGTGGGTGAGATCACAGCTGTCTGCTGCATCCTGGCCGTGAGGATTCTCTGCTCCTCTGTGTATTCACAGGATGGTGGGGAGGCAATATTTGAATTCCTCTAACAATACCAACTCTCACAGTCCCTCATGGGTGTGGGATTGTTAGCGATTTGCTTCGGCGTTTGAACTCAATGTAGGTTTGTGTGGGCGGCCTTATGAGTACTCCGGAATTGCTGGCAATATGCCTCCAGGACTAACTCGCAGGTAGTTAGGATGGCAGCCTTGGTCTGCTCATAGTTCAAGGACACATCAGGAGGCAGCATGGAGTAGACCTCTTGGGCTCTCCCTGACAGCTGTCCTTGAATTAAAAATGTCCAGTTGGTTGAGGGCCATTTTAGCTATCCTGCTCTCTTGGGCTCTCTCTCTTGTGTTCTCTCTCTCGCACTCTCTCACTTGCGCTCTCTCTCCCTCACTCCCTCCCTCCTTCTGTGCTAAGGGCCGCCAAAGTTTCACCATTTAAATTCCCTTGCTGAACAAATATTTGGGCATCAAAAGTTGCCATCCTTTTAGTGTTGGAAAAAGGAATTTGCTGTGATAAGTTACATGTCTTTTAAAATTTGTTTCAGCCACTGAGTTTTCCTCTTCACTTCCAGTTGAGTATTATATTCGATTTGGCTCGCCTCTTAACTTTAACTCTGGTCAAATTCAAATTGGATTTTCCCGGACTTAAGCTCCAAATTTCTGTTCTGGACAGGAGGGGGTTTTAATTTAAACAGCTTCTGTTGCCACCTATCCGTAAACAGAAAGGTGTTTTGATTTTGATTTCCCCCTTTTATAAGTGGAGGCATATTTTCCCCGACCCCTCGGATTTGGTGTGATTCAATTTTTATTAACAATTCCACAGCAAACTCGAGATAAGGCAAAATCGGAAGGTTAGTTTATTTTGCACACACTCAAAATACGGGATGAGGGTTCACAACCTCCCGCCCCTTTTTGCATTCATACAGTAAATGAAGGATAAGAAAGAGGTACAGAATATGAGAATCATTGTTTCAGTTGAGTCCAGAATCAAAGTCCAGTGGTGTATTCTTTCACAGAGCAGGCAGGTTAAAAACTGATGCTGGATAATTCACTTTCCACAGAGATGGCTTCCACGATGAAATAAGCACACAGAGGCAAATTAGGCTTGCAGGCGATGGTACAAAAGTTCAGAAGTTCCAGTAGAAACAGTGTAGATGGGGGTCAGGCATTCACCTGGACTGAGTCCTTGTTCTGAGCTGCTGCCTGCTTGATGGAGCCGCTTTGCAGCTTCACAAGGCAGAGTAACTGGTTCTCCCAGCTAGGCGGATCACGTGATATGACTCCCACTTCTCCACTTTGGTTTGGATAATGGATGTATATTCCTTTGTCTGGATTCTTGACATGGCTAATGTTTCAACCATTAATCATTTCAAAAGAAGATTCGGGGTCCTTTGTCCTATTGGACCTCATCTCCATTGGCCAGGCCTTGGCCTTAGAAATGTAAATGATCTTTGTACAATTCCCTTGCATTTGATCTCTGCAGTCACAAGGGTCGTTAGCGTTTCTTCAGAGATAACAGTGGCAGCTGTTCTGAATGCTAGGAAGTTCCTTTTGTTTGAAACATAACCAGTCGTGGCATCAGTCATTTTAAAGCCTTTGTCCAGTTTTTAAGCTTTTATAAATTATCCACGATGATATATATGTATTTATATATATTTCATATAGCGTGAGTGCTTAGCTCCGGGACAGCTGTTTTAGGCCTAGTAATTTTGTATTTGTGTTCCGTAGTTCTACTATCATAGTTCAAAGTTTAATAACTTGTACACAATGCAATTTGTGCTCTTCATTTTAACTGGATCAGTGAATCGTTTTCATTATTTTCTGCAGTAAGAATGAATTTAACTTGGTGAGTCTCTTTGTTATGCATTCTGCTTGTTTATTCTTTGAATGATGCCTCCATTATACCTTTTTAAAGATGGTATGCCCACTGTTCTAAATAGATTGAAATTTGTCTCAAAACCTAACCCAAGTGTTCTTGAGATGCAACCAGTACTTGGTGATCCCTTGTTGATCATTCAGTTCTTGGGCATGATTCCAAAGCAAAAGGCTAATACTAGGAAATTATCATTTGACTGTTAGAGCTGAGGTTTGGTTGTCAGGCATTAGAGTGTGGGGTCTGCAATTAACTGGGGTATCAGTTGCCTGATGCTCGCAGTGGAAGTACAGTTGGATACTTGATCCTAACTTTAAAAAAAAAACTCTAAAAAGATGGGAGATATCCATATTTCATAAAATTGGACTGCTTTTGTTGATGGAACCACTCTATATGTATCTTTACCTATCTATTGCCCTCATTCCTCAACCTCAAGATGACCAACAGCTGTACAGCCAGTTAAGAACTTTTAAAGTTAGTTAGGGAAGCAGAATATATATTTGAGTGAAGTACACGCGAGCTGCTATTTGACTTCTGAAATTTTCAGTAGCTACAGCTGTGGCAATGTTTAATCTGAATTGCTTTGCCATGGCTGAAGGTTCCTCCTGACTGTTCTACATTCGTATACTAGAAGCTGGCTTCCTTTTTGTGAGTGCCAAATTGGTAATTGAAGTTATCAACATTTGAGATATTCAGAGAAAGTTTGAAATGGGAGAAACTCTCCATAAAGATAGAACTGTGGTCGGGGGGGGGGTTTCATTATAAAATGGCTACACTTGTCTAAGGAATGTACAATTAACGTAGTATGTAAGTGCACAGTAACTACCATTATGGTTGCATTGTGACATTTAGAACCATAGAAATTAATAGCACAAAAAAGGCAATACAGTCCCTTGTATCTGTGCTTGCAATTGCTCTTCACCTGGAGTAGCCTAATTTGATCCCATCTCCCTGCTTTTCAGCATAATCTTTAATATTTCTTTTCAAATGTCTGTGTAATTTTCTTTTTAAATCATCTAGTCTGTACCTCAATATGAGCATTAGTTGCTTTCTCTGATTGCTGACAGTAGCATCTGGAACTTCATGCCTCATTCCCGGGCACTAGGGCAGAATTTTCCCATGGGCTTTGGGACCTTGATGTTGGGACTAAATGGGGGTCCTGAGCCTGCAGTTGATGGCAGCGAGATCAGCATTGCAATCTTACTAGAGGCAGCCTCCTGATTTATCCACCTCTGTTGTCGCTGTTCTGTTAAGGATGGCGGGTGGGCTCCTGTTGCTGCCGTCCCAATCAGAGGGCCAGAGTTTCAGCAGCTCCACTATCAGAGGCCAGCACTGCTGAAGTAAGTAGGGAGGAGCGAGGGCTCCTACATTCCTGGTTGTTGGCCACAAATGGAGGATACAGAAGGGTTAGGGCTGTGGGACAAGTAACAAGCACTACCAAGGTTGTGGCCATTTATTAACGTGGTGTCTTCCCCATTGAATGGAGCCTCTGCCTCCGATGGCCGCCAGAACTACTACTGGGAGGCCACCTTCATTAAGCCGGGGGCCTTTGCATATGGCAAAATGCTGGAGACCTCTTTTAATCGCCCTTAATTGGGGACTTTGGGTAGTGTGGGCAGCTGCTCTAAGTCCCCGCCCACCCCAAGTTTCCCAGTGGTAGGAATGTACCAGGGAGCCGCCGCATTGCTGCTCTGCCTGTTTTCCCAGCACTAGCCCCCACCCATGCCTCAAACCCCTCCCCCTCCAGCAGGGGCTGGGAAAACTCAGCCCTCAGCCTCGGGTAATCAGGCCCTCTTCCCTCCCCCAACCTAAGCAATGCTTGGATTATTTCTAGTTATTTGTCAGCACAATCCAAAATATGTTTAAACCAGATATACAACAGAGCTGAATGCACATGCAGGAGGTTAACATAGCATGTGAATGATCCTCTGCTGCTATGTTATAACTATTTCATTTTTATCCAACAAAAACATTTAAAGGCCATTTGGAATGCTAGGTTATTTCAATATCTGTACAGTTTGCTTAGATTTCTTATCATACCATCAACTGTTTTGGTTTGGATAATCAGAGTGCTTTTTTTTTCCAAAACAAAAATTCTCCCCATTTGAATCTTCTGCAGCTGATAGAATGGGTACCATATTTGTTAGCTGGCCATTAGTAGTCAAGTGACAATGGCTTGGTAACTACATTCTGCCTACAATCTAATTTCCCCCTGCCCAACCTTTCTATTTGAAAGTGACTGGCCTCACTACTACAACACTGGCACAATCAAGAATCCATTGGAAACGGTAGTAAACCCACTCTATACAATGGGTTGAATTTTGCTGTCAGCGAGCAGGGGGCGGGGCCTGCTCGCCGACGTGTAAAATGACACTGGATGATGTCAGGCGGAACCCCCGATGTCATCCCGCCACATTTAAATCTTCAGGAAGGCGGGAACGCAGCAAAATCGGCAGCGTGCCCGCCGACCTGTCAATGGCCAATTGAGGCCATTGACAGGATCATTAAAACAATTAAAGGACCTGCCCATCCAACCTTAAGGTTGGTGGGCAGGCCAGGAGCCCTGGCGGGGAATAGAAAAAACATGAAACCTCATCCAGCGGCGGGATGAGGTTTCATGCTGGGATTTTAAAAGTTTATTAAAGTTTTACTGTAATTAATGAACATGTCCCATCTCGTTGTCACATGAGGGGGACATGTTAAGGATGTTTTTTTTCTATTTTTAATACCTTTAAAGCTGTCAGCGATCTCCCTGAGGCAGCACTTAGCCTCAGGGAGATGTGTGCTCTTTCGTGTGCATGCACGAAAGAGCGCACTCTCGCTTTTGGGGAATCCCCCCCACCCGCACAGGGAGCGCATAGCGCTTCCCGCCAGCCGTTACGCTGGGCGGGCCTTAATTGGCCCGCCCACATAAAATGGCGACAGGGCCCGCTTCTCTGGCGGGGATCGGCTCCCCGCCCGCCGGAGATTAGGGCGGGCCCACCCGCCCGACAGGCAGAAAATTCTGCCCAACATTAATGGTTGTGTGTACCTCAGTACATTTTTCCTTTCAATTCTATTGAACAATAAATGTTACTTCCCCTGTTATAAATGTAAATTACCAATAATTCTGTTTGTCTTAATTCACATGATGCATAAGTGTTAATTTGCATAAAGATGAAAGAAATATATCTGTTTCTCTTATTTGATTGCAGGGAGGGGAATGATCCTGGAGATTGTATGCAAGTGACTTACAAAGAACTCTTACAGCAGGTCTGCAAATTTGCCAATGTCCTGCGAACTCATGGTAAGCTCCTGAACTACTTATCCTCCTGACTTATTTTGAGTTGAGTGAAAACCAAAACTGTTTTCAAACTATGTAAAAAAAAACTCATAGCTCAGTTATAACTAACATCTTGCAGTACAACAGAATGTTTTATTATATTTCTGGATGATAGGGCCATCAAAGTCGATAATTCCTCTATTGTCTACACCTCCAACTTTGCATAAATTGTTAGCAGTAATGCAAGGAAAAAAAAACTTTCAGAAACTTTAAATTCACCTGAATTTTTTATTTTAGTTAGTTTCTGGGTTTAAGGATTGATGGATTTGATTATTTCACTTTTGGAGTTGTATATTGCGACCAAGACACTATAAATTAAAACACTAAAAAGAACTGCACAGCAAGTTATGGATTGCATTGCAAAAAAATTACCTACTTTTTATCAGCCCCAGTAATGGCACTTCTCTGTCTTCATTCAGTTAAGATACATTACACCCTTTTTTTGTAATCTGACTATTTTGACTGGACCATATGAAGTAATGTTGTCTCAGTTGCACCACCAAGAATACATGAGTGGCACGCTAGGCACTCCTCCACAACTTAAGGGCACCACTTTTTTTCTTATATTCCTGTGAAGCACCTTGGAACTTTAAAATGTTTAAGACGCAATATAAGCACATGCTGTTGCTGCTGCAGACATGTACTTGCTCTGTCTTGTTTTACATATGTAATTCCCTACTGGTGCTACTATTTTAAGAAGTCAAAATGCTTATTCCAGGAGACCCATAAGCCTACCTTCCAATCATGCACCAGATCTTGGCTAAAGATTCATAGGATTACATTACATAGGAGATGCGGCACAGTACATGCACAACATTCCCTTTCAGTAGCATGCTCCAGTTGATCCCCCTCCTGACCTTCCTCGGCTAACTCTCACAGCATAACCCTCTATCCCCTTTCTCCTCAAATGCTTGTCTAGCATCACTTCAAATGCATCTATACTATTTGCTTCAGCCACTCCCTGTGGTTGCAAGTTTCACATTCTCTTCACTGTCTGGGTGAAGAATTTTTTCTGAATTCCCTATTTGATTTCTTGGTGACCATTTTATATGGCTTCTACTTTTGCTCTTCCCCACAAGTGGAAATATTCTTTCTGTATTCGTTCTATCAAGACCTTCCATAATTTTAAAGCCCTCTATTAGGACACCTCTCAGCCTTCTCTTCTCAAGAAAATAGGCCCAGCCTGTTCATCCTCTCCTGAAAGTAATTTCTAGTGACATCCTTCTAAATCTTTCTTACACCCACTATATCTTTTTTATAACATGGCAACCCAGAATTGTATATAGTACTCCAGGTGTGGTCTAATCAAGATTCAATACAGTTATGTATAACTTTATTTTTGAATTCGATCCCTCCAGAAATAAACCCTAGTGTTTGGTTTGCTTTTTTATGTCCTTGTTCACCTGGTATATCTGTAGTGATTTATGTATTTGTACTCCCCTATCCCTTTGCTCCTTTACCCCATTTAGATTCTTAGGGCTGAATTTTAATGGCCATACACAGGCAAGAGAGTAGGCGGGTGGAGCTGTAAATGAGGGTACCGAGCTATCAGCAGTGTGCCTGCTGCCTACCTATCCTCCAGCTACCTGCCTGCCCTGCCATGATTTAATGTGTGTCAGAGGTGTCATGTGGGCCACCTGCCCATGGCTCAATTAAGGCCCTTAAGTAGGCAATCGGTGCCTGTTTAAGGGCCTCATCCTGCCGCTGCTTCAATTTAATGAGCAGTGGGAGAGGCCTGCGCCCAATGTGCAGCCTGACGGGTTTGGCCCTGTGGGCTGCTGGACTGTGAAAGGGGAGGCTGCATCCTTCCCAGGCCCTCTATGGCAATTGGGAACCCCCCCCCCCCCCCCCCCGCCCCACTTCCCCACAGTTTTGCCTACCAACATCTACCCCACCCCCAGGGCCCTTGCCGAGGCTTGCCAACCTGGCCAGAGGGAGATCCTGGACTTTGTGTTCCAGGTCATCCATCGTTGCTCTTTCACCCAGGCCTCCTGCAATACCAGCAGTGTCTACCACTCCTGGTGGCGCTAATGGTGGCGCAGAGCTGCTGGCCTCCGATTGGCTAGCAACCCTATGAGATGGGACATCCTCCTGGAGATGGATGGAAGTGCCACTTCATACAAATTAAAGAGTTGGCACTTGAAAAATTAAAGTGAACTGGCTAAGCAGAGGTGGGCTCACCCTCGACATTTACACTGGGGCAGGGGCCTGCCCTCAACATATAATCTGGTCCTTATTTTCTAAAATGCAACCTCGTTATTTCTTTTGCCAAAATGTAATACCTCACTTTATCTATGTTGAGATTTATTTGCCAATTACACGCTATTTCTGGAAGTCTGTTAATATCTTCTTGTAATTTGTTTCAGTCCTCAGTATTGACTATCCCCCTCAAATTTAGTGTCATCTGCAAATTTAGAAATTGTCAATTTTGATTCCAGAAGTTAAAGTGTTAATATAATCCTGAATAAAAACGGTCCCAGCGCTTGTGGTTAATACCACTTCCCACCTTCTGCCACTATGAATAACTACCTTTACCCCCTACTCAATGCTTTCTTTCTTGAAGCCAGCTAGCTATCCATTCTGTCACTTGCCACTTAACTCCACTTTCTCTGACCTTCATTAATCTATGATGTGGTACCCTATTGAAGGCCTTTTGAAAATCCACATAAAGTGCACCTACTGCATTACCCCTATTTACATTCTTTTTTAAAATTAATTCATGGGATGTGGGCATCACTGGCTAGGCCATCATTTATTACCCATCCCTAGTTGCCCTTTCACAGAGGGCATTTAAGAGTCAACCACATTGCTGTGGGTCTGGAGTCACATGTAGGCAGATTTCCTTCCCTAAAGGACATTAGTGAACCAGATGGGCTTTTACAACAATCGACAATGGTTTCATGGTCATCATTAGATTTTTAATTCCAGATCTTTATTGAATTCAAATTCCACCATCTGTGGTGGCGGGAATCGAACCCGGGTTCCCAGAGCTTAACCTTGGGTCTCTGTTACCTCTTCAAAAAATTTAACGAGATTAGTCAAGCAAGACTTTCCCTTTTGAAATCCATGTTGACTATTCATCATTATATTTTTGGTTCCTATATGTTTTTCTAGGCTCCCCTTTAGTAGGGTTTCAATTATTTTTCTTATTAACAATGTAAAGCCGACTGGCCTATAATTCTCTGGATACGTTCTATTTCCCTTCTTAAATATAGGTACAACTGTAGATATCGTTCAGACTTGTACACACAAATATAGAAGAATTTAGTTGGCCAGCATGATGTATGATTGATTCTAGAGTGGTACTATCTCAGCTGTTGCACTGAGGGTTAGGGCTATCAAATCTGGTCGGACGCATTCCTGAAAGTATCATCACAGGACCTTCCATTTCCAATCACCTTGCCTAGTCGAACTACCTTTGTCCCATCTCTAATCCAGTATTTTTATCACTAGTAAACAAAAGTGTTCAAAGAAAAGGGGATAAAAGCATTTTTTAATGCTCCTCTAATTTTTTAATGGTTTGCTCACAGCAATGGCCAGGAGATTAGTCTTTAATTTGTGACGAATCCTGAACAATGTTGGAGGATTCACAACCTTACTGAGGCTGAGATAGTTACCAAGCTTTTCCGTCCATTCACTTTAATTGGCAGAAAGATTGCAGACAGGGGAGCACAGAAGTGGTCATTGCCAACAACTTGGGTGAATATCAGTAGATGAGATACAATTACTGGCTTTATTCTTAGACTGTCACTATGGGCATAAGTTTGGTAAAAAATGAAATGTGACAAGTTCACAGAATATTTACTCTCCATAAAACAATAATAATATTGATGGATAATATGCCATCCGTAATGCAAATATTCTGCTTCACAGTGAAACCTATTGGACCTAAGCAGTATTGGCTGTTTTTCCAAACTCCTTCCTGAGTAACTCAAACTATTTATTTGGGAATGGTAATGTAGGAATGAACTATGATACACGTGTGTTAAATGTTTGTACAGGAAAACACCGGTCAGAAAATAAATATCTGTGTTTCTAACATGGGGTGTTTCTGAGTGGGATAATCCAGCCGTCATCCCAGGTTCAAACTGCAAAAGTTTTGGGTATTTTTATGCAGCTGCTGTTATCCCACCTGAGGTCTGTGAAGTTAAGAGTGTGGCAAATTTGTTACAAGCCTGCCCATTCAAAAATAGCAGATATAGTTTTCAACCAAATGTATAATGTGCTCACATTGAAGTCCATTGCACTTTTTAAAGAAACAGTTAATGCGGCATACCATGGAATTTTGTACAAATATGTGAAGTGTCTGTAGGGGAACGGCACTGGTTATGACGGTCCATTCTTGACCGTCCGTGTGTGACATTACCTAGCTTTTACTAAATACCTTCCTACAGGTGTAGACTGAGCTTGGATAACCTGTATGATAGAGAATTGCAGGTATGAACTACAGTCCTAAAGACAGTATATATTGGTGCATCATATTCTTGAATATATGACTGAACTCTGTATCTGAATTAGCAATTCAAGAGAAATCATTGGATCCTGAGTCAGCCTGGGTAACTTAATTTTCTTCAAATATCTGACTTGATAACTAAGCTGTTTCCTTCCAATCATATTTAACATATGTTCTGTTATATCTGTTTAAGGATTATTATTTCTTTGTAAACAGTGGTACCTATACTTACTTAACCTCCCATTATTTCATGAGATCATAAGAAGCTTTTCCAAACACGAATAGTTATCCAAATTTTTAAGGTCCTGTGGAATTGTTTTGCAAATCGTCTATTAAATTTGGCTTGAGTTAGTAATTGTGGATGGTGAAACATTTTATAAGCAAACAAATTTGGTAGCTGCTTATACCATTCTTCAACAACTTTTCCCAGTATTGCTCAAATTTTCAGTCCGTAATTTCCATAAAAGGAGAATATTTGTGAATTTTTCTCTTTGAAAATGGACAGGGGGGAAATATTGTGGTGAATTGAGTACAAATTTCTTTTCAGATGACTATCCATTGGAAGTAACATAGATGACTGATTATGAATCTGGTTGTCCATGCTATGGTTTTTATTTTTGATAAAAGATAAATCACCTCAAGGCTTTGAAACTATTACTCCATTTTTTTGTAAAGTGACTTGAGTAAAGACTTGGGTGTGATAATTTTTGATAGGCTGATTGACTCTTAAAGATGAAAATCAGCATGTAAACAATTGGATTTTGCGTATGAACTACATTAAGATACAACAACATGAAACATAGTAGACTGTGAATTTCAATTGCTTCATATTCTCTTGCATGGTTTGTAATGTAAATGTTCATGGACTAACCAGAACCCCAAAATGTTGTTTCCTGTCTTCACATGTGCCACTATTTATGTCTTTTTATTTAAAACCCGCAGGAGTGAAGAAGGGAGACAGAGTTTCAATCTACATGCCAATGATTATAGAATTGGTTGTTGCCATGTTAGCATGTGCCAGAATAGGGGCAATACATTCCATTGTGGTAAGTAAAAAGTTATATGGTTGCTAGCTTTCATAATCATGGTGACTGTAATTATAGACAATTTGGAAATTTAAATGTTAAGATCTGTTCAATTGTTTAATAAGTGTCTTCATTGACCAGGTCAGTTGAGCTAGTGATACGTGGGTAGTTGCTTACAGCCCTAGAAACTGCCTTCGCACCCAACACAGATACAGTAGAACTCACTTTAAGGACGTATGGAATCTTCGGCCGAAATTTTCTGGTCCCACTCGCTGTGGAATCGTAGCGGGTGGGGCAGATAATTTAACAGACCCGTAAAATATCTGTTGACTTCGGCGGCAATTTCGAGTCCCACTCAAAATTCCGCCTGATGAATATGAAAAATATAGTGTCAGCAAAAATGACCTGGAAGAGAGACCTGAAGAGGACTCTGTCGGGCGATTGGGACTGCATTTGTAAAGTATTGTCTCAATTTGTAATCAACTAATAGAAGAACAAATTAAAATTAATCTTCGGAAATGCCATATCCCATCTATCAATGCAGGTAGAACTTCGCAATGTCAAAGCAGAGTGTTGGAGAAGCTGTGGTGCGAGGGCACAATCCCCCATGCTTACTGGCTAAGCCCAAATATCCAGCCCTCTTAGCAGAACGTGCTGTATGACATCCATAAAATCGTGATGCATGCCACTGATTCCAAATCGATACACTTTCTGTGGGTGGTTCCTCTCCCTTGCTCTTTGCCTTCCCCTGCAACATAAGATGCCAACACTGGAAAAATGTTGCATTTTCTTCTAGTTACAGTCCATTGACGCAACCAACACACCAGGCATTAACACCAGCGTCACCGTGACTACTGAGGATGTGCAGAACTCTGACTACGTGTAGAAGCTCACTCTCTATCACAATATACCATATTTACAATTTGAGTAATTAAACCCAGATTCTGTACGTAACTCCAATTCACTATCATTGAATTGTCAAATAATTATAATTTTAATATTCAGTTTGCAGGATTTTCTGCAGAATCTGTGTGTGAACGAATTCTGGATTCTCACTGTTCTCTCCTAATTACAGCAGGTAAATCAACAGCCATTTCCCCAAAGTTGTGTTTTGCACAAACTCTGCCTATCGCCTACCCTATAACAATGCTTCCAGGCTTCCTGCTGTATCAATAATACAGCACTTTCAGCACTTCATCTGTTGCATTACATCTTAAACGGCAGAGGAATTGAGAATTTTAATGCGATTGTATAGGTGGGATTAGTAGTGGGTGGGGTTAAATGGGTGGAATTTCGGAATGCATCAGGAATCAGGCTTCAATCTGACGATCTCTGGGGTTTAGTGAGGCAGGACATGGAGGGTGGGGTGGGGGTGGTGGGGCGGTGTGTGTGCAGATTGGGATTTTAAATATGTTCATGAAGCTGGAAGGGACTGAATTTAGAAAATATTCTTACACACAAGGTGTGGTAGAAATTTGAAATCCTCTTCCATAAACAACAGATGATGCTGGATAAATTTGTTAATTTTATATCTGAGATTGATAGATTTTTGTTAACCAGAAATATTAAGGAATATTGGGAAAAGGCGAGTCATATGGAGTTTGGCCACAGTCAGTCATGATCTCATTGAGTGGCAGAACAGGCTGGAGGGGTTAAATGGCCTAGTCCTGTACCTATTTTCTTATAGACTGAGCTGGTATTTGCTTGTTAGTCTGTAGGAAAAAAGGAACTATGAAGTACAGAGTACTTGGCATTATTCTGATGCCTTTCTCATGTAAATTTTTAAAGCTGCTTGTGGTAAGGCATCTAGGAGTTTGTGCGAGATGGAGTAAGAGGTTTGACATCTTGTCCAGCATCTTCAGTGGATTACTGCATTCCCTACTGGCTGATTTACACTAGGTTAACAATACAGTAAAAAATATGCTACATTCAAATGTAAGTATTTAACATATTTAGCTCTCATCTTTTCTTAGATGGATTTTACAGAGGTGATAAACCCATAAACTTGAAGCAGATAGCGGATGAAGCACTCAGGAAGTGCAGACAGAGGTGTGTAATGTGTAATCTTTTAAGTTACCTTCAAAATCTTGTCCTTTTTAAGGCATGTGCATCATAAAGATAATGAGATTTTCTGATGTCTGTAATTATTTTTGTTCCTTTCCTTTTTCTTAAATTTATAGCTGTTATTTTTTTAAAAAGTTCTGAAAGTTGCTCCTGCCTCTAAAGTAATTTTCTTTGAAGGAACTTCCCTGTTCGAAAGTGCATTGTCAAAAAACACCTTGGAGTTACAGAAGCCACAGAAGAAACTTGTACAGATAAAGTTTCAAGTAACGCACAGTCGCCACCTGCAAAACGATCCTGCTACAACCTCCAGGCAAGGAAAAGCAGAAATACTTTAACAGGCACTGCAAAATAGGTTAAAATCTATTGTGCTGAGAAGATTTTTCTCACCCCTTTTGGAGCTGCTTAGTTCAGTTGCTTTGATCTGCACAGTTCTCCTTGAATTTAACATTATATTGCATGTTTCTCACTCCAATCTTCATTATAACTGAATAGCATCGTTTGACATGATTCATTTTGATTTCTGCAAGCGTGAACAGCAAACCTTGATTTTTTTTTTCCAAAAATGTTTGTGCCGTTTTCAGCTCTTAAAACCTGCCTTTACATCACTAATGTAAAAATAAACAACTACTAGTCAATTTCCTGCCTAGAATTACTTTGGAATTTATGTGTAGTGGTGTTGGATGGGAGAGATCTCAAAGCTGTAGTAGTTACAAAAGTATAAAATTTTCAAAAGGAAAGCGTGTATTTGCCAAAATGTTGCTTCTCTCATCTATGAACTTTCTACAGGATAAGGACAATAAGAAAGCAAAGAATGTTCATCGTGAGATGCAGGTATTTTAGTCCTAATGTAGCTGCCACCTTTGAAACCTGCACATTAGCTTGGCTATATGTTTCTCTTCCCTCTCGCCCTGCCCCGTTTATTAACATTATTTGTGGAGCTGTCTGGCAATATTATAGTTGCTGTGTACTCTTTCTACTGACTACCTTTGCGGTGGCTGGTCTTTTAACACATTCTGTTCTGCACAGATTGAACAACTTACTGATGCTATAAAAGCTCTCTTTAAAATAAATAACACCCCTAAATTAGAGATTCAATGGAATCCCAACATTTGTGGATTCCACCCAAGTTTTTTGTTCAAGATTCACTAAACAAATCAAGATTAGATGAGGATTGGTTACGAACTGTTTATATCCTTCTTTCCCATTTTTATAAATGCTGTATAAATGGGTTAGTTGTTATTGTGAAACTGAGACACAGCATATGACCTGACCATGCCTGGTTATGAAGAAGATAAGCGAAGAGCATTGAACCATTTATATTATCGTACTATGAGACTGTGACCAGTGTCCATATTGTTTCAGAAGTGTCCTCAAGTTGAAACACAGGACACTATTATACTGAGGTGTATTGAGAAAGAAATTACGTGGCACAACTTACCATTTAAGAACTTTGCTGTACCCTCTTCAGTGTCTTGAAATTCTTTTGACTTCCCAGATATATTGTATTAAAGCCAAAGTTCAGTGTTAGTCTTCAGTTCTGTCTTCCACATGCTACTTGTGGTTTATTTCTGTTCTGCCAGTTACAATTATTTTTGAATGATCTTATTTGGCTTTCCTTGCCATTTGTAACTGCTTCTCCTATTTCTGTGTTTTATCTTCAGTTGGTACGCCTGAAACTCTAGTTTACAGTGCGATCTGTTTATCCCCTTCTATCTTATGTGCTTTGATCAAATTGAAGATTTTGTTTGCTTCATTTCCATACAGTGTATTATGGAACCAGATGGCAGTGTGTTTTGTGATGTTCCATCAAATACATTCTGAAAAGTTTGAAGCTGATTTCAATCTGGATACTTGAATAATATAAATGCTAGAAACTGATCTGTAAAGACGAGATGGCTTTCCTCAACACATCACTTCAACTAGCACACAATGCAATCCTCAATTTGAGTCTTACATGGTTTACCATACTTTTTGTGACACTAAGTACATACATACAAACATACGCACTAGGAGCAGGAGTAGAACATTCGGCCCTTCAAGCCTGTTCCGCCATCCAATAGATCCATGGCTGACCTGATTGTGGCCTCAACTCCACATTCGGCCTACCCCCAATAACCTTTGACTCCCTTGTTAGTCAAGAATCTGTCTAGCTCTGCCTTAAAAATATTCTATAACCCTGCCTCTACCGCTGTCTGGAGATGAGAATACCAAAGACTCACGACCCTCTGAGATATTAACAGAGTCCAAGCTAGGTGGTGAAGTTGAAATCAAGACACAGAGCCTTTCTCTATTAAGAAAGTTTATTGACTTTGTTCAGCCCCTCAGCTGTCCTCCTACATATCCAGTGTCCCAAAGATCCCCTATTTATATGTGCTGTATGTACTTAATTAAACAATGCCCTCCACTTGTGTATCCTAACAATATAATTAACGTACCATTAAAATGAGAGAAAAAAATTCTTCTCATCTGCATCTTCAATGGGAGACCCCTTATTTTCAAACTGTGTCCTCTATTTCTAGTCTCTCCCACAAGGAGAAACATTCTTTCAGCAGGCTTTCTGTCAAGTCCCCCAAGATCTTATATGTTTCAATAATATAATCTCTTCTTCTAAACTCCAATGGGTATAGACCAGGCCTGCCTAATCTTTGCTCATAAGGTAGCACCTCCTCACCCCCAATCCCAGGTATCAGTCGCGTGAACCTTCCCTCAACTGTTTCTAATGCATTTACATCCTTTCTTAAATAAGAGGACCGAAACTGCACACAGTACTCCTAGATGTGGTCTCACTAACGCCCTGTACAGCTGCAGCAAAACATTCCTACTATTATATTCCATTCCCCTTGCAATAAATGACAACATTCCATTTACATTCCTAATCACTTGCTGTACCTGCATACTAACTTTCTGTGATTCAACTATGTGGAAAACAAATGAATGAAGTAGGAAGTTTATGTTTGGCATGGTAATCTTCCTCTGAAGTTCATCTTTCCTGTAGGCGATTACTTTCTATCAATATCTCAAAATTACTAAGAGATATTGATAGGTCGCAAAAGCCAATGTCAGAGGAACCAACAAATTTATACCACATGAGAAGAGAGTGCTGATTGGTTGGCAAGTGCACTCTGGTAGAGGCGGTGCCATGGGGAATGCACCAAGTGATGGTGACTGACAGTTAACTGCCAAGCATTGTTTGAAATTTAAACCAGGCAGCTGGACTCCGATTGGTCAAGACATTGCCCCGGGGAATGAACCAGTAAATGAGTGGCTGTCTCTTATTTTGTTTAGCTGAAACAGGCACAATGTGTGTACATGTTCTTTTTGTCTGCAAAGAACAGGTCCCTGTGTATTAATAGATGTAGCTTCCAGTACATACAAATGTGCCACACGCTGAGCCTGATTGACAATCTTAAATTGGTTGTCAACGTAATTCTCAGCACACTGAGGATTATTTGGCAAATGTTGTCTAATCGTGGAATCACATCTGGGGCGGAATCGTCCCAGATTTGCACTAAGTACGGTAGCAGGCGGGAAAAACGATGTTTTACCCGCTGGCTGCAATGGCGGCTTTTTTTATGGTATCATCCCAAACCCGCCACATTAATAATGCATTCCCAGGATACATGCTGCTTCGATGGTGGGCAGGCTCTGATTCACCTGCCACGCCATCACCTTGCTGTTTCATCACGCCAGGCACATTTAAAGGATAGCTGCGCTCAGTGCTTCCGGCCCAGAACCGCAGCAAAGAAGACTGCAGCCTCGACCGCCTTTTGGACACCGTGGGGGCCCGCTGTGATGTCCTCTACCCCCACTCTGGCTGCAGGAGGGGCAGATATATCACCGCTGCCATCATCTACCAAGCTGGAGTGGTAATCAATGCCAATGCTGCACAGAAGAGGTTAGCCATCCAATGCAGATAGAGGATGAATGGTTTCATCCGTGCAGCCAGAGTATGGCAACCATCTCATCACTCTAAACTCTCACACTACAGTCTGTCACACATTCACTGGCATCTCACTCACTGCCAGCTCAAGGGACATCACCACCCATTCTCTCACACATACCCATCTGGCCTCGTCTCCTCTGGAGACTGACTGCTCAGCCCTCACCATCCTGAGGCCACTTGCACAAATCAACATGTGCCCCCACACACATCCTCAGATATCCTCCTTCCCCAGTACAGCCCTCATCCTGCAGCTTCTTCCTTGCCTGATGCCACTTCTCCCCCTTCCTCAAGCAAGCCTAGACCTGCAGCCATTGAAGAGCCACCCACATATAGCTGACCTGGTAGAGACCTGCCCTTGAGCCCTTCTTAAAAGTGATATGGTGCTGTCTGTGAAGCCTGGCGCTGATGACTACGAGTGCTGACCAAAGCAAGGTAGGCAAACAAACCTTAAAGTTCTGAGCGAAATGCAGCCCGCCAAGTGCACGACTTAATGTATGATGTTGTGAAACATGTTGGCGTGTTTTCCTGCTGATGTGGGCGGATGATCCTGCGGTGGGATGAGTCCGACGGACTGGCCTTATAATGATATGCAGATGTATTATAATGGGATTCCTGACATCCAATGGCGGGAAATGCAACCCACTGAGCGGACGATCACAAACTGGTTTCACGACATCGTGAAACTGATTTTTGGCTATCTTGCCCATTCATACCACCGAATACGTCCGATGCCAGCAGGCACAGAAAATCGCGGCCCTAATGTTAGACAGTGTTTTGAGTTTGGAAGCATGGGCTGGTTGGGTACGGTCTGTACCTTGCCCGTTGTGAACAGCAGAAGGGATATGCTGTTTGATACGATCTGCCAGTCTTTGGAACATATGGCCTACTTACGTAGCATCATACTGGCACTGAAATTCCTACACCACACTAATCATTTGTATGATAGGCAGAATGTCTTTTTCGCTTGATGGTAACATTGTCTTGTTGAGTGCAAGATGAGAAACTTCAACAAAAAATGTCTCCTTTTTCAGTAATACTCAAGTTCTGTACTACCAAATGACTAGATATTGTTAGATTAAGGCCTGGATTTTTGCCACAACAGAGAGCCTCAGAGATCCTACCCGTCATGGCAAAAATGGCAGAAGTGCCCAAAAATCATAAGTTTCGTCCCCAAACACAGCACTTCCCATTTTTGTGGGGTGGGAATGGGGGCAGTTTGTGCATGCAAAGTTCATGGAGGCAGCTGGCCATTTAAATCAGCTGCCTCCACTGAAGTCAGAGTTTTGTATCCCAGGAGTGTGACACCTGAAGTGTTCGGCGTTTACCTGGTGAGAGCCGGTTTAAACTTTGTGCATTTCTTTGAGTAGCTAGAGTACCCCTTTGGAGAGATAAGGTACCACTGTGGATCTGGTCCCAGAACACCTTTGGGGGGAGGTCAGGTGCCCTTTGGGGAGGTCAAGTGCTGTCATGAAAATATAATAATTTTCATAATATTACTGTGATTTATTATAAAGGTAGGTTAATAGTGGGGTTTGGATTAGTTTATTTGTGGTGGATTTAAATGAATTGGAGGCAGCTGGTCTGGAGCTTTTGAGTTATCAAAAGGGAAGCTAGGTTTGAAATGCCAAATATGTAAACATGGCTGAAGTTTTAGAATGTGAGGTTTGAGGAACATTTGTATTTTTAGATAAATTAGGTTAGTTTGAATTCAAAGAGATGGTAAGATGTTGCACCTAGCCCTAAGAAGCTAAACCAAACAGTGTGTTTATTTTTCCCAGAGGTTACTGATAAATGAGTTCTATGAAAGATTTACATTATGAGAAAAGTAAAGTTGCAAAGATATATTTGAACAATGGAATTTACATTAAAAAGGGAGAAACATGTATAAAAGAGATGAGGTTATGAGTAAAGGGGAAACCATTCTAAGATCTAACAAGCGTGAAAAGCCTCCAGCCTCTATGCATCAAGTTTCTGTTTACAGGAATCAAAGCTAAGAAAACTCACTGTGAATATCACTGTCCAGGGTATTGTGTGCTTTGCCTGGGCCTGTTGAAATTTATTTGTTTTTACTGTTGCCTTAACGGAGGTGTAACTGGGAGTCAGATTAATTAGGGGCTTTAGGAGTTATTAGAGTAGTAACTTGTAGACCTATATATGTGCTTAAAATCTTTTTGAATAAAATCTCTTTAAAATCTATTAATAAATGTTTAATTTAGTTTTGTAAAATACTTAAGACCCGGTGGACTTATTACTACTGAATTCAAGGCACGCATCTTGAAATAAAATACAAATTGCCAAACAGCCGTGGTAGCTGTTTCAAGCTACCCTCTGAGATTTGAGTATCTCAGCATTTACCATCCGCTGTGCCATAACAAGTGCCCTTTGGAATTGTTAAAGGTAGGCATGAATGTCTGTAAAAAGTGCATAAACTCATGAACTGTCAAGCTCGTTGCAACTGTCAACAGATCTGTCAAAGTCAACTGTCAAGAGAACCTATCAAGAGGACCTGTCAAATGCATCAAGATGACCTGTCTTTCAAAGGAAGCTATGAAGCTGTCAAGGAATTCAAAAGTCTTGCCCCTTAAATCTTTGGAAAAAAATGTCAGGTGTATTTTTAAACCGCAGCTTGCTCTTTCACTCTGTCTGTTGACATAATCCTGAGGGTTTCCATTACTGAATTACTGCTTCATGGTCATTTTCATGGTAGGGTGCCTGACAGTTCAGTTTGATTGACAGCTACAAAGTGGTTGTAGACTCTTTGAAGTGGGAATATGAATTCCAGTGCTGCTTGTTGTAAGGGATTGTGCACTTGAATGAAATGTTTGTTGTTGTAAAGCTTCATATAGTTGATGGAATGTAAATGTAGTAATATTTTTATGAATGAATTTTTTTCATTATAGTGAAGTCTGCAATAGATACATGGAACTTCATTTTATCTCAAATTTACATGGGTCTTGTGGTGTACTCATGGTGGATGCTGTGTGAGTTGATATAGTAGGTGTAAGGGCAAAGAGTGGCCATGGGTTGGCATGAGTTAGCACCAAGTTGGCATAGTGGCTATAAAGTTCCATGGGGAGTGGGTACTGGGGCATAGGTTGGCATGGAGAATATGAGGGACCCTGGGGTGGGTACAGGGTATTAGGTGGCATGGATGGGGCATAGGGAGTGTGAGAAGGGTGAGGGCTGGAAGGATGTTTTATTCTTTTTGTAAAATTTTGGAAACGGTGCTGGTGCCCAGAGGCAGGCCTTCTGCTCAGCCAGGGTTAAATTATGAGGAGAGATTGCACACCAATAGGGATGTATTTTCTGGAATTTAGAAGGTTAAAGGTTGATTTTGGTCAAGGATTTGATTATATTAAGGAGAATAGACGGGACAGATAGAGAAAAAAATAATATTCCCACAGATTGGGAAATCTAGAACCATAGGCCATAGTCAAAAAATTAGAGCCAAACCTTTCAGGGGTGAAATTGGAAAATTGGTGGTAGAAGTTTGGACCTTTCCTTCATTAATGGCAATTGATGTTGGGTGAATTGTTAATTTTAAATCTGAAATTGATAGATTTTTGTTATCCAAATATATTAAATTATATGGGGCAAAGACAGGTTAAGTTAAGGAGTTTAAGTCAAAGATCAGCAATGATCTCATCGAATGGCTGAACAGGCTCAACGGCGTACTCCTGCGCCTTTGTTCGTGCCCTTGTACTACTGTCACATAAATAGCTGTTATTGCTTGTGGAAACATTGTCCCCAATATTTACAGGTGGAGGGGCTTGTGCAGTTTTAATGTTTGGGAAACCCAAGAGAATTGGTTTCCCTCAGTTCCTGCCTAATTAAGTGACAAGACCAGATTAACATTTTTTGTCTTCATTCCCTGACCAGAACGATTAGCTGGCTGGCTGTCGAGCAGGTAATTTTTTTTTAGCTTCAATCTGCAGCCAGTGAGCTCAGAGGAGGGAACGAGGAATTGCAAAAGTTGTAAGGGATGGGGAGAGATCAGAGACTAGAAGGGGTTGTGGGAGCAGAAGGGAGGCTGGAGGTGGATGGAGGGGGGTAGATCAGACGCTGGAGGTGGACAGAGGGGGGAGGTCAGAAACAAAAACAAAAATACCTAAACAAAAACAGAGGCCGGAGGTGGACAGAGATGGGGAGAGGCTGGAGGTTTGGGGGGGAGGGAGGAAAGGATCAGAGGCTGGTGATAGGTAGGGAGAGATCAAAGACTGGAGGTTGTGGGGGGTGCGGTGGGGGTTAGCTGGTGGGAGAGGAGGGGGGCGATTGGAGCCAGGAGATTGATAGAGGCTAATGGTGGCTGGGGACATTGTGTTGGGCGGAAATCAGAAAGGCCAGGTGGAAAGGATAGGGGAGATCAGAAACGGAAGGGGAGATTAGAAATGTTAGAGTCAGAGGTGGCTAGGGATCGGAAATCTAGGTTGTTGGGAAATTGTGGCTCTCGGGATGTGGAGAAATATTGTGGGTGAAAGCAGAGCTCCTATCTTGGAAGTGATTTACAGGTAATACAAATGCAAATACTGCAGATGAAAATCTGAAAAACAGAAAATGCTTGAAATAGTCATCAGGTTAGGCAGCATCTGTAGAGAGGGAGAAATGGTTTTCATTTCAGATCGATGACTTTTCATCAGATAAGCTTGCTGGACCAAAGGGGTAGAACCTCTGTTTCACTTGGCCCACAAGCAATGTTAGAAAGGCACTTGCTAGCCGTATCCAGTATAACCCTCTTCCCTTTAGCTGTTGGGTTTCCCAGATTGGAAGTCTATACATCCAGTGTAAAATTTAAAATGAAGGTGAGATCTGAGGCACGCAGCCTCATTAAAATATGCAAATGAGCATACATCCAAAGAGCAAGTTGGTTGTCTTTCTCCAGTATCACCTATGGGTAAACTGGAAGTGGACAGATTTGAGGTGGGTTGGGTTTGAGTTTGAGATTTATAACATTTTTATATTCCCTGCCCCAAATCCACCTGTTTCTGGGGGTTTAAATTCCCCGTGTTGTTTCCCACTATGTAAACATGGCCCCTACAGCTGGTTTTCATGTGTCTAAAGTCTTTTACTTTACACAGGAAAAGGACTATAAAGAACCACTGGTTTCCTGCAAGCCTTCAGAGTAAAAAATGTAAATGTCAAAGAATGAGGGAGACCTTGTTGAAAGGAAATGTTATGTGTACCCTGGGTAGTGGGAGTTATCCAAGCAGCCTTGGTTTCTTATACACTATAGGTTTGGGACTTGTAATGAGTACAAAAGGTAAAAATTGTGTGATTGGATAGTACATTGCAGTCTTGCAATCTTTTTACCTCTCTCACAACATGCAGATGCATGTCTGTTCAGGCTTCATATAATTTACAGTGGTGTTTGAAAAATGTCTTTCTGCATTTTTGAGGCCATTCAAGTTTTAGGGTTTCACTCCATTCTGTAAATGAATGGGGATTCTTTAGTGTCAGTGATTCATCTTGATCTTGATTGTGGTACAGAGAATTATTTATCAGTTAACCATCAGTGGTGCTGCACTGCAAGACCCATATTTTTTAAAAAAAAGTAATCATGCTGAACTGCTGAACATTGACTGCATGGCTTCAACCTGTTACTAAAGGCATGCCAAATAGCTCATCGTATAATTTCTTGTATATTAATAATGTTGCATAATTCTTGATCTTAAGAACTGCATGCCGCATTACCATTTATTAATGCAAACTCTGTAAGCTTCTGCTGTGACTTTGCTGCAATGTTTATAAGTACATTAAGTTTATAATATATAGTATTTATTGGGCAATTTAAATGGTTCCTCTCTGTTCAAATAGCTGATTAACATACCGAAAGATTTTTTTTTTAAAGCCCCTCTTGTTTTTCCATCCTCCTTAAGCTTGGCTCAGTTGAAAGCACTCTTGCCTCAGGCAATTGTGTATTCGAGTTTCAGGATTTGAGTCCCTAATTTAGTCTGCCACATCATCAGATGAAATATTAATGTGAGATCCTTTCTGCCTGTCCTGATAGTTCAGATGAGTCTTGCAGATCTCATGTACTATTTTGAAATAGAGCAGGAAGCACTCCCAGTGTCCCAGTAATTCAGCAAAAACCACCAAAATTAGTAATTGACCCCATTACTATTTGTGAAATGTTACTGATACAAATTGAATATATTTGCCTACATAAGTCATTGCATTTTTTTATGAAGCACTTGGAGCCATTTTGTGACAAGGACATATATAAATACGAATATTATCTGGGCAAGCTCTTTTCAGGTATTTATTCATTCCTTTTTGAAAGCCATAATTAAATCTGCCTTCACCATACACGCTATCAATGCATTTCAGATCCTAACCAATTATGCATTGAGTAGTTAGGATCTGGAATGCGCTGCCTGAGAGCCTGGAACAGGCAGGTACCATTGTGGCTTTCAAAAGGGAATTGGATAATTGCCTGAAGAGAGAACATTTGCAGGGCTTACAGGGAGAAGGCAGGGGAATGGGATTAGATGAATTGCTCTTGCAGAGAGTTGACACAGACAAGCCAGGCCTAATGGTATCTTCCTGTGCTATAACTATTCTGTGATTCTTCTATTTTCTTTTAACAAAAGCAAAAATATGCATATCAGTCAGCATCTTTAACATTTTCAAAGTAACTCTCTTTATCAAAATACCTGAAACTGTAGCTTGCTTACCCTTTTTTAGGTGCTGACTGATCTGTATTTTTTCAGCATTTTTTGTTTCAGATAGCAAGCTTATATTTACTATTCATATTGTTCTTTTACTTTTGCTGTTGTCATCTGCCCCAAGATTGAGGAATTAAAAGTTGCACATATGATCATGAGTATTTTGATCATGAGTATTTTATGCTTGTTTATCCCTGATGCAGTTTTTGTGGAACACAAGTGCATCAGTATGAATTCATGGCAGAATAACGTTCCATGATATCAATTTACACAATGATTGATGTATTCATTTCTGCAGGTGATTGGTTTTATAATTATTTGTAATTTTAAAACAGTGTTTACTGGACTTTATACATTTCAGACTCCATGGAATGCAGATGTTGACATCTGGTGGCATGATTTAATGAAGGAAGCCAGTGATGAATGTGCACCTGAATGGTGTGATTCTGAAGATCCTCTCTTTATCCTATACACTAGTGGATCAACTGGAAAACCAAAGGTAATGACATCCCTGCTCCTAGAATAGCAGAACATGATGGACCAGGAAAGACCAACTGTTCCATCAAGCCTGCCCCACCTTTGTGATGTCTAGAGCACCATGACTAGAAACGTCCTACCACTCCCTCCACACTGCAGTCATGAAATCTCCTGGAAGAGGCAAAAACACAAGAGGGTAAAATAGGGCAATCAAAATCAGTCCAGGAGATCACATTGACCATGTTTATGTTAACCGGTAAACTAGTTACTTTTTATCAAATATAATCTTTGCCCCAGTCAAGATCAGTCCAACTTTCTTTTCAAGGCATACAGAGAGTCAGCACATACCACACAAGCCAGCAACTTAATTGCAAAGGCCTACTCGCTCCTTTCTTGGAAAAGAAGTTCCAACCTTGAGTAGTTTAAACGGTTCTCCCCAATCTGTCAAATTGAAATAACCTATCAGGTAGGTATGCAGTCCAGCTTTTTCATTATTTTCGATATCTCCAACAGATTGCTTCCAAACCCATGCTGCTCTGAAGTAAATAGACTCAGCCCTTTAAGCCCTCCTGAGTAGTTAAAAGCTGGGAATCATTCTTGTTCTTCTTCAACTGACCTTTTCCAAGACTTCTACGTGAGGGAACCACAACTGGATGCAGCCTTTGTTTGGCCAATAAGTTTAAATTTAATTCAGATCAGAGCTGACCAAGCATGTCCAAGCAGCGCTAGAGTCACTGCCAAAAAGGAATTCTGGAATTTCATTACCCCTAGTTGCTTCACCGGCATGTGTAAGAAAATATTCCTTAGTAGCATCCACAAAAAATTCAACTACTCTTCCTACTACAGTAAATGTTTCAACTTTAGACCCTTTAGTGCTAGGAAAGTTGAAATTCTCCATGGTACAGATTATACACCCAGTTTATAGGAGTAGTAATTTGTGAATAAAAATCCTCGACACCTAGGGAAACTTTTTCCTGAAAATCTGTAACAGCTGATTAGAACTGTATCTTGGGAACTTTGTCCTTCCTGTTTACTGTAGAAATGGTTTAAATATTAACTGGAATGACAGATTGCTGCACTATTTTAAACAAGTTGCTTCAAAGACACTTGTGCCTTGGGAAGGATTTGTCGACAATGAAATTGCTCTCTAAGTTGGCAGATTGCTAGCATAAAGAAATCTCTACGAACCCTTTTGTATCTTTGCCAGAGTCAGTTTACAGAATATTTTGTATTTGCACCCAACCATGTGCAGACTGATCAATTTACTGCCCATTTATTTTCATGCAAGCTGCATGCCACAATACATAATCATCTCCATAATCAATTTCAATTCTTCGAACAATATTTGCCCCCATTTTTCAGCACTTAGTAGATGCAACGCTATAAATATGTAGCTCACACTCACGGTATGGAATCCACATCACACATTGTACAAAATCAAGTCCATTCAGCCCATGACCTTTAAATCCACTAATTTTAATGAATGGAAATGTAAAAGGTTGTACACCTACAAATTCTCATATTCTCCCAATTGAGCCTATTGGATTATGGAATTTTCCCTGGCCAACATTTTTCTCTCACCCAGGACCACCAGAACAGCAGTTTTGCTAGTCATTCGTCTTATTGCTGTTTCTAGAACCTTGTTGCATGCAATGTGGATGTTGTGATTGCCTACATTAAGGTGATGAGACTTCAAAAAGCAATTCAGCTTTTATAACTTCCAGGGGTGAGTGTTCCTGATTGCCACAACTCTTTGTGTGAAGGAATGTTTCTTGTCATCAACCCTGATGATCCAAATTTCCTCCCCAATCCAAACCCCAGTCATAATTTAAGGCTATGCCAATGTTCTGGACACCCCCACCAAAGGAAGTAGTTTTTATCTATTCTATCAATTCCTTTAATCATCTCAGTTAGATCACCCTTTGTTTTTTATACTGAAGGGAATACAAGCATTGTGTATAATGCCTATCTTGATCATTTGTTCTGGTGGTCCTGGGTGAGAGAAAAATGTTGGCCAGGGAAAATTCCATAATCCAACAGACTCAATTGGGAGAATATGAGAATTTGTAGGTGTACAACCTTTTACATTTCCATTCATTAAAATTAGTGGATTTAAAGGTCATGGGCTGAATGGACTTGATTTTGTACAATGTGTGATGTGGATTCCATACCGTGAGTGTGAGCTACATATTTATAGCGTTGCATCTACTAAGTGCTGAAAAATGGGGGCAAATACTGTTCGAAGAATTGAAATTGATTATGGAGATGATTATGTATTGTGGCATGCAGCTTGCATGAAAATAAATGGGCAGTAAATTGATCAGTCTGCACATGGTTGGGTGCAAATACAAAATATTCTGTAAACTGACTCTGGCAATGATACAAAAGGGTTCGTAGAGATTTCTTTATGCTAGCAATCTGCCAATTTAGAGAGCAATTTCATTGTCGACAAATCCTTCCCAAGGCACAAGTGTCTTTGAAGCAACTTGTTTAAAATAGTGCAGCAATCTGTCATTCCAGTTAATATTTAAACCATTTCTACAGTAAACAGGAAGGACAAAGTTCCCAAGATACAGTTCTAATCAGCTGTTCCAGATTTTCAGGAAAAAGTTTCCCTAGGTGTCGAGGATTTTTATTCACAAATTACTATTGACTCTTTAGCCCTAGTATCATTCTGGTGAATCTGTGCTGCACCCCTTTCAAGGCCAAAATATCCTTCGTGAACTGCAGTACCCAAAACTGAACACATTGGTCTATATGGGGTCTAACCAGAGTTTTATAACTGCATTGTGACCTCCACCTCCTTACATTCCATCTCTCTTTTTCTTTCTTTTATATATATCTCTCTCTCTCTCTCTCTCTTTCTCCCTCATTCTCTCTTTTTCCCCCTCCCTCTCTCTCTTTCCCTCTCTCTCATTCTCTCTCTCTCTCTCTCTCTCTCTCTCTCTCATTCCCTCCCTCTCTCTCTCTTTCTCTCTCTCTCTCTCATTCCTCTCTCTCTCTCTCACACATTCCTCTCTCTCTCTCTCTCTCCCTCTCTCTCTCTCACTCCTCTCTCTCCCTCATATCTATCTCTCTCTCTCATCTCTCTCTCTCATATCTCTCTCATCTCTCTCTCTCTCTCTCATCTCTCTCTCATCTCTCTCTCTCTCTCTCATCTCTCTCTCTCTCTCTCTCCTCTCTCTCTCTCTCTCATATCTCTCTCTCTCTCTCTCTCTCATATCTCTCTCATATCTCTCTCTCTCTCTCATATCTCTCTCTCTCTCATATCTCTCTCTCGTATCTCTCTCTCTCTCTCATATCTCTCGTATCTCTCTCATCTCTCTCGTATCTCTCTCATCTCTCGTATCTCTCATCTCTCTCTCGTATCTCTCTCATCTCTCTCTCGTATCTCTCTCATCTCTCTCTCGTATCTCTCTCATCTCTCTCTCGTATCTCTCTCATCTCTCTCTCGTATCTCTCTCATCTCTCTCTCGTATCTCTCTCATCTCTCGTATCTCTCTCATCTCTCTCTCGTATCTCTCTCATCTCTCTCTCGTATCTCTCTCTCTCTCTCGTATCTCTCTCACACTCTCCTTCACAGTTCCTAGCTTCTTGTCATTTTGAAAGTAGGCCTTGACCTTCACCTTAGATTTTCAATTTCCCTCACCAATTTTTGACATTATTTCCAAGAATTGGCCGATTAATGTTTTTTTGATGCAAGCAGTAAACAGTATTAAATTTAGTATTCTGCATTCTACAGATTAAACTTCTTTTTCTGTATATTGGTTTATTTGATAAAAGCTCTGAAGTTTGTAATCAAATCAGTTTTTTTCTCTTAAAGGGTGTGCAACACACAGTTGGGGGCTATCTTCTTTATACTGCTACAACCTTTAAATATGTGTTTGACTACAAACCTGGTGATGTGTATTGGTGTACAGCTGATATTGGGTGGATTACAGGCCACTCCTATCTCGTTTATGGACCTCTGGCCAATGGTGCAACAAGTGTTATGGTTAGTATAGAAGTATCAATATTATCTACCAATCAATTGAGTAGGGAAGTTTCCAAAGAAGAATTGCTCATGTTCATTGCTCATATTCCATGTACTCTTAATGGGTAAAATCTGAAAGAAAATGGTGACAACCACTCAACTTATGCATTCTGTAATAGGATGCATTGATGCTGCCAATCATTGTTTATTTTCCAGTACTAGCATACATTGCACTGAGTCTGAGGGAGAAGTCTTTAACACTGTCAATTTTTGATTGATCTCAATCTGATTCAGCGTTGTTGCAATCAAGATCAGTTGTGCCAAGTCTTTGAATGGCAAAGCATATAATTGAACAGATATAAGCAGCTGTCTGAGCAACAGTAAAACTCAACAGAGATTTCATAACCATATTGAACTGAGATATACCTAATTTTGTCTTAACCTTTTCATAATTAATCTTTTGAAAATTAATTTCCAGTTTGAAGGTGTACCGACTTACCCAAATGTAAGTCGACTCTGGGAGATTATTGACAAATACAAAGTGACAACATTTTACACTGCACCCACGGCTATTCGATTGCTCATGAAATATGGAGAAGAACCAGTTAAAAAGTGAGAATTTTTAAAAACTGAATTACTAAGTATCCATTAAAACTGATAGAGACGATTTCCATTAGTTGCTTGCAAATTAGACAAATGGTTAATTCCTTCCACTTTTTCAGGAACTAGAATGTAGAGGGCTCAGGGGTTTAAATATTCAAATGCTGCAGTGGTACATGAGGTTCGTGTGCTGGATAAAGCTGGAAATGATAATATGTGGGGATGGAAATTATCTGAGGATGACATCAGTCGAGGTTTGAATAGTGGAGATGTGATGAACGAAGATGAATATTCTGGAGTTTTTCTTGATTATCTTTGGGAATCAGGGAGTAATACACAAAACATTCCCCTAGGAAATTAAATGGGTGGCAAGAGATGGGGAGATAGTGACATCGTGGTAATGTCACTGCACTAGTAATCCAGGGGCCCAAGGTAATGCTGTGCGGACATGGGTTCAAATCCCATCATGGCAGCTGGTGGAATTTAAATTCAATTAATAAAAGCTAAATCTACTTTCAGTAATGATGACCATGAAACAATCATCGATTGTTGTTAAAAACCTACCTGCTTCACTAATGTCCTTTAGGGAAGAAATCTGCTGTCCTTATCTACTCTGGCCTACATGTGACTCCATATCCGCAGCAATGTGGTTGACTCTTAACTGCCCTCTGCAATGGCCAATCAAGCGACTCAATTCAAGGGCGATTAGGGATGGGCAACAAATGCTGGCCTTGCCAGTGATGCCCACATCCCATGAAAGAATAATAAAAAGTCTGATGGAATGGATTGTATATGGGCTGCAGAAGGAGCAGGTTTGATAGTGATCATTTTTCATTTCAAGTTGGTATGTTCTTGTATATCTTGCCTAACCTTACAACCATAAATCAAGAAAATCTCAATATGTACAGTAACTGATAGTATTAAATGATAAATATATACAACACTGATTAAAAGTTGTACCAACTCCAAGTTGTGCAGTTATATAGCGTTTAATGTATTTAAATACATACTACAGTGAGCCTGCTGAGTTCTTTGTGGTTGAAGATGATGAATCCTTTCATTACTGTTTTGAGGTTTATATTCCTCACAATCCATTATTGGTATGACACTGTTATTGGGAGCAAAATATTGGTGTGTGATAATCAGATGTGCTGTGCAAGAAGTGCAGTAAGCATAATTTTTTGTGTTTATTTTAAAGTTGTGAAGTTTGATTTTTGGATTTTGTCCCATATAGGTTTAGTAGGGAGTCTTTGAAAATCCTTGGTACAGTGGGAGAACCAATAAACCCAGAGGCCTGGCTTTGGTACTATAATGTAGTGGGTAACAGGAAATGTCCAATTATGGATACCTTTTGGCAGACTGAGACTGTAAGTTTTTTTTTAAACTGTACATGTGCAACTTTAAAATCTCAACTGATGCTGTAAGAGAAAGTATATAAGTAACATTATTATGCATTAAGAAGTCTATTGAATGATATGCCAATTGGGCCACTTGTGTCTCATGTTTCAGTATCCTTGTGCTACATTTGTGCTATTACATTGGACAAAATTCAAACTTTTAAGTCATTAAAAAAATTTCCTGGTGAATATTGACATTATTGCCATTGACCAACTGCATACTGAATTTCCTTATAGTGGTGTGCTTTTATGCTAGAATAATGAATTCTGTTTGTTTCAAGTTTATTTGTTCATAATTTATGACTGTGGATTTATGCCAATACGGAAAATCTGATATTTGAACATTTGGATTGAACTGTGCATTTATTCTGATTTGAGATCTTGGATTAAAGGACAATTGCACTAAACCAGTTAAGCTGGTAATCTTTATAGTTTTCCATTACCAGGCTGGCATGTGACAACTTCCATGGTATTTACTTTATTTTTGTGTTCACTTTAGTCTTGTTAGTCAGCTATTTGCTTGTAATATAGATTCTCTGTTGTTTTCAGGGTGGTCACATGATAACTCCTCTTCCAGCTGCCATCCCACTAAAGCCAGGGTCAGCTGTGAGTAAACTGTCATTTATCAACCTAGACTTAAAAGTTGCCGAATGCAAATTGATCATAAGGTTGTTTTATTTCTGTATAATGTGTCATTTCATATGGACAACAGAATTTAATTTAAGCTGGTTATTTTGTCCTTTCTGTACCATTTCATGTTTGAAATGTAAGGCATTGTTGAGACGGGGCTGGTGAATACGTCTAGGCTCAATAATGTTTCAGCAGATTTTAACTGAACCTTAGTGTCTCCTTATCAGACACAGAGCTCAGTTCCAACTTTCTGCTGCTCAACTTTTTATCACATTTTTTTAACGAAGATATCCCCTTGAGCCTTTTTCTTTTTCCTTTCTCCTTGGTTTCTTTCACTTGCATTTTAGGAGATCCTCCTTATCTCTCTTGAATGCATTGACTTCTTGCTTGGGATCTGATGACAAAGGAATTGGATGCCTGCCAGTACTTTCACAGAATCACAGTGCAGAAGAGGCCCTTCGGCCCATCGAGTCTGTACCGACATGTGAGAAACACTTGACCTACCTACCTAATCCCATTTACCAGCACTTGGCCCATAGCCTTGAATGTTATGACGTGCCAAGTGCTCATCCAGGTACTACTTAAAGGATGTGAGGCAATCCACCTCCACCACCCTCCCAGGCAGTGCATTCCAGACTGTCACCACCCCCTGGTTAAAAAAGTTTTTCCTCACATCCCCGCTAAACCTCCTGCCCCTCACCTTGAACTTATGCCCCCTTGTGACTGACCTTTCAACTAAGGGGAACAGCTGCTCCCTATCCACCCTGTCCATGCCCCTCATAATCTTGTACATGTCAATCAGGTCGCCCCTCAGTCTTCTCTGCTCCAATGAAAACAACCCAAGTCTATCCAACCTCTCTTCATAGCTTAAATGTTTCATCCCAGGCAACATCCTGGTGAATCTCCTCTGCACCCCCTCCAGTCCAGTCACATCCTTCTTATAATGTGGCGACCAGAACTGCACATAGTACTCCAGCTGTGGCCTCACCAAGGTTCTATACAACTCCAACATGACCTCCCTACTTTTGTAATCTATGCCTCGATTGATAAAGGCAAGTGTCCCATATGCCTTTTTCACCACCCCACTAACATGCCCCTCTGCCTTCAAAGATCTATGGACACACACGCCAAGGTCCCTTTGTTCCTCAGAACTTCCTAGTGCCATGCCATTCATTGAATACTTCCTTGTCAAATTACTCCTTCCAAAGTGTATCACCTCTCACTTTTCAGGGTTAAATTCTATCTGCCACTTATCTGCCCATTTGATCATCCCGTCTATATCTTCCTGTAGCCCAAGACACTCAACCTCACTGTTAACCACCTGGCCAATCTTTGTGTCATCCGTAAACTTACTAATCCTACCCCCCACGTAGTCATCTATGTCGTTTATATAAATGACAAATAATAGGGGACCGAGCACAGATCCCTGTGGTATGACACTGGCTTCCAGTCACTAAAGCAGCCTTCTGTCATCACCCTCTGCCTCCTACAACTAAGCAATTTTGAATCCACCTTATCAAATTACCCTGTATCCCATGTGCCTTTGCCTTCTTTATAAGTCTCCCATGTGGGACCTTGTCAAAGGCTTTGCTGAAATCCATATAAACTACATCAACTGCACTACCCTCATCTACACACCTGGTCACCTCCTCAAAAAATTCAATCAAATTTGTTAGGCATGACCTCCCTCTGACAAAGCCATGCTGACTATCCCTGATCAAACCTTGCCTCTCCAAGTGGAGATAGATACTCTCCTTCAGAAATTTCTCCAATAGTTTCCCTACCACTGACATGAGACTCACTGGCCTGTAGTTCCCTGGCTTATCTCTACAACCCTTCTTAAATAGCAGAACCACATTAGCTGTTCTCCAGTCCTCTGGCACATCCCCTGTGGCCAGAGAGGAATTAAAAATTTGGGTCAGAGCCCCTGTGATCTCCTCCCTTGCCTCCCTCAGCAGTCTGGGACACAAATCATCCAGACCTGGAGATTTGTCCACTTTTAAGCCTGCCAACACCTCCAATACCTTGTCACTCCCAATATCAATTTGCTTAAGAATCTTGCAGTCTCTCTCCCTGAGTTCGATACCTTCATCCTCATTCTCCTGGGTGAAGATGGACGTGAAGTATTCATTCAAAACTCTAGCGATGTTCTCTGGCTCCACCCATAGATTGCCCCCTTGGTCCCTTATGGGCCCTACTCTTTCCCTGGTTATCCTCTTCCCATTGATATACTTATAGAATATCTTGGGATTTTCCCTACTTTTACCAGCCAGAGCTTTCTCATATCCCCTCTTTGCTCTCCTAATTGCTTTCTTAAGCTCCACCCTGCACTTTCTGTACTTCACTAATGCCTCTGCTAATTTGGTTCCCTTGTAGCTGCTAAAAGCCTCTCTTTTCCTTCTCATCGTAACCTGAATATCTCTGGTCATCCATGGTTCTCCGGGCTTGTTATTCCTTCCTATCACCCTAGAGGGTACATGTTGAGCCTGTACCCTCCCCATTTCCTTTTTGAACACCCCCCACTGCTCCTCTGTAGATTTCCCCACAAGTAACTATTCCCAGTCTACCTTGGCTAGATCCTGCCTTATTTTACTAAAATCCACTCTCCCCCAATCCAAAACATATTTTTGCAACTTGTCCATTTCTTTGTCCATAACAAACTTAAACTGTACCATGTTGTGGTCGCTATCACTAAAATGCTCGCCCACCACCACCTCAGCCACCTGTCTGGCTTCATTCCCCAGAATTAGGTCCAACAATGCACCGTCCCTTGTTGGACCCTCTACATATTGACCTAAAAAGTTCTCCTGTACACATTTCAAGAAATCCACTCCATCCAAGCCCTTAACACTATGTCTATCCCAATTAATGTTGGGAAAGTTGAAATCACCTAATATAATTACCCTGTTGTTATTGTTTTTACACACCTCCACAAATTGTGCACATATTTGCTCCTCAATTTCCCACTGATTATCTGGGGGTCTATAATAAACACCTAATAATGTGGTTGCCCCTTTTTTATTTCTAAGCTCTACCCACAAAGCTTCATTCGATGCCCCCTCCAAGATATCATCTCTATTCAAGTGATGTTTTATTTGTGTGAGAGCTTGAAGAAATCCTGGCAGGCCATTCAACGCAATCCAATGTCAATATGTGCATTTCCAGCAGTCAGAGTCAATTTTCCTTCTCCAGCTTGCGGATGTTAAGGACAATTATAATGGTCCTACCATTACCCCAGCTGAAGTTTGGTCCTGGTGCAAAACTAAAAGTCCTGATTTTTATTTATTATGAATGGCCTCTAACTACTTTAACTTTTTGCAGATGTTTCATTGTAACATTTACTACAATTTTACAATCTTAAAAATAAATGCAGATATTCATTAATTTTCAGAGTTTTCCCTTTTTTGGTGTTGTTCCTGCCATTCTTAATGAATCTGGAGAAGAACTGGAAGGAGTGGGGGAAGGTTATTTGGTATGAAACATTGTTGTCTTTTTTTGATACTTAAAAAAATGTGGTATTGCATTAGACGTTAGAAACTGCATTGAAGTTACTTCATAAATACGAAAGCTTTCTAATTATGGAGTGATGGCTTGCCTATTAATACCCTACTTTCAAGTTGATGCACATTGGGACTCCAATAAGTTGGAAGTCAGTTTGGCAGTTTAATTCCCAAGTGTACTGAAGCCAAGCAAAGTGAGACTGTCTCTATTAAGCAATGTCACATCACTTGGGGTTCACACTAGTTATAAGTTATCTCCCTCTGGGAGATGGTTATTGGACTGTCTTACAACTATTTAGTTACAAAAAATTCTATTAGGACAGACATCATGCACCTGCCCTCTCTTACCTAATATTAAAGATTGGCTTGTCAGCAGAAGTCTGTATATGCTAGCAGCCTTATGCTGAAGTTCTTTGTCATTGGGTAGAACATGATGCACAGCCAAAGGTATAATCCAGATCAGCTGCAAGTTGCATTCTATGGGTACCAATCTGAGATCAGTAATATAATGATACACTTATCTACATTGATGCATTGGTTTTAATTTTCCAAAACTCCCTAGATTCGGGTAAGGTCCCGCTGGATTGGAAGATAGCAAATGTAACTCCATTATTCAAAACAAGAGGGAGACAGAAAACGGGAAACTACAGGCCAGTTAGCTTAACATCTGTCGTAGTGAAAATGTTAGAAGCTATTATTAAAGAAGTTATAGCAGGGCATTTAGATGAGCTCAAGGTCATCAGGCAGAGTCAACATGGTTTTGTGAAAGGGAAATCGTGTTTAACCAACTTATTGGAGTTCTTTGAGGAAGTAAGATGTGCTGTGGATAAAGGGAAACCGGTGGATTTACTGTACTTACATTTCCAGAAGGCATTTGATAAAGTGCCACATCAGAGGTTATTGCAGAAAATAAAAGCTCATGGTGTAGGGTGTGACATATTGGCATGGATAGAAGATTGCTTCCTGTTAGCCAGCCAGAGAGTAGGAATAAATACAAAACAAAAATAAAAATATCTGGAAAAACTCAGCAGGTCTGGCAGCATTTGCGGAGACGAACACAGTTAACGTTTCGAGTCCGTATGACTCTTCAACAGAACTAAGGAAAAATAGAAAAAAGGTGAAATATAAGCAGGTTTAAGTGGTTGGTGGCTTGGGGGGGGGGGGGGTGTGTGTGTGTGTGACAGGTAGAGCTGGATAGAGGGCCAGTGATAGGTGGAGATAGCCAAAAGATGTCATAGACAAAAGGACAAAGAGGTGTTGAAGGTGGTGATATTATCTAAGGAATGTGCTAATTAAGGGTAGAAAGCAGGACAATCAAGGTACAGATAGCCCTAGTGGCGGTGGGGTGGGGTGGGATGAAGGGAAGGGATCGAAATAGGCTAAAAGGTAGAGATAAAACAATGGATGGAAATACATTTAAAAATAATGGAAATGGGTGGGAAAAGAAAAATCTATATAAATTATTGGGGGGAAAAAAGGGGGATCGGAAAAGGGGTGGGGATGGAGGAGAGAGTTCATGATCTAAAATTGTTGAACTCAATATTCAGTCTGGAAGGCTGTAAAGTGCCTAGTCGGAAGATGAGGTACTGTTCCTCCAGTTTGTGTTGAGCTTCACTAGAACAATGCAGCAGGCCATGGACGGACATGTGGGCACGAGAGCAGGGTGGACTGTTGAAATGGCAAGCGACAGGGAGGTCTGGGTCATGCTTGCGGATAGACCGAAGGTGTTCCATAAAGCGGTCACCCAGTCTGCGTTTGGTCTCTCCAATGTAGAGGAAACCGCATTGGGAGCAGCGAATGCAGTAGACTAAATTGAGGGAAGTGCAAGTGAAATGCTGCTTCACTTGAAAGGAGTGTTTGGGCCCTTGGACAGTGAGGAGAGGGGAAGTAAAGGGGCAGGTGTTGAACCTTCTGCGGTTGCATGGGAAGGTGCTGTGGGAGGGGGTTGAGGTGTAGGGGGTGATGGAGGGGTTGACCAGGGTATCCCGGAGGGAACAATCCCTGTGGAATGACGCCGGGGGGGGTGAAGAGAAGATGTGTTTGGTGGTGGCATCATGCTGGAGTTGGTGGAAATGGCGGAGGATGATCCTTTGAATGCGGAGGCTGGTGGAGTGATAAGTGAGGACAAGGGGGACCCTATCATGGTTCTGGGAGGGAGAGGAAAATGTGAGGGCGGATGCGCGGGAGATGGGCCGGACAGGGCTGAGGGGCCTGTCAACTACCGTGGGTGGAAAACCTCGGTTAAGGAAGAAGGAAGACATGTCAGAGGAACTGTTTTTGAAAGTGGCATCATCAGAACAGATGCGACGGAACTGAGAGAATGGGATGGAGTCCTTACAGGAAGCGGGGTGTGAGGAGCTGTAGTCGAGGTAGCTGTGGGAGTTGGTAGGCTTGTAATGAATGTTGGTGGACAGTCTATCACCAGAAATTAAGACAGAGAGGTCAAGGAAGGGAACTGTCAGAGATGGACCATGTGAAAATGATGGAGGGGTGGAAATTGGAAGCAAAATTAATAAATTTTTCCAGGTCCAAATGAGAGCATGAAGCAGTACCGAAGCAATCATTGATGTACTGGAGAAAGAGTTGTGGGAGGGGGCCGGAGTAGGACTGGAACAAGGAATGTTCCACATACCCCATAAAGAGACAGGCATAACTGGGGCCCATGCGCGTACCCATAGCCACACCTTTTATTTGGAGGAAGTGAGAGGAGTTTAAGGAGAAATGGTTCAGTGTGAGAACAAGTTCAGCCAGACGGAGGAGAGTAGTGGTGGATGGGGATTGTTCGGGCCTCTGTTCGAGGAAGAAGCGGAGAGCCATCAGACCATCCCGGTGGGGGATGGAGGTGTAGAGGGATTGGACGTCCATGGTGCAGAGGAGGTGGTTGGGGCCAAGGAACTGGAAATTGTTGATATGATGTAGGGTGTCAGAGGAATCACGGATGTAGGTGGGAAGGGACTGGACAAGGGGAGAGAGAATGGAGTCAAGATAGCAAGAAATGAGTTTGGTGGGGCAGGAACAGGCTGACATGATCGGTCTGCCGGGACAGTCCTGTTTGTGGATTTTGGGTAGGAGGTAGAAGCGGGCGTCCAAGGTTGGGTGATTGAGGTTGGAAGCTTTGGAAGGAAGATCTCCAGAGGAGATGAGGTCAGTAACAGTCCTGGAAACAATGGCTTGATGTTCAGTGGTGGGGTCATGGTCCAGGGGGAGGTAGGAGGAAGTGTCTGCGAGTTGACGCTCAGCCTCTGCGAGGTAGAGGTCAGTGCGTCAGACAACAATAGCACCACCTTTGTCAGCAGGTTTGATGACAATGTCAGGGTTGGACCTGAGAGAACGGAGTTCAGCAAGTTCAGAGAGAGACAGATTAGAGTGGGTGAGAGGAGCAGAGAAATTGAGACGACTAATGTCACGCCGACAGTTCTCAATGAAAAGATCAAAGAGAAGGTAAGAATCCAGAGGGAGGGTCCAGTTGGAGGGAGAATATTGGAGGCGGGTAAAAGGATCCGTTGAATGGGGAGAGGACTCTTGCTCAAAGAAGTGAGCACGGAGACGAAGGCGGCGGAAGAAGAGTTCAGCATCATGCCGAGCCCGAAATTCATTGAGATGAGGGCGCAAGGGTATGAAACTAAGTCCTTTGCTGAACACTGAACGTTCAGCATCAGAGAGGGGAATAAATAGGTCTTTTTCAGGTTGGCAAGATGTAACAAGTGGTGTGCCACGGGGATCAGTGCTGGGACCTCAACTGTTTACAATTTATGTAAATGACTTGGATGAAGGAATGGTTGCCAAATTTGCTGATGACTCAAAGATAGGTAGGAAAGTAAGTTGTGAAGAGGACATAAGGAGGCTACAAAAAGATATAGATAGGTTAAGTGAGTGGGCAAAGGTCTGACAAATGGAGTATAATGTGGGAAAATGTGAAATTGTCCATTTTGGCAGGAAGAATAAAAGAGAAGCATATTATCTCAATGGTGAGAGATTGCAGAACTCTGAGATTCAGAGGGATCTGGGTGTCCCAGTGCATGAATCACAAAAGGCTAGTATGAAAGTACAGCAAGTAATAAGGAAAGCTAATAGAATGTTATCATTTATTGTGAGGGGAATTGAATACAAAAGTAGGGAGGTTATGCTTCAGTTGTACAGGGCACTGGTGAGACCATATTTGGGGTACTGTGTGCAATATTGGTCTCCTTATTTAAGGAAGGATGTAAATGTGTTGGAAGCAGTTCAGAGAAGGTTTGCCAGACTAATACGAGGAAGGGGCGGGTTGTCTTATGTGGAAAGGTTGGACAGACTAGGCTTGTATCCGCTGGAGTTTAGAAGAGTCAGAGGTGAAACATACAAGATCCTGGGGGTTCTTGACAGGGTGGCTGTGGAGAGGATGTTTCCTCTTGTGGTAAAATCTAGAACTAGGGTTCACTGTTTAAAAATAAGGGGTCGTACATTTAAGACAGAGATGAGGTGAAATTCTTTCACTCAGAGGGTTGAGTGTCTTTGGAACTGTCTTCTTTAAATATATAAAAAGGAAGAGAGAGGCCAAAGTGACCATAGGCCCTTTAGAGAATGAGGCTGGGGAAATAATAATGAGGAACCAGGAAATGGCAGAGGAGTTGAATAAATACTTTGTTCGTCTTCACAGTAGAAGATACTAATAGCATTCCAAAAATGCTAACTAATCCAAGGGGCAAAAGGAGGGGAGGAAATAAATAGAGTATCACTGGAGAAAAAGTACTAGGCAAACTAATGGGGCTAAAGGCTGATAAGTCCCCTGGACCTGATTGGTTGCATCCTAGGATATTAAAGGAAGTAGCTACAGAGAAAGTGGATGCACTGGTAGTAATCTTCCAAGAATCCTTTGATTCTGGAAAAGTCCCAGAGGATTGGAGAACAGCCAATGTAACAACCTTATTCAAAATGGGAGGGAGACAAAAAACTGGTAACTATAGGCCAGTTAGCTTAACATCTGTCACTGGGAAAATGTTGGAGTCTATTATAAAGGATGTACATGCGTAGCTAGTTTGCGGCTTTATTGGATCAATGAAATTTATTCCACAAGTGTACTGCTGCACTTTAAAAATGGTATAAAACATCGAATACAAATTACATAAATGGCAGTGCAGCAGAGACTTCAAATTCAGTTTAAGTTGGCCAAAAGTAGAACTGGTTTTAGAAAAAATATTTGGGTTTATTTAACTTTTTTTGGCCTTATGTATGTGCATAATACTGAAGGAACTTTGACTCAATAGTAGTACTTTTGCCTCTGAGTCAGAAGGTTGCAGGTTAAATCACCACTCCATAGACTTGGAAACATGGCTGAGCGTGTGCTGCACTATTGGGAGTACTTTCTTTTGGATGATATGTTCAACCTCTCAAGTGGACATAAGTGATTGTACAACACTACTTGAAGAGCAGGGAAGTTTTCTCAGTATCCTGGTCAACGTCTATCTCTCAATCAATATAAGTAAAACAGATTACCTAATTATTCATTTATCTAATTTGTGTGTGCACGCATCGCTATATTGCATTAGCAACAACACCTCATAAGTCTCATTGGTTGTGAGATGCTTAGGGATGACCTGACATTGTGTGTGGAGTGTTACATAAGCTGTGGTTTGTTCTATTTTTCTTCACTAAGAAGGTCCAAAGCTCAATTCTTTATTTGTGTTCTTAATTGATATCAACCAGGGCAATAGCTGGAGATCTGCGATTAGCCCAGTTCCCCAAGCTAGAAGGGAGAAAAACCTGGTCACTGCTGCTATCAAGTGACACCTCAGGAGAGAGGGGTGAAGTTGGAGAAAGGATAAATAATTTTATGACAATTTTTAGTGAGAAGGTGTTTCTCCTTCACCTGCTAAACCTGCATTGTAAATCTGAAGGAGGTGTTTAACCTAACTCCTGATTGAAGCAGTGTTAAACTGCATGGCAGATAAACTTAATGCAATTTTCTAAACCTACCAGAAATGCAGGCATTGCTGCCTTCACTATCCAACAATTTAACATTTAAAATGTAACTGTTGGGAGAAGAGTTCTGCATAGGGAAATATAATGGCACATGCACTAAGTTATTTTCCTGAGTAGCAAAGTTAGCTTTCTTCAGTGTCAGCATTAGACACTCTGAGGTGAAGTGCAGCTGGACACAGCAGAAACCAGGAACTGCTGGGCTGAACCAGAATGGCAACAACTGGGAGAGCAGGTGCGGGCGGGCGCGCAGCCGATTGCCACCCGCGATCGGCTGCGCACAGCCATTTTATGTGGGCGGGCCGATTAAGGCTTGCCCAGCATGACGCACACCTGGAAGCGCTGAGCGCTCCCTGTGCGGGCAGGGGGAGGAGGGAGAGTCGGGGTCAAAGTCTAGGATAATTTCAAGTTGGATTTCAAAGAGTTATGGCAGCCTGTGAAAGAAAAAGTAATAGATGCAAAATCTGTCATTGAGGCTTTGATTATGTCCAGTTGATGTTGAAACTTTGCTTCCCATTATTTCCATTAGGAGGCATCCATATCACATACATACGTTTTGGAACATTTGCCTGCCAGCAAATTTCCTTCATTTTGCCTTGCGTTTCCTGATTTATAATCCAGCACTCAGTTCATTTCTACATTATCTAATTGGTGGCCACAAGTTCCAGGCATCGCCTGAGCCTGAAGAAAACCGCATGTGATTCAATCCTCCACTTTTATTTCAAGTATAACGTAGAACCATGTAGAACATGGATCACACTTACAGATCTTGCCATTGACATCAGAGAGAGTCATTCCCTAAAGGAACAATGGGGGAAAAATTGAATGGCAGATACTGTGAGCTGATTGCACATAGCTGCTGGTCGCCAACTGGAGCAACCAACTGGATTAGCAGCGTACACGCTCAATGTGGTCAGAGGTGTGTGGGTTGGACAGAAAAGCAGCAAGATCCTAAAAGGGAGAAATGTAACCTTTAAATGGAAACACCAGTGCAATTTGCAGCCAGTCTTTGAAATTGGTCAGGCCTCCATTCCTCTTCTGGCAATATCTGTTGCACTTATACTTCAGTACATTTCGCTCTCTCTACCACTCCTCTAACATGCAGCCTGTCTGAACAATATAATGAGTGCAGCTTATTTCTGTTACTGAGAGCGGTCTTTTACAAAACCTTCTTGTCATCATTATAATAACTGCACAACGTAACTTAAATTTAACAGAATTAAGTATTAGTTTTCATAAAGATTATTTCATATACTGCAGCTATGACTGAACCTTCAACTATGCAGATTAATTCCGTTGTGTAGTTTGACCCATACATTCTTAGTGTGATTAACTTATCTATGCGTGGCTCGTATTTTTTATGCCAAAGTGTATTACTTCATTTCAACTACCCTTATTCTTTAAACCTCTTTATGTACAGGTATTCAAGAAGCCTTGGCCATCCATAATGCGTACAATTTATGGCAACCATCAGCGGTTTGAAACCACCTATTTTAAGAAGTTTCCTGGATATTTCGTCACAGGAGATGGTGAGTTGCTTAAACCAGATTTGTAATGAATATTTAAAGAGTGTATTTTTTTTAAAATGCTATTTTTAGGGACAAGTGTAAGTTATTTCCAAGTCCCCAATCATATTTAGTAGAGGTCTTGTGGCACAGTGGGGTAGCCTCCCTCTGAGCCAGAATCTCTTAGTTCAAGTCCCACCCCAGGACTTGATGGCCATGGAAATTGCGTTCATAACATGGCCAAACAGGTTGAGTATCAATTTGTATATCGTTCCAATACGCCTATGGCAGGTGATAAGAGCGGGAGAGGCTCCTGGTCAGCTGTGTTCGATGTGGAGTGGCGCCACTCAAGCTATGGCCACTAGTGACAGGCTGGCGACCTGTTCCAGGAAGAACTAGCTACGGAAACAGATGTAAGCATGTGCTTCATCTGCATCTCTAGGTGTGGGAAGAGAATCAAGAAGAATCATAGTTAGTACACAGCTTAAGATACTTTGGTAAAAATTCCATCTATGCAGTGCAAACTCTGCAAAGTCTGTGATTTAAGGCATGCCATTAGACGAGAAACTTGGCTCTTCAGACATGGATTTCCTATGTAATGCCTTTTGAACTGCAGGATATGTTAAGTTGATATCTCAATGCATCTTTCTCATTGTGATTTGGAATTGTTTTCCACACAATCCATTGCGAAATGGCATTTATGTGCTCCACTTCACTGCATCAGTGTCCATTTTGGCAATTAATCTTTGTACTGTGCGTGTGTATATATATATATATATATATATATATATGTTAGAATTCCTATATAGGGTTGAATCTTGCGCTTGTTGAGCGTATGTGATTGGCGAGTCTGGAAGTGGATGCGCTTCAGGCCAAGATTGGGCCCTGACCACGATTTCACGCTGACTGGCCAATTAACTGGCAGCCAACGTGAAATGTGTACTGAGAAAGCCTCAGCACTGCCGGGGGAGGGGGGGTGCGGGTGCCGAGAGAAGTGAGGGTGCGGGCGGGTGCCTCCTGAAGGATAACAGCTGCTGTAGAGCTGCCTTGGGGAGCTGCTGTACTGTAAAAATGAAATAAGGTCAATAAGCTGCTGCAAACTGTGTCAATACTGAAAATTCAAGCACCTGACAGCAGACTACATAACACCTCATCCCTCAATTTTCACCTTTTATTTCATTTAACCCCTGACATTTTATCCAGCCCTGGATGGAGTTTGTAATGAAAATGTGAAGGCCGCCTGGCTGTTTGGCCTGCCCGCCAACCGTAAAAGTGGACGGCCCACATAACATCGCTGACAATTGGTTCCTTAATCGGCTTGCTTGTCCGTGTAGTTGTTGGCGGGTGCGCTTCCGACTGCCGCACGTGCCCGCTGATTGTATTGGTGCACGTGAGCGCGATAACGTCGGGACGCGTGCCTGGGTCATGCGATTCTGGGTTGGGCATGTGCCCGCACGTTCAACGTAAAATTGTGGCCATAATGCTTTGAGTACATTGAAGTAAATTCAGGTGCCAATGTGAACTTTGCAAAGGAAAATTTATTTATTTGCAAAACACCTTTTCTAGCATTGAAGAATACCATGCAGGTAGCGGGCCCATTGTGCCACCTGCCCTGGAAACAAATTTCTCCCCCTACGTCTAATACCAAAACAATTTGGGTTTATAAATAGTCTAAAATTATTCAAAATACCCATCTTCAAATTCTCCATTTCTCTGATTCTGACCTCTTCAATATTTCTTACTCCCTTCACCATAACTGGCAGCTATGCTTTCCGACATTACAACAGTGCCTTAACTTCAAACGTTCTTCTTTGGAACACTTATTTTCAGTTACAACTTCATAACTTTATTTCATTTAATTCAATTTTGTTGCAGCTTCTAAATTTTTACTTCGTTTCAATTTATTTACATTTTGCAGTTTTAGTATGGGAAAGTAATGACTTTGTTCCAATAAGCAGTTGTCAAATGTGATTGGTGCATACTAACCACTGACAATATTGAGTGTTTATTAGCACAGACAAATAAGGCAGTCACACAAAATTATACATCTTTGTGAACGTGTAACATATCAACTGTACCACAAACAAATCCTTAATAATTGTACTCATTTTTATCAATTCAAATGTTTACACACCATTTCATACCATTGCTGAAACACTATTGTTCCCCAAAGACCATTGAGAGTTGCATCAGACTCTAGTAGGTTACTGATTTGCTTGCACACATGGGATCTCAGTGAGTGCCAGTAAATGCAATTTGGAAAGCTAATTTATGCAAAGATATCTAATGCTCGATGTCAGATACATAGGAATCACTTTAAGTTTGAAATGCTCATTTTTGTCTTAAAATAAATTTCAAGGAAATTATATTTAATTAGAAACAATTGTCACATGTTCTGAACAGCAATATATGTGTAACTAGGATTATAGATTAAATAAATTCATTAGAAAAGCTTCTTAAAGTGGCTTTGGTGTTTTGGCCAAGGGGGTCAGTCTTAATTGAGTGATGGCACTCCTGCCTCTAAGTTAGAAGGTCAGGGGTTCAAGACCCATTCTGCACATAATCCAGGCTGACACTTCAGTGCAGTACTGAGGGAGTGCTGTGATATGAGGTTCCATCTTTTAGGTGAAACTTAAAACAGAGACCCCACCTGTCCTTAGGTGGATGTAAAAGTTTCCACGGCACAATTCAAAGAAGACACCCGAGGGGAGTTCCCCTGGTGTCCTAGCCAACAATTAACCTTCAACTAGCATAACTAAGAAAACAAGTAACTGGCTATTTAATTCATTGCTGTTTGTGAGATCCATCTGTGTGAAAATTAGCTGCCTTGTTTCCCTACAATTTAATAGTGACAATATTTCAAAAGTACTCATGGTCTCTGAAGCACTTTGGCACCTTGAGGGTCATGACGTGCCATTTGGAGGCATGCTCTTTCTTTCTTTACATACAAACATATGAACAAGGAGCAGCATAGGCCAGTCGACCCCTCGAGCCTGTTCGCCATTCAAAAAGATCATGGCCAATCTGAATGTAACCTCAACACCACGTTCCTGCCTACCCCCGAAAACCTTTATAAATGTTCAAAGGCTCTCCTTCGACCACCTTTTGAGGAAGAGGGTTACAAAGACTCACAACCCTCAAAGAAAAAAATTCTCCTCATCTCTGTCTTAAATGAGCGACCCCTTATTTTTAAACAGTGACCCCTAGTTTTAGGTTCTCGCACAAGAGGAAACATCCTCACCACATCCACCCTGTCAAGATTCCTCAGGATCTTAAAGGTTTCAATTAAGTCGCCTCTTGCTCTTCTAAATTCCAGTGATACAAGCCTAACCTGTCTAACCTTTCCTAATAAGCCAACCGGCCCATTCCTGGTGTTAGTCTAGTAAACCTTCTCTGAACTGCTTCCAATGCATTTACATCTTTCTTTAAATAAGGAGACCAGTACTGTACACAGTACTCCAGATATGGGCTCACCAGTGCCCTGTACAACTGGAGCATAACCTCCGTACTTTTGTAATCAATTCCCCTCACAATAAATTATAATATTCTATTAGCTTTCCTAATGACCTGCTGTACCTGCATTCTAACCTTTTGTGATTCATGCACCAGGACACCCAGATCCCTCTGAATCTGAGTTCTGTCATCTCTCACCATTTAGATAATAAGCTTTTTTATTCATCCTGCCAAAATGAATGATTTCACATTTGCCCACATTATATTCCATTTGCCAGATCTTTGTCCACTCACTTAACCTGTCACTTTGACTGTCATGTCACTTTGTCGCCTCCTTATGTCCTCTTCACAATTTACTTTCCTACCTATCTTTGTGTCATCAGCAAATTTAGGAACCATTCCTTCTATCCCTTCATCCAAGTCATTTATGTAAATTGTAAAAAGTTGTGGGCTCAGCACTGATCCCTGTGGCACACTGCTCGTTCCATCCTGCCAACCAGAAAAAGACCCATTCATGCCAACTCTCTGCTTCTTGTTAGCTAGTCAATCTTCTATCCATGCCAATATATTACCCTCTACACTATGAGCTTTTATTTTTTGCAATAACCTTTGGTGTGGCACTTTATCAAATTCCTTCTGGAAATCTAAGTGCAGTACATCCACCAGTTCTCCTTTACCCACAGCACATGTGGCTCCTTCAAAGAACTCCAATAAATTGGTTAAACATGATTTCCCTTGCACAAAACCATGTTGACTTTGCCTGATTGCCTTGAACTCTTCTAAGTGTCCTGCTATAAAATTTTTAATAATAGCCTCTACCATTTTCCCTATGACAGATGTTAAGCTAACTGGCTTGTAGTTTCCTGCTTTCTGAGTCCCTCCCTTTTTGAATAATAGAGTTATATTTGCTATCTTCAAATCTAATGGAACCTGCCCCAAATCTAGGGAATTTTGGAAAATTAAAACCAATGCATCAAATATCTCACTAGCCACTGCTTTCAAGACTTTAGGGTGAAGTCCATCCAGACCTGGGGATTTGTCAACCCATAACCCCAACAATTTGCTTAATACCACTTTCCTAATGATTGCAATTTTGCCGAGTTCTTCCCTCTTTTCCATTTCCTGATTTACATCTATTTCTGGGATGTTACTTGTGTCCTCTATAGTGAGGACCGAAGCAAAATACCTGTTTAATTCATCCGCCATCTCCCTACTTTCCATTATCAATTCCCCAGATGCACTTTCTACAGGACCGACACTCACTTTGTTAACTCTTTTCTTATTTAAATATCTATAGAAACTCTTACTATCCGTCTTTATATTACCAGCTAGCTTTCTCTCATACTCTAATTTTTCCCTCCTTATTAATCTTCTTGTCACTCTTTGCTGTTCTTTATATTCTTTTTACTCTTCTGACCTGTCACCGTCTTTGTATAATTATATGCTTTTTCTTTAAGTTTGATACTGTCTTTAACTTTTTTAGTTAGCCACGGATGGTGGGCCCTCCTCTTGGAATTTTTCTTTCTCATTGGAATGTATCTATTCTGTGTATTCTGAAATATCCCTTTAAATGTCTGTCACTGAATCTCTACTGACCTATCCCTTAACCTCATTTGCCAGTTCACATTAACTAGCTCTGCTTTCATGCCCTCATAATTGCTCTTATTTAAGTTTAAAATACTAGTCTTGGAGGCACTCGTTTCTTCCTCAAAATGAATGTAAAATTCAATAACATTATGATCGTTGCTACCTAGGGGTGCCTTCACTATGAGGTTATCAGTTAATCCTATCTCGTTGCTCAATACTAGGTCTAGTATAGCCTGCTATCCGGTTGGTTCCAAAACATGCTGTTCCAAGCAGCTGTCCGGAAAACATTCTATATGTTCCTCATCTATGCAACCTTTGTCCATCTGATTTTTCCATAGGTAGATTAAAATCCTCCATGATTATTGCTGTACCTTTCTGGCAAGCTCCCATTATCTCTTCTTTTATACTCTGTCCTACCATGTAGTTACACTTAGGGGGCCTATACACCACTCCCAGAAGTGACTTCTTGCCTTTATCATTGCTCATCTCAACCCAAACCACTTCTACATCCTGGTTTCCTGAACTTAGGTCATCCCTCTCTAATGTACTAATACCATCATTAATTAACAGAGCCATTCCTCCACCTTTTCCTAACTTCCTTTCCTACCTAAATGTCACATAGCCTTCAATATTCAGGTCCCAATCTATGTCATCCTGCAGCCATGTCTCTGTAATGGCTATCAGATCACACTTATTTATTTATATTTGCATTATCAGTTCATCTGACTGTAAATCAAACAGTTCCTGAATGTTTGTACACTTTACTAATTCATGATTTTTAAAAAAAGTCAGATTAGTTAGCAATATTTTGGTGCTATCTGTATTCTGCTTCACATTTTTGCTGAACACCTATAAATTGAATTTAAACACAACTTGAGTTTAAAGTTACTGAATCTTGGTTGCCAGGCTGCAGGAGAGATAAAGATGGTTATTACTGGATCACTGGAAGGATTGATGACATGCTGAATGTATCTGGTAAGATTTCTAGTTCATATTATTTGTGTTATAAATCAAAATACTCTTGGATGTTTTTCAAACAAGGTTAGAATGGATACAAAGAAGTAACCACTTCTTATGAATTCTAAACCTGGAGCGCAATTCAAATGTGAAGGACTGAGCCAACTCTTAAGTGAAGTTAAGTCGAGTGAAACTGTTGCTCTAGAGAAGGGTTTCTGAACCTTCTTGCTTCGGATGCCTCCCTCCTCCCATCTTATAAAAAAAATCCTTGGACCCCTTGCAACATAAGTATTTTTTTCTGCATAAAAGTTAGTTTTACATTTTAAAAATGTTATTTTTATTGTATCTATTTAATGTACAACTTGGATGATTGGATTAAGGCAGACCTACCTCATCTGCAATTATCATGATCTTGCGGAAAGGCCCTAGGACTATATTTTGTTAGCACTAAATCAATTTAGGCAGACTTGTAAGCGGTGGTCCCATAGAATTCAATGGATGGGTTGCAGAGCAATTCTGGTATATGTGATTGGGAAATTTCTGAGCTTGCAGCGGGATGAGAAACTGTTCCAAGGAATTTACTCCAGGTTTCATGAAAAAGTTATAATTACACATCCTACAAAGAGCCACATGTTTCTAAATCTATGCGGAACATAACCTTTATCAAACGCTGGTTCAGTCTCAGCTGGAGTATTGTGTCCAATTTTGGACACCACACTTTAGGAAGGATGTGAAGGCATGTGAAGGATTTATGAGAATGATTCCAGGGTTGAGGGACTTCAGTTACATGGATAGGTTAGAGAAGCTGGGGCTGTTCTTGGAGAAGGGAAGGTTAAGAGGAGACTTGCTAGCGGTATTCAAAATCATGAGGGGTGGGACAGAATAGGTAGGGAGAAATTGCTCCCATTGGCAGAAGGGTTGAGAACCAGAGGGCACCAGTGTAAGGTGAATGGCAGAAAAATCAAAGTGACAGCAGAGAAAACATCCTCCCTCACGCCTTCTCCTCCTTCCCAGAAACATGATAGAGTCCCCCTTGTCCTCACTTATCACCCCACCAGCCTCCGCATTCAAAGAATCATCCTCCGCCATTTCCGCCAACTGCAGCATGATGCCACCACCAAACACATCTTCCCTTCACCCCCCCCCTGACGGCATTCCGTAGGGATCGTTCCCTCCAGGACACCCTGGTCTACTCCTCCATCACCCCCTACTCCTCAACCCCCACCTATGGCACCTCCCCATGCCCACGCAGAAGATGCAACACCTGCCCCTTCACTTCCTCTATCCTCACCGTCCAAGGGCCAAACACTCCTTTCAAGTGAAGCAGCATTTCACTTGCATTTCCCCTAACTTAGTCTACTGCATTCGTTGCTCCCAATGCGGTCTCCTCTACATTGGAGAGACCAAACGCAAACTGGGCGACCGTTTTGCAGAACACCTGCGGTCTGTCCGCAAGAAAGACCCAAACCTCCCTGTCGCTTGCCATTTCAACACTCCACCCTGTTCTCTTGCCCACATGTCTGTCCTTGGCTTGCTGCATTGTTCCAGTGAAGCCCAACGCAAACTGGAGGAACAGCACCTCATCTTCCGACTAGGCACTTTACAGCCTTCCGGACTGAATATTGAATTCAACAGCTTTAGATCTTAAACTCCCCCTCCCCTCATCCCCACCCCGTTTCTCCCCCCCCTTTTTTTTTCAATAATTTATATAGATTCTTCTTTCCCCACCTATTTCCATTATTTTTAAATCTAAAACTAAAACCTTGTTAGTCTTTTCCACCCCACCCCCAATAGAGCTGTACTTTGAGTATCCTGTCTTCCATTCTTAATTAGCACTTTTCTTAGACAAATATCACCACCTTCAACACCTCTTTGATCCTTTTGTCTGTGACATCTTTTGATTATCTGCTCCTATCACTGCTTGCTTATCTCCACAATCACCACACCCTCAACTTCTCTCTCCCCGCCCCCCCGCCTTAAACCAGCTTATATTTCACCCCTCTCCTAACTATGCTTCAGTTCTGCCGAAGGGCCGTGAAGGCTCGAAACGTTAACTGATTTCTTCTCCACCGATGCTGCCAGACCTGCTGAGTTTTTCCAGGTAATTCTGTTTTTGTTTTTGATTCTTAGCAGCAATTGTTTAGGACATGGAATGCACCATCAGAGAGTCTGGTGAAGGCAGATTCAATCGTGACTTTCAAAAGAAAAGAGGATAGTTATCGGAAGAGAGGAAATTTGCAAGGCTACGGGAAAAAGGTGGGGAAGTGGCATTAGCCGAGTTGCTCTTGCAGAGAAATTGGAGGGACAGGATTGGCTGAACGGCCTCCTTTTGTGCTGTAATCATCCTATGATTCTATAAGCAGAGATGTCTACATTTTTAATGAACACATGGCATCATTTTTTAATCTAAGGAAAAGGTATCAAAATTCCCAAAGGGACTTGTTAATTTTTAATCACTGGAAACTTTGCGACCGACAGTCGAATGGGACCATGTAGGAATTCCAGACACAGTATAAAAGAAGATGGCAGCCAGCTTTACAGCAGCAGAATAAACATGGTCTCCATAGAAACCACAATGAAATATTTCTGTATTTATTCTGTTTGCTTTCTATTAGTTATTACATTGAAATTCAGTCTTTAAAAATATCAGAAGCCCAAAGTGATACACTTTGCATACAATATGTAGCCCAATGTTAAAGTCAGCATGTCAATGGTCCCTTTTGCCCTGCATACCGCCTTCCCCCCCACAATTAGATTCATTCTTACATATGCCATTAGACACTTTACACACAGATTAATTCATCTTTTGTTTTTTGCTGTTGTGTGATTCAGGCTCTGTAGCAGTTCCTGTGTGTTCGATTCTCAGCTGCAGTCAGTATCTGGGTTTATGTTGTCATATGTGATGTGGAAGGGCTGCACCAGCTTCATGCCCACCTCTGTCAGGATGAGAAATCCTCGTGCATATCTGTGTTGTGGCTGCATTGCAGACAACCCGGGCTCAGACTGCGCGAGCTAGTATGAGTTATACCTCAAGGTGCTCCGGGCTTCTGATCAACTCTGTGCTCCTTGTCCTCAATCCTTATTGGTTGTACTGAGCTGTTCTCCCAGAAGGCATCACCCCAGTCAGTGATGAGAGATGGTGATGGGTCAGTGTCAGCTAGAATCATATTTTTGGTGGACCCCATGAAGACTTCTCATGGACTCCAAGGGGGCTTTGAATCTTTGGTTGAGAACCCCTGCTCTAGAGAGTCTCACTTAGGTTGGTTTTGTTATTAGCTAAGGCTAGATGTCCAATTCAGAAAGCTACTCTAACTGTCATGCCAGTGCAAAGCCAAACTGCATTGCACTGACTACAGTTGTGAATGTGCCATAACATACTTTAGAGATAATGATTGCAATTTCAGCACATTCAGCCCATTGTGCCTGTGTTTCTCAAGGGCAATTAGGAATAGGCAATAAATGCTAGCCTTGTTAGTAATGCTCACATCCCATTAACAAATATTAAAAAAAACACATCTCCTGGTAATTTCCTCAGGATTTCTCCTGATTGGCTGTCATAGTGTGAATCCTGTTTTTGTGACATTTTGGAGTTTTTTGCCAATCTTCACAGAACTCATGGTGGTAGGTCAGGAGAATCCTCCACAGAAATTCCTGCTGATCGTATCAGTAATGTAGAAAAGCTACAGATATGATACATTGAATTACTGAAGGATGGACCAGTGGAATGCCTGAAAACTTGAATGCTGACCTAGGCCAGTAATTTCCTCAGAGCGCCTCTTGCTCCAATGCAGTAACGTCGCTAGAAGTGTGGTGGAAACTCCATTTACCTGATCTATTTCATTATTCAGAACCAACTCTAACACTGCTTAAGTTCTCATAGGCCTACTAATGTAGTGCTTGAGGAAGGAGTCCTGTACACGTTGTAGGAATTCCATTCCCTTTTCTCCATTTGCTATAGATGACGGCATATAAATTGACCCAGCATATAAGATAACCCCATTTTGTGGGTGCAAAATCATGTTTTTGCATATACTTGGCATATAAGTTGACCCCCTCCCCAACTCCACCATTTCAGCCACGAGATGTTATGTAGTCAGCCTCAGTTTTTCACTGCACAAATGGATGTTTTACTTACCAGTACCTTATAACTGGATGCAAAGGATACGGGCTGTGTTGCAAAGATGCACGAGAGGCATGCCCACACAGAGCAGACCCCCATGTGAAAAAGACAAAGATAGCAACTGCCCTCCCCACCAGTGATTTGTTTTTATACTCCTTTGTATAAGTCAACATTTGAAGCCTTGAAAATTCCCTCCAAAAGTTGGGGTCAACTTATATGCTGAAATCTATGGTACTTGCTCCTTGTTCAATCATTAAGTAGATAATTCGTCTGAACTATAATTTGGTCATCTCATCTCTCAATTCTGACAAGATTTCCTCCTCCATTTCCTTCCCTATTATTAACACTCAAGACTACATTGAATAGAGTGGGTGAGGGTCTATAATACACATCTTCTAGCGTAAAAGTCTTTTTGGAGTTGGAATGATATTCACTCTATGTCTATACTCCTTTCACATCTACATAAATCACTCAACAGCCACGCATTCCCTCTTGTACCAATGTTGGCGCTTTATCACCTCTTTATCTTTTCTATCCCTCTTAAATATATTATATCCTTGTATGTTTATTTTTCACTTCTCACTAATGTTGTTAGTCCTGGATTTTCTTATTATGTGATTAGATCCCTATTTTATTTCCCACAATCTGCCAATTGCAAAACATAGATTGTAATCTGTGTTTTGCTTTTCTATTTCTCATGGATTTTTTCCTAATCTCCTACCCTACCTGTACTTCATATTTCCCTATTTATAACTGGTCGTCCATTTGATTTTATTCCTCTGCTCCATACCCCAATTCTAAATTGTTTTCTGCATGAATATTATTCAATTCTATTTTCTCAGCCCCTGCTCCTCCCTGTCTTAGTTTAAATACTTAGTCACTTTTTTATTTAACTGTGCTATGCTATATTAGTAATCATCCATCATAGATTCACACTTATAGGAAAATGTTTTGTGGATGTTCGAATGTGTATGCAAAATATGAATTATTATCGTATTGCATTGTAACACTATCTCAGGGAAGAAAATATTATTTGTTTACAGGGCATCTTTTGAGTACAGCTGAAGTGGAGTCTGCATTAATAGAGCATGCTGCTGTAGCTGAAGCTGCTGTTGTTAGTCACCCCCACCCCATAAAAGGAGAATGCCTCTACTGCTTTGTCACTCTGAGGGATGGACATGAATTTACTGAAACACTGATCTGTGAACTAAAAGATCAAGGTAATAGTTTCTAGAGTACTGCAGATTTGGACTCAACAGTTAATTTAAAAAATGATGGTAAAGTATCTTGAATACATTTGACAAATGTTTATCAAAGATAAGTTATTGCTTCACCATGTTTTTAGTAACAGTTTTTTTTAAAAAAAAGCAGTTTTCTTTAATTTCCTTGTCCCCTCCCCTCCCCCACCCCCACCCCATAGAAATTCTTCAAAGTGTATGGCCGGCTTGTCCAATGTGCGGCCAGGGGGCCATATGCCCCAATGTGGCCCTCGGAGGCAGTTTTCAAAATGCCGGTAAGTGGAATGGAATATTCTGAAAGAAACTGCTCCTCCAATCACAGGCTGTTCCTTTCCCACGTTTGCTCCTGATAGGCTCATGAGATAGTAAGTAGTGTGAGAGATTGTGACTGTGTGGGAGAGAGTGAGCGCGGGGGAGGGAGAGAGGTAGAGAGCGAGCGAGCGCGGGCGAGGGAGAGAGTGAGTGAACGAGCGCGCGCGGGGGAGGGAGCCGGCGAGCGAGCGCGCGTGGGGGAGGGGGCAAGCGGCTGAAAGACAGCAGCCTTCCAACAGCTATGCTGAAACCATTGGGATAGCATTGGTAGGAGTATTAGGATAGGCAAAGGCATATGGAAGACAGGCGCCAAGGGAATATACAACGGTGATTGGTTGACCTTTATATGCAATATAGTATGATTTTACTTTATAAGTGAATTCACATATAAATTTGGTTTGGAATTTTTATTTTGTGGTGATTTGTATTGTTGCATTGTGGTCCAACAGCACTGTGATCGTCACTGTGATGGGGAGGCGGTGGCATAGTGGTATTGTCACTGGACTAGTACTCCAGAGACCCAGGGTAATCCTCTGGGCACCCGGGTTCAAATCCTACCACGGCAGATGATGAAAATGATGGCCATGAAACCATTGTTGATTGTTGTAAAAACCCATCTGGTTCACTAATGCTCTTTAGGGAAGGAGATCTGCCGTTCTTACCCGGTCTGGCCTACATGTGACACAAGACCCAGAGCAATGTGGTTGACTCTTAAAAATGCCCTCTGTACGAGAACATTTAGGGATGGGCCATAAATGCTGGCCTAGCCAGCGACGCCCACATCCCATGAACGAATTTTTAAAAAAAGTAACAGGCAAGGTGTGGGAGTGTTGGTGAATGGGGAATTGGCATATTGATTAGCAATATCAGCCTTGGATAAGTTCCAGGTAGAAAAGGTTTGTCAAGTTTGGCTCCTTCCTCTTGTTTCTCTTTCTCCTCATGCCCCTGCTGCTCAGCTACTCGCTGTCTAGTTGGTGGCCAGAGCTGTCACCTCTTGATGATGCAGTTGTACAGCACGTAGCAGACCACCATAAATCTGGGCAACAGCTCTGCTGAGTATTGCAAGGCTCCTCCAAAGTGGTTCAAACAGCAAAAGCATTATTTCAGCATGCCAGTGGTCTGCTCTGTCACATTTTGTGTGGCAGCATGGCTTTCATTGTATTCATGCTAGGCACGTATGTGTGGGTTTTGCACCAGAGCCATCAGCCATGTTTATCAGCAGGTAGCCCTTGTCACCCAGGAGCCACCCTTTGGTTTGCTATGGTGGCTTAAATGCAGTGGACTGCCACAAAACAAAGACATCCTGACTGCACGATTCAGTGCCTCTAGTCACACACTAGATGAATATTGAGGGAATTCCTTTCATTTCCAGTATTGGGCAGAGTTGATATCTGGTGCCTGCCAAGTGATGTGCATGCAGCCAATGGTGACCTTCACCATGGGGGAGCCTGCAATCCTATTAAAGTTACATGCTCGATCCGCCTGCTCATCTCTGGATAGAGGGAATGATACGTAGTTAGCTCTCATTGAATAGAGCCTCTGTTGCCACCCATATGCAACAGTGGATGGCAAACTGCAAGATGTTGCTAACATCTCCAGATCCAGGCACACACAAGTTTATCAACATCGTCACCTTTACAGTCACTGACAATGCAGCCCTCCCCCTGCTCTGAAGTTGCAATTGTGGCTGGAAAAAGTACAAATAAGGAATTTGGTGGAAGATAAATCCCACAGTGTCATCTTTCATTATTTAGTTGCCAGTGTTTTCAAATATACCTCTTCATTCAGTCATTGGCTTATTCAAAGAACCCGAAGTACAGTAATTTTACCACATTGCCAAACTGCATGAAAATGTTTGTTTGCAGGACCATTCTGGTGCATGTCAAAATGTAGATGAACCGAAAAGATAAAATAATAGCTGGGGAATACATTTAAATGAATGATGGAACAATGATAGGGTGACTAACCCATCAACTGAAACTTATATTGGCAGCCAGAGGCTGGTTAGCAGAGTTGTGTCGTATGATCCTAAGGTCTTGCACTTATGGAACCTTGCAATTTTAAACAGGTAGTAATTTCACTGCTCTAAGTAGTGCAGGGTCAGGGCATTTGAGAATGGTGTGGGTGGCCACATCTATTTTACCTGCATGCATCATGCTTGAATTTAGGAGAAGAGGAAGCTGCATATGTAAACTTAAATCTAAGTGGGCTCTGTTCAGCAATCTTGCCCCATCGGTGAAATTTCTAAAGTTGGAAAGTAACCATCAGTACTCTATAGTGTAGAACAGTACAGTTCCTCAGTTATTAATATAGAGTTGGCTTCACACTGGCTGCAGCTGTAATACAGCATTAATGGTAAATGTTCACCTTCCTTTAATGTCAGTGGGGTTTCATCCGTTTTTTAATTTGCAAGTATTGGCAGATTCGCAAACAGCCACAGTCCAAAAAAGGCCTATCAGTTGCCTGAAGGAAAGCACTAACATTGCAGAAAGGCAGAAAAATGCAAACCTCTGACTTTGTGAACCCCTGAAATCCTCTTGTAAACTCCAGAACTCCAGTTTTAAATTCTATATTCAAAGTTCTCAGTAACAATAATGAATTTAAGCAGCATTATACCGCACATTAAGAATCAGAAGTGCAGATGAAGAGTATAATTAATATATTTTTTAACTGATGCCACAGATTCTGTTTTGTTCCAAGTAACTCAAGCATATTAAGTAATTCATAATTCCAAACGATTGTCATCTTCCTATAGGTTTGCCCAAATATGTGCATTGAGCTGTGTGGAATTAGCAGTCTGATATATTTGGTATTTTTTTTTTAAACCTGTGGAGAAGAGCAGGACATTTGCATTAGATATTTATAACAGCTCTGTAGCAAAATATTATTCTGATGTCGAGAATTAAAAGTTTAAAAATCTAACTCCTTCAAAGTACACCAAACCCAGTCCCAGAAGTTGGCAGATGACATGCCGTCTTTGCCAATGTTGAAAGGCATACCAATGTCCACCCTTCAGTCCTATCAGTTTCTCTGTTCATATTCCAAACTTAAGTTCTCACTTAGAAATTAGTCTGTGACAGAAGATGCGGATACACAGTTAAGAAGTGAACATGTTTCGAGAGCATCCTGCAGTGTTTTATGGCGGAAGGAATATATGCAGGACCTCATCATTTTTCCAATGAAATACCTCTTCACCCGTCGTATGGAGGTCCATCTGCTGGCTTCATAACTAAGCCTGTTATGTTATTCCAATATGATTTAAGACCTATATGTTCATGCATATGAAACTTAAGTATCCAAAGTGCCACATCACTGACTAATGCACTACAGTCTGGGTATCAAACTAACAATACATCACTCTGCAGCACATGGTATAATGTGATAAACAATCGATGAAGCTCCAGCGTTTGAGTTTAAAAGTGTGATTATTTCAAACTTCTGGGAACTACAGGACATAACACCTACCTTTAAATGTAAATATAAATGCAGGGGATAATCAGACTGGGTGTTTAGGACATGGTCCCTAGAACTCATATTCGTCCTTTTTCTGATTGGGAATATGGAACCTGCCTTTTTTAACCACCAGGATTGTCTTTGTGATTTCAACATATCAAATGGATTTGTGTATGTTTTTCTCCATTCTGTAGGTATTTTTCAAAAATTAGACATTACCAAATCATTAATGAAAACATCTTACTGAAATGCTGGTTTCCTAGTTGAAGGCTACATGTACACTATATATCACACTACGACATCACACTATATCCTATGTGTTTATGCAATGAGTCTATCTTAAGGGAATTTTCTAATCAAAAGTATGCTTTCATATTTCGGAAAGTCAATTTCCATTAACAATTTTATTTTTGAATATTACAGTTCGAGAAAAAATAGGACCTATTGCCACTCCTGATTATATACAGAATGCTCCTGGGTTGCCCAAAACCCGTTCTGGTATGGTATATAGTGTAAATACATCTATCCACTATTAAACATGTTTAACTCTGTTGTATTCAGTTTTTGATTTCCTGCCTTAAAGGTAAAATTATGAGACGCATTCTGAGGCAGATTGCCCGAAATGAGAAGGATCTTGGAGATACGTCAACTCTTGCAGATGGGGCAGTTATAGAAGAACTCTTCAACAACAGGTGTAAAACAGCTTAAAACAGAGATTCTGTTCCTCAATTTAAATTGCAATGTAAAACTTGTAATTTAACAAGTATATGTGCATGCTTGGGGAAGAGCAAACAAGATCTATGGGATGCCTGAGTCTAAAGGACCAGAAGAAGCATAGATTATGGTGATGAATGATTGACTTGTGGGTGATAGTCTTGTTGCTTTATCTTTTTTGATGCATATCTTTTATAAGGGAAATAATATGAATAAACTATTCATTAGCAATAAGGTTGATTAAGTTGTAACTTTTTTAAAAAGCACCACTTTGAATATCTTTGTTTTAATTGCATTGTATTATCTGTATTTTTATATTTTTTACTTTGCTTTGGAGTCAATATAACAACCAAACATTCCAAGCTATTTTAAACACAAGTTTGAACAAATTATATTTAACAAATATACAACACTTATGAAAATTAGTTGATTGATAAGTATTTCCATTGTGGATAGCAGAAAAATATCAGGCTGTATTTTGTATTTTTGCTTTCCCTGTCCAATGCCATCTAAAATTTCAATTGTCCCTTTCTGTCTGGAGTGTTAACAGTTATGGACACCTTACCTTAAATACCTTTTTTTTTATTGTGAAATTAGAGAAGATTTACTTTTTGGGGCAGAAAATAAAAAAGTGCATTATCCTTTTAATCCTTGAAGCATTAGTCCCAGCATTTCTTCAGGTAACTATGGAGATCCTGTTTATTTACCAGACAAGAATTTTAAACCAGGTGAGCAACACTTGTTTGTGTGGAACAATTAGAGCTGTACAAAGCCATATTTTTTATTGAACAAAAATGAAGCTATTTATGTTTGCAAATGTTGTACCTTGTACACTGGCAGTGCATTAACTGTTAAATGTGGTGATGTGTATACTCCAATTAAAGCTTTTCATATAAATCAAGTCCAGATTAACTATTGAAGAATTGTTTGCAGTGAAGTGTTTTCCTAGGCAATTTTTGGCTCCCAAATTCATATGCTTACACATACCCAGTGACAGCACTCACTTGAATAGTCCTCCACGTCAATATTTTACTCCCAGTTAGAATTAATTATTCTTAGCTCCAACCTCCATTTTGTTCAACATTGTGATGGCTAAAATACAATTGCGACGCCACAATGCCGCAAGTCTTGTGCAATTACTTCAGTATTCATAAGAGTAAGTAAGCTGTAGCTTTCCACTGTTAAAGGTCCCCATGAACAAAACCATTATTTTACCTAGATTAAATCTCTTGCATCTAGTACATTTTTCTGTTTGTCACACTTCCTGTGCAGCAATTTTGTAACTTCTGGGTATTACTTGCTATGTGTACTTAGCATGCAGTCCTCCAAACACTATATGGTATCGCTGCTTCTATAAGATCCAACTCCAATATCTGATTCTCTGTGTGCTTCCTATAAATTTTATTAATCAGTTCAATGCCAGGTAAAGATAATTTCATTTTATTTGATTGTACCCCAATTCAAAGTTTATTTTACCCACCAATCTACAAGGAGCCAATCTTGTTTTCCCTTAGAATTGTGGTCTCCTTGCCTGTTCTATTCTATGAACACCTCATTCATGTACCTACTTCCAATAGTGAGCTGAAGTAGAGTGGGGTTGTAACAAACAGTGGGGATAGGAAAGTGAGACAGAAAATGAGGGTAAAATCAAAACATAAAATTCAGTTTGTGAATCCAATAACTGATTGCAGCCTCGTAATCCATCACCTCAAAGGTAGTCCATAGCCTTTGCAAGATTCCTCCTTTGTCAGCATCCAGCACCTAAAAATGTGACCTGCAGCTCTTGTCAGCTCCCTTTCCTACCACACCACATTAAGTTCCACCCAAAAAGAAAGAGAATCAGAAGAGTGTAAGGAGAGAGATGAGATGAAAAACAGGTAAGAGAATATGTTCAGATTTACTGTGAGCAATGCTATGGGAGCAGCAGACGTGTTTTTATGAAAATGTTTCTTGAGCAAACTAAATAGCAATTCCTCCCTCCAGTGTCCCAGTATATAGTCCACATATTCCAGTTGCTTCACTATTATTAAAGCACTCAGTTTTATCATATTCTAAATAAATTTGTTCCTTTTTATATTTTAAGTTAATTTGGCAAAACTCGACGTTAAGTGAAATATTGTGTGATGAATTGCAGTTTGACACTAACACAGTTCTAGTAATTTTAATTATGTTTTCGGGAAATAAACAGCATAAATACATTTATTTGTCTTATGTGTCCTTTAATTTATGAACTACTTGAGAACTGAAACACCAAAGCAGTGGTTCTTAAAATTTTTAGTATGCGAACTACTTGGATGGGGCAGAAGACCCTACAGACCGCCTATAGGTCCTATTCCACCCACTTTCGCTTGCCACTGCAAAAATTGATGCATATCTTTTGTAAGGGAAATAATATGAATAAACTATCCATTAGCAATAAGGTTGATTAAGTTGTAACTTTTTTAAAAAGCAACAAAAAATGCCTCATCAGAATTAATGGGAAGAATTGCATTGCTTTCAATTAAACACCAATGAGGTGATGTCTGGTTCCATGTTAGAGAGCTTCAGTCTCATGTCAGGCTCTGCAGTCAGCTGATGATTCCTCGGTTTTCAGCCACACAGGTGTGGAAAATCCAATCTCACAGCTGTATGTTAAAATCTTGCTTATAAAACTACATTGCTGTCGCTCGTGCTTATGACAACTTGTGTTGTGGTGTTGCGCATCAGTGATTTATATTTTGGACCAGCCTACTGACCGCACACTTTGAGAACCGCTGCACTAGAGCATTAAATTCCGAACTAAGTAACCAGATCTCCAAATAGTAAGACTCAACACAGCAATTCTACAGCTGTTTCACCTACAGGGAGAGGGGGTTTAGCTGAATGTGTGAACAGGAGGAAATATTCCCAGCTCTGTTCAATGCACTTATGTATACTTTTGCAGGGAAGAATGGTGGAACATGAAACAACTCTTGAATCATTCTTGATTGTACTCCATACACTATACCTATACATAACCAGTTTATCAGAAAGGCATTGTTATGGTAGCATCGCCATTCCTAACCACTTTGTTCTTGTGATGTCTGTTAGACTGCATCATTGCTGCATGATGAGCCTTTTCTTCCATCTACTATGCTTCGCTTAAATTTATCAGATACAGGTCCATGTTTAAAATTCTGCATTAAATACAGGTATACCTCTTGCCTAGATTTCAAACCATGGCTTTTTGTCTCGTAGTTCCAAGGTTCTGTGAGGTAGATACAGGATAAATATAGTTTTAAAAAAAATCATTGGAAGTTTTCACTTACTGCACGTCTGTTTAGACTCTTCCGACAGAAATGGTTCCTGCATTATCAAAGCCATGATGATTGAATAATGTAGTTCATAACATGAGACTGATATCCTGCAGTTTTGCTGGATCATCAAGTTTTATTTATGCTTAATTTACACCTCCCTCACATTAAATGTTCTGGTCTAACATAAGAAGTAAGCCAGTTGTCTGTGGTTTCTTGCGATTTTCTACTGAATCTCAGTCCTTTTAGAGAGTCCAGGATGAAAGAAAAAAAAAGACTTGTATTTATATAGGGCAAAATTTTCCCCCCATTGGGAGAGGCAGGGGGAAAGTGTAGGAGCGGGCGTGGGCGGGCAGCCCTCCGATCGGCACCCCCATTTTTCGTGGGCAGGCCAATTAAGGCCCGCCCAGCGTGACGTCCGCACGGAAGCGCTGTGCACTCCCTGAGCAGGTGGGCAGGGAATGGCGCGCTCCTTCACGCGCGGAGAGCTCCGGTCTCCTTGAGACTAAGTGCTGCCTCAGGGAGATCAGTTCCCAAAGTGAAAAAGTTATTCTTTAGAAAATTTCATTGACCATCCATGTCCCCTCATGTGTCACTATCATATGAGTTGAGATATCGACATAACTTTAAGTAAAAGTGAATTTTAATTCAGTCATGAAACTTCATCCTGCCGGTGGACAATGTCACATGAGATGGGACATGTTAATGAATTTTATTTAAAAATTTTATTAAACTTTAAAAACTTTCATGAAACCTCATCCCGCCCATGGATGAGGTTTCATGATAAATGCGAAGGCCGCCTGGGCTCTTTACCTGCCCGCCAACCTTAGGGTTGGACAGGCAGCACAGTTAAGTATTTTAATTGATATTTAAATGGCCTTAACAGGCCTCTGACAGTTCAGCGGGTGCGCTGCCGACTCTGCTGTGCGCCAGTCAAACTGAAGATCGGAATGACATGCAGTGACATCAGGACGCACGCCCGACGTCACCACGCGTCATTTTACACATCGGCGAGCAGGGCTTGCCCCCGCTTGCCGACCCAAAGATTCTGGCCATGAAGTGTACTCACTGCCACATTTCCCATAACAGTCAATTTCTGCATTGCAAGCTCCCACGAACAACAATGTGAAAATGACCATTTAATCAAGTTTTGATCATATAAATATTGGCCTGGAAACTAGAGATAACTGCCCTGCTCTTCTTCAAAATAATGTCATGGGATCTTTCATGTAATTTAAGAAAGCAAAAGAAGAATCGATCTAATGTCTCATCTGAAAGATGACACTTCCAACAGTGTCAGTACTGCACTGGCGTGTCAACCTTGAATTTTGTTTAAAGTGTCTGGAGTGAAACTTGAACCCACAACCTTCTGACTCAGAAGCAAGGGTGTGACTGAGCCACGGCTGCCACTTGATGTGGAAGAATTGATGGCTGAAGTAGTTTTCTTTCAGAACCGAGATATTTTTTGCTTAAAATAAAGTTTTCACATGGCTGGCATCATTAATACAGCATCTACACAGCTAGCACATTGGCATGTAAACTCCAGTCAACTCTCATACAAGGAGAAACATGTATTAAACTCTCTTGTAGAAGAATATTTTGTGCCAATCACTTAAATTAAAAGCATTTGGCAATTTATTCCATGCTCTCAGGCAGCACAGTTCAAAGAAGAAAGGCATCTCTCACCTTCACTGCCACATCTTCAAAGGAAGCAACTAACCCTATCATTTCTATAAAATATAGACTTGGCTTATGACACACAAAAAATTGAGGATTATCTAAAACAGGTAAAACAAGCAGCAGTGATCAATCAACAAATGCTATTTGTTACAAAAATTAGGGAAAAGATACAGTAACAGCATTCAATTTTATAACAATCTTCAATTATACATGCTGTAGATCTATTATCTGCTTTCCTCTTCTCTCCCACATCATCACCCCCTGTGATTATTCTTCAGGCAGGGAGGTAGAATATTCTGGATCAACAGCATCTCTTGTGATTATGAAGAATACAAGCTCTGCAGGTGAATGACTGGACGTTCATTTTCTCACAATGGAAACCTTTAGAGCAGAAACCTTGCGTCCAATGGAACTGGGGAAATCTGGTAGCCAACTTCAAATTCCTGCCACGGCAAAGATTCAAACTTCAGCTGGAGGCCCACAATTCTGCCTCTAAATCAGCTGAAACTACTTATGCCTGTATTTTAATTCCGGTAAACTGCGTCAATTGTCATAAATTAAGGCCATTTCCTAATTTTCATTAAATACTGTGAATAAAAATATTAGACACTTTCCCAAGGTTTGGGCTTCCTTGCCATTTGTGAAACAGTAGGCATGCTATTGGTTGACGTAATGTTCCATTTATGAATGTCAGGAATTTCTTGTCCACTTTGCACAAGGTGAAGTACTTGAGAGAAAGATAGGGTGCAGCTTTCTTCATTCATTTCTGTGGTCATAGAAGAAAGATTTGCAATGTCACCAATTGTTCTATTTTCATGGGATGCCTTTGTTTGACTGTTCTCTGTTAGTTCATAAGGAGCATTGTGAGCTTTACCTTCTATTTCTTTACTAATCTGAAAATACAGTTTTGCATCCTTCATTTTCTCTTCTTGTTGATCTATGGGTGGCGTGTGACAGACGTTTGTGGTTTCTATTGTAGCTGATTGGTCATTTTCTCCTAGATCACTCGGAGTCTGTCTGAGTAGCTTCTCAAAAGCCTTTGTCATATCTTCCTCTGCAGCTAAGTTATTCTGATTCTTGGCATCAGTAATTTGTGAGGAAAGCCATTCTTTGTAGCTTTCAAGGTCAATGGGTCCAATAAACCTGGAAAAAGTTGGGATTTTTATATATCATATACACATGTATATATACGGAGTGCTAATCCGTCAAAATAAATACAAATGTTATTTCCTATCCTAACGCAAGCAGGAAGTAACAGTGTCACAATATCCCCCCAAAAAGTGGAAACAGTGAAGTAAACTTAAAAAAGCTGCATTTTTATTTTTATATAGCAGTGTTTTCTGAAATATGTTTTAAGGCAGTACACTTTGACATTGATAATCAACCCCATCCCTCAGGTACTTGATGTCAACCTTGGTTTTGTCACCACATTATTATCTCTCATCTTATTAAAAAGGAAAACATTGTATGTAATTTGCACAAATAGGATTCCTTGATTTTGAGTACAGGAATATTGCTCCTTTTTTGATGTAGGATGCAGGCTCAATGGATCAAATGGCTCTTTCTGTGCTGTACTATTCTATGATTCTATGATGCTCAGTGTCAATCAAAATGGAGAGTTTTTCCAGGTTATCATTTGTATAGACACCATTGGAAATACTGGAAATCTCCATTCTTCCACTATTTTTGTAGGTTAAGCATCATAGGTAGAGAAAAACACAGGCACAATTATTTGGATAACTATGGTAATAATTTGACATTAATTTTTAATTAGTTGCATAAACCATCAGACACATCAGCTACCATACAGTAACTCATAATATGCAACAGACACAGTTAGTATGGGACTTACATTGGTTCAGTTGGTGTATGGGTGGAAGCAAATGTTCTCCACCTGTTCCTACTGAATCAAGAATCAAATGGTGTCACTGTCACACCAAAAGGTGAAAGTGTTAACTCTAAACTTTGCACAGCAATTATTTTTACAAACAAAAGTTAGCTGCTACTGCACCACAGATAAGTAAACTTACTTGGGTATGGTGATGTTTGCAACACAAAGGAGGGAGATGGGAAAAAGGAGGGAAATAGTGCTGTGTTTCTTTTTGATGCTGAAAATTTAAGCCGCAAGATCTAGGCCCACTTTCGGCTAATCTGATCAATGTTTTCCAATACCTCAAAATACAGTAGGCTGCAGCATATAGCAGAAAACTTTTATACAGTAATACCAAATTGTTGCATTCATACAGAAATAAAATAATAAAAATAAATTGTGTAATCTTCACTTTTTTAGTGCCTCTTGTTTCAAAGCATTTCATACGATGCTTTTGAAGTATAGTGATCTCATAAACAAATACAGCAGCATTCTATGGTAGTGAAGACCCATAAGCAATCATAAGATGAGGAACTAGTAAATTTTATTTTGGTGATATTTTTTAAGAGTTGACTGTCTTTGAGGACACCTTTCTCTTCATATCTTTTAATATCTATTTGACTTACTAGAACTGGCGAATAGGGCCTCAATTTAACCTCTTACTGTTGTGAATATCTAGTTCATGATCCGTGTTTTAGTATATAATTTCTAGTTTTAGGAATTAAAGTTTAACTGTAGAACATGGGATAAATAAAAGTAAAGCAGCTTGGAATCTATTACACTTAAAAGTTAGGGCAATGTTAAGAGGTTAACAGCTAGAAAGGTAAGATCTTAAAACATTAGGTGAGCTTACTTAGCTGGAGAACTGAAGACATGATGTCTATTCTGCTTGCAAAGAAGTGTAGTCTAGAGAGATGTTTTTGTTTTGGGAGTTATGGCTAAATTAGTTTAAAAGCAGTCAGTGAATCCTGAAAGGTTATAAAACCCATTTACTTAATCAGATCAAAAAAAATTTGTAAATGAGGGATAATGAATTTGAAGGTCAGTTTGATGAGAGCCCAGAGCAGGCTACGTCATAATGGAGATGGATAGAGCTTAGAAACATTCTCTGGTTTCAATTATCTGGGTGTTTGCTGGGAGAGATTTTTAGTTGCAGTTTGAACCTCATGTAGTTTGCAGCTCTCTGAGAGAGGTTAGCCAAAATAAACGACAGACCTGCACAGTAAGCAGAGTTAAACACCAACTTAATCATTGACCACGTGGAAGGTGGGTGAGGCTTAATCTCAGTTTGAATATTGAAGCTAGTTGGAGAATCTACAGCAGGTCACAGTGCCTTATTGCAAAAGAAAGTAACCAGCAGATTAGATTGGAAGTTTTAAAAAAATTCTTTCATGGGATGTGGGTCACTGGCAAAGCCAGCATTTGTTGCCCATCCCCAATTGTCCTGAACTGAATAGCTTGGCAGTTAACAGTCAACCACATTGCTTTGGGCCTGGAATCACATGTAAGCAAGACCAGGTAAGGATGGCAGATTTCCTTCCCTAAAGGACATTAGTGAACCAGATAGATTTTTAACAGCAATTGATGTTAGAGATGAAAACTGAGACTAGTTTTCAACTCCAGATTAAATGTGAATTCCAACTGAATTTAATTTAAATTCCACAAACTGCCATGGTGGGATTTGAACCCATCTCCCCAGAGCATTAGCTGGACCTTTATATTACTAGTCCAGTGACATTACCACTGTACCACCATCTTTCCCCTGAAATATTGGAAAAGTAACCAGAATGAGTGATTGAGGTCCCCACAGTCAAGCAGGGGAAAATGAAAGTTTTAGCTTTGAGAATAGCTGGAGCTGAGAAGAATTCTCTAAAGGACTATGGCAAACTTATGGGTGGTCCCTACATAAGTAAATAACTAAGATTGATTTGTCTTATAAAAGATTTCTTGACGGAAGAAAGAAGCAAACCTGGTGCATACAGACATAGATATAAACTCTATTATTAAGCTAATGGTGCTTGTTTTATTAATTCTCTTATATACAATAAAGTTTGTTTTGTTTAAAAAAAAGTGAAATCTTGTGGCATAGTTCTATTGTTTAAAGCCAAGTACTCAGATTTATTTTTGAATGTTAATGGTCCCTAATTGGATTGTAATACTATCAAAGGCAGACAAATCCTACAATGCAACATTCCTTCTGTAGTGCATCCAGAATAGTGCTAAAGCTTCTCACATGCAACTGGTGGAATCACCATTCAAAGAGTAGCTGTGTGTCTGTGCTGTAATCAAAAGGGTGTCAATGCACTCCATTTTATAATAAGTTGCATGCTCACTGTAATGCATATGAGGAGCTCCTTGTACCTGCTACTAAGCAAGCAAGGGGGTAAAGCTGTTCTTGTCAGTTGCTTAACAACCAACTAATGACTATCTTCTTTGGAGGGAAGTGTGCAGGGTTGTTTAGACAAGATGATGACTCAAAATTATATGCCGGATTTGGGGCTCTCTAAGATTTAGCTTTGCCAATCCATACCTATGTTCTTTGGAGCCAGGTATTTGGGATATATCCCCACAGGAAGAATGTACACACCACGTTGGGCAAATGCATTCGCAAAACAGGTGAGTATAGGTTTCTCCAAACCTTGAACCGGAGACCACTTTTGATAAATGTTTGTGTTTGGCAGAATCCAGATCACCAAAAAATAAATACTGATATTAAAAACGTAAAAGGTCCTTCATCCTTAAAGAGTTCTAACTTATTTTGCTGTTCAGTTGTTTTATGCACTTCCTACTGCTATCTTTACTAATTTGTTTGTCCCTGTCTCACAAAAATGGCCTCTCTAACTTATTTTCAAAAAACACCTTTAGTATGAAATGTAGAAACCAATTAGCAAAGCAGTGCAAACACACAGGAACAGGGTTGTATATTTAGCATTACCACAACCAGGATCTGATGACAGATGTAGACCCTACATTTTAAAAGCGTTGTGATACTGCCCATTTTCTGCAACTTAGTGCAGCCAACAATGGTTATCAACCACACTCTTCATGTTAAGAGACACTTCTGACTGACATCACTTTTTAATTCACCAATTTTTTTTGTTTCTCTTTCGCTAATTTGTATTACACCATAACCTGCCTTTTCCCTTGACAGATGCTCACTGACTTGCTATGCATTTCTGCCATTTCCTATTAGCTCCAGATATCTGTCATTGCAGACTTCCTTTTTTTATTGAAAGTGTCCACGTGTAGAGAAACTGCTGTCATCCAGGAGAAAAGATCAGCGCTGTCTCTCCCCGCAAAACAGCAGAACAAAGGAATGGAAGATAAAGCATTTCAGAGAGAGGTAGAGTCGGATAGAAATATACAAACAGGTAGAGGGGGAGGAGCTGTTAAGAACAAAGTTTATGACTAACAAAAGTGGCAAATGCGCTTAAGCAACTGGGGTTTGACCTTAGAGGTGGTGGAGCTGATTAATGCAGTGGTGGAATTGAAATCAAACTCTGCCAAGTCAGAGACTGAGGCACAATATAGCCAGGGCGCATGCGCGACTGGCTGGACGGGTGTGGGGCGCATGCGCGGTTGCCAATGGAGGAAGATAGGTGGGGGGGGGGAGAGAGGGGCACTGAGGCTGTGTGCGGCCTGCGCCCGGACCGCCCTCTCTAACCCTCTACCTGGAGTAATAGTAGATCTTCGCCTCGAGGAGCCGCTCTTCCGATCCCCGCACCGTCTCTCCAAGCTGAGCCAAGCCTCGTTGAAACACCTCATCAGCTGCGAACTGATAGCAGTGGAACTGCCTGCACTGGGTCTCCATCTCTCGGTGACCCCGCGACACCCCATTCACTGCCGTCGCCCGGCGCCCCCGGAGAGCAGACAGGAACCGCGGCCCTGCGCCCCCTGCCGCCCGGAGGATCGCCGGGACTCTCACACCCTGGGGGTGAACCTGGGAATACACACGGCACCAGGCTTCCCATTGTCTGGACCGTGGAGATTGCATTAGCCTCTCCCTCTGGTAGTCACATAGCTACCTATAGCTGTGCCAGTTACTACACATTTATGGTATAATATGCTGACATTGTGTTACTGAGACCAAAAATAATAATCCTAACAAGTGGCGTTCAAACCACTTCAATTTTAGAATTTGAATTCAGTTTCAAAAAATTAGAAATGTAAATCTGATATTAGTAAAAGTGATCAGAAAGCATCAGGCTATTGTAATTTAAAGGAAGCAACCTGCACCCCTTACCCGCCTAGCCAAAAACGTGACTCCTCTGCCCTCACCCCACTCCTGGGCTCCCACTGTTTTCCCCATGCAGGCTCCCAACTCAGACTCTCGATCTCCCTCACCTCCCTGCACACTGTTCCTGGAGCACCAGTGGGCCCTGTTTCTTTGTGGTTGTGGGTTGTTGACATCACCAAGCTGATGTCAGGGAAGAGGGGTGCTGCTCCAGTGAGTTTAAAAGGGCTGGGCTGCTTGTAGCAATGCTAGAGTTCCATGTCCCATTCTGAGCAATTCGAGAGAGTTGGCAGCCCTACAATCAAATGGTTTCTCTCGGCTTCCCTATGGAATGACCTACATCTGTATCAAGCTATTGTCAGCAGTTCATCTGGAAGTCCTGACACCAAGAGACTCTCAAGGCCAATAAATATTTACTTTGCCAGCGATGCAAATATCTTGATATTGGATAAAGAAAAAACACCCACTGGACAGATTTAACCTTAGCATAGACAGCCTGAGTCTCGGTTTAATGTATTGTTACAGACACAGGATTATTGTATTTATTTCCTCTTACCACCTGTCTGTTTTGAATTAGTTTTTAAAATATGCAGTGGCATGTTTTCCCAATCCCTTTTTTGTGATCCAATTTACTAATAATCCACAGCAATCTCGTTAGGATTAACTCAGAAGGTTAATTTATTTTTCACATTCAAGACCCAGGAGAAGGAGTGTTCACAGCGTCCACTCCAAACACACACACACAGATACAGTAAAGGGGGGGATAGAGTAAAGGAGTTTTGCAGTACAAGAACCACTGAAATGAATATTTGTTCAAATGATTTCCAGAGTCCAATGAGGAATTTCTTTCACTTTTGAGCTAGGTGTTCGAGTTCAGCTGGCTGACGACCGGAGTTGTACTATTCGCTTTTCAGTTAACCGCAAGATGAATTAGGTACGCAGAGACTGGGCCAGTTCTGTAGGCGATGGTACAAAATCTTTCAGCAGAGACAGGCTTCGAGGTACAGGCTGTTGTTCTGCCTGGAGGGGCCTGCTTCTTGGTGGCTCACCAGTTGGATGTTAAAACAGCAGATGACTAGTTCTCAGTTTTCAAAGGCATAGAGGGATTTCAAAATGGTCACAAGTCATGTGACCTTCCTTCTCCACAATGACTTCAAAGGGGATGTTAATCAGCATCTAGAATTGGTTTTGATTTCAGGGCTGATAATGTCCCAGTTATTAGTGGTTGAAAAAGCTATAATCTATGTTGAGGGTCTGGTTTTTGGGAATCCATTGTCTAGTCAGACCCACTGACTCCACTAACAAGGTAAGCTTATCAGATGCAAATGACATCCCTTTTGAACTTGGCCTGGTCCCGTCCCAGGTGTGATATGTGTCTGTTAGCAACTCTGTAGTCATAATGAATTCTGATGTGCAAGTCTCCAGGCCACTTGTGATTACAAGAGGTTTGTACAATGAGGTGTGAGATTCCAGAGCTGAGCAAAGAATCCTTTTGTTCTTGAAACTCCTGGTGTGTTTCTCAGGCAAAGGGTCAACCCTGTGGTCAGGTGACTTGTAGCAGCCACTTTTTTGGTTCAGCAAAACGTCCATTTTTAAAAATAGCAATAAGGATAAAATTATGAGCATACGATGTTGGAGTTCTTCTCATGTCGTAGAAACCAAACAGTATTATTTGAAGACTTACCTCTTTTTGCAGCACTCACACATTGCCATACTGAAACATTATGAAAGAATTCTTATTTATATAGCGCTTTTCACAACCTTAATATGTCCCAAATCACTTTGCAACTATAAAACATGCTTTTACAAGTGTACTTACTGTTGTAATGTAAGGAAATCAATTTAGACTGTGTAGCTAATACTTAGGATGATGCTTGAATATTAATCCCATTGACTAAGAAATAAGAGTCCCATTTATTAGGACTGGAGTCAAGCTGACATTGTGATCAATAAATACACTGTTAACTATGGATTTTTCTCAGGGTATCATCTTTAGGTAATGTTATGTGGATAATATTTATAATATTAGCAAATGTCAGTCTTCCCTAGTTAGGTGTGGAGCAAAGTTGCAATTCTCTCTCTATGCATAATCATAGAATGATGTAGCACAGAAGGTGGTCATTTGGTCCACCATGTCTATGTCAGCTCTTTGAAAGATCTATCCAATTAGTCCCACTTCCTTGCTCTTTCCCCATATCACTGTCATTTTTTACACTTCAATTTTGTAACAAATTCCCTCATGAAAGTTATACTGAATCTGTTTCCATTACCCTTTCAGATCATTCACTCCAGATCATTACCTTTAAAATGCCACACAGATGCAACTCTTAATCATCTAATTGGCTAATATGAAAATCAATGGTTTCTGAAATAATACAAGACTATAACGCACGGCTCTAATCTCAAAGATTTCTCAACTGGCACTTGTTACAGACTTACACACAGTGAAGTGCACACATCCAGATAGCTGAAAATGACCTTCACAATCTCTTTCTCTGGTTGCAATTTTTAAAAAAGCTTAAGGGCAGAATCTTCTGTTCGGCGGGGGTGGGCCCTGCACGCCAACGCATAAAAATGACACGTGGTCACCACACATCATTCTGATCTCTAGTTCGGTGGGCGCGCACCAGAGTCGACTGCGCGCCCCGTTGAACTGTCAAAGGCCTGTTAAGACCATTAATAAACTAATTAAAGTAATTGTCAGGGCTGCTTGTCCAAACTTAAGGTTGGTGGGCAGGCGAAGAGCCCAGGCGGCCTTCGCATTTTCCATGAAACCTCATCCACGGATGGGATGAGGTTTCATGAAGGGTTTATTACATTAATAAATTTTATTTTAAACATTTGATAAACATGTCCCAGCTCATGAGGGGACGTGTAAATGACTTTAAACTTTTTTTTATTTGCTCTGTGCCTCAGGGAGATTTCTGCACTCTTTTGCACGCACGCGAAAGAGCGCAGGCCCCGACTCTCCCTGCTCCCCCCACTCGCTCAGGTAGCGCTGAGCGCTAGCGGGCGCGTGTCACACTGGGTGGGCCTTAATTGACCCGCCCACATAAAATGGCGACATGTAGCCAATCGCAGGCGGCGATTGGCTCCATGCCTGCCCGCGGCCGCTGCCGACCGGCCCATCCGATGGGCGGAAAATTCTCCCCGAAGAGATGTGGTGGAGTTACATCACCCTCCCATTCATAACTTGTTGCATGCATCTTTTTGGCCAGACCATAGGAATTGCCAGATGAAAAAAGACCATAGTTGATCAAACCTTCGATCATCCTGAGTGTCATATGAGGCAATGAGTTGTTGATTAATTGTAGAAATAAATCTCTTATCAATTGACCTATAACAGACCCAGACCTGAAATTAGGAAATACACGGTGGTGTAAAGCATTGGTCCAACTTCACCTGCTGCTGCCATGCTTGCTACACATGGGAAATGGTAGTAGCATAGTGGTTACGTTATGGCACTAGTAATCCAGAGACCTGGATTAATGATCCAGGATCAAATCCCACCACTGAAGCTGAGGAATTAACATTCAGTTAATGAAATAAATGACATCCAACTTTGGGTGATTAGAAATTTCCTGCAGCAAAATATTGGGAAGACTGAAGCCTATGCCCTGCCACAAAATCTGTACTCTGGCTGCTGTTTCCATTTGTGGCAACTGTCTTAGGATGAGTAAGGTCCTTCAGAATCTTGGTACTGTGTTTGACCCGAAATGTGTTTCTGACCATATATCAAGACCATCACAAGATAGTCTACATCCTCCTCCATAACATGGCTTGACTCCAACCCTCAGATTGTGTGCTACTGACACCCTCATCCATGCCTATGTTACCTCAAGACTTGACTATTCTAATACACCCCTGGCTAATCTTCCATCTTCCACCTTACATAAACTTGTGCTACTTCATAACCCTGTTGCCCATTTCTTAACTTGATCCTAATCTCATTCACCCATAATCCCTCAACTCATTGCTTGACTGGGAGCCAATGTAAGTCAATGTCTAGATTTAAAATTTGCATCCTTGTTTCCAACTCCTTTCATGGCCTCGCACCTCCCTAACTCAGTAACCTCCTCTGCTCCTAAAAGCCTGTGAGATCTCTGCACTCCTTCAATTCTAGCCTCTTATGCATCCCTGATTTTAATCACTCCGCTATTGGCAGTCATACTTTCAGCTGTCCTGGCCCTAAGCTCTGAAATTCTCTTCCTAAGCCTCTCTGCTTCTCAACCTTTCACTCCATTTTAAAATGTGCCTTAAAAGCTATCCCTTCAATCAAACTTTTGGTCTGTGTCCTGATATCCCCTTCTGTGGTGCAGCCTTTTTATTGATATCACTCCTGTTAAGCCGTGGGAGGTTTTATTAGGTTAAACGCGCTATATAAAAATGTAAGTTGGTTTTTCTGAATTTAACTGCATTTTTGAGGTCCAACTTTTTCCAAATGAATTAGTTCCATTTTTTAAACACTTAAATTTAAACCTGAAAATTTTAATTAATTAAATTAATTGTCAATAGAAATTGACTTAAAGATGCTTAAATATTTGGATAGATCTACATCTGAATAAAAGCTGTGTTTTTTTTATCCTTTTTTAAATCATACACCATGGACAAATTCCCATCCCAACCAGCAGCTGAGCAGGGGGCAGAGCTCCTTCTACTTACCAGAGGCCACTGTTTAAAAATAAGGGGTCGTTCATTTAAGACAGAGATTAGGAGAATTTTTTTCTCAGAGGGTCGTGAGTATTTTCTCTTCCATAAAAGGCGATGAAAGCAGAGTCTTTGAATATTTTTAAGGCACAGCTAGATAGATTCTTGATTAACAAGAGGGTGAAAGGTTATCGGGGGTAGGTAGGAATAGAGTCATAGTCAGAGTCACCAAACACATCTTCCCTTCACTCCCCCTGGCGGCATTCCATAGGGATCGTTCCCTCCGTGACACCCTGGTCACTCCTCCATCACCCCCTACTCCTCAACCCCTACCTACGGCACCTTCCCATGCAATCGCAAAATATGCAACACCTGCCCCTTCACTTCCTCTCTCCTCACCGTCCAAGGGCCCAAACACTCCTTTCAAGTGAAGCAGCATTTCACCTGCATTTCCCCCAACTTAATCTACTGCATTCGTTGCTCCCAATGCAGTTTCCTCTACATTGGAGAGACCAAACGCAGACTGGGCGACTGATTTGCAGAACACCTTCAGTCTGTCCGCAAGAATGACCCAGACTTCCCTGTCGCTTGCCATTATAACACTCCATCCTGCTCTCTTGCCCACATGTCTGTCCTTGGCCTGCTGCATTGTTCCAGTGAAGCTCAACACAAACTGGAGGAACTGCACCTCATCTTCCGACTAGGCACTTTACAGCCTTCCGGACTGAATATTGAGTTCAACAACTTTAGATCTTGAACTCCCTCCTCGATCTCCACCCCCTTTCCGTTTCTTCCCCCTCCCTTTTGTTTTTTCCAATAATTTATATAGATTTTTCTTTTCCTACCTATTTCCATTATTTTTAAATCTATACCTTTTATGCCCTTTTAGTCTTATTTCACCCCACCCCCACTAGAGCTATCTGTACCTTGCGTGTCCTGTTATCCATTCTTAATTGGCACATTCTTTTAGATAATATCACTACCTTCAACACCTCTTTGTTCTTTTGTCTGTGACATCTTTTGGTTATCTGCTCCTATCACTGCTTGCTTGTCCCTACAACCTCCACCCCCCTTAAACCAGCTTATATTTCACCCCTCTCCTATTTATACTTAGTTCTGTTGAAGGGTCATGAGGACTCGAAACGTCAACTTTGTTCTTCTCCGCCGATGCTGCCAGACCTGCTGAGTTTTTCCAGGTATTTCTGTTTTTGTTATAGAGTCATAGAGTTTCACAGCATAGAAAGAGGCCCTTCAGCCCATCATGTCCATGCAGGTAATCAATCCGCTATCTACTCTAATCCCATTTTCCAGCACTTTGCCCGTAGCCTTTGTATGCTATGCTGTTTCACGTGTTCATATAAATACTTCTTAAATGTTGTGAGGGCTCCTGCCTCTATCACCCTTTCAGGTATTGAGTTCCAGATACCCCCTACCCTCTGGGTGAAAAGATTTTCCTTGAATCCCCACTAAACCTTCTGCCTCTTACCTTCAATCTATGCCCCCTGGTTATTGACCCCTCCACTAAGGGGAAAAGTTTCTTCCTATCTACGCCCCTCAATTTTGTACACCTCAATCAGGTCCCCCCTCAGCCTTCCCTTATCTAGTCTCTCTTCAAAGCTGAAACACTCCAGCTGTGAGGTTGAGGTTACATTCAGATCAGCCACGATCTTATTGAATGGTGGAGCAGGCTCGAGGGGCCGAGTGGCCTACTCCTGCTCCTAATTTGTATGTTCGTCTGAAACCTTGCCAGAACTGTTTGTGGGAGTCATGCTATATGTTGGATTCACCTTAGTTTATGATGTGGCACAGGTCAGCATAGAGATTTACACTCACTCTGAAATAAGCTACTTGTCAATTGACTAACACTGGATCAAATGGTGGTTTAGAATAGAAATTTGAGAGAGTGGGTATTCATGAATATTTTACAGTGCACATTGCATACAGCATTTGTGTTCAATGGTGGAACAATGTTAGAAATTCTCCTATTGGTTATAGATAGTTTTAAGGTGTGATATGTTGTTTATAGTATCTTAAACTTTCAGGGGCATTGTAACATTCTTGTAGTAAGATTAGTTTATTTTTTAATTATTATGGATAAACTGTGATAGCACAATTAACAGTAAAATCAATACTTTTTGTTTACAAAAGGACAAAGCTTTCAAAAAAATGTTTAACAGTTTATTAAAAAATGCAGAATTGCTTTAGATCACATCATAATGTCATAGTGGTGAACTGCTGCTAAGGATTTTCTCACCTTGCCTTCTCTCTCCAAACGAATCAAATTTATTAACATACTGTAATTAAGTCAGTTCCCTTTGAAGACTTTCTGGAGAGGTCAGCATTACAGTAAAGTGTCCCTGATATCTTTGAATTTCCCCATTTCTAATGAAAATAGATCAATTAGTTTAGGCAACGAATCGTTGAATTATACAGACTGGGAAAGCTCAAGTTCATTCTTCATGTAATGAATTTGCTGACCTTGGTAGCAGCATGAGATATGGCCTCGTTGCCACTGAGTTAGGAAGGGAAAAATCCTGTTTGCCATCCAGTGAACTTTCCCGTGAGTCCACTGAGTGTATCAAATTGGATACGGACAGAATTAGGCTCAGTAAGGCCCTGGTTGGATAAGTTGTTGACACCATCTGCTGAGTTCCACGCGAATAATCAATGGTAGGGCAAGATGCTGACAGGTGACTGGTTGCATATTGTATCCTTGGAAGGAGTCAACACTCTGGGAGAGGAGGGAATAACCAAAAATAAAAACAAGGGAAATTTTGACTGACCTGCCTAGTTTAGAAAAAATGTTAATGGAAAGTTAAATATTATAACTAGTGATAATTGTTTCAAAGTGACTTAAAGAAGTTGAAAATCTCATTGGCCAGCAGAAGAGTCTGCTGTTAATTACATCTTAGAATTATCAGTAACAAATGTCCAAACACTTCAGGAGAGAGTTTTAAAACACTTTAAAAATATGTTCCATAATTCAGTGATTAATGACACAAAGTGAAAGCTCAACACAATCCCAACTACTTTTCTTTGCTCTCCAATTTTCTCCTCTCCTCCCTTCTGTTGATTCCCGGCCGGGGTGAAGTTTGTTGGGTACCAGATATTCCCTGGTATTTTTTGCCCAAACACTAACCTGTTATTCATTTGTGAGCATTGTGACAATGGCAGCTGGTTAATCAACTGGATGATATTATTCTTGTGTTCATTTATAACTGATCCAATGGAAATATAATTATCTGCATTTTTGGGAAAACTACATATGGAAGAAATTGTTACATGTGACAAGTATAATTCACCAATTAACTGACCAATTGAATGAGGAGGTTTTCTACACCAAGTCTCCCTTCTCTGCCACTTACTGACTGGAAGAACCACAAATAGTGCTGAATAATGAATTTTAAAAATAGATTTGGTTGTCTTGCATTAAAATTCACCCTGTTGTATGTTAATGAGAAATCCATGTCAAAATAAATTGCAGTTTAATTAATGAGTGTTTCACTTGAAGGTGATATAAACTATCAGATTATTATCTAGTTTTGAAATTCAACAAAGAAAAGACTAGGTTTCCTGTTTTTTTTTTAAAGACTTGAGAAATAAACTGCAAGCATGAGAATGTACGATATTGGTAACATTAAATTTCCAGCACCCCAAATCCAGCTTTAGACATGTTGCTGCATCATTGAAATGTTCTTTTAACCCTTTGTTTTCAAAGTAACTTGTTAAAACAACTAATCTACTATAAAATGGATTTGTAGTGAAGTCAGCACTCTGCTGACAAAACAGAGTTGAAGGCTGTTCACAATGTGCAAGACATCATACTTCTGAGCTCAAGGGTGTCGTATTGGGGTTACCCCAAAGATGCACTGGGGAAACCCTTCGGAAGTTCACAGGTACGGTATAGTTTAGAACCATAGAAAAGAAGCCATTCAGCCCATCGTGTCTGCACCGGCCAAAGAAAAAAAATAAAATTTAGCCGCCTTTTCTAATCCTACCTTACAGCACTTGATCTGTAGCCTTGCAGGTTATAGCACTTCAGGTGCAGATCCAGGTACCTTTTAAATGAGTTGAGGTTTTCTGCCTCAACCACCAAACCAGGCAGCAAATTCCAGACACCCACCACCCTCTGGGTGATGAAGTTTTTCCTCATGTCCCCACTAATCCTTATACCAATCACCTTGAATTAAGTGCAAAAATCTCCCAGGCAATTGCCCTGCATTGGGAACCATCTGAAAATACAATTTAAATTGCAAACTACAGATAGTTCCGACTGGGTTACATCAATGGTTATACAGAAAAAGTTAGAAGAGTTAAAACCTCTTCTAACTTTTGGGTAACTATTATACAGGCCCACAGGATTCCCCCCACACCCCCGACTACTCCCACCCACAGGACTTCCCCACCTCCCTGACCCCCCACAAGGGTCTTTCCCAAACCTGTCCGGCTACTCCCCCCTACGGGACTCCCCCATCCCAACCCCACCGACCCCCCAGGTGTCTCCTGTCATGACAGTGGGTTACAGCCCCGAATTACTTATGGGCATATTGAACTTTTTAAGGAAGAAATGTGCTTGTTAAACTGACATACAAGCAAAGACACTGAGCAAAAGATGGCTGAGAATGTAAAGTAACCACCTTCTGGAAAACTCTTATGTGGATTATACTTGACTGCCTAGTCCTGAGAGAACATGGAATATCACACCTAAAAAGGTTTCAAGGCTTACTTCAGACAGAGACACTTGAAAGGAAGAGATGAAATGCAAAAGACTGAACTTTAATTTTCAGTTATTGTGGAGACAATGGAGACTGATTGCCATATCTCAGCAGACATCCAAAACCATCACTGTTGAGTTGTATTTCAGAATGTGTAAATGATGTGAGTTGAAATAAAACAGACTGAACGAAAGACATGTTTTTTCCCTTCCAGGAATACACAAGGAAATGTGTTAAAAAGCTAGCTGCAGACCTGATCTATGTGTGCTAGTCTGCTAGTGTGTTCTAGTGTGCCAGTGTGCTGTGAGAGTCACAGCAGAAGAAGATTAACTAGGCATCCCTGCAGCTTGCAGCAAAGGCTCTATCTCTCTGTTACTGGAGGCAAGTCAGCAAAGCCACAATCAAAAAGGAAATAGGTCAGCTTCTTCAGTCAACCTGCAGAACTAAGTGTCTCTAAACCAACTGTTAAACTGCCAAAGTCAGGTCTACTGGAGTCATGCAACATTTTGCCATCTATGCCTCACGGACAAGCCAAAGATTGATGCGTATATATTTTTTAACTTTAATTTGGACTCAACTTCTCATTTCTGATCTGTGTGTATGTGTTGTGTTTTTATTTTTTTGGGGGGGTTTTTAGTAACTAATAAACTTACTCTCTCTTTGACTCAAGAAAGCCTGGTCAAACTGGCTCCTTCTAAAACATAACATTTGGACTCAAAAAGGTATCCATTGGTGGGGGGGGGAAGGATCCCTTTTAACCTTCTTGCGATCAACTGAGGTGTTTGAATAAAGAAGGGGAGACAGGTCATTCCTCCTCACCCCGAAGCTTAACAAAGTTGGGGTCCCATTCAGGAAGTTAACAAATTGGGGGACCTGGCCTGGGAACTGGTCGTAACACTCCTCCTCCCTCCCCTCCCCCCCCCCCCCCCCCCCCCAACCACCACAGGACTACCCCATCCACAAGGGACTACACCCCCAGACAGGAACTCTCCAACCCACAGATTCCCCCACCCCCATGGGGACTCTTCCCCCCTCACTACCTGCCAGGCTCAATTCTCACTCCCACACCTGACTCAACACAATCCCCCCATGGCTGACAAATCCCCCCCCCCCCCCCACCAAGACCTGACACCCAGCACAAACCCCGCCCCCCTCTTCCCCCAGAGAGGCCCGACACCCCCTCACCCGCACCTGAGACAAGACCCGACCAACACCCACCCCGACCCCACCTTCCCTGAGGCCCAACTCAACCCAAGGCCCAAACCCCCCCTCGACCTCTTTCACCTGACCTCCCACATCCCCATAAACCGCCCCCCCCTCCCCTCCTTTACCTTATACACTTGCCTTCTCCCTGGCCTGACAAAAGTCCTTACACTTCAATGGACATTTAACTTACCTGGTTTATAGCAGCTAGTGCCGTAAAAAATGGGGCAGGGCCTCTTTCCTTTCAACAGAGCTGCCCTTTGATGCTGAGCCCGAGGGACGCACTGCACTACTGTGATCTCTCTCTCCTCCCACCACCCCACCTCACCCCGGCCTGAGTCAGAAGGTCAGGAAAGGCAGAATGGAAAAAAAATTCAGGTAAAAAACAGGAGCAGATTAGTAATCTGACACTGATTGCCACTCTGAGGAATTTCAGGCCCCACGTCTCCTTCCACATGATTATTTGGTTTTAATTTCAAATCTGTTTCATTTTTAGTCTTTAATATTTAATAGCATTAGTGAGCTTTCATGTTAAATTATGTAGTTCATACATTGCTACAAAAACAGATGCATGACACTTTTGGCAGTGCAGTTGGAGGCCTGTAGGCTGAGATACAGGTGCATCAGTTCCTGATCTTTGCCAGTTGTTTCCAGGGCTTGTTAGTTACCTGGGGTGAGCCTTATCTGAGGAGAAATCTGCATCCAACCCAGATTTGATCCCCTGCTTCAGAGGAGCAGGAACATCCTGCACTGGCAGCACCAACCTATCCAGCCTCAGTTGGAGCTAGTCTAAACGTGGGAGGTAGGTACACACAGTGAGGTGAGGCACACTGGCTGCCTGAAGGGCGTTGGTAGGCCCACAAGTGGACAGTCAGAATATTCTCCTTTAGCATTGATGCCGTGTGCCTCTTAAGATTTTTGTCATGCAGGTGCTCCTCCACCACCCCCTTAGAAGTGATAAATATGGGTTCAACTGCTGTTTCTTTCTATATTTGACAGCTGCCAGTTATGATCAAAGCCAAGGGAAAATTTCCAAGCTGTTCTATTCCAGTTGAATTTTTAAAAAAATGTTTGAATTGTGAATTTATTTTCAACATTCTACCTCTTCTTGGGTCAAGTTTCCTTCCTACTGTTGCCTGTATCTCAATTGTTAGCACTGTTTTTAGCAAACCTGACTACAACAGAGCATGTTTTTAATTTATTATTTCATGGGATGTTTGTGTTGCTGGCAAGGCCAGCATTTGTTGCCCATCCCTAATTGCCCTTGAAGCTTGCTAGGCCATTTCAGAGGGCAGTTAAGAGTCAGCCACATTGGCTGTGGATCTGGAATCACATGTAGGTCAAGCTGGGTAAGGATGGTAGATTTCCTTCTCCAAAGGACATTAGTGAACCAGATGAGATTTCCTAACAATTGATGATAGTTTCATGGTCACCATAGACTAGAATACAATTCCAGATTTTTTTTATTGAATGAGTTTAAATTCCTCCAGCTGCCATTGTGGGATTTGAACACATGTCCTCAGAGCATTAGCCTGGGTGTCTGGAATACTAGTCCAGTGACCACTATGCCACCATCTACCCCTACAGCACCCTGTAACATTAACGGGATTGAATACAGAATGTATCTGTACAAACACATTGCAGGGCACGGTATAAAAAAAAATGTTGTATTAAAAGAACTGTGAGTGGTGAATGCAATAATGTAAGTGACCTATGCAACTGAAATCACTATAATTTTTAAGCTGAGAACTTATAAAGCATTGTGGTGTTAAGTTAAACAGGGACTGCTGTTGCTATCATTTGGATCATGTCAGAAAGGGCCTGATGTAGCTATTCACTATATCACCATACAGTAACCTCTTGGCTTAGATTTTCCAGGCATAAATTTTATAGATATCTCTGAAAACAAAAGAAAAAATTAAAAGCTGCAAATTTTTAAGAACGGTTGAAAAAATAAACACTATTGTATTTGAAGAAGGGGGTTCAGCCACACTTTAAAAACTCTTATCCTGAGAACAGACTGAAGCAGCTGCTTGGGGTTTAGCACTAAAAAGGACCATCTTTTAAAAAAGGACAAATGTAATCTAACTACAAACTCATTCGTCTTGCCCGGAAAAAATAATTGCAATGCCAGCAGGAACAGTGAGGAGGATTACCTGTACATCAATAATATGGTAAATAAAGCCCACATTTCTTTAGAAGGGGATAATCTTGTCTGACTAATCTCTTCAATTTTTCTTAACAGCGATGTCTTAAGTGGACAGTGGTAAACCATATGATATGGCCAACGCAAACTGGAGGAACAGCACCTCATCTTCCGACTAGGCACTTTACAGCCTTCTGGGCTGAATATTGAATTCAACAACTTTAGATCTTAAACTCCCCCTCCCCCCATCCCCACCCCGTTTCTTTTCCCCTCCCACCCGCCTTTTTTTTAAATAATTTATATAGATTCTTCTTTCCCCACCTATTTCCATTATTTTTAAATCTAAAACTAAAACCTTTAGTCTTTCCACCCCACCCCCACTAGAGCTGTACTTTGAATATCCTGTTTTCCATTCTTAATTAGCACTTTTCTCAGACAAAGACCACCACCTTCAACACCTCTTTGACCCTTTTGTCTCTGACATCTTTTGATTATCTGCTCACACCACACCCTCAATGTGTCTCTTCCCCCCCACCCACCTTAAACCAATTTATATTTCTCCCTTGTTGAAACTATGCTTCAGTTCTGCCGAAGAGCCATGAGGGCTCGAAACGTTGACTGATTTCTTCTCCGCCGATGCTGCCAGACTTGCTGAGTTTTTCCAGGTAATTCTGTTTTTATTTTGATATGGTCTGCTTAGATTTCTAAAAATTCTTCAATAAAATTGCTCAAGTAAGGCCATCACTGAAACTGAATTTAACAGAAATTTAGTTAAAAATCTGCTTATCAATTCGTTGAATTAAAAAAAGCAGTAAGTGCTAGTCAGCAAAGAGAATTGGATATACACTCGTAAACAAACACTTGTCAGGGCTATGGGGAAACAGCACAGGAGTGGGGTTAATTGGATGGCTCATTCCAAGAGCTGCACAGGCACAATGAGCTGAATGGCCTCCTTCTATGCTGTATCGTTCCATAAGAGATGCTGGAGTGGAAGGGAGGAACCAAGTGTCCAAGGTTTTCTTGGGGCTCTGACTATTCCGACAGTAATGACTTGGATTCAGAAACCCACTGCAAGTTGGTTAAATTTATGGATGATACTAAGGATGGACAGTCAAATTTCATAAAGCAAGAGCAGACCTACAAAAGGAATTGGATAAAACTTGTAAATGAGCAGAACAGAAGCAGATGAAATTCAGCACAGACCAGTGTAAGCTATTGCAGATTGGAAAGTAAAATAGTCCTCAGTTATGCTGTGGACAGAATAAAATAAATAAAGATAATGTGGACAGGCACCAGAGGGTAAGAATAAATTTAGCGCTTAACATATTAAAACAATATACAAAGTCAATACTTAACTACACTACGAGAGCATTACAGTGTAAGGTGAAAGACATCATGCTAAAAATGTTGGAAAAACTCAGCAGGTCTAACAGCATCTGTGGAGAGAAGAACAGAGTTTTCTCTCCACAGAAGCTGTTAGACCTGTTGAGTTTTTCCAGCATTTTCTGTTTTTGTTTCAGATTTCCAGCATCCAGAGTATTTTGCTTTTATGCTAAAAGTGTTAGTGTCCTAGTGCCATTTTCTGTTTGTTTCCACTGCCCCACTCAAGACTATTCCAGGTATTTTTCACTTTGTGTGATCACGTGCTTCCTGTTTTCAGTACTGAACTTGCCTTTTATCATTTTGTATTTATCTCCCCTTGTCTTGCCATCATGGTTTAACTCGAAATCGTGCTCTGGACTTTGTTTTAATTCCTTAAATGCCGTTTATCCAGTATCATTTCTAGACTAAAGCTCCATTAGACAGAACTGATACCAGTGTTATGGCAATCAATCTGGAACAGTTTGAATTTGACAACGGTGAATTTACACAACACCCTGTCAAACAGCAGGGGTGTTGTGTGGGCAGATGTTCGCTATTCCAAATTTGCAAAGCCTTTCCTTTTTAATTATGCAAGAAAACCTAGAAAGGACCCTTGAAAAATAAACTATGACATCACTTTCATGCAGATTTAATTTTAATGTTACCCTTTAAATGCCCAAAATCTGGAAGAACATACAATAAAGAATGGAGTTTTGAAAATGACAGCCTTCAGTTTTGATCGCCAAAGTTTTAGCTAGCCATATGGCTGATCTGTTTATGTTTCGAATTCTACATTCCCATCTACCCTGGATAACCTTTGATTCTCTTGCCTAACAAGAATTTATCTACCTCTGCCTTAAAAATATTCAGTGACCGCGCCTCCAACATCTTCTGAGGCAGAGAGTTTAAAGTCACACAACCCTCTGAGAGAAAAAAATTCTCCTCATCTCTGTCCTATAAGGGCGATCTCTAATTTTAAAACAGTGCCTCTAGTTCTGGACTTACCCAAAAGAGGAAACATCCTTTCCACATCCACCTTGTTAAGACCATTCAGGATCTTATATGCTTCAATCAAGTCACCCCTCACTCTTCTCAACTCCAGAGGAAACAAGCCCAACCTGTCCAACCTATCCTCATAAGACAACCTGCTCATTCCAGGTATCAGTCTAGTCAACCTCGTCTGAACTTCTTCCAACACATTTTTACCCTTCTATAAATAAGGAAACCAAATCTGCACACAGTATTCAAGATGTGGTCTCACCAACGCCATGTATAACTGAAGTATAACATCCTTACTGTTACGTTCAATTTCTCTCGTAATAAAGGATAGCATTCCATTAGTCTCCTTGATTCATACTGTACCTGCATACTAACCTTTTGTGACTCGTGCACAAGAACACCTAGATCCCTCTGCACCTCAAAATTCTTCAGTCATTCTCCATTTAAGTAATACTCTGCTTTTTTATTCTTCCTGCCAAAGTGAACAACTTCCCATTTTCCCACATTACACTCCATCTGTCAGATTTTTGCCCACTCACTCAACCTATCTATATCCATCTGTAAACTCCTAATGTTTTCTTCACAACACACTTTCCTATCTGTTTGTGTCATCTGCAAATTTAGCTACCATGCCTTCACTCCCCTCATCTAAGTAAATTGTAAAAGTTGAGGCCCCAGCATAACCCCTGCTGGACTCCACTCACCACATCCTGCCAATCAGACAAAGACCCATTTATGCATACTCTGTTTTCTGCCAGCCAGCCAATTTTCTATCCAGGCTAATATGTTACCCCCTACACTTTGAACTTTTATTTTCCACCATAATCTTTGATGTGGCACCTTATCAAATGCCTTCTGGAAATCCAAGTACAGTATGCCTACAGGCTCCCCTCTACCCACTGCACATGTTACTCCTTCAAAAGAACTCCAATAAATTGGTTAAACACGATTTCCCTTTCACAAAACCATGCTGACTTTTCCCGATTACCTTGTGTTTTTCTTAAGTGCCCAGCTATAACTTCTTTAATGATTGACTCTAATACCTTCCCCACGACAAACGTCAAGCTAACTGGCCTATAGTTTCCTGTTTTCTGCCTCCCTCTGTTCTTGGATAGAGGGGTTATATTTGCTAATTTCTAGTCTGATGGAAACTTTCCAGAATCTAGCAAATGGAAAATTAGCACCAATGCATCTATTACCTATTTAGCCACCTCTTTTAAGACCCTAGGATGAAGTCCATCTGGACCTGAAGGCTTGTCAGCCCACAGCTCCATCAGTTTGCTCAGTCCTAAAGGACATTAGTGAACCAGATGGGTTTTTACGACAATCGACATTGGTTCATGGTCATCATTAGACTTTTGATTCCGGATTTTTTTATTGAATTCAAATTTCACCATCTGCCATTGTTGGATTCAAACCCAAGTCCCCGGAACATTACCTTTTGCCTCTGGAATATATGATTCCAGTGCCAATACCACTAAGCCACTGCCTCCCCATACTGTTACTGTTAAGGGGCCTGTAGACCACTCCCACTAGTGACTTCTTTCCCCTACTATTCCTTATCAATTTGTTTACTTTGTTATGAATGCCATGCGCATTCAGATAAAGAGCCTTTAGTTTAGTCTTTTTGTTATCTTTGTGATACCTAGTCTTGATTCTTTGTGTATTCTTAGGTTTTTCTCTCTGCCCCTTCCTGCCGTTCTCTGACCCTCATTTCCCATATTTCTATTTTCCTCTCTTACCTTGTCTCTACTCTTTGGTACACCACATCTTTCCACATTTGATCCCTTGCCCCCACTATTTAATTCTTGCCCCCACTATTTAATTTAAAGCCCTCCCTACTTCCCTAGTTATGCGGTTCGTATAGCTGACCCAGATGGTTCAGGTGTAAACCGTCCCAATGGTACAGTCCTCCCTTTGCCCAGTACTGGTGCCAGTGCCCCACAAACTGGAACCCACTTCTCCCATGCCTGTCTTTGAGCCACATATTCATCTCTCTAATTTTATGTACCATATGCCAAAGTGCATGCGGCTCAAGTAATAATTCAGAAATTATAACCTTTGAGGTTCTGCTTTTCAATTTGGTGCCTAGCTTCTCATACTCTCTATGCAGAACCTCTTTCCCAGTTCTACCTATGTTATTGGTACCTACATGGACCATGACAACTGGATTCTCCCCATCCCACTGCAAGTTCCTCTCCAGCCCTGAGCAGATGTCCCAAACCCTGGCACCGGGCAAGCAGCACAGTCATCTGGACTCTCTCTCTTTGCTAGAGAGAACAGTGTCAATCCCCCTCTCTATACTGTCCCCTACTACCACTACATTCCTTTACCACAGTGCCATGGTCAGTTTGCACATCCACCCTGTAGCCTCCACTCTCATCCAAATAAGCTGAGAGAATCTCAAACCTATTGGGCAATTGTAGAGGCTCACACTCCTGCCCTCTGTGTCCCCTGACTTGCCTCATTTGCAGTCACTCCCTCCTGTCCCTGACCACTGACAAAATCAGAAGACCCTATCCTAAGGGGTGTGACTGCCTCCTGGTACAAAGCATCCAGGTAACTTTTCCCCTCCCTGATGAGTCGCAGAGTCTGCAGCTCAGCCTCCAGCTCAATGACTCTGAGCCGAAGCTCCTCGAGCCACAAACACTTACTGTAGATGCGTTTGCCCTGGATCACAATGTTATCCAAGAGCTCCCACATGCTGCAGCCTTGACACATCACCTGTCCTGCCATCTTTAATATGTTTTAAAAAATTACTTAATTACATTAATCACTTATTTATGTTGCTTTTTTAATATATTTGATTAACTTTACTAATTGTGTACTATTTTAAACCTTAGGGATAGACTAGAACTTGCCCACTTACCAGATACTCACCAAACAGCTAGCTTCTTTCCCTATAGTAGACCAAGAACCAATTCATATCAGATGAGAAAGATAGAAAAAGAAAACGAACACCTCCTACCTCCAAATCCTCCTCTCACCAAACTCCAAGTCTTCACCCAGTTACCTCAGCTGCACTCTGCCTTGGCTGCATTAAAGAACCCTGAATTTATAGTAAACTGAATTGGGGCTACAGTAACCAGGTTCAACTAGTTAGCTAATTAACCACTGAGCTTCTACAGATGAACAATGTTAACTGAAAGAACTAAATAACATAATTTCCTGATAAGATAATGAAATGAAGTTTTTTCATCCCAATAGAAAACAACCACCTGTCAACTAAAAGCACATAGTTATCATTTGAGAAGCCTTGTCAGCTCTTTATCTCTTCTTGGGAAAGCAGATGCCATTTCAGGATTCCTGTCAATCTGGTCAGCTTCCAGGTGGGAATGAATTAACAAAATTATAATGATTTCCTGCCGTTAAATTTGGCCAGACCTCTGTGTTTTTGGAATGTCTGGATTTCCAACCCCAACCTCCACAGCTGCGATCCTCAGTCTACCAGTAAAAGGAGGCAAAGAACTGTATTCTTCATTCACTCATGTTGGAGCCTTTTTGCACATAATAGCAAGAGGTTAATCTACTTTAAGGGCATGTGGAAATAATATTGGTCAAAATGCCAGGAGATCTCCCCCCTCTTTCAATAGCTCCTTGGGATCTTTAGCATCCAACCAGAACATTATAACAGGCAGATGGGAGGAATGGAACCTCCATAAGGCCTAATAAATAGAAGCAGGAGTAGGCCATTCAGCCCATCAAGCCTGCTCCTCCATTCAATAAGAGCCTGACCTGATTGTGGCCTGAACTGCCACTGTTGCCTGTTAATCATAACCCTTGACCCCCTTGTCAGTCAAAAATCTGTGTAACTCAGCCTTGAATATAACCAATGACCCAGCCTCCACTGCTCACTGGACAGCAAAATTCCAAAGACTAACGAGCTCTGAGAGAAGAAATTCCTCCTCACCTCTGTCTTAAATGGGAGACCCCTAATTTTTAAACCAGCGCCCCCTAGTGCTAGTTCTAGATTTACCCACGTCCTCTAAGCATCTACTCTGTTCAGCCATGACGAGCTCAATTACCCACTGGAATTTCAGTACAAATTATGTACCAGAGTTTTGGAAGCTAGAAATTGAAGAAAAAGGTTGGTTATCTAAGTCTGTAATTTTAAGTACTGGAAGATTCTCTTTCTTCCTATCACCAATTCTCTACATACCATTCCTCCCCTGACATTGGTGCTTCCTTACTGACCAATGGACACTGGTCACCCAGTGTTACTAAGTTACTCAACCACATTGAGTGCGACATCTAAGCCCAGTCCTGCACTCATCAAACATTCACTCTTCTCATTGCTGGGTGGTGATCAGGAATGGAAGCCCTGTCTGATTTCCTCTTCTCTAATCCAGAACATGGAAATAAATTATAGTTCCCCTACCAGTCTGAGAACTAATCCATCATATTTCAGGGGAATAAACTGGGATCTTCCCAGTTTGAATAGATTGGAAACTCACTGAATAACTGACTGAGTCATAGAAAAACGTAGGATTTTCCCTTTTGCCTGAAGTGTTTATGATGTTGAAATGTATAATGTGGGACATATCATTCTAACCATTAACTATGATATAACTTTAAATTCAAAATGATTCTAGTTAATTACTGATATACAGGTGTAAGTTGGGATCTGCCTGTTAAAGGTGCTCTGTCCAGCATAACATGAATATCTGACTTACAAATGATCTATTTGAAATTTAGGGCGTGTACTCTTTTTTCTGAATTTTCAAAATTCAGGAGAATTGATAGCAATGTTGAACAATGAGTGTATTCACTTTCTGTTACCTATTACATATTTGAACCACAAGGTGGCACCATTAAGTAAATTCAAGATAATTCGTTGACAAGACGGTAACAAACCTAGGAACATTGGGAGTGATTTTAACCCATCATCCCAACCCATGGGACCAATTAAAATGCTGGTTTCCACACCTCAGCTAAAGTTATTCTCTACTGACTTTAATAGAGTAAAATTGGACAGACTGTAAAATCAATGTTTTACGCTAAGGGCTAATTAAGTTAAAATCGCCTTCTAACAGGATTAAACCATTTAATTCCTCAAGCCTGTTCTTAGGTCATGACTGAACTGTACCACTGCTCTATTTACCCACCTTTTCCCCAAGTCTCTGGATACCCTTACCTAACAAAATCTATCGATTCTCTTTACAGTTATTCCAGACCGGTTCTACTTAAAATCTAAACGCCCCACAAGCCTGACTCCCAATTTTAAAATTCCGCTTTAATCTTATTAACACATTTCTCAAATTCTGTGGTATTACCCCATAAGAAATCATCAACCAACATCAGGAGAGTGCCTGAAATATTCCCTTTAATAAAATATTGCAGGATCTGCCTTTAGTTGAACACAACCTATTCTCAGCAAAACAGGCCTCACCGAAAAATACCACCACCTGGAAGCATCATTCAGGCCATAAACGCATTTGTTTAGCTTCCATAGTTTTCCTTCTGCACCTTGTATGGTTTTGTTACTGAAAAATATAAAGTACCACCCTGCAGAAATATGGCTTTTATGATGATTGATCATGAATATGACAAGAGTTAAAAAGATTTTCAAGGTTACTTTTCCAGCTGTAGGCGAGTCCACTCTAACATCTGCACACCCAGTTGCTTTACAAAACCCCTAGCAATTAGGTCTGACAGCATCTGTGGAGAGAGAAACAGAGTTAACATTTCGACTCTGAAGAAGAGTCGTGCGGATCTGAAACGTTAACTCTGTTTCTCTCTCCACAGATGCTGTCAGACCCGCTGACTTTTTCCAACATTTTCTGTTTTTATTTCATATTTCCAGCATCTGCAGTATTTTGCTTTTGCCCTAACAATTAGCCTCGCTTTAGCTTTATAGGGTCACATGCCGTGAAAGAATAAAAAAAAGAACATGGTGGCATCCTTTAATACTTTTAAAGCTTTCGCCCTTCTCACTAATCTCTCCTATCCGTGTTGTATAGTCTTCAGCAACCACACCTATATCTTTTAGCAGGATTTTTAACTATGGGCAATTTGCTCATGCTACATGTCAATGAAAATTTCAGACAATTTGTTTTTTTTTCTCCGTCTGATTCTCAACACCTGATGCCATTAATACTTCTCTAATATTCTGATAAGAAACATCTGGTTTTTAAAGGGGGTACAATAACACCCTGAATGGGTAAGCTGTAGACCCACTGACTTTCCAAAAAATAATTCCCTTATCATGTTCCATGTCAAGTTTCACATGTGCCTTTTCATAGAATGTTTACTCAACAGCATTGGTATCTCACTAGGGACTACATCAGTGCTTTTAAAATGGCTTCCTCCAGGTATTGTATATGGAATTACAATTCTCTTTCATGACCTCAATGTGTTGTCATCACCAAACCTAATGAAAGTAGTACTTTAATATTCCATAACCTTGTATTAATCTTCACCACCTAGTGAATCAAGATAACATTTTAGCCAACCTGTTCCACATGCTGTGGAAGTGCAAGCACTATCTAGTCCTGCACAGTTAAAGGAGACTGTGGCTAATGCATTCAGCACTGGATTAATACTCCTTGTAACTGGTATAATTTGTTTGGATCCATCATCATCTTATCCTCTTCCTTAGAGTTCTGTCATTTGACATTATGCGGACCCTGCCACTCTACTTTGGGCAGTTCATTGCAGAATGATACTTTCAGTTGCAGCTAAAGCATCTATTAACTGTTCCTTGGATATTCCTGTGATTCATTCACTTATTGTTGCTATTCCAATTCTCTCTTTTGCTGTAATAACCAGGTCTGATAAAGATGATTTCATCCTCAATCTGCCTGCCCCTAATGTTGCATTGTATTGACAACTTTATCCAGTATCTGGACCATTTTGAAATCTAGCATTCATTGAGTCCTCTATTCTTTGTGTCACTGTATCATGTCTCATTTGTTCCACAAAGGATGAAGGAAATGATTGTTTTTCCAGAAATTTTCTTCAAGACAGCAAACATCTGATCCAGCAGGATCTTCTCTGAGAACCAATAGCCTATCCATATGAGACACCATAGAACAATCTAGCAATTCAAATGCTAGCACTGATCCAGAGATCCCCAAGTTGAATTTCATCAATCTTTTGTACAATCTGTTAAAGTCCATGGTATATTCTTCCATGGAATTGCCAGCAGTTTTCCAAAATCTATCAAAGTCTGGCTATGTCTCATATGCATTTAATAGAAGACTTTCCTTGTATATTTCATCTAAGAACTCTAATAGAAAGTTTAAAATTCATCACTATCTAACTGACAGGCCAACTGATGATTTCTGATTTGACTTCTTGTAGGAAGCGACAACACCAAGGCCATACCTTGTTTCCTTTTTGGTAGGCACACAATGCGTGTCCTCATTACCACTTCATCTTCCACTGGTCATAAGATGCAGACTCTGAGAACATCGGAGAGTAATCACACCCCAACCATTTACACTTGTTTTCTACCATTTTCCACAAAGGCTGGTAGGATTATAATTTTCTATGGCATCTTTTTTTCTTAGTTTCCAATCTTTACTTTTTGGGCAACTATCCCCTGATACCATGTTTTTAAAAATTCATTTACAGGATGTGGGCTTTGCTGGTTAGGCCAGCATTTATTTCCCATCCCTAATTGCCCTTGAGAAGGTGGTGGTGAGCTGTCTTCTTAAGCTGCTGCAGTCCTTGTGTTATAGGTAGGTACACTTAGGGAAGGTGGTGGTGTAGTGGTATTGTCACTGGGCTGGTAATCCAGAGACCCAGGTTAATGCTCTGGGGACCTGAGTTTGAATCCTGTCATGGCAGATGGTGGAATTTGAATTCAATAAAAATCTGGAATTAAAAGTCTAATGACCATGAAACAATTGTCATAAAAACCCATCTGGTTCACTAATGTCCTTTAAGGAAGGAAATCTGCTGACCTCACCTGGTCTGGCCTACATGTGACTCCATGGCCTCTGAATTGGCCTAGCAAGCCATTCAGCTGCATGTTATATTCCAGAAAGGCAGTTGGTGAAGGATAGAACAGCAACCAATCTTTATACGCTTTTATTTGCAGAGTTATACATTCCAGGCATACACTGCCTAACTCAACAATTACAGTTTCAACCTATGTTTATTTATGGGACCACGTGAATCCCCAATTAACGCCCAACACCTGGTTGTTGGAGGTCAATCATCTTAATCCCAGAATATCACTGCAACAGTGGCTCAGGGCAATGTCCTAGGCACAATCACCTTCGGCTGCTCCATCATAAGGTCAGAAGTGGGGATGTTTGCACATGATTGCACAATGTTCAGCACCATTTGCAACTGTTCAGATACTGAAAACGTCCATGCTCATGTGCAGCAAGACCTGAGCAACATTCAGCTTTGGGCTTATAAGTGGCAAGTAACATTTGTGGAAAATGTACAAGGCAATAACCATCTCTAACAAGAGATAATCCAGCCATCACACATTGTCCTTAAAAGGCATTACCACTGCTGAATCCCCACCACCAGGCCTGGTACGTTTTCCACAAATGTTACTTGCCACTTATAAGCCCAAGTCTGAGTGTTGTTCAGTTCTTGCTGCATATGGGCACGTATGAAACTTACTCTCCTTACCTCTTCTCCCAATTCTTTTATCTTCTTCCTTTTCAAATGTTTTGCAGTTCCTTTTCAAACAAAGTATAGTCTCTCTGTGTCAGCACTTTTGCCTCTGATTCAAAGGTTGAGGGCTGATGCTGTCTTGGGAGCTGCACTCATCCAGGCAAGTGGGGAATATTCCATCACACTCCTGCCTTGTGCCCTGTAGATGGTGGACAGGCTTTGGGGAGTCAGGAGATGAGTTACTCGCCTCAGAATTCCTACTCTCTGACTTGCTCTTGCAGCCAATGGTCCAGTTAAGTTTCTGGTCAATGGTAATCCTCAAGGATGTTGATTGTTGTGGGTTTGGAAGGTGCTGTCAAAGGAGCCTTGGTAAGTTTCTGCAGTGCACCTTGTAGATGGTACACACTGCTGCCACTGTGCATTGGTGGTGGAGGGAGCGAATGTTGCAGGTGGTGGATGGGGTGCCAATCAAGTGGGCTGCTTTGTCCTGGGTGATATCCAGGACATGGTGCTCAAGGTCCACTCTGAGACTTGAGCACAAAGATCAAGGCTGACACTCAGTTCTGTCGGAGGTGCTACCTTTTGGATGAGACATTAAACCCATCTGACCTCTCCAATGGACATAAAAGACCCCATGGCACTATTTTGAAGAAGGTTAGAGGCATTGTCTCTGGTGTCCTGCTTAATATTTATTGCTCAATTAGGTTATCTGGTCGTTATCACATTGGTCATTATCACATCTGGGTCATTATCATATTGCTGCTTGTGGGAGCTTGCTGTATGCAAATTCGTTGCTGCATTCCATACCTTACAACAGTAACTAAACTTCAAAAGTACTCCAGACCATAAAGTGATTTGGGATGTCCAGTGGTTATGAAAGGCGCTACATAAATGTAAGCCTTTATTTTCTCTCAATAGCCACCTTTGGTAAAGCATTTCATTTGCTAATCACTCTTTGCTAATCACTTTCACCTTCATTCTTGAAGTATTACAAAGTATTAACACAGAAACAAGCCATTCAGCCCAACAGGTCCATGCCGATGTTTATGGTTCACACAAACTTCCTCTTGCATCTCTTCATCTAACCCCATCAATATCTCTTTTTAATCTATCTCTCCTTGCTATTAATGGAAACAATCTTTCACTTCTTTTCCCTTTTGATTTCTTTCAGAGTTTCAGAAACCCCTATTGGAACCCCAATTTTACCTTCTCTGTTTCAGGAGATTGGAGAGTTCGGGGGTGCTGGGGGGGTGGGGGGGGGGGGGGGGGTGGTGGAAGTGGTGGTGGTGCGGGGGTCGGGAAATGGGCTTGGGGGTGTGGTGGCTCAGTACCAGCTGGGCAATGTCCCACAGCAGTGCTGGGGAGCCAATATGCATCGGATATATTCCAGGTGCCCTTGGGGCACAGAACATAGTTCTACAAAGTTGTTTTTTTCTGCACAAGAAACAATTTCTAAACCGTTTTTTCTTTAGTTGGCTGCCCAGCATTAGACGCAACCTCCAATTGGGACAGTCAATTTCTTGTGCAAATTCAATGTCACTTCCTTGTTGCTAAATAAAAATTAAAATCTTATGTTCCCCATTAGAACTTTTACTATCTGCACTACTGCCTTTGTAGTTCTATGTTTTTGCACTCTAGTAGATCTCTATCTTTCTCAACGCTGTTAATAATCTTCCTTTTTAGCGAAGACCTCCTTGAACTGCTCTTTCCCCAAAATGTACTATCTGAAATTTCTCTGCATTGTAGTGTTTCTACAATCTATTTGTCTTCTCCACTGACATTTATGTTTTCTTGCAATCTTTTGCATCCTTCTTCACAGGACATTTTGTGGTTTAATTATTTTTCCTTAGGTGTTACCCATTTTGCTTTTCAACAATTTTTCCATTGGTTGAGAAAGCAGGTGATCAGACCAAGATTCCTCTGCGACTCTAATCTGCAGCTCAGCTACCTCAAGAGGGAGTGAGACAGATGGTGAGTCATTATACACTCACGACAGGCTGCCACAATGGCCTGGCTCAAAAACTAATTGTCACACAGATGGTGGGTCAGCTCATGTGCCAGCCAGTGTTGTTAGCTGTATTATTTAACCCCCTCTGATTGTTCTGGCAAACCGTAGTTCAGAATTATTGTATTCAGTATGTAGTAATTCAATTCCCCATAATTATTTGTTGAATATGGCTGACTAGTAACTTCCATACAAGTAGTATAGGCCCACAAGCCATCACAAGTTCACAGGCAAGTTACACTGCTCTTTTCAGACCCATGTTAAATAAAATTGTAAAAAAAAAGAAAATTTAAGTGCCTTAAGTATAAGGTCATTATCATTAACACCTTGACATGGCATAGAAATCATAGCGCTAAGATAAAGCCTGCAATTGGGTGCAATTCCAGGGCAAATGAGTAACTTCAGTTTGTAAAATGTGAGGTGAGTGGACTGAAGAGTGGATTTAAAACACGAGAGAAATAGCCAGTGAGAATCAGCAGACACGAAAGTAAAAATTTGTCTTGCTTATGCACTCCTCCAAAAATAAGGAACAAATGTAAATAAATAGCAGCAACAAGGAAAATACGATGAGCTTAAATTATTCTGCAAGAATGGATTGGGTGTTGTTTGGTGACTGGTTTTCTTGGGGTAACTGTGTACGGTGAATGGTTGGCAGGATTGAATTCATCTGAGCTCAACTCCATTAGGGCTTAAGTTGCACTATTAATAAATAACCAATAGAGGTCAAGTTGTACTTAGTTATTAAGTAATACCATTTAACTTACTTTGCACAACAAATATAATGAACAGAAAGGTTTTTGCAGGTTATTACAGTATATTAAAAAGGGCTTTTTGGAGTTGTTCACGGAACCTACAATCAAATTGACTTAGACACTTTGAAAAAAATGATGCAGCAAATCATTAGCATTGTTGGAACTAAGGACCAATTCATTTTCATCAGAATCTCACACAGCGTTAGATGACTTTATCTAAGTGCTGAAAGGCATCTGCAACTGTTGCCTTAATCAACAAATTCTTTGCTATTAACGGCAACATTATATAGTGGCATGCATTCTTAAAGAGATTGGACTGTGCATAACTGGAATCCTTTGTGGAAAAAGGCAATCAGCACATAGTTGTACATTTCTTTCATTTCTTTTCACTAGAGATTCAAATCTGTAGTGTCATGGCGCTGAGGGAATGGGCTAACACATCTGGAAAAATGCCTCTGTCCAGAAAACTGAGCACAGTATGTCTGTGAAAAAATAATGGTCACTATTTACACAAAGGACCTGCAGGCAAAGGACTATTTTGCATACTTCAAAGTACAGAAAAAGATTGTAAATTTTCAGTCATAATATTAAATGAAATATTGCTTGGTTTGTACTGAATTAGCTGCGCTCAGTAGGTTGAGCAATTTAAGTCTCAGCACCACTGAGCAAGAGTGATCAAAATCATAGGGATCCCACTGTGTGTACTTTCTAGTGACTCTTGCGAGAGTGTGTCATGTGCCGACAGTAACTAAGGACAACAAATCTAGCACACCAACCTTCTGTGAGTAAAGCTTGTTGAACATGTTAGTTAGGCTAGAAATACCCTCTGCACAAGAGGTTGGATGGGATCCTGGAATCATGGGCAGAATTTTCCATTCGGCATGTGAATGCGAGCCCGACACGCTGGAACGTTAAATGATGTCGGGCGTGCATCCCGATGTCATCGCGAACTTGCACGATATTTCATTCGTTGGGCGTGCGCCAGAGTCGGCTGTGCGCCCGCTGATAATTGATAGGCCTATCAAGGCCATTAAACAGGTAATTAACCTGAATTTTACACTGCCCGTCCAACCCTATGGTTGGCGGGCAGGTGAAAAGGCCAAGCAGCCTTTACGTTTTTTAGGAAACCTCATCCACGAGCGGGATGAGGTTTCCAAAAGCTTTTACAAATTAAATAAAAACTTTGTTTGAGAAATAAAAACATGTCCCATCTCACGTGACACGGTCACATGAGGGGGCATGTTTCATTAAATTTTTATTGTATTTATTTATTTTTTAAAGAACGCTTCAATCTCCCTGGAGCAGCTCCGTGCCTCAGGGAGATTGAAGCGTTCTCTCGCGCTGGACCTGACTCTCCTGCCTCTCCCTGCCTGCACAGGTAGCGCTCAGCACTACCGCCCATGATCTTCACGTTTAATTGGCCCACCTGTGTGAAATTACGGTGTGGAGCCGATCGGGGGCGGTGGTCGGCTCCATGGCTGCCCCACCCGCTCCCACCAAACCCGCCCGACGAACAGAAAATCCTGGCCCATGTCAACTGGCAATTAGCTTTGAACACCAATGTTATATTTTACGTAGTGAAATAATTTCTTGTTCTGTTAAATATCTTTAGAGTGAATATATTCAAATGTGTATGCGTATCATTCACAAAGCATTAGGAACTCATGAGATCACATTTCATTTCACAGTTTCAGATAAACTTCTGGAGTTCATAGATACTTGGGTAAGGATTCCCGGAAAGGTGGGTGGTTGGGGGCGGCGGGGGGAGGGCGGGGGGGTGGGGGGGGGGGGAGGGGTGGTATTCATGTTAATAAACCCTAAACGATAAATTCGATTTTAATGGAATTAATAATGAATAATTAAACAGCAGAGAATCCAAATTCATACATTTCTGTATGGTAAATTGGAGTCCTGCCCTTGGGTACTTTTCTTTGCTCTAGTTTTATAGAATGCTTCTATCAGTTAATAGCCATTAGTAGCATTGGCAACTGGCACCAAAAGAATTGGAATACATAAGATCTAGAGTTAGTGTCAGGCTACAGTTGGATTTATTTTTTTCTCTAATTGGTTTCCAATGAAATCTCGTTCCAAATTTCTTGCTCCTTAGTAGTTATATGTTGGTAAAATTTCACCTTCACTGGTTTACTGAGGTGTTTCAAAACTTAATTCTTTTCTGTTAGGGTCTAGGATATTGAGCTAGCCCCAGCCCATTGGAAATCTAATTGCTCTGAGAAAGGTCTATTTTTGGATTTGCTGCTATTCTTCCTTTAGATGTCCTGGTTCCACTTGATTTGTTGCTCTATAAGAACTTAATCAATCATGTTCAGATGGACAACAATGGCTAACATTACTGTGCTCTGATTTGTTGTTTGCCGCAACTATGGAACATAGTTGAATTGAACTGGGAAATGACTCTCTTTGTGAGGGCTCCAGCTTAGGGTGAAGTTTGTGATTAACATTTAAGTAAGTTATAAAAGTCCCGAATGATTTTATTGTTTGGTAAAGCCTTATAGATCAGTCATTTTATTTTTTAGTTTGCAGTGTGAGATATTTAGGCCCGGATTTTCCGGCCCCACCATGGCAGGTCCCCCCACGATGGATTTGACGATCCGTTCAAATTTCCGTTGATTTGGTGGGACCGGAAGATCCCGCTGGCAGGAGGGGCTGGAAAATGCATCCTTAATGTTTGGGCAGAATAATTAATTAATACAGAAGTGGACATTCTCTTGCCCTTACTCACTGATGAGGAAGTTTGACCAGTGACATGTGATTTTATTTTATAGAAAGATGTTTATGTTAGATTTATTTTTATTTTTATTGAGAGACGTATGTAAAGGGCTAAGGCCCTTAGAAGATGTAATGGTTAAATGATGCCAAGCTTGCATTATGGACAGGGTAGAGACAAACTGAACTTCTTTATCCTCTCCCTGTCTACCTGTAAGCAGAGGTGTTTTGAAATCACTTTTAGAGTAGGCTGTTTCATTTTCCCCCCAAACCCTCAGTTTGTGTGGTCAAATTTTAAAGGTAATGTACCATGCAGCAAACACTTTGGAATTAACTCAGAAGGTTAGTTTATTTCACATTCAAACCCGGCTGGGGGAGGGGGTGGAATTGTTCGCAACCTCTCTCTCTCTCTCTCTCACACACACACACACACACACACATGCACACACAGAGTAAGGGCGGGGGGGGGGGGGGTGGTGGAAAAGAGGGAGGTTTTACAATGATGGATAACAACAAAAAGGGAACCATAGAAATGAGTTTTAGTTCACGTGATTTCCAAGTCTGGAAAAAGTCAAAGTCCAGTTTCCTTCATAGCGGAGTTCAGTCCAGATGAGTTCCTGGTTGGAGACAGCAACACAAAAATCCTTGAAACCAATGATGATCAGCATGATGGGCTTTCTGTGCTTAGCTTGCTTGGCAGGCTTCAGGAGTTGAGCCGGGAAATCTGCTGGTGTTCTTTCCGGTTGGTGCTAAAACAACAGACTGAGCTGTGAGGCTAGAAATATAATAGTAAAATACTCCAAAAGGCTAGAAACATGGAATCATGTGACATGGTCCATTAATGAGTTAACCGCAGCCTCGCAGGCAGTTTCTGTACTTCTGGCCAAAATCCATTGTTTCCCTTAGGAGCGAACTGGTGGCTGTTAACATCTCATCAGGTATAATGAGCTTCAATGCCTCTGTTTTTGTTATTGTCCCAGCTGGGGGTGCGTCAGTTTGTCTGTTAGTCATCTGGTTTCGTGATTATAATGTGGCCTTACAATGGGGTGTGAGATTCCACAAAGGTGACAGTGGAACTCTTTTGAGTTCTGTTGAAGGGTCATGAGGACCCGAAACGTCAACTCTTTTCTTCTCTGCCGATGCTGCCAGACCTGCTGAGTTTTTCCAGGTAATTCTGTTTTTGTTGTGGAACTCTTTTGTTCATGTAATCTCTGTTGGAAGCTTCCAGGACAGATGGCCAATCTTATGACTCATGTGACTTGTAGCAGCCATCGTGTGGTTCAGCAAAAGTTAAGGTATTAAAAATATACCCACACCATTTGAAAACCCACTACTTAATTTATGGAATCTTTCCAGAACATTTATCTGCATTCTCTTTCATAGGCCACAACTACCTAAACCCCAAATACTCCATACTAGTCCCATTTCACCAATAGGGCTTCATAGGGGGTATCACATATCCAGGTAGCCCCGACGATCCCCGAGTGCCCTGCCTTTGTCATTTCCTAGTTTCACTATGTGTTAATCTTTTAGTCACTGTTCTCTGCATAAAACAGTCCCCGGTGTCACAAATATGTGGCTGCGTTTGCTGCCATCGCCATGGGCAGAATTATCAGGTTGGCGGGTGGGAGCGATTGGCAGGTCCGGGAGTGGCCGGGGAATGGACTGCCTACCGTGATTGGCCCTCGACCGCGATTTCACACTGGCTGGCCAATTAGCGGCCAGCCAGTGTGAAGCACGTGCTAAAATGCTCAGCGCTGCTGGGGTGGGCCGGGAAGAGGATGGGCGAGCGCTGACAGAAAGCTCCCTGAAGGCAGAGAGCTGCATCAGGGAGCTGAAGACTTCAAAGGTATTAAATGAAGATTTTAAAATCAGAAAAAAATGTCCAAGAATCACAAACAGTTACCTGAACATATACATTATGAAAATTCTGTCCATAGACTTTTAATTTTTTATCCCTTGTGAAAGTTACTATTGAATCTGTTTTAATCACCCTTTCATTTAGTGCATTCCACATCATCATAATTGTATTTTTTATAATCCTTTTCTCTCCTCTGGTTCAATTACCAATCATAGGGGAGGCAATGGTGTAGTGGTATTGTGGCTGGACTAGTAATCCGGAGAACCAGGATAATGCTCTGGGGACCTGTGTTTGAATCCCGCCAAGGCAGGGAATTTGAATTCAATGGAAATCTGGAATTAAAAGTCTAATGATGACCATGAAACCATTGTCAATTGTTTGTAAAAACCTACCTTGTTCAGTAATGCCCTTTAGGGAAGGAAATCTGCCATCCTTGCCTGGTCTGGCTCCACATGTGGTTGACTCTTAAATGTCCTCTGAAATGGCAAACAACTCAGTTGTACCAAATTGCTACAAAGTCTCAAAAAAGGCACTGTGGGTGTACGTGCACCACAGGGACTGCAGTGGTTCAGGGAGGCAGCTCATCTTCTCAAGGGAAACTAGGGATGGGGAATAAATGCTGACCCAGTAAGCGAAGCCCACATCCCATGAAAGAATAAAAGAAAGCTTAAATCTATGTACTCTTTGAAGAGGGATTTCCTTGCCTCTTATTTGAAAATAAGTGTAGAAGTTTCTATAAGTGTAGAATGATTATTTTCAATAGATTTGAGGCAATTGTAAATGTATTTATTTTTAACATTTTAAAATATCACCCTTGCTCCCTGTGATAGGTAGCCATAGAGACTAATAATATTACCTTTGACTGGGATTTGAGCAATGTTGGTGATATCAAGCAAGGAAGATTGCTCCTGAGGATTTGCTATAAGACAAAAGGGCAACACTGAGACAATACATCATTGTTTTGCTCCCCAGGATGGCTATTGTTGAAACAGTTCACCAAGTGGCAACAGCACTTGCTGGAGTTTTTGTCTTTTTAATAACCCACTTCAGTTTAAACATCTCACCCTCTGCTCAATAAGGACAGCCAAACAGTTCCCTGATTTTTTTTAAAGAATGTCAAAATGTCTTTAGGGTGTAAGGTTACAAACCTGTTCTCTATAAATCTGTGACACAACCTTCCCTCTTGAATCTTGCCATTTCATCCATTCTGTTTTGTTTACCTGGAAGGATTTTGAAACACATCTGTTAGAAATGTCAAGTTAACTGATGGGATCCTTTTTTACAGGTTACTTTCTTTGTCTCTGTGGCAACTGCGGAATGACCTTTAGTCACAATGTCACCTGCTGCTGTCTGTTGCTCTTGATGAAAAGGGATTTTAGCCCATAGAATCTCTTGTAATAACAGGACCATGGAAGGCCGAAGAAGGAATTGTTGAGTTAAAGTAATGTTCATTATAAAAAGCTAGAATTTTCTTAAGATGTGTTGAATCTACTCTATATGCGCTGCCAGGCAACAACTTCATGATATTTGTATTAAACAGGTATGTGACAACTGAACGATGACAAACAGGAAGTGCAGATAAACATGCATTTCTTATAATATGGATAGAGTTTGATTTGGCTCTGCTCATCTTACTGAGTGTACAGTGTTATATTTGACAAACCAAAATATTTTAAAGACCTTAGGAGGAAAAAGGTTGGCTGTCCTCATCGGTCTTTCATCCTGTGACAGAAATAAATTTGGAATTACTGGCCCATTTGCATAATTATTGTTGAAGTGGGGGGAGACACTGACACAAAAAAATGATAGGCGCTGAAGAAAGTCATGTTTTTTACCTCCTTCCACTGCAATGCAGTGCTCCTAACTCAACTAACTACACAATTTTGAAAGAAGAGCCTTGTTACTCGAACAAATCAGAATCTCTCAATGCTATGGTGCAATCTGAAATGGAAACACCTCCTCTGTGTTCCTAGTTCTCACTATGCTGTCTAGTTGTTTTCTCTGACAAAGTGAAAGAGATAGCTGGTCCTAAAATCTCTAATATTGAGTCATATCTAGGTGAAAAACTAATAAAGAAAGAAAACAAAGCTACGCTCAGTGGGAGAAGGGTAGACATCTATGGAGAAGAGAACAAACAAGAGAGAGAGAGATGCATTTTGAAGGCAATGCAAAGTGCTTTAGGGAGACAATTTCAGAGGACAAAGGTGTGATGGCTGAATGATTAGCCCTGAATCCTGGAATGGAGGGAATGATGAACCAACAGTAATCTGGAGTCACAGAAGCAAACACTATGGCCTGAAATATAGAGTTTATTTAGTAATAGTGGGGAACTATGGAGGAATTTGATAATGAAAACAAGAATCTTGAAATTGGCTTGTTAGTTTCCAGAGATTCAATTGAGCCTTGAAAGATGGTGATGGAAGCACCCATATTATTAGACTATTAACTAATATCACAAAAATAGACTAATATAAAGACAAAAAGCAACAATCGGCTCTTTCCAATGTAATGACTTCACTTTCAGTGTTTTTACCTCTCTCCCTAATACTTGCTCTCCTTTATACCTGGTCTGTCTGATTCCTGAACTAATTGATCAGATACTAAAAATATTAAATATAGGGATACTTGATCTATATACTTAAAAGACTTGGGTTCTACTGATTCTCCCTCTGTTGATTATGATACTTGGATGTTACTTTTTAATTTCCTCTGTGTTTGACTTGGCTTTTTAAAAAATTAATTTATGGGATGTGGGCTTCGCTGATTGGGCCAGCATTTATTGCCTATCCCTAATTGCCCTTGAGAAGGTGGTGGTGAGCTGCCTTCTTGAACCGCTGCAGTCCACGTGGTGTAGGTACACCCACAGTGCTGTAGGGAAGGGAGTTCCAGGATTTTGACCCAGTGACCGTGATGGAACGGCGATATATTTCCAAGTCAGGATGTGGCTTGGAGGAGAACTTCCAGGTGATGGTGTTCCCATGTATCTGCTGCCCTTGTCCTTCTAGACAGTAGCGGTCATGGGTTTGGAAGGTGCTGTCTAAGGATCCTTGGTGAGTTTCTGCAGTGCATCTTGTAGATGGGACACGCTGCTGCCACTGTTTGCCGGTGGTGAAGGGAGTGAATGTTTGTGGAAGGGGTGCCAATCAAGCAGGCTGCTTTGTCCTGGATGGTGTCAAGCTTCTTGAGTGTTGTTGGGACTGCATTCATCCAGGCAAGTGGAGAGTATTCCATCACACGCCTGATTTGTGCCTTGACAGGCAATTGGTGAGTCAGGGGGCAAGTTACTTGCTGCAGGATTCCTAGCCTCTGACCTGCTCGCACAATCTTTACATCTGGCTTCCAATTTCCGAGTGCATTTTTTGAATCTCTGCTCTGTTTCCACTCCTTTTTATCTGGCCTTTAATCTCCTGGCGCACTTCTTGATTAATTTCTGGGCCAATTCTCAGCAAACTGTGCCAATACAATCAAACGAAAACTCCAGGCCCTAATTTAATCTTGAATAAAAAAAAAACTACTCTTGTGGAACTTTTCCTCTACTTCAAATTGATTAATTCAAATTGAAATATTTATAACCATAAATTATAAATTTAAATTGTGGGTTAAACTTAATTTCAACAGCAAACAATAATTGGAGGCATGATGTAAATTTGATTATGATTTTGACAGTATAATGCTATGTTAATATCAGCAGAGGTTATAGGAAATGAAATAACTGATAAAAATAAAGCAGGGGGAATGAAAATAGGAGCATATTAAATTACAGAGTATCAGGAATAAAATAGTAAAATTGGATGCAATTTTTAAAAGTGAAGAAATCAATGCAATAATGATCATTGAAATATGGCTGCAGACAGCATAGTATTGGCAGTTAGATCTTGCAGGCTACAATGTATTTAGACATGAGAGTAAAGGAGAAAGAGCTATCAGGGCAGCTGTGTTAATCAAAAATAACATAACGTCAAGAGCAAGAAAGAATATAACTGACAAATAGATAAAAACAGCATACACATGGATTGAAATAAAAGAGAGGAAGGGTTCAGCCACACAATTAGAGGCACCACAGACCACCAAATAGTGAAATTAAGCAAATGCAAGAAGAAATAAGTAGACAAGTATATGAAATTAGTATAAAAAACACAGAAAAGAATCATGGGGATAGAGGGAGCAATGTGGCGGATGAAAATGAAGGGTGGAATCTTGTGCCCTCCCCTATGGCAAGTTTGCTGGTGGTGAGGTTATTTAATCAGGCAAGAGGGTGGAGACCCTGTTGCCTTCCCACCTCCACCCCGATTAGGTCCGTGGGAAGAAGGCCCGTGAATGGCCTTCCCACCCCCCACCAATTGAGGCCCTGAAGTGGTAAATTAATGCCCAATTAAGGGCTTCATCTCGCTGCTGCTGGTATTAACTTGTTCAACCTTGACCACCCCTGGCCTTCACTAACCTGTGGCCCAGGATGCAGCAATAACACTAGGCCTTAGGTGGGTGTTCTATCAGCAGCAACTACCACCTCCTTGGATGCACTGTTCAATAGAGCTGCTGGCCCCTGATTGGCTGACAGCTCACAGCGGGCAGGATTTCAGCCCCTGGGGTCCTTGACCCCAAGAGAAGGCCTGCCGCTGGCCTGTCAAGTGTCTGAGTGGCGCAATGCGGTGGGCCTTCCACAACAGAGGCGATGTGAGGTTCTCACTGACTCTCTGAGACCTCCATCGCCTCCATAAGATTCTGCTTGAAGTTTCTACTGTGCATACAAAACTTACTTTATGGAAGAAACCCAACAAAGGAGGAAGTACTGTTCAACCTAATAATGAGAAATGAAACAGAGAAGGTTGCTGGTGAATATGGTTTAAAATATTGACTGAAAGAGGTATACATTGTAATAAAATATTAGACTGGAAGAAAAAAAAACATTGAGTGATTGAGGATGGAGTTAAGGAAGGTAAACTGGAGATAAAGGGTTAGAACAAAAGTGGACAATATTTGAAGGAGAGCTCGGTGGAGTTCAGGGGAAATATATCTCACTAAATAATAACTAACTAGCCAAGAATGAGATGCCATGGATAAATAACAAGACAAGGCTAACATTGAATCTAAAGGAAAGAGTACATGTAAAGCACATATACAATAATGGAGTGTGTGTGAAAGGAAATGTGATCAGCTAAGAACAGAGGTTAAAAAGACAATTAGGAAAGAAAACAGCAAATTAAAATATCAAAGACTATAAACAGAAATGGTAATGTATTCAATCAGCACATAACTAACAATTGGAGAATTAAAATATAGAGAAGGCCACTAAGGGATGAACAAGAAGATTATACAAATTGGAAGGGATTCTGAATTGATACTGGTCTCAGTTTTAACTGAAGTATCTGACAGTTAATGACAGTAGTAGAAGAAGTCAAGAGGGTTGCACCCTTTTCTCCTGTAGTATAAAATGTTGTGACCATTTGAAATTTGGCATTCTTGCATTTGTCCTTTTGAGTGCAAGATGGAAAGTTTTGGCAACATGTCTCTCATTTCAGCAATATCTAAGCGCGATAGAAAGTAGTTAAACGTAAATAGAATAAGACCCTGTGTCCAGATGGATTGCGCTCAAAGAATTACAAAAGAAACTGGGTAGGAGATAGTAGAAGCAGTTTCTATTTTAGCAGGGTGATTGAGACTGGTGCAGTCTGAAGAGGACCCTGATCCTCAAGTAAGAGTAAGGCCCTTTAATAACCTTGCCTTTAACAGGTAATTATAACTGGAATGGGGAAGACTTAGCTGAACATTAAAGGGTGAGGTCAAAGAGAATGGAAAAAAGGCTGAGATTTTTAGGACGATTGTTTGTAGGAGAAAGGAGGCCCTGAGATGATAATACTATGTATAAAAATGTAATTGAAAAGAGAACAGATCCAGGGGACTGTCAAATAACAAATGTAATTCCTATCTTCAAAAAGGGAGAAAGAACAAATCCAGGAAAATATAGATCAGCTGGCTTAATGTCAGTGATAAGAATTATACTACAATGTTTGTTAGCAGATCAAGGGGTAGAGTTTCTAGTAGTTTGCATTAGCATTATCAGTGCAAGGTAGGCGAAATCAGCCAAAACGTTGGGGAATTTTAAAATAAGTTATGTCAAGAATAAATCTAGTTTCTGTGGTCTTTAACTCTGGTTCAAAAATCATTGTCCCAGCGCTGACACAGCCCACAAAACTGCAATGTCCTCAGGCTGAGATCATGAGGATGACGAGTTTCCACCAATTTGCAATGATTTAAGGAGGCCTTTTAAATTGGACTTGTTTTCTTACATGTGCAGGCACTAGTATGCATATTTAAAAGTTTTTACATATGAAAAACTACTTAATTTACGAAGAAACTGACTGGTGTACATCAATTAACCAGTGAATAGTTCAGTAGTTTTATTTAAATTTGTTTTCAGTGGTTTATAATCAGTTTATTCACAAGTGGTAGACTTGACGTGTTTATTAAAAGTGCTTATTTTTTATGATAAACCCATTTTCAAGGTGTATAAATAATATCGCATCAGGTTAATACTTAAACACATCAGTTAATATTTTTAATGCAATAAAACATTATGTTCTATTATATTGCCTGATTTTGTTGGTTCATAAAAGATTTTAACATTGTGATTATGGAAATGAGAGAAGTAGCCAAGCGCAATGCAATGGCTGGGGTATGGATGGACTTTCAACTGGCCCTCATTAAGATGCTACGTAAGATTCATGGCAACAGTCAGGGCACATAAAGTCAGGGGCAAAGGAGCAGAATGGATTGAAAAACTACAATGAAACAGAAAACTGGAGAAGGGGAGTTTCTTGGACGGCAGAAAATAGGAAGTTGTATCGTGCACTGATCTTTGCTGAGACCATTGTTATTGACCATATACATAAAATACTTAGGCTTAGAAATTCTGTCAAAAATTGGAGATAGTATGAAGTTGAGGCTATTTCTAATCATAGCATAAGAAACAGGACAGGAATAGGTAATTTGGCCCTTCAAACCTGCTCTGTCATTCAGTAAAACCATGGCTGATGTTCTATCTCAATGCCACCTTCCCACACCATACCCATATTCCTTAATTCCCTTAGTACCCAAAAACCTATTGATTTCTGTCTGGAATATACTCACAACTGAGCATCCACAGCTCTCTGGGGCAGAGAATTCTGACTGAAGAAATTTCTCCTTGTCTCAGTCCTAAATGTCTGACCCCTTCTTCTGAGAGCATAGTCCCTAATTCTAGACTCTCCAACCAGGGTCATCCTGATATAAACTTGCTTTATTTATTTAATTTGTTTAATTTATTTAATTAAAACTAGAGTCTCCTTTTTAAATTGCTCCTGTTCCTGCTCTTTTGCTCTGTTCCTTATTTTGTTGTATATATTGGATCATTTATTTTATTATTCACTTAAAATCCGACGTATAAATAAACGAGTTAATTTAATGCAAGTTTGGAACCTTTCAATGTTAGTTCCCTCTATTTAGTTAATTTTACTTTTATCCCCCAGGATCTGATCAATTAATTAAATACTAAACCTAATGATATTATAAATTATACCCTTGATTTCGTTACAAAATAAATTAATCACTTAGCTGTAGTTCCTTGGCTCCACCACTTCTCTGAAGTAACTTTCAAATTTTTTTCAGAATCTTCCTTGTGTCACAGAATGACCTCTCACATTTTACAGCTTCTCTTAGCCATTTTTTTTCATATTTTACAGCCTCCTTTGGAGGACTGCACCTAAATACTGGAAGGCAAACTGGCTTGGAGAGTGGATGGAGAAATGAGAAATGAACTTCATTATATAGCAAAGCACATGTAACAAGGTTTATTTTGATAAGAGGAATAAAGAAAGCACTTATTGCTTGGAAGGTAAGAAACTAAATTGGTTTGCAGAGCAAAGAAATGCTGGAATTCAGATGCATTAATCACTAAAAGCAGCACCAGTAGGTTGATGAGGTCATAAAGAGTGCAAAGTACTGGGGCTCATTTCTAGAGGAACAGAATATAAAAGAAAGGGATGTTGTGTTAAATTCATATAGAAGCATGATTAGATCACACTTGGAGTACTGTGCAATATTCTGATCTCAATATTACATAAAGGACATTGAAGTGCTGGAGAAAGTGCAGAAAGGATTTACAACACTATTACCAGATTTGAGAAGATGCAACTGATAAGAAAGATTGAGCAGGCTGGCACTCATTTTTCTCAAAAAGGGAGGACCTGGAGCAGACCAGATAGAGGTCTTAAAAATTATGAAGGAATTTGAGCAGGTGTATGGGGGAAACTGTTCCCTCTTGTACATGAGTCAAGAGCATAAGGGAAATAAATAAGATAGTCACTAATAGATCACAATTTAAGTACCTGGGAAGCATCTTGTCAGAAGATGGTTACTGCCATAAAGAAATCAGAGTGAGAATAGTAATTCTACAAATATAAAGTATAACTCAGCATAGGAGTGAATCGAGCTGTTAAGAAAACAATTATCAAGAGTGTAATTTGGAGTCTCTTGTTGTATGGCCTGAAACATAGGCCTTGAGAAATGTGGGCATCTGGAGACTAGAAAGTTGTGTGAAATGTGGTTCTAGAGGAGGATGGAGCAGGTCAATTTGAGTAAACACAAGAGCAATGAAGAAGTTCTCAGCATGATGGAGGAGGAAAGATCACTGGTGACTATCATCAAGAAAAAAACAAGGTTGGATTGGCCATATTCTAAGGCATGAGGACCTGCTGAAGGAGATGATTGAAGGGTGATTAGAGGGGTGTAAACCAAGAGAAAGAAAGAGAATGATGATGCTAGACAACTTGAAATTAAAAATGGGAGGACCCTGAAAGCAGCTGAAGAGGAAAGCGGAAGACAACGAGGCGTGGAGAAATAGACAGCAGACCTGCCCTTAGATAGGTCACCATTGCTACTACTAATAGATCAAATGGACAACTTAGATGGAACTTCTTTGCACAGAGAATGATGAGCATGTGGAGCAGACAGCATTTTGTGCATGTGTAATGAGGAAATAGAGGGATATATGTTCAGAGCAGGGTGAGTTAATTTGACCGGAGGCAGCTCATTTGGATTGTAAACACTGAACTGGTTGAATGTCCTGTTTCTGCATTATTTAGGGGAGAAATTTATTCACAGAGCGCGACTTCTACACTATTCATACTGGTGGCGCTACCTCCCATGGGAAATTGATGCATGTCTACATAACACTGCTATATGCAAACAAATTTCACCCTTGTATATGTAGAATTTATGGCCTCAAAGGCCAGATTACATACAGCTGAACCTTAGCTTCAGAATTATGCATTGTGCATTAAAAGTACAATATCCTGTTTTTATAAAACTACATATCCTCTGACTAATATAAGCAAGTCTCATATTTATTAAACATTCTGCCAACCTGCATACAGTTTCAATGTTTCAGTAATGAAAATGGATAATAAAGAACCTCATCACGTCTTGAAGAAATAATCTCAGGCAGAACTAGAATTCACACCAGAGAATGCTAATACATAAGCAAAACACTGTGGATGCTGGAAATCTGAAATGAAAACAGAAATTGCTGGAAATACTCAGCAGGTCTGATAGCATCTGCAGAGAAAGAAACAGAGTTAATGGGTGGAATTTTCCCAGAATTGCACTAAGTGTGGTAGCGGACGGTTAAAATGGAGTCCTACCTGCCGATGAAATGGCAGATTTTCTCGCTGTATCTTCCTGAACCCGAGCCCACCTCATTATTTATTCACTCCTGTGAAACATGCCGTTTCCAAGGTGGGTGGGCTCACATTCGCCTGCTGGCCATCACCCCGCTGCTGCATCACACCGGCCGCCATCTTAAAAAGGCAGCCGCCAGCAAAGGGCTCATCGCCACCAGCTCACCACCGCTGCCTGGGAGACATGGCCAGCAAAGGGAAAGAGACTGCAGCCCCCCGCTTCAATGACAGGTCCCTCGAACGACTGCTGGATGCTGTGGAGGCCCGCCGGGATGTGCTTTATCCCCACTCTGGCCACAGGATGGGCAGCAATGTCACCAACCCGGCTTGGGAGGCCGTGGCAGCGGTGGTCAGCGTGAATGCCCTGCAGAGGAGAACAGCCACCCAGTGCCACAAAAGGATGAAGCATCTCCTCCATTCCGCCAGAAAAAGTCTTTTCATCACTTCCAATTCATAGGGCAGGATTTTATGGTCCCATTTCGGCGGGGACGGGGCCGTAAAATGTGGCGAGACATTCTAAACTTCATTGACTTCAGCGGGAACGTAAAATCCCACTGCCGTAAAATTCTGCCCATACACTCACAAACCCATCATACATCCACAGGGCCCTCTGTCACTTCCAGTGCAAGGAACATCACCATTCACTCTTTCACAAACACCGTCATTGTCCTCATTCCATCCATGGGACCACTTGCCACCCACACAGGACAGGCATATTTATCATCTGGCCCGGCAGGCATCCTAATAACCTCTCCCCATCTCTATCCATGCAGAACAAACTGGCTCACAACGGGAGGGAAAGGTCGCATACAGGTGGAGGAATGCCGGAATTCAAAGCTCTGATGGAATTCAAAATCACTCAGATGTGAAACCTTTCTGCACAAGATAAAAGGCAGGTGTCTCTAGGGCCTCTTCCCTGTGCTCTGAGCAGCCTTCATACCACAGTGATGGTCCAGCCTCACACTCCCTGGAAACATTACTGATGCCTGCACCTCGGCAGTGTTTGTCATTGCTGCCAGAATGTATTGGGAAGGCGCCACAGAGCTCCCTCATTCTCTCTGTGTGCTCTCAGCACCTTTAAGGTGGGGCTGACCCCCATCACACCAACATCTGTGATCAGTGATGCTGTGCACCAGCTCCTGAAGGGCTGAGGTGCTGAAGGCAGGCACAGCATCAAGTGTGTCTCAAGTTTCATGGTTGTGTCTCTGAGATGGCCCTGATCATGGACAGCAAGTGAGCTGCCCTTAGCCAGGCAGGAGTCAAACATTCTCAGAGGCTATGTGAAAATCTATGGAGTATCCTCACTGTATGTTGTCATCATCCTCCTGCGATTGAGCGACTATTAGGGCCTCCACTGCATCTCCATGACAGGAGCATTCTCACAGAGGGTATTGGTGCTGCCATAAGCCACACTGGAGTCAAACGTTCACAACTGCAATGTGAAGATCTACAGGGACACCTCACTGCATGTCATCATCTTTCTCCACAAATCTGGCAGCTATGAGGGCCTCCCAAGTGTGCCTGCCTCATCTAGCCAATGCAAGAGCCTCATCCCCACCATCATCACCACCAAGGACCCCCTCACCCTTGTCCCCGTCAGTGTCCTCCTCATCGGAGGAGACATGCAGTTCCTCCAGCTCCTCCTCAGCCAGCTCCCCAACCCGTTGCAGCGCCAGGTTGTAAAGGGTGCAGCAGACGACGATGATGCATGACACCCTTTGTGGACTGTATTGCAGGCTCTACCAGACCGCTCCAGGCACTGGAACTGCATCTTCAGTATCCCAATGGTGTGTTCCACCAAATTGAGCTGCTGCATGAGCCTCATTATACCGTCGCTCTGTTGCAGTCTGAGGCACCGCACGGGTGTCATCAGCCATGGCGTCTGCAGGTAGCCTTTGTCCCCGAGGAGCCAACCCTGCAGCCTCTGTGGACCCTGGAAGACTGCAAGGATCTGCGAGTGACTCAGGATGTAGGTGTTGTGCACACTCCCTGGAAACTGTGCGCATACCTGCAGGATGCGTTTCTGGTGGTTGCATACCAGCTGCATGTTCAGTCAGTGGAAGCCCTTGCGGTTGATGAAGTCCACCGAGTGTAGCGATGGGGACCTGAGCACCACATGAGTGCAGTCAATCACACCCTGCACCTGTGGGAATCCCGAGATCTGGGTGAATCCAATGGCCCTTGCATCCTGGCTGTCCCGGTCCCGGGTGAAATGCAGAAAGTTGTGTGCCATGTAGAAGATGGCATCTGTCACCTCATGGATGCATTTGTGGGTGGCAGCCTGTGAAATCCCACAGAGGTCACCCATGGGAGCCCTGAAAGGAGCCACTGGCATAGAAATTGAGCGCCTCGGTCACTTTTACAGCCACTGGCAATGGATGCCCTCCATGACCCCTTGGTGCCAAGTCCTGTAGTAAGTGGCAGATGTGAGCCACCAGGTCTCTAGACATGTGCAGTCATCGGCGACATTTGTCCTCAGTCATCTGCAGGAATGGCAGACAGTGGCTATTGACCCTGGATGTCGCTAGGCGCTGACCAGCTACGGCTCACTGTCGCTCTTGGGCAGCATGTGTGGGAGCCCCTTCTTAATAAGGTTGCTGCTCCTGCCTTTGTGCAGCCAGGAGCCTCAGTCACTCTCTCCTGTGTCTTCCAAGGTCTCTGTAGCCATCAGACATACAGCTAGGTCACCAGGATCCATGATTGTGATGTTGTCCTCCTGCAGCATGAAAGAGAGAGAGACGTGGTTATCATGGCTGTACTTAGCGCCTTTCCTGGCCCTGTTTGACTGCCCCTTAACGCTTCCCAGAGAGTGCTGGTCATCCCTCGGTTGGCCAGAGATGAGTGCGCTGCATGGCTGCCCTGTCAACCTGCGACATGGGGGACACTGGTCCAAACCAGGATGCTGAGATTGCAAGGGGCTGTGGGCACCTCCAGCAGTGACTGCTACATGGCCAGCATTGGCGAGGAGATTGTACAACGTGTGCAGTCCAACTGCTCCGAGGTCCAGTAAAGTGATGGCGGACTTGAAGCCTGTGCCGGGTGGGGTGTGGGAGGGGGGTAAGTTATAAGCGCTTAGTGGCGCTTTGGTGCTTCCGTGTTGCTTGTATGGGTGGGCAGGCTAGGAGCCTGATCCCAATCATATCACTGTGGCTGTGCCTGATCTGTCTCAGTTGCTGAGGTATGGTCAGTTTATACAGGTGTCCCTAAGGCATGGCCACTTCCCTCACTTACCCTGCCCACAACCTCAATTGCCTGTGCGCAGGATGCAGCGCTAGGGCACTTGCTCCCATACACCCCCCACCCCTCAGCAGTCGCCTGCAGGGTCAGACATCAGTTTCCCCCACCCCCTGGCGCACCTGAGGCCTGTAAACAATGGGTGAGTTGTGGAGAACGCTGCTGCTCACTCACCTCAGTTCCCCCAAAGTGAAGGCCGCCAAGTGCACGTTGCCTGCGTACTGTTGTGAAACACGTCGGTGTGCTTTCCCGCCGACATGGATGGCCGATAGAGTGGGCTTCCAAGATCCTGGCGGGATGGCCTTTTAATTATATGCTGATGTATTACAACTAGCTCCCCACCGACTGATGGCGGGAAACGTGACCCGCTGTCAGCAGGCTGAGTGGAAGATTGCGACCTGCCTTCACGCTGAAGTGAAGTGGGTCCTGCCATATTTTCCACCTATAGCATTGTCACCTATCACACCCACCGCCAGCGAGCTCAGAAAGTTTCGGCTAATGTTTCAGGTCAATGACCTTTCATCAGGACTCATTTTATCAGAGAATGGTTTGACCATCTTTTAAATAATTTTTAAAGAAATCTTAGCATTTAGGTTTTGCATACAGAAACACACTCTCAGTAATATTAGGAAGCAGTTTGATTCAGAGTGGGACTCCTATGCGAGGAAAAGGCACTGTGTACACTATGTATCTTAATATCAGCCCTTGACTTCACTACCAGGCAAAACACACTATAGCTTGTAGCATTTTTTTTTTGCATTATGACTCTTAAAACTGTCTACAGACTATAGTACTTTTAGCACTGCACATTTCTGACCCAATTTTCTTTGAAGGGAATCCATGTTTCTAGGGTAGTGATGGCCTTGTAGCTATATCTGTGAACTATTTTTGTTCAAATCAGTGTCAAACATCAAAAAGGCTATAAAGACTGTTCCTCTGTTACCAACAGTCCCCTGAATTGTCTTACTATATGTAAAAAGGACCTAATAAATGATAAAACCTAGATAAATCTTAAATTGGAACAAAAATCTATTTCAAACTTGTAGCTTTTTTTTAGTTAGTTTAATTTTGGATCATTTTTATTGTGCTCCGTGTCACATAGTTGTGCAACCCAGAAGGGTTTGTTTTGTGCTCTCAGTGACCGTTAGTCGTTTATTCTGCAACTCTGCCAACACACATTCTGTAAATTCCCCAACTGTTACATCATTCACTGCAGAGATTGGCTGTCTTCAGTTTGTGCAATATTATTTAAAAAGTTAATGTTGAAATGCCAACAACTGCAAAGCAAAAAGATTCCGTGAACGGCAGATTGCATTTGCAGATAAGAAAGCAGGTTATCAGGCAAACATTGCCGCATCATGTTTTTTCCCTTCAACTAAATAACAAGAAAGCTGCATAACTCAAATGGCTTAGTTCGTGGCTAAGTTTGTGTTTCTTTTATCTTTTGGAAGCTTTGGGCGGGAGCATCCCAGATTTGCACTAAGTGCGGTGGTGGGCGGCCGCAATGGCGGGTTTTCGCATTGTATCATCCCAATCCTGCCTCATTAATCATGCATTCCTGGGAAACAGGCTGTTTCGCTGGCGGGCGGCCTCCGATTCACCCGTCACACTGTCACCTCTCTGCTTCCTCATGTTGGGCGCCATATTTAAAGTGCAGCCGTGCACACACCTCTCAGTGCTTCCAGCCTTGGACTGCTGTACAGAAGACATGACCCCTGAAAGGCATGAAGACTGCATCCCCCCGATTCAGTGACACATCCCTGGGGCGTCTTCTGGGGATGTCTTCTGGACACCATTGGAGCCTGCCACAATGTCCTCTACCCCCACTCTGGCTGCAGAAGGCCCATCAGAGTCATCACTCCAGCTTGGGAGGCGGTGGCAGTGGTGATCAGTGCCAGAAGAGGTTCACCATCCAGTGCAGAAAGAGGATGAATGACCTCATTCGTGCCGCCAGGGTAAGGCAACCATCTCACCCATCTAAACTCACACACTCAAGCCCATCACATATTCACTAGCATCTCACTCACTGCCAGCTCAAGAGACATCACCACTCACTTTCTCACATGCGCCCTCACATCTCCATCTGGACTCATCTCCTCTGGAGACTGCCTCCTCAGCCCTCACCCTCTTGAGGCCACCTGCACAGATCAGCATGTGACCCCACACATCACCCTGGGATACCCCACTTCCCCAGTACAGCCCTTGCCTTGCAGCCTCTTCCTTTGCCTGAGGGCATTTCACCCCCTCCCCCAAGCAGGCCCTAACCTTGCAGCCATTGAAAAGCTACCCCCGCCTTATGGCTGGCCTGGTAGGTAGAGACAGGCCCCGGGTCCCTCTGTTGCATCGCCTGCAAAGCCTGACGCTGATGATCTCGAGTGCAGCCCGAAACAAACCTCAAAGTCCCAAGCGAAGTGCAGTTTTCCAGGTGCACGTCGATTATGTTCAGTTGTGAAACAGGTCGGCGTGCAAGTGCCCGGATGATCCAATAGGGGGGGCTGATTCTGGTGAGCGGGGCTTATAATGATATTCAGATGTATTACAATGAAGCTCCGACGTGTGGTGGCGGGAAACGTGGCCGCCATTGACAGGCAGAGTGGATGATTGCAAACTGATTTCATGACGTCGTGAAACCAATTTTTGGCCTTCCCGCCATATTGTCTGCTCACACCTGCCATGATGCCCAACGCCCACGGGCATGGAAAATTCCACCCTTTGAAAAGAAATTCCTGTCAAACTTAAGCTACTGATAGTGTTATAAGACACTGAGCTACACAAGTTACACACAGAGCCCTCTTATACATTCTGCTAATTTGCAATTTTGGGCATAAATTGTGCTGACGAATTAATCCTGTCTTGGATACTAATTACAGTGCTCTACTTTCACTTTTTTACTCATCTAGATATGCCATTGTATGTCTGCCAATCTTGTGCCTGTGCAAATAATCTGAAGTGGTAAATATAGCACTACTCTTGTATATTTATATAGCAATTGCAGGCAGTTGTCCATTATATTATTATATTATTAACACTATATTTTTGTTGTATAAACTTCCATTTGTGCTGGGGATGTCACATAGCCTTCCCTTTTAGACAGTATAGAGTGGAGTTACACACAATTAACAAAGCAATTTAGATCACCGTGTTTTGATCTGCTGAGTGAAAGGAGGATTTAGTATTGACACCGAATAGATTTCGCAACACCACCATTGCATTACTGGTAATCTTAAAGACATTGGTGCAGACACTACGGCCTTTGGTAAAGTACCAGTATCAAAATAAATCTTTCGAATCACTGCAGCAATATTCTACTCGGGAGCAGATTCTGGAGGCAACTGACTGATCCATGCGCCACACAATTTCACTGATTTAAGCAGTTTTTTTTACAATAAACAGGGGCTCCATATTCAGTTGGTACCCTATACACGTCCACATCATTGAGAGATACCTGGCAATTTGTCTTGTTTGATTCCTGCTGTGGCTTTTTCTTTTTCTCATAGTTTTCCTTGTGTAGTTTATGTGAGAATGAAACATTGGGCAGAATTTTCTGCCTGTTGGGCGGGCGGGCCTGGCCCAATCTCCGGCGGGCGGGGAGCCGATCCCCACCGGAGAAGCGGGGCCCGCCGCCATTTTACGTGGGCGGGCCAATTAAGGCCCACCCAGCGTGACATCCGGCGGGAAGTGCTATGCGCTTCCTGTGCAGGCCGGGGGGGTGGGATTCCCCAAAAGCGAGAGTGCGCTCTTTCGTGCATGCGCACAAAAAAGTGCACAGCTCCCTGAGGCTCAGTGCTGCCTCAGGAAGATCGCTTACACTTTAAAAAATATTAAAAATAGAAAAAAAAAACTCCCTAACATGTCACCCTCATGTGACAATGTCACATGAGATGGGACATGTTCATAATTAACATAATAACTTTATTACAAATTTTAAAACCCTACATGAAACCTCATCCCGCCGCTGGATGAGGTTTCATGTTTTATCTATTTGCCGCCAGGGCTCCTGGCCTACCCGCCAACCTTAAGGTTGGACGAGCAGGTCCTTTAATTGTTTAAATGGTCCTGTCAATGGTCTCAATTGGCCATTGACAGGTCGGCGGGCACACAGCTGATTTTGCTGTGCCCCCACCTTCCTGAAAATTTAAATGGGGCGGAATGACGTCGGGGGTTCCGCCTGACATCATCCCGCGTCATTTTACACGTCGGTGAGCGGGCCCCACCCCCTGCTCGCCGATGGCAAAATTCTGCCCATTGTCTTGTTTGTTGATGTTCTGTGTGGCTTCTGGGTACCTGATAATCCTTTATGATTCCTTTCACAATGTTTCAGGTGATCTAAGTTTTATGACAAGTGAACACAGTCTAATATAATAAAAGTTTCAATAGGGATATGAATGCACTGAAGCAAAAAAACTTCAACACTTCTATATAAATACAAAGAACATTAACCTCCGCTGCCCGGGATTGGACACCGACCGCGAATTCACGCTGGCTGGCCAATTAACGGTAGTCAGTGTGAAAGGCACGCTGAAACGTTCAGACTGCTGGGTGAGGGTGGGAGGAGGGCGAGCGTGGAAGTCTGCACATGTGCGGGGGAGTGCGCTGAAAACTCCCCGAGGGCACAGAGCTGCCTCAGCGAACTGAAGAATTGTACAAAGGAAAATAAAGATTTTAGAAATGATATGAACATGTCCCCACATGTGACTCAGTCACATGAAGAGGGACATGTTTAAAATGGAGTGGAAAAATGGTTTCCGTTTTTTAATTTACCGTTGGAAACCTCATCCCACCTGTGGATGAGGTTTTGTAAAAAATGCAAAGGCTGCCTGGCCTATTCACCCTCCCGCCAACCGAATGGTTGAACAGGCAGTGAAAAATAGAAATTAATCACTTGCTTAAGGGCCTTAATTGTCGGTGGGCGCACCGCCGACACTCATGCACGCCCACCGACTGAAAGATTGTGAGAGTGCGCGATGATGTTGGGACGCTTACCCGACGTCATCGCATGTGATTTTACGCCCGATCGGGTTGGGTGTGCGCCCGCCTGTGGGACGTAAAATCCTGCGCATAGTTATGGGTAGAGAAAGGATAAGAGATGTAACTCTGACAGAATGACTATTTTGCAAAGAAGAACCTATTAAATTAGATGGATGAATGGCATAATTCAAGGACAACATAGTAGAAATAGAATAATGGATATAATGGCAAAAGCAATACGGATAAAAATATCCAATGCAAGTTGTGTCCGGCATCTGTTATTTCGCAAGCTACTTGTTCAGTTTTTGAGTGCACTTTTTACTTTGTTAAGAGGCAATGTTGCTGCTCAAATCAAATGGTGGTGGAAAATGACCCAATGAGGTTATTCAGGTGGAAAATAAGTGCAAGGCAAAATGCCCTTTAAATCATTTTCAGCTTGGCTTATAGGCTTCTCTTATTATGACTTTGTTCTTCTACTCCTTGCTTAGACTTTCTGAACCTATCTACCTATTTATTCCCTTAGATATTCTGATATCCTTTGTCACGTTAGTGGCTTCTCCAATACATTTACAGTATATTCTGTATATTCAGTCCTCTACTCTTCAAATTCTCACCTGAATATGCTTTACATAGAAAACTGATCTTAAGTCTTCTCTAACTAATGTTATTGTTAGTAGTAATCTTTAAAAAAATCTCTCCTCCATTTGTGTTTTACTATCTTCCCTCACTTCTTCCTTCCTTCCTACTTATTACATCATTCTTCTCTCTCACGATTGTTTGTGTCTCACTCCCCTAATGTTTGGGTTTCTGTGGTAACCTGAGGTCTGATACACCTTTAAGAGAAGGTGAACAGATTGATCACATGACTGTAAGACCCAACAGAAGTGTAGCATGGGCTACCATGTTAATGTTAGTCTAGAGTAGGGTCTGGCTGGGGAAGCATACATGATGTTAATGCTCTGCTGTCTGTGTAAGTAAATAGCATCTGTCATTTCATATTGGTCTCTGTGCCTGCAGTATATTGTAATCGACTCACCTGCCGACAGATAAGCGCGCAACCGGTGTGCAAGGAAAGCAACCCTGTAGTAAAACATAACTAGTGACGAAGCAAAACATGACCAGTCGACGACACCAAGAAAAGCTGCAAAAACTCAACTGTAGTAAATCAGCTGTGTCTTGCAGGCCAATTGTAAGTACATTACAATTGTAAGCGCTCACCGTAGTTGTCCAAGTTCTCTCCCTCCAGTATGCCACAATTTGGCTGTATTGAACCGTTTGATCAGACCACCAATGACATTATATTTCTTTTTGGCTAATGACATATCGAGGAAGGAGAAGAGGTGGGCGATCCTCTTATTGACATGTGGCAGTAAAAACTACGGCCTAATTCGTAGTCTAATGGCACCCAACACTCCAGATTCCAAGAACTTTGATGAGTTGGTGAATCCTGTGAAAAGCCACTTTCAGCCGAAACCCTCGATAACAACGCAGCGTTTTAAATTCAATTTGAGGTGTCGCGCCCCTGAAGAGACAGTCGCTTGCTATGTAGCAGCCTTAAAACAACTGACAGAGCACTGTGAGTTCGGGGCGTCAATTAATAATATGTTAAGAGACCGATTAGTGTGTGGGATTAACAAAGATGCCGTTCAAAAAAGGTTGTTGTCAGAAACAAATTTAGACTTCAGTAAGGTGCCGGAGTTGGCGCTCGCAATGGAAAACTCAGTCAGCGACTCAGAATAAATCAAGGGAGCACAAAATGGCGCCATTCTTCACGTTGGGAGGGAAGCACCGGTTAGAAATGGTGCGGAAGTGCAGGGCTGCACGGAAAGGCGGGAAACAGCCGCCATTAACAGACCAGCAAAAAGCAATGGTTTAAAGGATAAAAACCATATTAATAATAACAAATTGGAACCAGAAAGCCTACAAAGGAACGACAATTTAAACAAACCGAGTGTTTCTACTACCATCGCAATGGGCAGATTATGCAATATTGTAAAGAAAGATTGAGGCACAATTTCAAACAAAAAGGCAGAAGCCGTGAAATTTATATAATGGAGGAACCAGAAGAAGCAGAGTCAGATATTTACTCGCTACTCAACTTAAAAATGGGTAAAACAGAGCCAATCTACATGACAATAGAAGCCAACAGAAAACCGAATGGAGGTGGATACAGGCGTATCCACGACAGTCATCGGGGAACAAACATTTAAGTATCTGAATGGAGGAGGCCACTCACTAAAGCTGGAAAACTCAGGTGCCAGACTAAAGACAAGTACTGGTGAAAACATACAAGTAAAAGTTATATGCAAGGTTCCAGTACAGTATGGAAGCCAGTCTGCTAACCTACACTTGTCAAACTCTACTTGGAACGTCAAACTCTACTTGGTCGGAACTGGCTCACGAAAATAAAGTTGGAGTGGACTGAGATTTTTCAACTCAGAATGAAAGATCTGGAAGAATTATTACAGAAATATGCCTCTGTCTTCAGGGAAGAGCTTGGGAAGATTCAGGGGCTGCAAGCTAAAATTCACATGGATCCTGGAGCAACCCCCAGGTATTTGAAGGCGAGGTCAGTCCCCTGTGCATTATGAGAAAAAGTGGATATTGAACTGGACAGACTGGAAAGGCTGGGAGTCTTACAACCTGTACAATTTTCTCAATGGGCAGTGCCCATTGTTCCAGTACTAAAGCCTGACCAGAGTGTGCAAATATCCGGGGACTACAAGTTGACCATTAGCAAAGTGGCCAGACTTGATAGGCACCCCATACAAAATTTGATGAATTGTACTTCAAGCTGGCAGGGGGAACCGCATATACAAAACTCGACATGAGCCACGCTTACCAGCAAGTCGAGCTAGAAAAGGCTTCTTGGGATTTGGTGACTATCGACACACATTGGGGGTTATACCTGTATACCAGGTTACCCTTTGGAGTCTCATGGGCTTGTACCATTTTCCAATGGATTGTGGAAAACTTATTTCAAGGTCAACCCCATGCGGTGGTTTATTTCAATGAAGTCCTAGTAATAGGACTAACGGCTGAAGGCTACCTGGCTAACTTGGAAGAGATATTGAAGCGTTTCTCATAAGTCGGAGTACGCTTGCAAAGGGAAAATGTATCTTCCAAGCAAAAGAAGTGATTTACCTAGGTCATAGGGTCAACTCGCAGGGCCTTCACCAAGTAGAAGACATGGTGAGAGCTATTCATGAGGCGTCTGCCCCGAAAAATGCCACAGAACTCAAGTCCTTCTTGGGAATGGTTAACTACTACAGTCCTTTTCTCCCAAATTTGTCAACAGTACTGGCTCCATAATAGGGGTTACTCAAGAAAAACCACAGGTGGACTTGGCAAACCCCACAGCAATAGGCTTTTACGGCAGTAAAGTAGTTGCTACATTCATCGGCCCTGTTGGTACATTTCAACCCAAAGAAAGAATTGACTTTAACCTGCAATGCATCCCCTTACGGAGTAGGGGCAATACTCTCCCACCAGATGGCGGATGGCTCTGAATGGCCCATTGGCCGCTGTCTCAAGAACACTCAGTGTGGCAGAATGAAGATACTCACAAGTAGAGAAAGAAAGCTTATCCATTGTATTTGGCGTTAAGAAATTCCACCAATACATCCATGGTCGCCACTTCACCATCGTATCCGATCACAAGCCACTACTAGGCTTGTCTGGGGAAGATAAGGAAATACCCCCAATCGCCTCGGCACACATACAAAGCTAAACCTAGCTGCTTCTGAATATACTTTTATCCACCGGCCGGGAAGCCAGCTTGCCAATGCTGACGCGCTGAGCTGATTACCCCTGAAGGACAGCAATGTGAACATCCCCATCCCTCAAGAACTTGTCTTGTTATTAAACTTTCTGGATCCATCACCAGTGAATGCCAAACAGATCAGGGAATGGACAGACCACGAACCAGTTTTGTCTCACGTCAGGGAACAAGCCTTGCAGGGGTGGTCTAACGAGCCAAAGTCAGATGAAATGAAGCCCTATTTTAACAAAAGATATGAGCTCACCTGCCAGGATGGCATCTTACTGTGGGGAGCGAGAGTCATTGTGCCTCTCAGAGGAAGACAGCCATTATTGATAGAATTGCATAGTGCTCACCCCGGCATTTCCAGGATGAAAATGTTGGCGCGCAGCTACTTATGGCCAGGGATGGACACTGACATTGAAAACATGGCCAAGAGCTGCATGCAGTGCCAACAGATGCAGAAATTGCCTCCTTCTGCTCCACTGCATTCTTGGGAATGGCCTGGAAGGCCATGGGTCCCCCTCCACGTTGATTATGTGGGGCCTTTTTTGGGCACAATGGCCCTCTTACTTATCGATGCTCATTCCAAATGGACGGATGTATACAAGGTGAGGTCACCCACATCAGTCGCCACCATAGACAGATTGCGTCAGAGTTTTGTGATATATGGTTTACCGGAGATAATATCTGATAATGGATTCCAAAGATTTACAAGTCTCAATGGCATAACACATGTCAAGATCTTGCCATACCACCCTGCATCCAATAGGTTAGTTGAGAGGGCAGTCCAGACCATCAAGGCCGAATGCACAAACTAGAGGGTGAATCTATAGTAAGGAAGTTATCACATTTCCTGCTCAGCTATAGGACTACGCTACATACGACCACCGGTATTGCCCCCACAGAGTTATTAATGAAGAGATGTCAAGGACACGGTTAAGCCTCATAAAGCCAGATTTAGGGGGAAGGGTAGAGAGAAGTCAGGGGGCCAGAAAAATGAACATGATTACCACAGTTGTGAAAGAAACTTCATTGTAGGAGAAACAGCTTTTGCAAAGAACTTTGGAGATGGGCCCAAATGGCTATCAGGTGAAGTCAGTGCAGTGACAGGGCCCCTGTCCTACCATATATCGGTTAAAGTTCGGATAATCAGGAGACACGTAGATCACCTCAGGAAAAGGGAAACAGATCCACAAGAAAAGGTATGCCAAACATTCCTGTTGGAGTCTACACCACAGGTAGAAGGAACTCCTCTTGCTTTAGAAGTACCTGTAGGACCCGTTGAGCCTGAGAGTCGAAGAGGCAAACTTACAGGTTCCTACTGGGGAGCCTAGTGGACACATAACTCCTGAGAGGGAGGCCTCAGATAAACCATCTGAAGTTGTAGAACTATGACAGTCAACATGTTTGAAAAAGCCTCCTGAGAGACTGAATTTGTAAATAGTTCATTTTTGTAAAAAGTTAAGATATTGTACAATGTACTTTCAAGTAAAGGGGAAGGGATGTGATAATCTGAGGTGTAGTACACCTTTAAAAGAATGTGAGCAGATTGACCACGTGACTGCACAACCCAATAGCTGTGTAGCGCGGGCTACCATGTTAATGTTAGTCTAGAGTAGGGTCTGGTTGGGGAAGTGCACATTATGTTAGTGCTCTGTTGTCTGTGTAAATAAATAGCATGTGATTCATTTCATATTGGTCTCTCCGTCCGCAGTATATTGTAATCAACTCACCCACCGACAGATAAGCATGCAACGGGTGTGCGAGCTAAGTGACCCCGTAGTAGAACATAACAGTTTCTTTATTTTTTCTCCCTCACTCTTCTCATTCTCATTAATTTTCTTCTTCCTTTCTTATCTTTTTCTCCTTTTTGCCTCTGGACCTGATCAACGAGGTCCTGTTCAGTTGGTTTCCTCGAGTCTCGCTCTGAACAGTCTGTGGTTGCTTTCTTCTAAGAACTTCTCTGCTGGTGCCCTGGGTGCATTGGATAAGAGCAGGGGAGAGGTCCTGAGTGAATAAAACACAAAGAATGCTGGAAATACTCAGCAGGTCAGGTGGAGAGAAAAATAAAGATAATGGTTCAGGTTGATGACCTCTCGTCAGTCATGGGAAAAAAACAGAAAGGCAACAGGTTTTAAGCAAATACAGTGGTGAGAGGAGACAGGATAGAACAAAAGGAAATGCCTTTGATAAGATGGAAAGCAGGATAGCTTAAATGACAAGATGATGGTGCAAGGCAAAAGGGATGATAAGGGGACAAATATAAAAACAAAAGACGGGGCAAGATGTGTAAATGGGAAATAGCAGATCCTGATTGGTTGGTTTCAGACACATAGGGCTCGCCACCCCCCCCACCCCCCCTCCCCACCCCCACACCTGCACCATTGTAAGAGTCAGCCAGTAGCCGATGCACCTAAAAATAAATCCCTGCCCCACAGCCATGATGCACTGACAGTGGGCTAAACAGGCTGAGAGTGGAACTTCTGTCCCTTCGTGGGAGGAGGTCCTCCCTGAGAGCTGCCGGCCAATCTGATAGGCTGGCAGGTCTAGCAGTTCCAGCAGTGCCAGAGCTCAGTGGTGGGCACTGCTGGGACTGTAAGCAGGCCTGCACAGAAATTCGCTGGATCCCGGAGCCAGGTGAATTCCTTGGTTTTAGGGTGAGGAGGGATTGGGAAACCTAGGGAGGGGGCGAGGGGTGGTTTTAGGAGGCCAGGTGGGGTTGGAACAAAGGGGTGGAACATCTTTGGGGTGTGCCCCCAATGCACACAGGGCACCCCCCAAAGGACACCCACCCTTCCTGCTTTCAACCACTTGTGTTTATAAAACGGCCTGCCCACTCCCACCAGCCTGTCCATGCCAATTGTGTTACGGCATGGACAGCATAATATCCAGGTCAATTGGCTTGCTAAAAAGCTCAATTGACATTAATTATTTATTTTAAAAAAGCAAGCAGGCTGCCGATTTCAACGCCTGCCCACCTATTGTATAATGAGGGACAGCTTGGGTGGCAAGTGGCAAAGTGGTGGGCTTGCCACCCCTTGTATTTTACATGCCCCCTTCCGCCCCTGATGAAATCACGCCCGACAGGGAAGCCATAAAATCCAGCCCATAGAATCTTTGTACGTAGATGTCTTGAAGTACAGTTCCCTGATGTATTCCTGTCTTGACACCGCCCCTGTTGGTCTTCCTTTGTCCTCTTACACATCTTTTGTTTCTTCCCACACTGTCTCCAGGGATCAGCTTTCATCCCTTTTAGTTGCTGTTATCATTGCAATTTTTCCTTTGTTGGTTTTTTTTTGCTTTTAATTTCCCACACTCCCAGCACACATGTACCAGCTGCCTGCTGCCCAGCTGATTTGGGTACCCCCTCACCCTCAATCTTTACCAGTACTGTTGGTTTTCTCTTGCTGGCTTTCCCTGCACCAAATGTTTGTCCACTTCAACCTTTATGCCAATTGATGGTCAAGTTTTTTCTAACTAGCTGAAACCGTAGTTGTGAACTGAGCACTGCATGTGCTACTGTTATTGGACAATGATTAGATAGTTTACACACAATAAAGAAATGTCAGTAAATTTATATTTCTGGTTGCAGCAACTCACTGAAATACAATTCACGGTGGAGTTAGTTCACCTCACAATTGTTGGATTGCTCTGAGCCAGAGCTCAGCTGCTTATTTGCTATACAATTTGAGGGAAAGATTGGGGAGTTAAGTAGAAAAAATGCTAAATTAGCTGTTTCCTAGTACATGATGAATGTTTGCTTCTGTGCTAACATTACTTGAGAAGTAAAATACACCAATTATTTTTGCACAGGAGCAAACCTGCCTTTTGCCTCAGAGAAGAATTATATTTTTTCCACTAGTGTTAATAATTCACTGCTCCACCATATGGAAAATGCCCTACAAATATTTAGGCAACGATTTAATTTCCAATGAAGTATTAACCAAGCCCGTGATTTTTAAAGCTCACTTTTAAACAACCAAACAACCCCTATTATCTATAAATTTATTAGCTAATTTTGAAGAATTCTGATCTAATGAGGATTTTTCTGGCTCCATGCTCTTGGTGTGCTTGAATTTTCAAAATTAGCTATTAGTGTGTGAGGTTTCTTGCTGGGAATGCTAACTCCTAATATATCCCAATAAGTAGAATATTCACTCCCAATGGCTTTCATGCTTCATGTGAGGGCATAAACAGAGGGTGTCATTGTGTTAATTTAGTTTAATTGGTTTAAGTCAAAAGAGTAAACAGTGGCTGTTAGTAGGCTATCTTGCCATGAGACAGGTACATTAAACTGAAGAGGTGTCAGCTGTGGCTCAGTTCATAGCACCCTCGCCTTTGAATCAGAAGGTTGTGGGTTCATGTCCCACTCCTGGAAACCAAGAACTGTGAATGTACTCGAAAGAGTTACATGCGATCTGTTGATAACTCGAAAGAGTTACATTAAACTGAAGCCCATTCTTCCTTCACCACATGGGCACATTTTCCATCAGGAATTTCCTCTGTCAGAAGCAGAAACCCTGACCTGTTTATTTGTCTCCTTTTTTTCCCTCATTCTGGAGATAATGAGGCTAATTGTAGTACTTTTCAACTACCTTGGCTAAGCCAAGTTAATTCAGTACAGACCAGGGAATGCACCCTAATTGGTCAGTGTGGCTCAGTACCACATGAAGTAATTAATTTCTCCACTCTGGAGTTTGGAAGAATGAAAGGTACTTTCATTGAAACATAGAAGATTCTGAAGGGCCTGACAGGTAGACACTGAGAGGTTGTTTCTGCTGGCTGGGGAATTGAAAATATGGGGGCACAGTCTCAGGATACAGGAACGATCATATATAAATGCGATGAGGAGAAATTTCTTCACTCAGAAGGTTGTGAATCTCTGGAATTCTCTACCCCAGAGGGTTGCGGACGCTCCATCGTTGAATATGTTTAAGGCTGGGATAGACAGATTTTTAGTCTCTCAGGGAATCAAGGAACATGGGCAGGAAAGTGGAGTTTAAGTCCAAGATCATCCATGATTTTGTTGAATTGCAGCATAGGCTCAACTGGCCATATGGTTTATTCTAACTCCTGTGTTCCTGTATTGAGAGAAGCTACGCTTGTGAAAAATTAAATGATTGAATTGAGTGCTGGCTATTGTACTCTTGTCCTTTCCGCCCCCACCCCACCCCCACCCCCACTCTTTTTTTCTTGAAGATATCGACATTTTGCTGGCTTATTGTTCCACAGTCACAGGTTATATGGAATTGTTGTTAAGTGCAGGATTGGAAACTACTCTGCAATTCATCTGGCTGGTTATATTTAAACTGGACACCTTCCTCCTTCCAAGGAGACCATGGCCTGAATTTTATGCTCCTGCTGGTGGGTTTGCAGGCAGGGCGTGAATGTAAATTTCCTTGCATGGGCTTCCCACTGGGTTCCTGCCCACCCCGACTTCTCTGCAATTTTACGCTGGGGCAGGCGAGGCCTCAGACAGACCGTCTTCCCTTGCCCCATTTGAGGACCTTAAGTGGCCAATTATTGACCACTTAAGGGCCGCCCTTGCCCATCCTCTATTTTCAGGCTGGCTGGAGGAGTTTCCAGGTATGGAGGAAGCCCAGAAATAATCGGGTTCAGGCGACAGGTGGGAAGGGGAGGTGCCTCCATCAGCAGCCCGCTTTTAACTTCGGGCGCCATCCACTTAAGAGCCAGTAACTGCAGAAACTCCTGCACCCCCTCCGGCCTCTCCCCCAACACCCCAATCCCTCACTGTCCATCCCTCCAGGACTCCCCTACCCTCCCTGCCCCGAGGCCCCCAAAATTTCCCCCTTCCTGGAATCCTTAGGCTCCTTCAGTCCCAGTCCTGCCCACTGCAGCTTCTGACGCTGTAGGGACTAGAGAGTTGCCTGTGGCTTCAAACCCCAGTGAGAGGCGGAAGTCCCGCCTGCAGCCAATTCACGCTCATTGGAGCGTGAAACGGCTGCGGGGCAGGCAATGTCAGAGGGGATGTGTTCCCCGCCGACTCTTTGGATGGCAGGTCGGGAAACCCCACTATCCTAAAAATCCTGGCCCGCGTCTCCTGTTTCTAACTTTGTGGTAAGATTGACCATATTACTGAGATTTAATTGAACTATTTCCTCCAGAATCTTCTTGTATCTCACCCAAAGTGATGTATGCATGTACGAACCTTGACAATGACTATTGTGATTAAAGTATCACTTGTCTTGGAATTTTTGACACAGCTTTGCCATTTTGGTTTTGTGTTGTGTGCTTTGAACAGATGATGCTCCCCACTGGGAGCTTGAAGGTTAAAAAAAAACACTTTGTTATATTAGGTTTAAAGTGGTTTCAGTGCAGCTGCCTCAAGAATTCTGTGATTGAAAATACGTGTGAAGAATGATGTTTGGGATGACTCACTAGAAGGTCACTGTGGAACTGGCCTCGGGAGCCAAGGTAAATCGTGGGAAGAGCGAGGCCATGTTCTTTGGGAACTGGGCTGACCGATCCTTTGTCCCCTTCACTGTCAGGGCTGACGGCCTGAAGGTGCTGGGGATATGGTTCGGAGGGACCAGGGCATGCGTTAGAAACTGGAAGGAGCGAGTGTCTATGGTGAAAAGGAAACTGGGCATGTGGGAGCGACGCTCCCTCTCCATTGCGGGTAAGAACCTGGTCATCAGGTGTGAGGCACTCTCGCTGTTGCTTTACGTGGCGCAGGTCTGGCCCATTCCACACTCCTGCGTGGAGGCGATCACTCAAGCCATCTTCCGCTTTATCTGGAGGTCGAAAATGGATCGTGTCCACAGGGATGCGATGTACAAGCCTCTAGATAAAGGGGGAAAAAACGTGCCCAACATCGCCCTCATACTGATGGCCACCTTTTTGTGTGGCTGCATCAAGTGGTGCGTAGACCCTCAGTATGCAAACACCAAGTGTCACTGCGTGCTGAGGTTCTGCCTGTCCCCGGTGTTGCGAAGGATGGGTCTGGCCACGCTGCCGCGGAACGCTCCAAGTAGTTGGACCGTGCCGTACCACCTGTCCCTCGTGGAAAAATTTATGCAGAAAAACACCTTTGACCACAAGTCCATCAGGCAGTGGTCGGCACGTAACGGCTTAGAGGCCCTGAGGGAAAAGGAGAAGGTGGATCCTGTGGGATGGTTCCTCGAGCAGACTGTCAAAGTCATTTGGCAGAATGCCTCATCACCAGAACTTTCCAACAAGCACCAAGACGTAGCTTGGCTGGTGGTGAGAAAGGCCCTCCCCGTCAGATCCTTCCTACACGCCAGGAGTCTCACCCCCTCGGCACGTTGCCCTCGAGGTGGCTGTGGTGGGGAAGAGACTGTTGTTCACCTCCTTGTGGATTGTGCCTTTGCAAAGAAGGTCTGGAGAGAGATGCGGTGGTTGCTGTCGAGGTTCATCCTGAGCAGTTCTGTGACACAGGACTCTGTGCTCTATGAGCTGTTCCCAGAGACACACACCGAGACAAACATCAACTGCAGCTGGAGGATCATAAACTCGGTGAAAGACGCTCTTTGGTCTGCCCGAAACTTGTTGGTCTTCCAGCGCAAAGAGTTGTCCCTGACCGAGTGTTGCGGACTGGCATAATCCAAAGGGACTGGGAACTGTTTAAATCCCCTCGGGCCATACAGCTCAAAATGAAAGGCTGTAAATGATTGTAATATTGTTTGTACTGATGCACCTGGTGATACATTTTGTAAAAGTTGAACCTGATTGTACCCTTGTAATGGTGTTTTTGAAATGGTTTGGAATGTGGTTGAAGATATTTTATGAATGAAGTATATTTTTGCAAAAAAAAAGGTCACTGTGGAACCAGACACAGGGTTTTGCCCTTGGCGGGGGTGCTTGGCAGGGGCAATCAGGAAGCCGCCCGCTGCCTGCCGCCCGCGATCGGCACTGCACCACGATTTTATGCGGCGGGCCAATTAAAGCCCTCCCAGCGTGGAACGCGAGCGGTGTTGCTCAGCGCTACCTGTGCAGGCGGGGGGAGGAGGTGAGCAGGCCTAGTGCGATCGTTGCGCGTGCACGCGAAAGAGCGCTTCAATCTCCCTGAGGCACGGAGTGCTGTTTAAAAAAAGTAACAAAGAAAATAAAAATGTCATAAAACATGGCCCCTAATGTGACTCTGTCACGTGAGCAGGGACATGTTTTTAAATTCAAGTGTAAAATTTTTATTTTATTTTTATTTGCTTTAGGAAGCCTCATACTGCCCGTGGATGAGGTTTCCTAAAAAGCACAAAGGCCGCTTGGCATCTTCGTCTGCCCGTCAACCGTTAGGTTGGACGGGCAGCATGAATTTGAATGTAATTACCCGTTAAATGGCCTTAATAGGCCAATTAATTGCCGGCAGGCACACTGCCGACTCCAGCGCGCGCCCACCAAATGAAACATCGTGGGACTATGCGATGATGTTGGGACACTCACCCGATGTCATCATGCATCATTTTACGGGTCGGGTGGGCGCCAGGATGTGTCACTAACTTCAGGACAGAAGGGGAGTCAAACTGAAGGGGGAAGACGCAGCTTGTCCGCTGCATTTTATGTTCTATTATTATGTTCTAATCTCAACATCTTTCTCCCATTTTGTAGTTTAAATTAAAGAATTCTTGGGACAGCTATACTTGAATTACTCTGAACTAATTATATGAGGGAATGTAATTTTCTGGTTCCTATTCGTTATTTTGAACTTTACCGTTTAGAATCATTTCTTAACGATCTTTCTACCTACCATGCAATGTTCTGCTATTTGATTTGAAAACTGTCATGCTCTTAATAAATATGCATCCATGTTTCCATGGTTGATAATTCATTTTACATGTGGAGATATTTGGCGCAGCTCTATACTCATGAGGATATCTGTTCTTTTTGAAATGATTTTGTGTCAGCGTTCAAGATATTTTGAGGAAATTCCTGAGCATATCAACACACAATTGAACAAAGATTATTGCGGACAACCTAGTGAAATGTGGGGAAATGAAAGAATTAATTCCTGACATGAAAGAATTCGAACATTTCGCTTTTGGAGAGGGATCAGTTGGGGGTGGGGTCGGATGGTTGATGGGGTGTTGGTTGGTGGGGTAAGTTGGGTAGTCGATGGAGCAGGGTCAGTTGGTTGGTCAGGACGTTGGTGGAGGGGTGATCAGTGATGGGGGATTTGGGAGGGTAGTTGGTGCGGAGATTGGTCGGTCGGTGGGGGGGTGATCAGTGGGGAACATTGGGAGGTTAGTGGGGCAGGTTGGGTGGAGCGGGTTCGGTTAGTTGGTTGAGACTCTCAGGAGAATGTGGGAGGTTGATTAGTTGCGGGGGGGGAGGTGGTGTCGGGTGAGTAGTCGGTTTGGAGGGGCCAGTCCGGTGGTTCGTGGGTGGCTGATCAGTGGGGGATCAGGTGGTTAATGGGGTGGGGTTGGGTGGTCTTTGGGGGGGTGATCAGTGGGGGAATGGGTGGTCAGTGTTGGGAGGTGATTGGTTGGGGGGGCGGATAGTGTTGGAGGGGATTGGGTGGGGGAATTGATCAGTACTCGGTGGGTGAGGTTCGGGAGGGTAGTCAATGGGGGTGGTTGGCTGGTCAGTTGGGGGGGGTCAGATGGTCGGTGAAGGGTGGGGTCAAGTGGTCAGTGGGAGAGGGTTGGGAGGGTAATTGGCTAGTCGGTAGGGGATAATTGGGGGTCGGATATGGGGTGTGGCGGGTGGTTGGGAGGGTAGTTGGGGGGGTTAGGAGGGTAGTCAGGGGGTAGTTGGGGGTTGGGAGGTAGTTGGGGGTGTGGGGGTTAGTCGGGGGGTGGAACATTGTCGGGAGGTTCGAGGGTAGTCGAGGGGTCGGGATAGGTAGTTGGGGGGGGTTGTTGGAAGGGTAGCTAGAGGGTGGGGGGAGTTAGTCGGGACATCCACTGGGGGGTCTGTGGGGTGGGGGGTGTTCACTACTATAGCTACCCAGGAGTTAGAAGTGGTTTTAACCTTTCTAACTTTCCCTGGGTAACTAGTAACCTGATAATCTTACAGATGTTAATTATATACAGGTGGATGGTATTGATTGAATGGTTACTCGAGCACATAGAAGTCTCAGATTTAAATCAGGGTATTGGATGGTTCCCAGTACAGGAAAATTGCCCAATGAAAGTTTTAATTTCCCGAGCAATCGCCGTGCAATCCTCACATGGGGACTTCCAGGGGTGGGGGGTCTCCAGCACATTCTTGGGCTATTCCCAGGTACAATGCCCCAGAGATCAGAAGTTATGGGCCAGTTTCTATCAATGGTTTGATATTTTGGTCTTCGAGCCTCTCTCCCTTTATCTCTACCTTACCTCTTGTCTTGTCTCTGCCATGAAGAAGTCACACTCAGGATATCCTTTATTCTGGCTGCTATCCAATTAACCCCTCACTCACCCCAATCATCTTCAGCCCCATTTATCTGGACACTTTCTTAGATCAACCAGGAATAGTTTATGTGGCTGTTGCTAACCTTACATATTTATGTAAATAATGTCCCTTGTATCTTAATGCTTTACATGCCATGGTTTCTTATCTGATAGAGAAAGGCATCTTCATTCCATTCTCATATAAGCAGTTTTTTTACAGACGGTCTTCAACATCTTGTCCGTTTGCTGTGAATTAGGTCTTAAGGTCTTTAAAAATTGATGCAAACTCCCAGAAACCCTCTACTTTTCTATACTGTGCCCTAGTTTGAAGTTTTCTTACTTTACTATTCTACAAAGAAAGGTATCTAATAAAGCAATTGCTAGTAAATAACAAGGTTAGATGTTAGTTTTTAATAATAAAGATAATCTTACAGATGTTAATTATATACAGGTGGATGGTATTGATTGAATGGTTACTTGAGCACATATAAAGAGACACTTACTAACACAGGGTGTGCATCAAACTAGGAAGTATATAATGATCTGCTCTCTGAATAAATCTATACCAAGTAAAGATTGGTTCTGGTTTCTTCCTTCACTGACTGACTATCAGGAGTATAACAGGTTGCAGTGCAAATAGCCTTTATAATGTTATATTGATTCGGAGTACTTTGTGGTAAATCTTTATCTGAGCCATTTACCAACTGCATCAAACTGCTACCTCATCAATCTATGCTATGTAAATTTCTGACATAAAAATATGTTTTGTTGCTGTTTGGGATTACAAGATAATTCATCATCATCATGTGTGTTCTGCCCGAAGGCAGGTCCTTGGCCCATACTCTTTCCATAACTCTCTGTCCTCTGCTAGTCTGTACAGTCAAGAGGGGTGCTTTGGTGTCCACATAGCCTAAACATTAAGGAGGTAAAACAGTGCCTTAAGACCAAAGGTTCAGGTATGATGGCCACTCTTACAAGTACGTAGCATGTTTTGAGATGTTCAGTGGTCCTAGGGAATAAGGAGGATAAACTACATGTCCCATATTAAGGACGGCCCCAGAAATGGTGGGCTAAGGGTTTCTTGCTCCAATCTATCATTCCTGGCACTAAACAACAATGGTTTTAACATTTGGTTGTTTGAATATGAGAATATGAGGAATTTACAAGAGATCCTAGAAACACTTCTTCAAAGGTATAAGCATGGAAATCTCACCCACAGAATACAATAGACGCTAGCTCAATTAATAATTTTAGATCGGGGGAGTTGATGGGTTTTTGCTAGACCAGGGCATAAAGAATATGGAGCCAAGGCAGGCGGGTGGACTTAAAATACAGATCAGCCATAATCTCACTTGAGTGGCAGAACATACTTGAAGTGCTGAATGACCTACTCCTGTTCCTATGTTCCTTTTTGATGCAACACATCCCTCCTCTTCTGAACATAAGAATTTATTGAATCAGAATTATGACCACAACATAAATAAACTACCACCAGACAATGATCTTATTCAGTTGGAGATTTTAATGCCAGGGTCATGAGACTTGGCTGCTTTGCATTGGCCACCATGGAACAACAATGGACAAAGACTACTGAAGTTCTGAAACCACTACGGACTCTACATTCCCAACACCTACTTCCAAGGCACTCCACGCCAGAAGGTTGCAGGGAGACATTCCAGATCTGAATTCCGGCACCAACTAGATCTAGTTATTATTCATAGGAAGTACCGCCAGATATTCTTCATACTCAAGAGTTTTTATAGTGCATATTGTGTACTACAATCTAAGGTTTTCACTAAAAAAAGTTGTTGTCCTTGTATTAATATTACAAACATATAAGTTCATGGAAGGCATTTCTGATTTACTGCAAATTTCAAAGAGGCTGTTATTGATCCCAGTTCCCCAAAATGCTGAGGCAGATGGGAACACACTCTGAACGGTATATCTGTTAGCTGCAATCTTATGTTAAAAGGATTGTAGAAGATTAAAAACTGGCCTATGGCAAACCCTGAATTAATAGTTCAGACTGCTTGTCTGACCAATCTCAGAGGAAGTGCAATTTCTTTCAGTTAAACATTCGGAGGACCAAAGTCTTCAACTCTGGTCCCCTCCATCACTCCTGTACCCTCGCCATAAATTCCACCTCCCTTCCCAGCCACTGTCTCTGGTTGAACAAGACTACCTCCTTCCATCTCCACCATATTGCTCACCTCTGCTCCTGCTTATTCATGCCTTTTTCACATCAGTCCCGACTATTACAATGCTCTCCTGGCTGGCCTCCCATTCTCCACTCTCTGATAACTTCAGCTCATCCAACTCTGACCCCTGTATCTCATCCAACATAAAACCTCCTCCCCGTCATCCTTGTCCTTCCTGACTGACATATACTCCCAGTACCCCATAACCTCCGAATTAAACTTCTTAACCTCATGTTTACATTTCTTCATGCCCTCATGCCACCCGTGGGGCGGAATTTTACGGTTCCGTCGTGGCCGGTGTGGGGTTGTAAAACACAGTGAGCCGTTCAAAACTCCATTGACTTCGGCGGGAATGGAAAATCCCACCAGAAGGAGGGGCTGGAAAAATCCGCCCTTAGAATCTTTCCTGAACTTTCAGTTCCTCTGGCTCTGACTGCATGCACAAGCCCTATCCCTTTGCTCTAACATTGATAGTCATGTTTCAGCTTCTTGGCCCCATGCTCTGGAATTCTCTCTTTAAGAAATTCCTCTGCATCTCCACTTTCTTCTCTTTGGTTAAGACCCTACAAAAAACTTACCTCTTTAACTATCTTAAAGTCAGTCCTTCTAATACTGCATTTTCTTAATTTGGTGTCCATTTTTGTCTGATTCTGCTTCTGGGAAGTACCTTGGAATATTTTTTCTATATTTAATGCACTATATAAAAGTAAATTGTTGCAAGGTAAGGTCATTTTAAATTGTTCTTATGTGATAAAAATGGTGCGTTTGAAATATATGAATGTCTCAAAGAAGAAGCACAATTTCCACATCATCATCCAACTGTTTACTGAGGTGTTAAGCTGATCAGACTCTTTGTGAAAGACAACCTGAAAATTCTGCTTCAAATGAATTCAATACATCAAAGTGCAGCCTTGTAGTAGTTCAACAGTTTCTGTTCATTTTCATTATCAATCTACAGAAGTTACAGAGAGCTATCAGTAAAACCTGGTGGACATTCGGCAGAGGCTCTGTATGTTAAGTGTACAACTTATCTTTGTTGGGCCTGCAGGGCCACTCTTCCAGTCCCTACTAATTAAGTTTGGGCAGCTACCATCCTGGGCTCCCCTTGCACTTCCTCAAATCCCTCTTGAACCAACCCTGTTACCTACCTGACTCCTGTCCTGGCACTCTCGTTTGTCCATGTTTGTAGACTAACAATTGGTGAGTTGCCTCCAGATGCTTATTTCAGGCTGGTAGCTGGGCAGCGGAATGCTAATGATGCCTCGCCGCTAAGATAGGACTAGACCTCACGTTACAGCTCCCGGGCAGGCTGTCTGCCAAAATTCCTCCTGTGGAGCGATTTATATGTTGACTGGACATTGGTTGGGATAGGGCAAGAAAAAAATGTTTAAAGCCATTTAAGAAACGGCTGTAAACTGAATGCAACTTGTTTTGGAAAGAAGAGCAGAGTGGGCTGAATAGCCATCCTCGTCTCTATTTACTTGTGATCTTCTGAAGAAATGATGAGAATGCCTGGTGTCGAATTTCAACCTACATGATAATCCAAAGTTTCCTGTAACTTGTTTCCTATATTAAGAAGTGAAATATGAAGCCTGGAGAAAAGAACTCCTTTACTTCGTGTGTACTAGGCACAGACAATTTTCAAAAGTGTTTGTTTGACTGTAAAGTGTTTTGGGATGTCCTGAGGCCATGAAGGGTGCTATAGAAATGCACATTTTCTGTTTTTCTTTTCAATGTATAAATACATTTAATAATGGATTGAAGCTGAACAGGTAAATAATAAAACTAATAATTTGGGAGCTGTGCTTTAAACAAAATAATAATTTCCTTTCCTCCCTTTGAGCAACTTTAATGTAACTTGAATTCACTTAAAACCATAGATATTACAGAAAGCAGTATCAGGGAATTTTGTACAATCAAAAAGCATTCACTGAAGACTATTTCAGTCTGTCTGTACCTAGCATGCAACATATGAAGTAAAGAAGCTCTTTATGGCAGACTATACATCTTACTTCTTAATCTATATGCCAAATATTTTAAAGTGATCCAGTGATTATGTGCCTGACTCTACCATGATTAAACAAATACTTCTGGCTGTAGTTCCAGTTGCATAACTTACTTAAAATAAGTTGGGGTTGGGTCATACTGTGATTACTGAATTCTTTACATTTTGTTGTTCTTTAAGAATGGATTTTGCTTTTACGGTCCCCACCACTGAAAGTTGGTGTAAATGCAGTTTTCCTGCTTTACACATTGAAAAGCTTAAATTGCTAGCATCTTTAACATTGGACAAGACTGTAGTAAATCACTATTGAATGAACCAAACAAGACAGACTGAAGTGGATAACAGGCATATTAGGACATCCAGACTATATTATTTTTTAATTAAATGGGACATAGAATAGCTAGCTAACTGAGGATGCTATTGACCATGGAGACCAAGTTTCATTCTGATTACTAATTGGGCAACAGGGGAGGTCACCTGAAGGAGTCAACTGAAAACCTGATCCATTTTTGTTCAGGGTTCCCATTATAATGTGGTCGGCAAGTTTCCAGTACGAAATGTGCTTCCCAGCAGCTAACTAATCTGGTGATAAGAAAACTAGGCAGGGCAGCAGAATGTGAAGGGTCTACAGCAGTACCTTAAAGGAATGGGCAGAAATGAAGAAAGATACACTTTAGAACAGCAGCCAACATTCTTGCAAAGCCTACAGCAGTAAGTGCTTTAGATTTGAAAGCTTTTAAGGCTCAGAACCCACAAGTAACTGCCGCAAAGATCTGACCCAATCCAGTTGACTGAATTTTTTTATATGTGAACTTGATAAGAGACTGATTTTAAAATTCTGCTGGCCTAAAGACTTCATTAGTCAGACACGGTTCAGTTGTGCTTGCCAGGAAAGAGCCAAAGTAGGGAATTGCTGTGGAGATAAAATACATAATGAAAACATACTCAGCCAAAGGCATGAACATTGTGCAGAATAAAACAGTGCAGCTGGTTAATTACCTTGGTTCTTTCTAACCAAGAAATTAGCTGCGATGACTGATAATCTTCAAAATTGCATGTTTTTCTTTTGAAAATAACAACAGGTGATTGTGGCATAATAGAAATAAATTACCTTAAGTGAGTAATTGAAATCAAATGAACAGTATTGGTACCTTTAACCTTGCAGTGTAGTGCCTTTTAAGTAAAGATAACTACTACAAGTCCTTACAAGCATTGTGTTGGCAGAAATACTTTATTAACTATACGTGCCGAATGCTGCATTTTAAAGCCATGTTAGACCAGTCAGCCACATATGCCATCTAGGAAAACAATTCGCTAATTAAATATTTACATTTTGACACATAACAAAATCCTCCTAGCTTTATAAAGAAATAGTTTTGTTTGTAGATTAAATGCTGAAATTTATGTTGTTATTGTGCCAATTCATAACTTTCGAACTTTCCTGTTAGGATCATGGCCAAAAGGCAGATCCCATGATCAAACTAAAATTCCTGCAAACTGAAACGTACAGCTCTGAACATTTATCTGTGTGGGATACTGGGCCCATGTTCAATAAATAACCATTATTTAAAGTATTTACTTTCCTGGAAAATACCATGTCTTCCCACTACTTTCAAAAGGCATCAAAGAACACGCCAATGGATTAATATATATAAACTAAACTATTTGGTCAGATTTATTTACTGAAGCAGCAACAATGTATACCTCACATAAACATTCAACATGGGAAAAGAGTTCAAAATCCCTGAGTTCTTTCTGTTACCTACTGACTGCTGGAAGTTAGGAGAGAGGAATCTCATGAAATCACTTTTGATCCCTCACATGGTAAAGCAAGAGCAAAGTGTAACGCATTCCTCAGTTTTACAGGTGCTTTTATGACATAGCAATTGCATTTGATAACCAAGTAATTTATTTGATTAACAGGTGATTATGATGTTAACCATTGTTTAACACATATATAGTACGTAACACTTATCAGCCAATTTGATTCACTCAACATGATACCAGAAACAGCTGATGGTATTGGATACTGCAAAGGCTATGGACCCTGACAACATTCCGGCAACTGAAGACTTGTGCTCTGGAACTTGCCGTGTCCCTAGCCAAACTGTTCCAGTACAGCTACAATACTGGTACCTACCCGGCAATGTGGAAAATTGCCCAGGTATGTCCTGTCCACAAAAAGCAGGACAAATACAACCTGGTAAAATTACCATCCTATCAGCCTACTCTTCATCATCAGCAAAGTGATGGAAAGGGTCTCCGAAAGTGTTGTGAAGTGGCACTTACTCAGAAACAACCTGCTTACTGACAGTTTGGGTTCTGCCAGGTCCACTCAGCTCCTAACCTCAATACAACTTAGTTCAAACATGGACAAAAGAGCTGAACTCCAGAGCTGATGTGAGAGTGACTGCCCTTGACATCAAGGCCGCATTTGACTAGGTGTGGCATCAAGGAGTCTTAGCAAAACTGCAGTCAATGGGAATCAGGGAAAAAACTCTCCACTAGGTGGAGTCGTACCTAGCACAATGGAAGATGGTGTGGTTATTGGAGGTCAATCATCTTAGTCCCAGGACATCACTGCAGGAGTTCCTCAGGGTAGCATCCTAGGCCCAACCATCTTCAGCTGCTTCATCAGTGACCTTCCGTCCATCATAAGGTCAGAAGTGTGGATGTTTGCTGATGATTGTACAATGTTCAGCTCCATTCATGACTCCTCAGATACTGAAGCAGCCCACGTCCAAATGCAGCAAGACCTGGACAAGGTTCTGGCTTGGGCTGACAAGTGGCAAATAATATTTGCACCAAATAAGTGCCAGGCAATGATCGTCTCCAACAAGAGAGAATCCAACTATCCCCCTTTGACATTCAACGACTTTACCATTGCCGAATCCCCCACTATCAACATTCTGGGTGTTACCATTGACCAGAAACTGAACTGGACTAGCTATATAAATACTGTGGTTATAAGAACAGGTCAAAGGCTGGGAATTCTGTGGTGAGTAACTCACCTCCTGACTCCCCAAAGCCTGTCCATCATCTACAAGGAATAAGTCAGGATGAGTTCAGCTCCAACAAAACTGAAGAAGCTCAACAACATTTGGGACAAAGCAGCCCATTTGATTGGCACTCCATTCACCACCTTAAACATCCACTCCATCTACTGCTGATGCACAGTGGCAGCAGTGTGTGCCAACTACAAGATGCACTGCAGCGACTTACCAAGGCTCCTTTGACAGCACCTTTTAAACCTGAAAACTCTACCACCTAGAAGGACAAGGACAGCAGATGCATAGGAAAACCACCGCCTGCAAGTTCCCCTCTAACACACATACCATCCTGACTTCGAACTATATCGCTGTTCATTCACTGTACCTGGGTCAAAGTCCATAACTCCCTCCCTAACAGCATTCTGGGCGTACCTACACCACATGGACTGCAGCGGTTCAAGAAGGCGACTCACCACCACCTTCTCGAAGGAAATTGCAGATGGGCAATAAAAATGCTGGCCTAGACAGCGATGCCCACCTCCCGCGAAAGAATCAGAAAAAAAGATGTTGCGTTCTTCTTCTTTTCAACATAAATGTACCAATCATGCATAAGGATTGCGGAAACAATAATATGGGTTCTTTATTTGAAGATAAGACTACATGCAGATAATGTTCACTGGGAGGCTGTGAGGTACATAGCTGACCTCAACTACTGCTGCTTGCAGACTGTCTACAAGTCATGGGACGAATACATCATATCCTGTCGAGGTAGTAATGATTGACAGCAGCTTAAGAAATACCCTCTTAAAGGTATATGCACATCATATCACAACATTCCCCCTTTTTTCTAACTGAAGGTTTATCTTTAAAAAATCATGAAAACATAACAAAATGCGTCTGATTGAGCTTTAACACTGCAACAAATTTACAAGTCTCTGAAATGTATTGGCGGTTTGCTTATCTATCCAGCTTTAGTTCTGATGGATCTTTACTAGAATGCTGGTTAGGGTTGCTTTGTTTCTGTTGCATCTTAGGCCATATTGCACTAGGATTATTCAGTGTGTCTGGTTGTGGTATTGTTTCAGTTTGTTATTTGTTTCATCGCACTGTCATGCTGTTTGGTGTTTATATTTGACATGACCTTGGCTCTTGGCATGGGCTGATGATTTCGGCTGGATTCCAGGTACCATCAGTTGGGTGCTGTCCTCGAACGTTCTGCCCAACGTTCAAGTTGGGTAATTTCTTACCTGCATGCAGGCCGTGGGCATCTTTCAGCTTCGCCTGTTCTTTGAGTAATGCATCATGTACTCCTGGGAGTATTGACGACAAATGACTGGGGATGACTGAGCTCTGAATAAGAATCATACGGACTCGAAATGTTAACTCTGTTTCTGTCTCCACAGTTGCTGCCAGACATGCTGAGTTTTTACAGCGTTTCCTGTTTTTATTTTCGGTGATAGGGGAGGTTTGTGTACACTTGTCTGCCGAATAGCAATTCTGCTGTGAGGGAATGATCGTACTGAATGATGTTGGTCTAAGATGCAATATAGCCACGTGTAGATCATGTTTTGTTTGACAGCGCTTGATGATTAGGGATTTTACTGTTTGAACCATACGTGCACCGTTCCATTGGATCTGGGGGTAATGTGGTGATGAAGTGGTATGGTTGACTCCTCAGTTTTCACACATCGCCTTAAAGGGTCTTCCAGTGTATTGGGGTACATTGTTAGAAACAATCTCCTGTAGTGCCCCAAAGAAACTGAAGATCGAACTTAATGGGGAGAATTTTCCCCCCCCATTGGGGAGGGTTGTGCAGGGGTGGGCAGGGGCGGGCGTGGACCCTATCGGCGCTTTCCCACAAGGTAACAGCTTGAGATATTGCGCGTTCACCTCTATATGGCCAAAATGGTCTTACAGCTAGCTGGAACATGCTGGAAAGACTCCAGCCATCTGCTGGTCACTGTAGTGCAGGATCATTGGTTGTTTCCTGGTGCAGTGCTTACCACTTAGATTGGCTCATATGCATAAAGTCAATGTGTAGAAAGTCTTCTATTTCAATGTCTACAAGGTCTACTTGCAGGTCTCGGGAGGTGTCTGCCGTTTTTGATGGGTTAGGTAGACGGCTTAGAGTATTAGATGTGACCATGGAATTACCCAGCTTGTGGTATGCATCATGATCGTAGCCTCGTCTTTTGACCAGTAGGCGCTGTAATCTTGGTGGTGTACAAGTCAGGGGTTTGTGCCAGATCATTTCAAGCGGCTTTATGGTCAGGTCCCACAATGAATTTCTTTCCAAATAAGTAGATATGGACCTGCTGGATGCCAAATACCAGTGTCAACATTTCACATCCTATATTTGAATGATTACTCTGGACAGTGGACAAACTCTTGGGGGCAAAAGCAATAGGCTTCCCTTTTTGTAGAAGGCACGGTCTGAGTCCTTTTTGGGATGCAACAACCTCAAATGTCGTATCCTCAGTCGAGTCATAAAACTGAAGAGTCGACGGTCCTTCCGTTAAAGTTTTTAAAAAGTGTTGATGGTTCTCTTGCCAAACAAAAGGTCGTTCTTTCCTCAGAGGTTCACAAAAAGATGAGGCTTTCTGGGAAAAGTTAGGTAGGTATATAGGGTGAAAGGAAATTAAACAAACCGAGGCAACATTGCAGATCATTTTTGTCTTGCGGAGTGGGCACTGGACTGTTGTGTTCTAGCTTGTTAGGATCAGGACGGATGCCAGACTAGGTGGATCCGAAAAAATGGACCTATGTTGTGTTGATGTTGCATTTCTGTCTGTTAAACAGAAGACCTTCTCTGCGTGAAGCTTCCACCAGAGGATGCAAATTTCGATTGTGCCCCTGTTTTGTTGTACCAACAATGGTGGTGTTGTCTGCTATGCAGATGCATACCACGATCTGGCATGTTGGGATCTTGCAAATGTTGTAGGAAAATATCCTGGCTTATGGAAAGCCCAAACAGTAAACTTTGAAAACAGTGGCCTGAATCTTCTGATCGGCGTGCGGGGGGCGGGTCCCACTCGCTGGCATGTAAAATGATGCCCGGCGACGTCGGGCGTATGTCCCGACATCACCACACGTCATTCCGATCTTCAGTTCGGCGGGCGCATACTGGAGTCGGCTGTGCGTCCGCCGAACTGTCAAAGGCCTATTAAGGCCATTTAACAACGAATTAAAAGAATTAACAGAGCTGCCCGTCCAGTCTTAAGGTAGGTGGGCAGGCGAAGAGCCCAGGCGGCCTTTGCATTTATCATGAAACCTCATCCACGGGCAGGATGAGGTTTCATGAAGTGTTTATAAATCCAGTAAAAATTTTTATTAAAATTCATTGACATGTCCCAGCTCATGTAATGCTGTCACATGAGGGGACATGTCTGAATAATTTTTCCATTTTTTTTTGATGTTTTAATAATGAAAATAATCTCCCTGAGGCAGCTCCATGCCTCAGGGAGATTTCTGTGCTCTTCCGTGCACATGAGCTCAGGCCCTGACTCTCCCTCCTCCCCCCGCCCGCATAGGGAACGCTCAGCACTAAGATAAAAGCAAAAAACTGCGGATGCTGGAAATCCAAAACAAAAATAAAAATACCTGGAAAAACTCAGCAGGTCTGACAGCATCTGCGGAGAGGAACACAGTTAACGTTTCGAGTCCGTATGACTCTTCAACAGAACACTGGTGCGCGACACGCTGAGCGGGCTTTAATTGGCCCGCCCATGTAAAATGGCGGCACACAGCTAGTCACGGGCGGTGATTGGCTGCGCACCTGCCTGCGCCCACTTCCGCTCAGCGCTCCCGACGGGGAGAAAATTCTCCCCCGTATCTCCCAAATGGAGTACGGAATGTCGTTAGCTCCTGATATGTCTTCTCCAAATGCACTGACCTGTAGCAGTTCTTGGTGTTGAGTTTAGAGAAGAATTTGGCGTCAGCAAACTTGGGGTTCAGCTCCTCAAGTTTGGGAATTTTGTGAGCACATCATTTTAGAGCAGCATTCAGATGCCTTGGGTCAAAACAAACGTGTGGAGAACCATATTTCTTATTGATGCTCATGATGGAGCAATACCAGTCTGTGGTACTGGACTTTTCACACTATGCCATCTCTCTCCATCTTATCCAGTTTGGCTTTCATCTTGTTCTGGATGTGAATGCAAGAAAGTGGCAGCATGGTTTTGAAGATTTGACTGCAAAATATACAAGCCTCAACCCTTTACATGCAGTAGAAGAAAAGAATTGCTGTGTAAGTCAAACAACCATCAAGACTCAACGTGCGTAAGGATTCTGCAGCTTTTGTAAGGATTCTACACACTGTACCTCCGTTCTTGGTTTTCACCTCACTCCAGCCAGCAGGACATTGGAAGCACCAACGCAGAAAGCAGAGACCAATGCAAGTAATTCAACATAACAAGAAGCCACAAACTGAGGCCAGACAGATACAGCTTTCCAAACAACCAAGAGCAAGTACCAGGTACCATATCTGAGGCACATATCTGATCTCAACCATAGCTGCTTGTAGCCTGCCTTCAACTCATGGGACTAATACATCATATCCTGTTGAGATAGTGATGATTGACAGCAGTTTAAGATACATCCTTTTAAAGGCGTATACAACAGTAGACAGGGTATGAATTGTAGTCTCCTGGATATCTAGTAGGATTAGTTTGTAATGTAAGTAATTGAAACCATAACTTTGGCTGAGAGGAACTAATTATCCTCATTAAATTTAAGTAGTGGATGCAAATGGGGTGTCCAAGCCAAAGTTCCAAGAGTTTTTGAACTGTGAGAAAAAGCAGGGCAAGGACAGAATGAGAGTTCCAGGGAGAGTCGGGGCTTTGAAAAAAAACAGTGTGACGACAGAGTGAGTGTCCCAGCAAGAGTCAGAGATGTAAAAAATAACCGGCGTGAGGACACAGCGAGAGTTAATTAACATTTTATTGTGTTTACTTAAATTCCAATTTCGGTGCAGTAAATAAATAATTTGAGGCATGGCAGGGCTGCTCACACCCATCGAGTGCACATCCTGTGCCATGTGGGGACTACAGGATGCTACCCATGTCCTGGACAACCAAATGTGTAGAAAGTGCCACCAAATGGAAAAACTCAAGCGCTGTATCTTGGAACTCGAGGAGCAGTTGATGACACTGGGGAGCTTTTGCAAGGATGAGACCTACGTGGATAGCACATTTCAGAAGGTGGTCATCCTGCAGCTTATGAAAGAGCAGGCGGAGAGGGGCTGGATGGCCATCAGACAGACAAGAAAGGCAAAGCAGGTAGTGCAGCAGACCCACTTTCTAACAGGTACTCAGTTCTGAGTACCAATGGGGAGAGGGTTCTTCTGCAAACAGCGGTGATAGTCATGACCAGAGCCCCATGGGTGGTTCAGCTGTGCAGGGAGGGAGGATAAAAGACAGGAGAGCAATAGTGGTAGGGGATCCTATAATTAGGGGAACAGACAGGCGCCTCTGTGGTGATTCCAGGATGGTATGTTGCCTTCCTGGTGCAAGGGTAATAGATATCACCAAGTGGCTTCAGAGCATTCTGGAGGGTGAGGGTGCACACAGCAAGAGGCCGTGGTTCACGTTGGTACCAATGATATAGGTAGAAAAAGGGATGAGGTCCTGCAGGCTGAATTCAGGGTGTTAGGAAAGAGATTAAAAAGCAGGACCTCAAAGGTAGTAATCTCCAGATTTCTTCCAAGGCCACGTGCTAGTGAGTATGGAAATTGGAGAATACACCAGGTGGATGTACGGCTGAAGAGATGGTGCAGGAGGGAGGTCTTCATATTTCTGAGGCATTGGGACCAGTTCTGGGGAAGGTGGGATCTGTACAAGCTGGACTGTTTACACCTGAATAGGACTGGAACAAATATCCTTGCAGACAGATTTGCTGGTGTTGTTGGGGAGGGTTTAAACTAGATTGGCAGGGGGATGGGAACGTAAGGGCAGATTCAGATAGGAAAACTCAGAGCAGGGAGTGGGAGATAAAAAAATAGCGGGTGACTCTGAAAGACAGGAGAAGCAAAGGTTAAAAGGTTTTACAGCACTGGAATTGTCAGTGTTAAAAGGCATTTATTTAAATGCAAGGAGTAGAGTAAACAAATCCAATGAGCTGAGAGCACAGACAGACATATGGCAGCATGATATCTTTGCTATAATGGAAAATTGGCTTAAAGAGGGGCAAAAATGGCAGCGGAACTTCCCTGGATATAGGGTTTTCAGGCAGGATAGAGAAGGAGCTAAAAAGGTGGCGGTGTAGCATTATTGGTTAAAGAATCAATTACAGCTGTGAAGAGGGTTGATATACTAAATGAATCATCAAATGAGGCCATATGGGTTGAGCTCAAAAATAAAAAGGGGACAGCCACACTACTAGGAGTGTACTATAGACTCCCAAATAGTGAGAGGGAGATATAAGAGCGAATATGTAGGCAAATTTCTGAGTGCAAAAACAATAGGGCAATAATTACCATAATATCAACTGGGATACAAACAGTGTAATTGGCACAGAAGGCACAACATTTTTGAACTGCATTCAAGAGAACTTTTTTAGCCAGCACGTAACAAGCTCAACAAGAGGGCTTGCAATTTTAGATTTAGTCTTAGGAAATATATAATTATTTGGACAGCCAAGGGCTGATTAAAGATAGTCAGCACGGCTTTGTGCATGGTAGGTCGTGTTTAAAGAACCTTGTAGAGTTTTTCGAGGAGGTTACCAAGAAAGTAAATGAAGGAAAGGCTGTGGATGTTGTCTACATGGACTTTAGTAAGGCCTTTGACAAGGTCCCACATGGGAGGTTAGTTCAGAAGGTTCAGACACTTGATATCCATGGAAAGGTTGTAAACTGGATTCGAAATTGGCCGTGTGGGAGAAGACAGAGAGTGGTAGTGGATGATTGCTTTTCAGACTGGAGGTCTGTGACTAGTGGTGTGCCTCAGGGATCTGTACTGGGACCATTGTTGTTTGTTGTCTATATCAATGATTTGGATGATAATGTGGTGAATTGGATCAGCAAGTTTGCTGATGACACTAAAACTGGAGGCGTTGTGGACAGCAAGGAAGTCTTTCAAAGCTTGCAGAGAGATCTGGACCAACTGGAAAAATGGGCCAGATAATGGCAGATGGAATTTAATGTGGAAAGTGTGAGGTGTTTCATTTTGGAAGGTCAAACCAAGGTAGGACATACACAGTAAATGGTAGGGCACTGAGGAGTGCGGAGGAACAAAGGGATCTGGGAGTTCAGATACATAATTCCCTGAAAGTGGAGTCACAGGTAGACAAGGTTGTAAAGAAAGCTTTTGGCATACTGGCCTTCATAAATCAAAGTATTGAGTATAGGAGTTGGGATGTTATGGTGAGGTTGTATAAGACATTGGTGAGGCCAACTTTGGAGTATTGTGTGCAGTTCTGGTCGCCTAACTACAGGAAGGATATCAGTAAGATTGAGAGAGTGCAGAGAAGATTTACTAGGATGTTGCCGGGTCTTAAGGAGTTGAGTTACAGGAAAGATTAAACAGGTTAGGACTTTATTCCTTGGAGCGTAGAAGAATGAGGGGAGATTTGATAGAAGTTTACAAAATTGTGAGGGGTATAGACAGAGTAAATGCGAGTAGGCTCTTTCCACTTAGATTAGGAGAAATAAACACGAGAGGACATGGCTTAAGGGTGAAAGGGGAAAGGTTTAGGGGGAACATTAGGGGGAACTTCTTCACTCAGAGAGTGGTGAGAGTGTGGAATGAGCTACCATCTGACGTAGTAAATGCGGGCTCACTCTTAAGTTTTAAGAATAAATTAGATAGATACATGGATGGGAGAGGTCTGGAGGGTTATGGACTAGGTGCAGGTCAATGGGACTAGCGGAATAATATTTCGGCATGGACTAGAAGGGCCGAATGGCCTGTTTTCTGTGCTGTAGTGTTCTATGGTTCTATGAAGCTGGGCAAGTGGATGAAGTGGTGACCATTTTGGAGATAATGACTATAATACAGTTAGATTTAGTATAATTATGGAAAAGGATAATGATAGAACAGGAGTAAAAGTTCTAATTGGGGAAAGACAAATTTTACGAAGCTAAGAGGTGATCTGGCGAAAGTGGACTGGCTACAGCTGTTTGAAGGGAAATCAATGACCGACCAGTGGGAGGCATTCAAAAGGGAGATTCTACGGGCACAGTGTAGACATGTCCCCAGAAAGTAAAGGGCAGTACTGCCAAATCTAGAACTCCCTGTTTACCTAGAAGCATACGAGATAAGGTAAAGCAGATAAAGAAAGCTTATGACAGTCACAAAAAAGCTTGACACTGTAGAAAGCCTAGAGGAGTATAGAAAGTACAGGGGTGAAGTAAAAAAGGTAATTAGGAAAGCAAAGAGGGGATATGAAAATATATTGGCAGGTAAAATCAAAGAAAAGAGAATAACTACGGAAAAGGTAGGGCCTATCAGAGATGTACATGGTAACTTGTGTGCTGATGCTGAAGATGGGGGCAGGGTTTTCAATGAGTACTTGTTTTCGTCTTCACTAAGGAGAGGGATGATGCAGATATTCTAGTTAAAGAGGGGGAGTATGAAATATTAGATACAATAAGCATAGTGAGAGAGGAAGTACTGGAGGGGCTGACATCATTGAATGTGGATAAATAATCAAGGCCAGATGGATTGTATCCAAGGCTGCTAAAGGAAGCCAGAGAGGAAATATCAGATACCCTGAGGATCATTTTACAATCCTTACTAGATACAGGCAAGGTACTAGAAGATTAGACGTCAGCAAACATTGTACCATTATTTAAAAAGAGTGCGAGGGATGGACCAAATAACTATAGGTTGGTCAGTCTGACTTCAGTGGTGGGCAAATTATTAGAAACAATTCTGAGAGGCAGGATAAACTGTATGAATCAGGGATACTCAGCATGGTTTTATTAGGAGAAGGTCCTGTCTTACTAATTTAATTGAATCTTTTGAGGGAGAAACAAGGAGGATTGATGACGGTAGTGCAGTGGATGTTGTCTACATGGATTTTAGTAAGGCAGTTGGTGGAAGGAATGTGGCGAGTTGGATCCAAAATTGGCTCAGTGACAAGAAATAATGGGTAATGTTTGATGGATATTTTTGCAATGGAAAACGGTTTCCAGTGGTGTTCCACAGGGCAGTTGGATCCCTCGCTGTTTTTGTATATTTATTAATGATTTGGACTTGAATGTGGGTGGCATGATTGGGAAATTTGCAGATGACACAAAAATTGGTGTGTAGTTGATAGTGAAGAGGATAGCTGTTGTCTCCAGAATAATATCAATGGTTTGGTTGAGTGGGCGGAGAAGTGGCAGATGGAATTCAATCCAGAGAAGTGTGAGGTAATGCATTTGGGGAGAGCAAACAAAGCTAGGGAATACATAACAAATGGGACGATATTGGGAGGGGTAGAGGAAGTGAGAGACCTTGTTGTGCATGTCCGCAGGTCCCTGAAGGTGCCTGGACAGGTGTATAATGTGGTAAAGAAAGCATAAGGAATGCTTCCCTTCATTGGATGAGGTACAGAATACAAAAGCAGGGATGTAATCATGGAACTGCATAAAACGTGGTTAGGCCACAGCTGGAATTTTGTATACAGTTCTGGTCACCACATTACAGGAAGGACATAATTGCACTGGAGAGAGTGCAGAGGAGATTTACAAGAATGCTGCAGCAATGAGGAAAGATTGGTTAGGCTAGGGTTGTTTTCCTTGGAACTGAGGAGTCTGAGGAGTCTGAGGGGTGACCTGATTGAGGTGTACAAGATTATGAGGGGCCTAGATAGAGTAGACAGAGCTGCCCTGTTTCCCCTAGTGGAGAGGTCAATTACCAGGGGGCATAGATTTAACATGATTGGTAGAAGGATTAGAGGGGATATGAGGAAAAACTTCCTCACCCAGAGAGTGGAGGGTGTTTGGAATTCACTGCCTGAACTGGTGGTGAAGGCAGAAACCCTCAACTCATTTAAAAGGCACCTGGATCTGCACCCAAAGTGCCGTAACCAATAAGGCTATGGACTGGGTGCTGGAAAGTAGGATTAGAATGGGCAGCTGATTTTTTTGGCCAGCGCAGACATGATGGGATGAATGGCCTCTTTCTGCGCCGTAACTTTTGTAAGGTTCTATGAAAAATTGATCAAATTGTTGGGCCTTTATAAGATGGGGTATTTTATTTGATAACTCAATCTCATACCAATCAAAGTTGTGATTTCAATTATTCTCATTCTAAAACATACATGAGGAAGGAGGGAAAAGAGGGGATATGGGGTGATTCGGAGTGGGAAGAAGCCCATGCAGAGTATAAACACTGACATAGACCAGTAGGGCCTAATGGCCTGTTTCTGTGCTGTAGATGTTATGTAATTTATTTAGAAATACATCCCATAAGATGCATCTCAAGTCCTTGTTTAACATTTAATCTGATATCAAGTGGCACCTATGACAATTCTGAGCTGGTGATTAAATGATTGTTATTGCTACATGAAGGTCACAGTACAAAACAGGCCCATGAGAAATTTGGATTGCAACTTAGTGGATACTATGGGTGGAATTTAATGCCCTCCCTGTAGCAAGCTTGATGACAGAGGCACTAAATCAGGCAGGACGGTGGCGGCTAGGAACCCCCATCCTACCTTCCTGCCTCTACCCTGATTAACTCCGTGGCAGGGAGGCCCATAGGCAGCCTTCCTGCTCCACTGCCAATTGAGATCATTAAATGAACAATTAATACCCACGCAAGGGCCTCATCCTAGTATTAGCCCAGTGGCAGGAAGGAAGCTCACCATCGTGGACAATAAGCAAACCTGTGCAGGTTGATTGTGGGCTTCTTGGGGGAGGGTCCCTGGTTCAAAGACACTCAGTGCATGATCAAGGGACCTGGCATCGGGAAGTCGGGGGTGGGCCAACTGAGAGTCACCCCCATGCCCTTGATGTTGACTCCGTCCCCTCTCTCCCATGACCCCCACCCCACGACCCCCTCCTGTGGCCTGGATCCATTGACAATACTAGGCCTTGGCAGCAGCCACCACCTCTCTGGTGGCACTATTGTTCAATAGAGTTGTTGGACTCTAGCCAGCAGCTTTCGGCGGGTGGGACTTCTGCCCCCGGGGTCCTTGATCCCAGGGAAGGCTTGTCACTGTCCTAAGTGTCCAGGTGGCTCTCCAGCCAGTGGGCAAGACCCCCCATTGGCTCCATTTAATATTGCCCTGTATGTTCATTTAATGAGATTTTTAACAAAACAATAATATAGAAAAATATCCCAAGGCAAAGGAAGGAATGAGAGAATGTGAAGCCTTCACAGAAAACAAAAAGAAATGACGGAAGGCTTGAGAGGGCATTTAATAAGACTTTTGAAGGTAAGGAGGAAATAAAGAGGAGAGGGTTTTAGGGTGGATGTTTGAAATAGTATTGAGCATAGTATGATAAATTCAGTAACTACGGAAAGAGAAAAGCTTTGTGCTGATTTTGTGGAAATATTGATTTCATAGGGATTTATTTTAGTGGAATTAATTACATCTGATATTTCAATGATCTGGTAGTGCCTGAGGGTACTGTTATAAAATGAGTTCCAATTTTTCATCTATTTAATTTATAATTCTGTATATGGTTGATACAAATGGGATTTTATTGATTGTACATGGTTATATAACTTTCCATAGTGCAAGCGATGTCCGGGAGGTATATCATGGTGAAAATTAGTCGGCTGTCATTTTGCTCTCCTTTACACACACAACTCCTTAACACAGCATTCCTGCTTTGAGAAAATGCAGCTACAAAAATATACAGAATCACTGCATATCTCTAAAGATTAGAAATTACTATTGGTGATACAGTACTAGCAGATCAGTGCTCAATGCATTCATTCCTCTACCACTGTACCAAAAATTTTACCCTGTTTAATACCCCTTTTTAAAATAACACAAAATAGAATGCCACGTGAACATACTAAGCATTCACCTGTTAATATTAATTTATAGTTTTTATAGTTATCCTCTAATATAATATCAGCCATGTTATAAATAGTGAACTGAAGTTAAACGATGCAATGCCAGAATATGTGGAAACAACAATATAATTTATTGAAGAATGACATCAATAAGAACAATAGCAAAAACCATGCTATTTATATTCCAAAATTTATAAATTTAAACCAAATTTATATTCCATCTTTACAGTAGAAAAACACCTCACAATGGATTTCACAGAGGTGTAATAAGACAAAGTGTTCAATTGTAAACTGATGAAATTAGCAATTCAGACATTATCGTCTAATAAGAAATGATCAAAACTGAAGAATTTCACAGCACTTAAACTGGCATTCAGCTCATTAAGACAGTACCAATGTTTTTGTCTGCATGAGACAGTTGTTTAATCCCACTATCCTGCTCACTCCCAGAATCTTTAACATTCCTCTTCTAGCAACAATATAATTCTCTTTGAAAATAATTTATGGACAGAGCTGGAACAACATTTTGAGACAGAGATTTAACTTTCCAATCATGTTCTCTGTAAAGGGTTATTTTTCTAACCTTTTTTTCAATTATTTTTTATAATTTAAAATCTGTACCTTCCCACACACCACTTTCACTAACCAATAGGAAGGATCTATTGCTAGTGTCCGTATCACAACCCTTCATAACATTGAAGACCCTCCTTAAATTTTTCAATTCTTGTGGAAAAGATCTTTGGCCCTCAAGCTTCTCTTCATAGCTGTAACTCTTTATTCCATCTAAGGTCCCAGTGATCTACACTATACCTTGCCAATGCTTTTATATTGTTTCTATAATCAGGGGTCCAAAATTCAACACAATTCTTCAACTAAGTTCTTGTACAAATCAACCATTAAATACTTACTACCTATCAATTCCTCTAGATGTAAAGCAAACTGTTCCATTTGTCGTAATCTGCTGCCCACCTTTTAATAATGTCTTTGCACACAAGCCCCTCTGCTCCTCTTGCTCCAATTAAAACCTTACTCTTTAAGATTTCTTTCATTTCTCAGTTTTTACTTCCAAATGCACTTCACATTCCTCCACATTGAATTACACCTACCACCCATACTGCTATCCTGCTAACTCTTGGATTTCACATTTCCTTTAAGACTTTGCAGCATCATATTTCTGAATAATTTGCAATTAAATAAAACATTAGCAGACATTCTATAGTGCTGCTTACAGTGAGGTAGAACACATGTTGCTGCTTTGCAACAAAAGGGGTGTTATCAACAAAGAACATTAATACCTTTAAAAAATCATTTTTTTTAAACATCTTTAAAAATCATTAAACATCAAAATGAAGAGTTTCATTTGTATTTTACTGATATAAGACCAGGAATTATTACTGGTGATATTAACAGATAAGCACTTAATGTGTTCTGAAGACATTCCTCTGTCTGCTATTTTAAACCATTTAAAATATGTTTATTTTAAAATGGCTTTTACTTCTTCTAAAATAAAGGAATGTCATGTTAGTACATTAAACGCTCGGATATAATTTTTTTAATTCATTCACGGAATGTGGGCTTCGCTGGCTGGGCCAGCATTTATTGCCCCTCCCTAGTTGCCCTTGAGAAGGTTTTGGTGAGCTGCCTTCTTGAACCGCTGTAGTCCATGTGATGTAGCTACATCCACAGTGCTGTTAGGAAGGCATTCCAGGATTTTGACCCAGCGACAGTGTAGGAGCAGCGATATATTTCCAAGTCAGGATGGTGAGTGACTTGGGGGGGAACTTCCAGATGTTGGTGTTCCAGGTGAATTCCTGCAGTGTATCTTGTAGATGGTACACATTATTGCTACCATGCGTCGATGGTGGAGGGAGTGAATGTTTGTGGATGTGGTGCCAATCAAGTGGGCTGCTTTGTCCTGGATGGTGTCAAGCTTCTTGAGTGTTGTGGGAGCTGCACTCATCCAGGCAAGTGGGGAGCATTCCATCACACTCCTGACTTGTGCCTTGTAGATGGTGGACAGGCTTCAGGAAGTCAGGAGGTGAGGTACTTGTCACAGGATTCCTAGCCTCTGCTCTGCTCTTGTCGCCACAGCATTTATATGGCTAGTCCAGTTCAGTTTCTGGTCAATGGTAACCCCAAGGATGTTGATAGTGGGGGATTCAGTGATGGTAATGCCATTGAACATCAAGGGGTGATGGTTAGATTCTCTCTTGCTGGAGATGGTCATTACCTGGCACTTATGTGGTGCGAATGTTACTTGCCACTTGTCAACCCAAGCCTGGCTATTGTCCAGATTTTGCTGCATTTGGACATGGACTGCTCCAGCATCTGGGGAGTCGTGAATGGTGCTGAACATTGTACATTCATCAGCGAACATCCCCACTTCTGATCTTATGATGGAAGGAAGGTTACTGATGAAGGAGCTGAAAATGGTTGGGCCGAGGACACTACCCTGAGGAACTCCTGCAGTGACGTCCTGGAGCTGAGATGACAGACCTCCAACAACCACAACCATCTTCCTTTGAGCTAAGTATGACTCCAACAAGAGAAAGTTTTCCCTCTGATTCCCGTTGACTCCAGTTTTGCTAGGGCTCCTTGATGCCACACTCAGTCAAATGTGGCCTTGATGCCAAGGGCACTCTCATCTCACCTCGGGAGTTCAGCTGTTTTGTCCATGTTTGAACCAAGGCTGTAATGAGATCAGGAGCTGAGTGGCCCTGGTGGAACCCAAACTGGGCATCAGTGAGCAGGGTTATTGCTAAGCAAGTGGCTCTTTATAGCATTGTTAATGATCCCTCCCATTACTTTACCGATGATCGAGAATAGACTGATAGGGCGGTAATTGGCCTGATTGGATTTGTCCTGCTTTTTGTGTAGAGGACATACCTGGGCAATTTTCTACATAGCCGGGTAAATGCTAGTGTTGTAGCTATACTGGAACAGCTTGGCTAGGGGTGCGGCAAGTTCTGTACCACAAGCCTTCAGTACTATTGTTGGAATGCCCATAGGGTTTGCACTGTCCAGTGCCTTCAGCCATTTCTTGATATCACATGCAGTCAATCGAATTGGATGAAGACTGGCATCTGTGATGCTGGGGACCTCCGGAGGAGGCCGAGATGGATCATCCACTCAGCACTTCTGACTGAAGATTGTAGCAAATGCTACAGCGTTATCTTTTGCACTGATGTGCTGGGCTCCTCCATCATTGTAGATGGGATATTTGTGGAGACTCCTCCTCCAGTGAGTTGTTTAATTGTCCACCACCATTCACGATTGGATGTGGCAGGACTGCAGAACTTAGATCTGGTCCGTTGGTTGTGGGATCGCTTAGCTCTGTCTATCACTTGCTGCTTATGCTGTTTGACATGCAAGCAGTCCTGTGTTATAGCTTCACCAGGTTGACACCTCATTTTTAGGTATGTCTAGCATGCCCTCCTGCACTCTTCATTGAACCAGGGTTGATCCCCTGGCTTGATGATAATGGTAGAGTGGGAGACATGCCAGGCCATGAGGTTACAGATTGTGTTCGAGTACAATTCTGCTGCTGCTGATGGCCCACAGCACCTCATGGATGCCCAGTCTTGAATTGCTAGATTTGTTCGAAATCTATCCCAATTTGCAGGGTGGTAGTGCCACACACCACGATGGAGGGTATCCTCAATGTGAAGGCGGAACTTTGTCTCCTCAACATTAAAGTCACCAACAGTCATTTCTAGTCTTTCTCCCAGGTTTATCTTTATAAAATTTTTGTGGTGAGTAATTTTTAAAAAATCTATCAATTTAAATAATTATAATTATGCAAAAAAGTATTTCCAAATTATTTTCTCTGGAAAGGGTCCTACACAATTGAGGTGTGGGTGTTCGTATGTCTGATTCGCAATTGGGTTTCTGTAACTTAAATTTAACGGACTGTGCAGTCCTATCATTTGATGTTCTGTGCTATGAATTCTGACTTGTAACATAATCACCAGTGTAAATTCTCACTGTGGGGGCAACAGCTTGCATTATGTTTATATTTCTGAAGCCCTTCAATTTTAAATCGTAGCTTGGGATGGTTTGGTAATTCACTAAGTTTAAATTTTATCAGTTTCCTTCAGCTTAATGTCTGCAACATCATGATTTAATGGATCCAGTACAACAGATATGAAATTACAGGTTACATGTCAAGCTGTAGTAAAATCTTATCTTAGTTTAAAATTGTCCAAAAAACTTCTTAGAGAATAACACATTTTTGTAGCACCTGCTTGCTATATATTAAATTCATTGCATGGGATCATGTCTCATCTCAAACTTTGAGATGCACTTCCTGACATGGCACGGCGAGCTACCTGACCCACCATTAAAATAGGGAGCAGAAAATTTAAACATCTTTTCACACTGGCTGGAAACTGACTTTTGGCCGCACTCCAAATTTCTCATTCCACCTGCCACAATGCCTGTCACTGGTGGAACCGGAAAATCCCACCCTACGAGACCCATCTCCTCTGCTGTCCACCTCCTAATTTACAACAAGGCTCATTCACCTTTACCGCTGTGCTCACTGACTTATGTTGGCTCCCGGTTAGGTGGTGCCTCGATTTTAAAAGTCTCAACCTTGTATTCAAATCCCTCCGTGTCCTTGCCTCTCCCTGTATCTGTAATCTCCTCCAGCAATACAGGATATGTGAGCTCAGCTTCAATTCTGGCACCAGAGCATTTCTGATTTTAATCGCTCTACCACTGACAGCTGTGCCTTCAGCTGCAAAGGCCCTAGCTCTGGAATTTCCTCCCTAAACCTCTCTGCCTCTCCACCTCTCTTTCCTCCTTTAAGATGCTTCTTAAAACTAACCTTTTTGATTAAGTTTTGATCATCTGCCTTAATATCTCCTTATCAAATTTTGTTCAATGATGCTCCTGTGAAACACCTTAATTGGAACATTTTGCTATGTTAAAGGTGCTATATAAATACAAGTTGTTGTTGTTACATATTAAATATAAATAATTAGAGAAAAGGAGCAGGTTAGCCACAAGGCTGCAAATCAATTGCTTCAGGAGTGTTTCTCTCAGTGAATTATAATTCAGTGATGTTTAATTTTTTTCATGTGATGTGGTCTTCACTTGCAAGACTAACATTTATTGCCTATCCCTAATGACCTTGAGAAAGTGGTGGCGAGCTGGCTTTTTGATTTGCTACAGTCCATATGGTTACAGAATTCCTGGCAGTGCGGTTGGGTAGGGAGTTCCAGAATGTAGACTGAGTGATGATGAAGAAAAGTGATATATTTCTAAGTCAGGTGTTATGACACAGCAGTTGGTAAAGGCTGAGTTGTTGAAATCCCAGAGGGACATGTGAACAACAGTCATAAGCTACATTTTCAACTGGTATGTTTGAGTCGCAGCTCTGAGTTCAGGAATAAGACCACCGAGCCTCCAAAGGTTTTTTATATAAAACTAAATCAAACATTTATTAATTTAATAACAAATTAAACACATACACATGTCTACAAATTACTACTATAATGACTTTTAAACAAATCCCCAAATTAATCACTCCCAAGTAAATCTTCATCAGTGCAACAATAACCCACAGACTTTAAACAAACACCAGGCGAAGCACATTTGACCTTACAAATTCAAAATGAGGTTCCTTTCAATTTGGTTCCTTTGCAGGCACAGTTGTAGGCTTACAGGCTGGTTAGATCTTAAATGCCTCTGACCTGCACACACAAACTCCTTTCTGTTTATACCTTTGAATGTAAATTTTCTATTTTATTACCAAGTTTTTAATTTTACCTCTCCTAAGAATAATATCTTTTCATTCCACCAATTTTATTAGTAATATAAACATACTGCTTGGAGTCTCCCAGCTAGGTGCAAGATTTTATCCATTCTTTTGAATGGTTTCTTCAACAATTGCAAATTTACATTTTACCTTCTCCTCCTTATGTTTATCTAATTAATATCTCAAAACTACTATACATCAAAGCACCCAGACTAGCTGGCTTTAATCCAATTAAGCCACAAGCAGACACACATATAGACACAGACCCTACTACAATTCCAATTTAAAAATAATTTCCAATAACATTATAGACATTAATATCTCTTCATGACACAAGATGATGTGTGATTTGGAGGAGAACTTGCAGATTCCCTGCCAATGCCTGCCTCATAATGCACCTGTAGTGCAGGGAATGAATGTTCAAGGTGGTGGATGTGATGCCAGTTAAGCAGGCTCTTTTGTCCTGGATGGAGTTGAGCTTCTTGAGCCTTGCTGAAGCTCCACTCATCCAGGCAGTTGGAGGGTATTCCACCACACTCCTAACTTGTGCCTTGAAGGTAGTGGATAGGCTTTGAGATTCAGGAGGTGACCACTCACCGCAGAATACTTAGCCTCTGCCTTGTTCTTGTAGCCATAGTATTTATACGGCTGGTCAGGGCCTCGGAGAGGGGGGTGTACACAGTGACAAACACCGGGGCCCGGGGGGGTGGGGTGCTAAAGGAAGCCCGGGCTCAGTGTTGTAAATGGAGTTCTCATTGTTCAATCTGAGCAGCCAGAGCTGCAGACCTGAAAGGCTGCCTTAAAAAAAATCACATTAGTCAGCCGGGCAGTTCCGATTTTTTTTTAAAAGCCAATCTTTCAGGTCAGTTTCACTGACATTTGCTGCGCTGCTGCTTCCAACCTTTGTGCAGCTTTGTGGTTCTAATTTTATTTGAAAAGCCCACCAGAAAAACCACAAAGCTCCCGAACGTCAGCAGCAGCAGTTCCTATTTGCCGTAGCACTCATGAGAGTGTTCTTGGTTGAAAATCTGATCGATAAATGGTAAATTAAATCCCTGGAATCATTTTCGAGTCAATTGCATGGTGGGGGAGGGAAGGGTGGTGAAGGAGTCTTTTTTTAAAGTTTAGTACCTCAAAATTAAAAACTATGATACTTCTCAAAATTCTGTTTTTAATTTAAACCGGCATATAAATAGCATTCTAAATTTTTATCATGCGGTTAAGTAGATACAATTCTGAAAACATGCTGTGTTGATGTACCAGAGGCTTGAGAATCTTAGGCCTCGTCAAAATAAATGTAAGAAACTAAAAATTGGGAACAATGCAAAACAGGGTGTTGACTCACTATCACCCATTGTATTACTCTTGCAAAGTCTGGGAATGAAAACCCTAGTTGTCACTAAGAGATTGCTTAATGAAAGTTTTTACAATATTCTACTGTAACCTAGTTTCATCCCACTCTGCACCATCTAGCAGAAGGTGATGACATTGTGGGACTGAAATTTCTCTGGGGGAATGATTCTCCTGATCATCCATTGTAACTTTGGCAAACAAATCCATTGAAATCCCAGAGGAATGGCATAAAAGGCTTTTACCATAAAGGGCTTTTATAGAAACCCAATCCTGTGACTTAAGTGCTTCTAGAAATGATTTCTATCAGGATATTGCTATCATGCATTTTTTTTGCTGTTGGAGTTTCTTATTTATTAAGTACCTTTTCCACTTAATTTGCCTGTTTCTCACACAACTCAAACAACAATTATAATTTCTAAAAAATACTATTTGCATATTTATTTAGCATAAATGCAATGCAACATCATATGAAACATGTGGGGATAGGCTGTAAATTTATAGTCTACAACATAATTTGAATGACAGCTCCTGAGATAGGGGAAACAATCCAGTTCTTGAGTTAAAGCCGTAAGGAATTTTTGTACCATGTATCATTCTTCTCTGAAAAATTTAAATCAACAGTTCAATCTACATTTTTTCTGAGCTGTGATAGGTGTCTGACAAATCCTGTGGATAGTGTCAATAGTGTTAAAGGGGCAGATGTGGTATATTGTGGATTGGTGGCAGAGAAGTCAGAATGGTAAGGTTGTATTAGTTACAGAGTTAAATTGTTTTGTAAATGTAGTGATTTATTTGTGGCCACTTTCCTAACATCAGTTGATTGCTCTGTGATTAATTATCCTTAGAGAATCAGCATTGGGCCTCCAATTTCACCATTGCTACAGTCATTCTGCCTACTGCATGCAACTGTAATGAAAGAAAGACAAAACCTACATTATTCAGCACCTATCATGAAGTCCAAAATTGCTTTACAGCCAATTAAGTACATTTGAGCAGTAGTTACTGGTATAAAGTATGCAATGTTATCAAATGGCAGAGCAGGCTTGAGGGGTTGAATGGCCTACTCCTACTATTAATAAGTGTGGTTTTTATGTTCATTTGTCATTCTGGATGCATAAGATGAGCTGGACTAGTTGGCCTTTGTCATCCCTAATTATTTTGTGAACAGAGGGTGGAATCATGGCTGGAATTCTGTTCCTTATGTCACTAATGGAAGTTTACAGTGAGCAGGCTTTGTGGGGTGCATTTGCCTGGACAGGAGTGCATTAATGAGCTCATAGTGCATCAATAACCTGTTTTACACTGCACACGATTTTTCAGAGCCTTTTCCATTGACTTCAATCTTGTCCTTTTGTCTAATTACCTATTATCCAAATCTATCTTGTTGCTTTTATAAGTTTTTTGATGAATGAAATGTTGTGATAGTAGATATTGAAAATATATTGAAGTGATTAGCAGCAATCAGCAGAGTCTTCAGACTTCCATCAAGAATACACAGTTGTGTATTGTGAATTGTGAACCTTTCAGTCTTTGTCCTCTGGCCTCTTCAAAGTTGTGTCACATAGACACACCTGAGGGCTCCAACGCTTCTCACTGACAATGAAAATCTATGTTGTTCAATCATTCCACTATGTTGCTCAGGAGTTATTTGATCTTTCTACCCTGTGAGATTACTGATAAAATAGAAATCCAATTACATCCCTTTTATGAAATAATTATATTGAATAATATCATGCACCCAGGTAGGGGAAAGTCTTCTACTTCCTCCACAGAATTGATAAGACCTTGTGCAGTTTATCTGGGTTTCAAGTACTAAATCTTTCCCCCAAATATGAATTTACAGTCACCGTGTCCATATGATGCAATGTGCAGAACATGTTAATGAGGGCTGAGGTAGTCACTGAAATCAGTGTTGTCATCTGCACAGTGTTATAAATGACTAATGGGATATTTTCATGTCAAGTTTATAATATTACATGATGCTGTTAATGTAAAATTTGTACTCTTTTGTTTGTTTAATAGTCATGATGGGATCACCTGTATGGTACACACAAACTAACACTGCATTACATTGTTGCTGCTTGTAATATTAAAGGCCTATGGTGCATGGGTGATATTTGTAACCACATGCCAATGATGGGTGTTATAATTTTATTCGGACCTTTCTGTAATTATTTGGTTGATTAATTGGTGAATCTTGAAAGGGGAAAATATATAATGCATGATTGAGGGCGGGGGTTAAGGGTTAGGGGAACAGGGTGTGACTAAGGGGCCTGGAACCAGGAGAAACACCAGGGCCCATGATTTCTCTCCCTGGCCCTGTGGCTGGTCCAGTTAAGTTTTTTGTCAATCATGATCCCCAGGATGTTGATGGTGGCATGTTTGGTGATGGTAATGTCATTGAGGAGGTGGTTAGGCTCTATCTTTGTTGGAGATACTCGTTGCCTAGCACTTGTGTGGTGCGAATATTATTTGTTACTTATCAACCCAAACCTGAATGTTGTCCAGGACTTTTTGCGTGTGATCTGGACAGCTTCAAGTTTCTGAGGAGTTGTGAATGCATAAATAACTGGCTGTTTCTCTGTATTTTGGAATGTGGGAATTGGGGGTGGGGGGCGGGGGGTGGTGACGATGTGGGAAGAAAGAGGGGGGATGTATTTTTCTAACAGTACAGTTTTTGGATATGAAACAAAAGCAAAAAGTACTGGAAAAACTCAGCAGATCTGACAGCATCTGTGCAGGGAAAGACAGAGTTAACGTTTCGAGTCCGTATGACTCTTCTTCAGAACTGAAGACTGAACTGCACAAGTACTTCAGAACTGAAGAAGAGTCATACGGACTCGAAATGTTAACTCTGTCTTTCTCTCCACGGATGCTGTCAGACCTGCTGAGTTTTTCCAGCACTTTTTGGTTTTGTTTCAGATTTCCAGCATCTGCAATATTTTGCCTTTATGTTTTTGGATATGACTTGGCTCCAAATGTTTTGCTATCTTACACACACCTGCCCACTTTAATATATGCCGTTAATGACTCCAGAGTTGAATGCATTTCCATGTGAGTTTCTGGTTTGATAACTTGCACAACATCCTTTTGTTTAGCCTTGCTACCACATCGCATCTGCCCATGGCTGATCTACATTAGCTCCTTTAGTTGTACTGCTGCCTCCCAATTCAATCAATATTTGAAAACTTTCACTGCTCTGCCCCTCCTACTCCCTGTCCTGGGCTATATTGTATTCTTTTATCCCTACACCTGCCTGCTCTTTGCCCAGAAAGATAAAACAGTTTGGACCTGTATCCTTGTTTCCCAGTTAGTACTGTTTTTTCCTCCTGGGTGCCCTTTCCCCTGTGTTTTTACAGATGCATTCATCTGTTCTAATTTTCTCATATAAAGCTAATGCATATCATACAATGATCATGGTTCACTTACTCTTCCTCTCTCAGCCTTGTTTTTACCTTCGCCCTCACCTCCCCTCTTCTCATCTACCTTCGCCTTTTCTTCCAACTTCCTCTCCTGTCTCTCACCTCCAGCTCCACTTTGACTGACCTGCATAGGTACTTCTCTTGGGCTCCATCCACACTCCCACATCCTTCAGAAATGTTCCATTTTCTTTTCCCCTTCTGCTCAGGCCTCTGATTATCTTATAGTTTCTCAGTACACTCCACGTTTCCCTCTTTGTCCTCCTTGGCCTCTAACATTGCTGCACTTTGCATCTTATCCTGGTAGCTTGTAACCCTGCTCTAACATCTGCTGGCCCACCACCCCTAACCCTCCCCCAATTGGCACCTTTAACCCTGTACTAATTTTCTAAATGCCTTGCAGCTCTGTCCTCTCACCATTCTAACTTCTCCCCCTAACCCCTTCAAACTTTTCAACCATGCAATCTTCCTGCAGCCTTGGCTCAACTGCTGTATCCTCCACCCTCTAACCTTGCATGTCCTGAGGGGTACAGCTTTTCTTGACTTTCTTTATCTGTGTTATGTGAATAGTGGATACCACTGCCAGTCTGTTGTTACTGCACTGAAACTGAGTGATATTGAGGCTTGGGTGTCCATTAAATTCAGCTGGTGAGCTGTGGGCACCAAATCTGTGCTCCCAGACAGCTCAATGGTTGGGGATGGTGTGTAATCTACTGTCTCCTAGGCAAGGCTGGCTGACAGTTGAAGTCGTTTGGTGGGGTGGGGGAGGCCGGCAGCAGAATCAGGGGAGGCACCTCGAGGTCTATTTCCTTTGACCCAGGAAGAGTAAAATAAAGGTGAAATAGAAACTTGGTTCAGAGCAGCCCCTAGTGGTCTTTCTAAGACTGAATTCAACTGGCCATTCAACCCTATATAAATGGGTGGAACATGTGAGGTGACATCTTGTCCATTTTTATGACAAAAATTGCCTGTACATCATAGGACACTGATTTGTATATTATGGGCAGAATCTTCCGGTCGACGTGCAGGGGCGAGCCCGACATGTCGACACGTAAAATGACATACGTCCCGACGTCATTGCATACCATCGCGACATTTCATTCAGCGGGCAGGCGCCGGAGTCAGCTGCGCGCCTGCTGAAATGTCAATGGCCTATTAAGGCCATTAAGAAATTAATTAAAGCACTTAAGAATGCTGCCCATCCAACCTTAAGGTTGGCGGGCAGGCGAAAAGCCCAAACAACCTTCGCGTTTTTCAGGAAACCTCATCCACGGGCGGGATGAGGTTTCCTGAAGCTTTTATTAAGTAAATAAATAAATTGTCATAAATTTACAAACATATCCCCACTCATGTGACACATTTCTGTCATGATTTTATTATACATCCAATCTCCCGGAGGCAGCTCCATGCCTCAGGGAGATTGCTGCGCTCTTTCATGGGCATACGACTCTCCATCCTCCTCCCACTGAGTAAAATGGCGGTGCGGAGCCGATTGGAGCAGCGATCAGCTCTGCACCCGTTCCCCGCCCGCTCCCGCCCAGCCTGCCCGCCATAGGAAAAATCCTGACCTATAAGTGGCTCCCACCTGAAACAACAGGGTACTTCAGCCATCCATTTCAGGGGACCCTATCCAAGGTGATGGCCAAGACACTGAGGCAGCAAATGGCCCAGCATCGTTTTTAGGCCCCTACCATAGGTGAACAGGTGTGCCTTAAAATCGGCTCCCACTGTCCACATGCAAAGCCTATTGAGATTGCTTAGTTTCTCTAACGTTCCACACAAAGAACATTTGAAATTAGCGACTTAATTTGACTTATTTTGATGGCTGTAATAGAAATTTAATCCAACAAACATTTACACCCAGAATAAAGTAATAGCTTTAATTTTGTTTTCCATAAACATGTAAAAAATAATTTGTTTTATTTTCAAGCAGCTGTTGAAATCAGGAATAATATTTGCATAACAGTGTGAAACACAGCAAAATATTAAAACAAAATGAAGTTATTGAATATATTAGTAATCATAAACCTTCTTGCACCATCAGGGGTGCTATATATGAAACACTTAAAAAAACACCCATTAAATGTGTCCTGTGAGGCTATGACTTCATTAAAATTTGGTAGGTACAGTGACCACTGGGGAACAATTACTCCTCGATTAACAGTGTGCTCATCAGGCAGTTAAATCTAATCACTATTGAAATTTGCTGGAATAATTACTTTCATTTTTAGGATTTTAAGGTGTGCTAGAGGAAGCTTTCTGCACAAAATCCCTGCTTCTAGTAAATTTGCCGATGGTTGTGTACATTGCGGAATGCTTTAGAACTATATATTACATATATTCCAGTATTAAACGTGGTGTCAACACCAAAATGCCCGAGGGCTGCTTTGAAGTTTCAGTCATGCCCATTTTGTACAAAACATGGAATGTGAGGACCAACATTGTTGTATTTCCCCTTTGCTCCTGCAGTAGGCCAATAAGCCTATATTTTGTTAACACAGGTAATGAAATTGTGCAAATGCACAATTTTGAAATATGTGGCTCCTGGGTGGATTTTCATTAGTGGAACAAATCAAAAGGCACATCACACCCACAATAATGATCCTTTAATGCTTCTCAATGCGACTAAAGATCTTACATTTATATAGCACCTTTCATGACCTCAGGATGTCCCTAAGTACTCCACAGCCAATGAACTACTTTTAAAGTGTGCACATTGCTGTAATGTAGGGAAACAATTAACCATATAAATGCCAGAAAATTCATTAGCCCTGCAATGGGTAATAAAATCAGTGCAAAATATTTGATAGCCAAAGAATGAAAATCACATTTTACCAAACAGGCCATGTAAATTCTAATGAACTTTTTTTTTCAAACATTGGATCCAATCAACCTTGTAGGTGTGTTATAGACATCTCAGAGTCTGTTCGTCAATACTGTCACAGGATCATTGGCAAATATGTTCCTGAAAATAATTGTTTCTTCTGAAATTGAGAATCATTTGAATTGTTTAATGCACTGCGAAGTTCTTGAGTGATGATCAAGTGTTGCCATTGGGCTGCACACTTTTCAGTCTGGTGCTTCAGGTGAAAGCTTACGAACAGTACCAATCAACCAGAACCATCAAGACTTCAATTGTCAAACGCTTGACTTCAACTGAGAAGCACCAGACATCCAGGCTGTCATTGTCAAGATACTATTTAATTGCCTTCAGCAGTCACACACTGATTATCTCATGATTTGCCTATGCAAGTCTCAGTTACTACTGCATTCTTGGGAAGACAGTGACCACTGAGTTCTGTTCCTCTGCTGTTGTGTAGACTTCTTCCTGGATTTGCTTTGTTCCCTCCTGCCCACATTATTTTTCTCATTTTCATACCACTTGTTTTATTAATTTACACTCTCCAGGAACCACCACCACTGCCCGCCACCCAATGTACACCAGCTTACTTTCTACATGGGCCCAGAGCTCTTGCCTGATCCAAACTGGGCAGCCTCTGTCATAACCACTGCAGCCACAGCACACAGTACACTCCCAGAGCAGCATGGTATTTTTATTCCACTCTTCTGTTACACATCGCCTCCATCAAGCCTCCTAAGTTCAAACCCTTCAAATCTTCCTTTCGCTCCCAAATCACAGAAGAGCGAGTGGTCTCCTGTCACTGTTTAGCCTGTAGAGCCTTGAAAATATTTCCTGTCTTGTGAATAAGATCTTTCCCATCCATGGCTTCGCAGGTGACAGAACCTGGCTTACTGATGTTGATGCTGATTGTGTCCAGGCATCCAGGATGATATGAATAAATGTGTTTATTTACTCATAATGTAACATATGTTCTTTTCATAATTGCCCTCTACACAAATTCAAAGTGCATCACTCACTGTTGCACCGACTGAGTCCTACTTGAAGCAGCCATTAAAACACTTACACATGTTCTTGAGGCAGTGGTATGTTACCAATGCTAACATGACATTAACCCAAGTACTCTGCCACTCAAAATATTTGTCTGGTTTAGAGCATTAAATTTGGAGGAAAGCTTTATTTTAATTCAGAGGCCTGCAGAGCCTTAGTGACTGGATAGATCAATTACAAATGCTTGTAAATATGAAGTAATGCACAGTGCTTAGCAATCATAATTATAAAATTAGGGCCACTTCAAATAATGGTGAGTCAGAAGAAAAGATCTAGACGTAATAGTTAATTAAACATTGAAAGTATTGCCACATTTTGGGGCAGCAGTTGCAAAGGGAAATAATGTTGGAGTTGTGTCTGTATCTCCAATGTATGCAGCAGAGAAATTTCATGTGCGGTGAGTTGTGCCAGTTGGGGGAGGTGTTTGCACCAGGAATTCATGGGGCCGCTCATTTTCATATTCATTGGAGCACTGTTTGTGTGAGAAATACAGTAAAGAATATTCATCATGGATTTCAAAAGGGAAAATCTTGCCTGACCAACATTATTGAATTTCTTGAGGAAGTAAAAGAGAAAGTAGACAATGTGTTATGGCACAGCAGATGGTAAATGCTGAATTGCTCAATTCCCAGAGGGAAACTTGAAACAGCTGCCACAGCTGTTTTTGCAATTTGTATTTTATTTCAAGATATATGACTTGAATTAAGTAGTAATAAGTCCACCAAGTCTTAGAGGTTTTTTAATTAAACTAAATGAAACATTTATTAACAGAAGAAAAGATTTTAAGCACATACATAGGTCTACAAATTATTACTATGATAACTCCTAGCTCCCCTAATTAATCTAGCTTTCAGTTACACCTCAATTAAGGCAACTGTAAAAACAAATAAATTTTAACAGACCCAGACAAAGCACACAATACCCTGGACAGTGATATTCACAGTGAGTTTTCTTAGCTTTGGTTCCTGTAGACAGCAACTTGATACCTAGAGGCTGGAAGCTTTTCACACTTGGTAGATCTTAGAATGCCTTCCTCCTTACACATAACCTCATCTCCTTTTTACATGTTTCTCCCTTTTTAATGTAAATTACATTGTTTCAATATGTCTTTACAACTTTACTTTTTCCATAATATTATATTATGTTTCCATAGTTCTCATATTATCAGTAATCATTGGGAAAAATAAATACATTTTTTGACTTAGCTTCACGTGGCTAGGTGTAATATCTCATCATCTCTTTAAAATTCAAACTTCTCTGGTTTATCTAAAAATGCAAATGTTCCTCACACCTCACATTCTAAAACTTCAGCCAGGCTTACATCTTTAACATTTCAAACTTAGCTTCCCTTCTGATCTCTCAAAAGCTCCAGATGAGTTGTATCTAATTCAATTAAATCCCTCACACACACATACACACAGCGAAACCCCACTACCTTTACACTACCTTTACAATAAATCACAATAATATTATGAAAATTATTATATTTTCATGACAATAGTAATGCAGTAGATGTAATTTATCTGGATTTTCCAAAGACCTTTGATGAGCTGCCCCATAACAGACCAATAAATAAGGTCAGAGAATGTGGAGTCAGGAGACAAGTTGCAGAATGGATTGCTAGCTGATTTCAAGAGAGAAAGCAGACAGTAGGAATAAAAGGTTCAGGTAATTCAGAATGGCAGAAGGTGGGAAATGATGTTCAACAGGGATCAGTGCTGGGAGCACCGCTGTTCAGAATTTACATTAGCGACTTGGACTTTGGAATAAAAAACCCAATTTCTAAATTTACGATGATACAGATGGAGGTATAGTCCATACTGAGGAAGACTGCAATAAATTGCAAGAGGACATTAATAAACTTGAAAAATGGGAAAATAATTGGCAAATAAAGTTCAATATAGAAAATTGTGAGGTAGTGCGTTTTAGTAGGAAGGATCAGGAGGTCACTTATTACTTGGAAGTTGCAAGTCTAGGTGGAGTAAAGGAACAAAGGGATCTCAGAGTACAAATACATCAGTCCCTAATAGTTGTGTTACAGGTTAGCAAGGCCATAAGGAAAACAAACCAAACACTAGCTTTTATTTCTAGCTAGACAGAATTGAAAGTTAAGACAGTCATGTAAATGTACACCTATACCTTGATAAGACCACACTTAGAGTACTGCGAGCAGTATTGGTCTCCATATTATAAAAAGGATATAGAGGCATTGGAGAGGATGCAGAGAAGATTTACAAGGATGATACCAGATATGAGTATATCAGGAAAGGATTGACAGCCTGGATCTCTTCTCTCTTGAATAAAGAAGGCTGAGGGGTGACTTAAAATTATGAAAGGTGTGGAGAGAGTTGGTACAGAGAGAATCTTTCCTCTTGTGGGAAAGAACGTAACCTGGAGCTGTCAGTCTAAGATAATCACCAAGAAATTCAATAGGGAACTCAGAAGAAATATCTCCACCCAAAGAGTGGTAAGAATGTGGAACCTGCTACCACAAGGAGTGGTTGAAGCAAACAGTATAGATGCATTTAAGGGGAAACTAGACACGCATATGAAAGAAAAGGGAATAGATGGTTATCATGGTAGATTTAGATGAGAAAGCTGGGAGGAGGCTGAGTGGAGCATAAACACTAGCATGGACTGGTTGGGCCGAATGGGATGTTTCTATGCTGGATATCCTACATTATCCTAGGTAAACATATGGAAGCCTGGAACAAACTTCTGGGATGTGTGGAAATTTGAATGTGGATTCTAAAAATACTAGAATACAAAGGGGAAAATTAAGCTGTAGTTAGACAGAGCTTTGGTCAGACCCCATCTGGAGATCTGTGCTCAGATTTGTGCACTGTGCCTCAAGAAAGATATATGGATTTGGAGACAGTACCACACAGATAATGGGATTAAAGCCTTAATTTATAAAACATAAATATACCAATAAGCTCTCCCAAATTATACCAACTTCAGGAGAAACAGACTCCTGGGTGGCAGTGGCAGGAAACTTGCCAAAAGGCCATTCATTCCATGTGGAGAGAGTGGCACTGGCACCAAGTTTTTTTGCCATGAGTGCAGAGCAGTGCCACAAGAAATTCAATGACCTGGCAAGGGCAGGTAAGATAACACAGGAGCAACTTGGGCACCAGCACAGTGTTCACCCTCTAAAGGTAATAGGTATTTAACTAACCCTTCTCAATTCACTCTGCTTAAATGGGCACTAACTTGGGAAATCACAATGCAATTACTAACCTCCCTAACAACAATTAATTGAAGGAGGAATGCATTGTAACAAGTTCATGGATGTCTTGAATTGATGTGCAGGATCCTTTACTGTTACTGATAAAACTCCAATAATTTCCAGAAATCCATCCTGAATTTACATGTTAATAATACATGGGCCATTAAGAATTTGTCTGTTGAGGTTAGAATGCTTGACGAGATTTAATTTTCTGATAGCCAAGTAATTCATCACTAAAGTAATGGAAGGGGTCATCAACAGAAACTGAACTGGGCTAGCCATATAAATACTGTGGTTACAAGAGCAGGTCAGAGGTTAGGAATCCTGCGACAAGTAATGACTTCAATTCTGACTCCCCAAAGCCTGTCCACCATCTACAAGGCATAAGTCAGGAGTGTGATGGAATACTCCCCACTTTCCTGGATGAGTGCAGCTCCCACAACACTCAAGAAGCTTGACACCATCCAGGACAAAGCAGCCCCTTGATTGACACCACATCCACAAACATTTACTCCCTCCACCACTGACGCACAGTAGCAGCAGTGTGTACCAACTACAAGATGCACTGCAGGAATTCACCAAGTTTCCTTAGACAGCACCTTCCAAACTCATGACCACTGCCATCTAGAAGGACAAGGGCAGCAGATAGATGGGAATACCACCACCTGGAAGTTCCCCTCCAAGTCACTCACCATCCTGACTTGGAAATATATTGCCATTCCTTCACTGCCGCTGGGCCAAAATCCTGGAACTCCCATCCTAACAGCGTTGTGGGTGTACCTACACCACACAAACTGAAGTGGTTCAAGAAGGTAGCTCACTACCTCCTTCTCAAGGGCAACTAGGGATGGGCAATAAATGCTGGCCCAGCCAGTGAAACTCACATCCCGTGAATGAATATTAAAACAAATCTGATGTGCTTTTATTTAGACCATGAAGTCTTTTTATTGTGAAATAATATATCTTATTCTACTGTTGACCAAGGGCAAACTCCTGTTGGAATTTTCATAGATGTTTAATGACTTTTAGATCGGGTGATTCTTTGTTTGAATCAAGCCATGGTATAATACTATAATTGGTCAGGGGAAATTTTATAGCTGGTGTAGGATACATTATAGCATCTCATTATTGCAGACCCAAGTGACTGACAGACTGACTTGGCACGTGAAACTAATGGTTACATATTTATAGCACAGAGGATTCATATACATCAAGCAGACATGACAGGGGTTTTCAGGCACAAAAATAAATTAACACTAGCAGAACTCTGACCAGAATGCTCATGTCAAATGTGAAATCTATCCCATTACATTTCAGTTGGTTGTGAACAATGGTACATGCCCCAAGCTTTTTGTCACTGTGATTACAGATAGAATCTTGTTTGTTTTTAGTACAAATGGAAATGGATTCTGATTAGGTACAAAGTTAAGTTACTATTTTTTTCCACCCTGAGAACACTAAACTGCCACATAGGTTTGATTAAAAATCACATGCCAGTGGTACATCATCACAAGTTGTCCTCTTTCATTTGATGATGTCGGAGTTGCTGGGCAGGATTTTCCGCTCGGTGTGCAGGCGCGCGCCTGACATGCACGAGTGTGAAATAATGCGCGATGACGTTGGGCGAGCATCCCGACGTCAATGTGCACTCCGGCGATATTTTGGTCGGCAGCACGCCCGTTGACAATTAAGAGGGCCATTAAGCCTTTTAATCAATTAATTAATTACACTTTTCACTGCCCATTCAACCTTACAGTTGGTGGGTGGGTGAACAGGCCCGGCGGCCTTTGCATTTTTTGCGAAACCTTATCCGTGGGCTGGAGGTTTCCAACAATGTCTGAAAAAACAATGAAAATTTTTAAAACTCATTTTTCACTTGCCCCTGTTCATGTGACAGAGTCGCATGTGGGGACACATTTTCCTTATTTTTCATATCTTTATTTGTCATTTAAAAAAATCTTCAGCTCCCCGAGGCAGCCCTGTGCCTTCGGGGAGCTTTCAGTGAGCGCACCTCCATACATACGCAAACTTCAGCGCTCGTGCTCCTCCCGCCCCCACCCTGGCAATGCTGAGGCTCCCATTGCGGCCAGCCAGTGTGAATGGCCAGCCAGTGTGAACGGCCAGCCAGTGTGAACGCCAACCAGCGTCAAATCGCGGCCGGGGCCTGATCGCGGGCGGCCGACGAGGGGAAAACCCTCCCCGCTGTCTTTTAGCTAAGATATTAACCCAAAGCCCCATCTGACATCTCAGATGGTCATTAGAGAATCCATGGCATTATTTTGAAGAAGAGCAGGGGGGTGGGGGTGGGGGCGGGGGAGGTTTCCCTGGTATTCTTTCTCCTAGTTATCCCTTAATTAAAATAACAAAAACATATTATCTGGTTATTATTGCCGTTTTGTGGAAGGTTATTTTGCACAAGTTGGCTGCCACATATCCTACCTTACAACTGTGACCAATGCTCCCTTTAAAATTTAGTTGTGCATGGCCCGTTTTTTTCAGTGTGCTTTCCCTTCAAATTCTTTTCCGCACGGATACACATATTATTTATCACAGGCTAAGGCCTATGTGGTGCCTATGCAGGCTGCTGATTAGCTGCACATTTTAGCAGGAGCACTGACAATGACAACACTTCAAAAGTATTTCATTGGCTGTAAAGTACTTTGAGTTGTGCAAGACGCTATATCGTTCTCATTCTTTCTTTCTATCACCTCCTCATCTGAGAACTCTTCAGAAACAGTGAGTATTGCATCAACCTGAGATTAGGTTGCGAGACTTTAATTTGATAATTGAGAATATCTGAGCTGATAGAATGTGAGCACCATTGATTCAGTTCATGACTCTGTTCAGGTTGGAAAAGAACTTGCATTTCTCTCATAGGATATTGTGGAGGAGATGATTTTATTCATTGAATGTTTAATAGGCATCATCTTTTTAGACTCACACTGGCCAGTCCTAGTAAGTTTCTGATCTGGAATTTTAGTATTAACATAGAAAGTTGAGAACACTTGTAACAAGCTCAAATGTATGAAATCAAGTAAAACAAACTTTGGCTGCCTCATAACTTTGGCCTAACCATATTAAAATATTTCCTCAGGCATTCTTGTTAGTAGATCTCCTGGAAATAACCACTACTGGCTTTCTACCGCCAATCACATCCAATCACATCAAGTCTGTATTGTGAAGTTTTAGAACATTCCAGGCTTCTATCATTCCTCTTGGGCAAAGCAGAGTAACTCTCACTAGCTTCCACTGGAATTATTTATTAAATGTAGCTTTAGTTTAGTCACAAATGCTGGAATTTTCCATTTTCAGCGGACGTCTCATGTGCTGCCTGAAAAATCAGCAGAACACTCGCTCTGACTCTTAGGAAGATGGTCCACTCTATCTTCTACCCATCGAGCAGTTAAGTGGACAGCGGCGGGCCTTCCTCCCAACTGAAGACTTTGGGTTATGATGTCCTGCCTGACAAGAGCTGCCTGCCAATCGGAGTCTGGCAGTTCTTGCACTTAGCAGCGCCAAGAGGAAGCTGTGTGTTGTAGGGTGGACGAGTTGTACTATTAGTCATAGAGTTGACCTCCAGGCACTTCTTGGGGAGGATTTTTCTCTCATCGGGCGGGCTCAATGGGGGTGGACGGGGGTGGTCGGGAAGTCGACCACCGCCCGCGATCAGGGCCGGATCGCGATTTCACGCTGGTGGGCCAATTATGACCCGCCCAGTGTGAAACGCGAGCAGCAGCGCTCAGCGCTGCCTATGTGGGGTGGGGGGGTGGGGTGGGGGGCGAGGAGCGCGAACTACACACATGCACGCAGGTGTGCGCTGGAAAAGCTCCTTGAGGCACTGAGCTGCCGCAGGAAGATGAACAGTTTAAAACATTAAAAATAAAGATTTTAAAAATGTTGTAAAACATGTACCCTCATGTGATTCTGAGCAAGGACATGTTATTAATAAAATGTTTTGATTTTTATTTAATTTTTAATAGCTGTTGGAAACCTCATTCTGGCCCTTGAGCAGAAACATTAAGCTTATTTACAATATACTCAGCAGCAACTACACGTGTGCTTTCAACACCAACTCTACCTCTACACTGACTGCTCAGGTAGCCCGTACTACTCTCCTATTGGTTACTTCAGATCATGTGATCTTTCCTAACAAGTATTATTCTTAAAGGTACATTACACACTAAATGAAACCATAATTACTACATTCCTCCCCCTTTAACCCGACTATTCATATTATATTTACAAGTACATGTTTTTCAAGACAGCATAATATTTACACTGGGTAAAGAATTCAGATTCAGTCTTTCAGGTGGTTTCCTGGTACATGTGGAACGTCGCAGCACCACAACTTCAGATTCTTTGTCAGGAACTTGGTTTTTTGGAGTTGCCTGAACGTCAGGTGCTTCGGTGGACACTTGCAGTTCTTAATCCTCAACTCTTACAGGAACATCAGACATGTCAGTTCTAGGTTCAGTATCCTCAACAGAAACCACAGACCCAGTCATGGTGACTAGTGGAACCATATCTTGATGATTTGTCTCTCTCTTCCTTAAACGGTCCACATGTTTCCGGATGATCTGGCCTTCCACTTCCACGTGGTAAGATAGAGGCCCAGTTACCGCACTTATTTCACCTGGTAACGATTTTGGTTCTTCCGCCAAGTTTCTCATATATACTGGATCTCCCACGGTAAATTTCCTCTCACGATTATGCCAGTTGCATCTAATTTTCTGGCTGCTTGACTCCTTTCCACCTTCCTCTCTAAATTCGGCATTATTAGGCTCAATCTCGTCCTGAGACAGTGTTCCATCGATAAGCTCGTAGGTCTGGCACCAGTTGTTGTGTGAGGGGTAGTCCTGTAATGAAAAAGAAAGCGTGCTAGCTTGGTTGCCAAGGAATTGCCAGTTAGCTTTTTCATGCCTGTCTTGAAAGTTTGAACCGCCCTATTGGCTAATTCGTTTGAGGAAGGGTGGTACGGTGCAGTTTTCACATGTGTGATACTGTTGAGGCTGATAAACCGTTGAAACTCAGTGCTTGTAAATGCCTTACTGTTATCGGAAATGACTACTTCTGGTCATCTGTGAATGGCAAAACTCTGACGTAGTTTCTCAATTGTAGCGCCCGACGTTGGTGATTTCACCTCATATACCAACCAGTTTGAGTGGGCATTGACAATGTGCGGAAACACTGTTCCCAGGAAAGGTCCAATGTAATCAATGTGTGACCACACCCAGGGTCTACCGGGCCACTGCCATGGGTGTAATTGAACTGTCACTGGCAGCTTTTGCAGTTGCTGACATTGCACACAGTGCTTTATTAAACTCTCTATTTCACCATCCATCCCTGGCCACATAGATAACTGCATGCTATGGTCTTCATTCGGGAAATTCCTGGATGAGTGCTGTGTAGTTCAATTAAAAGTGGCTCCCTTCCTTTTGGAGGAACTATCACTTGTGCTCCCCACAATAGGATGCCATCCTGGCTGGTTATTTCATATCTTCTGTTGAAGTACGGTTTCATTTAATCAGATATAGGCTCCTGATACCAACCATGTTGTTCTCGTAATTGAGATAGGACTGGGTGCTGACTTGTCCAGTCTCTGATCTGTCGAACACATACCAGTGAAGAACCTAAGGAATTTAACAGTGAGTGTCCTTGATACATAACCTATTGGCTGTTCCATGCTGTCATCCATCCAATGAGATAGCACTGCTCCCGCTCCGAAGGGAGATGCATCAACACCAATTCTTTCATCTGGTCAGCAGCCACGGTGTAGTAATTATGGTTTTATTTAGTGTGTAATGTACCTTTAAGAATAAAATATTATGAAAGATCACATGACCTGTAGTAACCAATAGGAGAGTAGCATGGGTTACCTGAGCAGTCAGTGTAGAGATAGAGTTGGAGTTGAAAGCATATGTGTAGTTGCTGCTGAGTATCTTGTAAATAAACCTAATGTTTCCACTCAAAAACATTGAGATCTGCAGATCAACTCTATCACTAATAGTACAACTTGGCCACCCTACAACAAACTGGTGATGAGGATAAAACTGGATTGAAAAGAACATGTTCTTTATTAAAGCGAATGAGATTACGAGGAAGAGAAGGGGCAAGCGATCTTCTTGAGTACCTGTGGGAGCAAAACCTATAGTTTGATTTGAAGTTTGACGGCACCTACTGCCCCAGATTTGAAGAATTTCGATGAATTGGTGGACCTCATGAAGGGACATGTTCAACCCAAGCTCTCGGTTACGATGCAGAGGTTCAGGTTTAATTTGCGAAATAGAGCCCTGGGTGAGACAATTGCATGCTACCTGGCAAATTTGAAGCAGCTAATGGAACATTGTGAGTTTAGTACGACCCTGTATGACATGCTCAGAGATCATTTAGTGTGTGCTGTGAAAGAGGGCACTGTTCAGAAAAGGTTATTGCCCGAAGTGAATCTGGATTTCAAGAAGGCGCTGGAGATAGCGCTGGTGATGGAAAGAGCAGTAAGAGATTCACAAGCAATACAGGGCACGCAAAATGGTGCCATCCTCCATATTGAGTGGGAAACCTCAGCCAAAAGTGGCACGAAAAAGCAAGATTCTGCCGAGAAGCAGGAAACAGACCCCACTAGCCAAAGAATAAAGAAAAATAACTTAGCAGTGAAATCGAAGGATAATTTTAATGGAGGAAATATTCAGTCTTTTAGCAATTGGCAGTTTAAAAAAATCGAAGGCTACAACTGTCATAGAAATTGACATATGATGAGGCAATGCAAGGAAAAATTCAAGCAGGCTTGTAAACAAAAGAAGAAGCCCAATGAAATGTACAATGTAGAAAAGCCTGAAACAACAAATTCAGACATTTACTCATTGTTTAATCTGAAAGTTGGAAAGACAGAACCAATATTTGTCACAGTGATAGTAAATGACAAACCTGTCAAAATGGAAGTAGGTGGGGGAGCTTCCATTACAGTAATTGGGGAACATACTTTTAGATATTTGAATTATGGTGAGCATCAATTGGAACGAACAGCGGTCAAGCTAAAAATGTTTACAGGTGAAGACATTCAAGTAAAAGGCATAAGCAGAGTAACTGTCCATTATGGAAGCCAATCGGCACAGCTACCTGTGATGGTGGTAGCCGGTGAAGGGCCGAGCCTCTTTGGGCAAGATTGGTTAAAGGAGAATAAGAGAGACTGGTCTGAAATTTTCCAGTTGAGAGCAAGTGGGCTACCAGAGCTACTTAGAAAGTAAGCCACCATCTTCCAGGATGAACTGGGAAAAGTCCAGGGCCTGCAGGCCAAGATTGATGTGGATCTGGAAGCAACCCTTCGCTTCACGAAGGCGAGACCAGTGCCATATGCCCTGATAGAAAAAGTCGATGCTAAGCTGAACAAGCTGGGGAAACTGGGTGTTATGCAAGCTGTTCAGTTCTCAGATTGCGCAGCACCCATAGTCTCCATCCTTAAACCCAACCAAAGCATCTGAATTTGTGGAGACTACAGACTGACGGTAAATGAATTAGCTAAGCTAGACAGGTACCCCATTCCAAAAATTGAAGACCTGTATGCCAAGCTGGCAGGAGGGACAATGTACACAAAGCTTGACATGAGTCATGCTTATCAACAACTAGAGTTGGATAATGCCTCCCGGGAATTTGTCACAATTACTACCCACAAAGGGTTGTACCAATATACACGATTGCCTTTCGGTGTCTCCTCCACTTGTGTCATCTTTCAGAGAACAATGGAAAGCTTACTGCAGGGACTGCCCCAGGATGTATCAGTGACAGGATTCACTGAAAAACAGCATTTGGCAAACTTAGAAGAAGCCTTAAAACATTTCTTGCAAGCTGATGTGCATCTAAAAAAACAAAAGTGCACATTCCAAGCGAGGGAGGTAATCTATTTGGGTCACCGGGTAGATTCACAGGGCCTCCACCCGGTTGAGGAGAAAGTGAAAGCCATAAGAGAGGCATCTGCGCCAAAGAATGCCTCAGAGCTCAAATCATTCCTAGGAATGATCAACTATTATGGGAAGTTCTTACCCAATTTGTCTACAGTGCTGGCTGCCCTGCATTCTCTACTAAAAAAGAACCAACGTTGGTCTTGGGAGGCACTCCAGAAAGAAGCTGTCATAAAGGTGAATCAATTGTTTCACTCACCCATAATGACAAGTCAATTTCTGCATAGATGTGGGTAGGTGGGTCAGCCATGGCTCAGTTGATAGCACTCTTGCTTCAGAGTCAGAAGGTTTAATGTTCAAGTCCCGCTCTGGGAATTTTCTTTTCATTAATGGGATGTGGGCTTCGCTGGCTGGGCCAGCATTTATTGCCCATCTCTGGTTGCCCTTGAGAAAGTGGTGCTGAGCTGCCTTCTTGAACCACTGCAGTCCATGTGGTGTGGGTACATGTACAGTGCTGTTAGGTCAGCACAAAAATCCAAAGCTATCACTCCAGTTTAGCCCTGAGGGAGTTATGCACTATCAGCAGCGCTGTCTTTCAGAGGAGACAATAAACCGAGGCCCCATCTGCCTTCTCAGGCGATCGTAAAAGTTGCCAATTTCAAAGAAGAGCAGGGGAGTTTTCCCTGGAGTCCCGGCCAATATTTATCCCTCAATCAACATCATAAAACAGACTTTCATCAGTGTTTGTGGGAGTTTGCTGTTTGAAATTTGGCTGTCACATTTCCTATGTTACATATTTCCCAAGTGCTTAATTGCTTTTAAAGGATGGACTGTGGTCATTAAAGGTACTATATTGATGCAAATCTTTCTTTCAGGCAACAGAGGCACATTACTGCTAAGCAGTTATTTCTTAAATCTATGTATATTTATACGAAGTTTTAAAGGATAAAAATAATTTCCCACCCTTATATAGAATGATGAATGAAGGCTGCATTTAGAAGCAGTTTTCCTTTCTTTAAAAAAAACTGGAAAATTCAAATTTCAGCCGAATTTTTGCCCATTAATATTTTCATCTTATTTTCAGTTGAGTAATGAGATTAATGTAAGGATTCCCTCTGTAAGGTTAGTAGACATGCTAAATTGATTTAGTAATTTAAAAGTAGTACTTACATGTAAGGTTAGTGTAGTAATCAAAGCTGTTTTACTGAAAAAATCTCAAACTGTTGTGTTAAATTAACACCAGTTAGAATGTATCTTGTACACTTCCATAGAAATTCTTTTAAGTAGATCAACTGCAGATTTTAACACCCTTTCGACCTTTTGTTTATGACATCTTTTGCAATCTCTTCTTTGCCTCCACCTATCACTGGCCTTCTATCCAGCTTCACCTGTCCCACCCCCTTAAACAGTAAATATTTCACCACATTTTTACTCCTCTTTAGTTCTGAAGAAGAGTCATACGGACTCGAAACGTTAACTCTGTCTTTCTTTCCACATATGCTGTCAGACCTGCTGAGTTTTTCCAGCAATTTTGTTTTTATTGCAGATTTTAATGCTTTCTTTGAAAATGCACTTCTCTCTCAGCTCCAACTTGTAAAAGAAAGGTCATATTTTGTTTGATTAACCTGGCTTTTAGTTTTCCTGATGAATCCGAGTTTCTTTTTTCTTCAAGTTGATTTACTAATCTAGAAACATAAAAATCACCAGCCTAGAAACTGCTGTTGGCAGTATTTTATTTAGCTTGATTCTGCTTTGTCCTACACTAATATGCAGAAATTAGCCCATATATTTTGAACTGGGTGACATTCTCCTTTGTACGTTATTTTTGCAATGTCATATGAACACTTGAGCCCTGAAATTGGATAAAGCTTGAACATGGATGCAGCGGTCGTGATGCAGGATTAACCCACACCCATTGCCCCCATGAAGCCAAACTTTATGCTTCCTGCCCATTTACACGATTGCAGCCTGCAGCCACCACCAAAAGCACTGTTGAGCGGCTCCACGTCTGAGCAGAGACAGCAAAATTGTGAGAGGCTAACACAAGTTCAAGCTAGCCCACACTACTTAGAGTCAACCTGCACCTTTTAAAGGGGAGGTGCATTTTGCCTGCAGAAGGTGCTGGAACTGTTTGTGAAAGAAGTAGGTGATTGGTACAACAGGCGAGGGAGCAGACATCAAGGTTCCACATTACAGCACTGGATGTCTTGGTACAGGAGATGGACAGGGGGCAAGACATCCAATGCTGCGTCAGAGAACCTTAGAGCCTGAACCAGAGTTGGGGGAAAGGGTAGTGCAGGTGCCAGCTTGCCGTACGGTGAGGTTGCGTACAGGGTCTGCTCCAGAGAACTTGTTAGAAGACTTTGATGGAGCAGTGTGCAGATAAAAACTGATAGATATGCACAAAATTGGTGCATTGGCAGGCCTGCCAGAAATCCAAAGGTCATTGTTAAGGAAAATGAAGGAGTCTGGCAGAAAGCTTGCAAACGGTTTCACACAGAAATTCAAACCCATTTCTTTCAGCATGGAAGCGATACCAAGTCCATTGCCGCACTTGTCAACCTAACCATAATGCAGTGCCTGGTGGCTGATGTCTCACTTTCATGGCAGCACGAACAGAAGCCACTCAATGTCTTGGAGTGCTACAGTGGAAGCTCAGGCTGAAATCATGCAAGCTCAGACTGTTGCCATGAAGGTGCAGATACCAGTGCTCATGTTGTTTGCAAAGCCCCACAACCTGTCCTCCAACACATTGTTAGGATCCCAACCTTGGGGGGACAGCAACGATGCTGTGGAATATGAACCTGTTGTCCACTTGCAGGAAGACAATGTTTGTCCATCCACCACTGCCACTCTGCCAGTGCCCTGACTGTTGTCTGTCAGCCAATCACCCAATCAGCACAGACTGCTGCTGCCCATGCTGAGGCGGTGCAGTCCAAAGTCAGATCTTTGAGAGCTAGAGCTGTGTGAGGTCATCCTGCAAGCCATCTAACGCACTGAAAGTCATCAGGCCTCTGCCAACCATGCTGTAGCCTGCATAGGAACACTAGGATAGGCAGGGGAACAAAAAGAAAGGCACACCAAGGAAATGCACAAAGGTAATTAGTTGACTTTTGTATGGCATATTGGATGGTTTGATTGATAACATTGGTTTGGAATGTTTGTTTTGAGGTGGCTTTTATTTTAGCAATGCGGTCAAGAGGACACTGTGATGGTCAGTTACAGAGACAAAGTGCTGGACTGCTTTTGAGCGGAGAATTGGGATTGCGTTCACTGGTAGCGCTGTCAGATGGGCCTGTCCTTATTCCTCCTATTGTGCTGCAGGTCAAGGCAGATAAAAACAACGGTACCCATGACTAGTGTTGTGAGCAGAACCCTTAAAGTGGGACAAAGGACTTTACCATGTGCAACACCACCCCTTGCAGAAATCACCAACTTTAAGTAGCAGTACAAACTTCCAAACACATCTGCTAACTCAGTAATTACCAGAAGAAATCAATAGAAACTAACTTGAAAGTAGTTGATGATTCCTTTAATTAGCTCTTGTGTGGGGTCACTCCTGCTGCTGAGAGGACATAGCTGGAACTTTCAGGTGGAAAATGGCATTGCTACAGTCAAATCAGTATTATACACAGACTGACTTTACGATCTGCCTACTCTGCACACTACTGGTGCACGTTAACAGCACTCGTGCTAATGACCTACCCAAAATGGCATCCAGTGTGATCTGCACCAAAAGAGCCATTTTGAAACTGAATTGGCACCCGTAGCACTGAAAATGTGGGGCTACGCAACCAGATTTTGCAGCCAGAACCTGCTGATCTTACCAATAGTAATTTACAGATTTTGTCCTTTTATCCTTCATGCATTAGATTAAGAAATGAACTGTCATAAGTTTGGACTCCTAGCACAGGGCGTCATTTGATGGAAGGGAAGACTAGGCAACCTGGGCATGGAGATCAGTATGTCTGATATGTGACCCTCTCAATTTTGCAGTTATTAATTTGAAAGGTTGAAAATCTGCAGCACTGTGAAACAGATGTGCTGGCTGATCAGCCCTTTCCGCTGACCAAGACTCTGTGCTGGAAGTGCTGACTTGCAAAATGTACCCCATATATTTTGTACCTTTCTCAAGGTTTTCTCCTGATGTTGAAATCTACAGAACTTCACCGACAATAGATGTGAATGATTATTCAAGGTCTAATATAAGTTTTTAACACATTCTGAGGGAGAGTTTAAATTTCAGGCAGCTGGCTGGTGGCCCATCTGCCAAACAGGCGCCTGAGACAACGCACTGAATTTGTTATGGTCCAGCTGACTCTGCCACATTAATATCAGCCCCACTTTCTGTTTTTGGAGACAGTAAACTATCTTCCTGTGGCTTAGTTTTGCTTATTTGTTCTTGGAATATGGGCAACGCTGGCAGAGTTACATTTATTGTACATCCCTTTTTGCCCTGAGAAAAGTGTTAATGGGCCTTCTCCCTGAACAACAGTTGTTTTGCTGATATCACTCCCAAAATGCTATTGGGTCAGGAATTCCAATATTTTGACCACGGAGAGGAAAGAGCAAAAGTCTTGGGCTGAACTTTCTCCCCCACATGGGGGTGAGTATGGAGAGGGGGGTGGGTGCGGAAATTCGCAACGCCAGCTGGGCATGCCAACTTGCTGGCACCATCTCTCTTCTGGGCTATCTTCCCAGAGATGGGGTGGAAGTTGGAAAGGTTACCTACCTGCAAGCAGCGGGTATCTAATTAAGTGAACGAAAGGCTTATTAATGCCTACTGTCAGAGGCTGACTTGAATTTTCCAGTTGAGGCTTTGGGGACTAGACCAGCTGCCGGGAGGTGGTCTCCCAGGTTGCCACGGGGGTGGGGGAGGTGGGGGGGGGCGGGGTGGTGGTCAGGTATGGGGCAACGCTCCAGGCAGGTTTTGAGGCCCTCTCTGCCTCCCTGACCATAGCCGTGACCACAAGTTGCATTGTGGGGGGACTGATAGGTGGGTAATTTTCTTGGTTAAATAATTCTTATAGGCCACACAAGGGCAATGTTTTGCATTGTCAGATTGATGCCAGTGTTTGTTTTACTGTAACAGCTGGGTTAAGAGAGCAGTGTAGTTTAGGTGTTTAGCAGTAAAGCCAAGATGTTGTCCAGGACCATAGCCTATGCTGATCCAGTGCACTTAGCCATATCTTAATGTCAAGTGGAGTGAAGCAAATTGGCTGAATGCTGGTATTTATGATGAAGGGGACCTCAGGAGGAGGCAGAGTAGGATCATTAACTTGATACTTTGACAGAAAACATTTTCAAACATTTTAGGCTTGTCTCTTGCATTCAAATGGTGGGCTCCACCATGGTTAATGAAAGGGGTGTTCGTGGAACTTCTTTCTATTTAGTTGCTTAGATTCCTGAATCGATATGTTAGGGGCACAGGGCTTTTCTCTGATGCATTGATTGTAGCAACTACTTAACTTTACCTATTGCTTGCTGTTTTTGGTGTTTAACATGTAGGAGGATTCACTATGTTCATACTTCATTCTAAGGTCAGGCTGATGTTGCTTTTTATTAAAGCCTTAAATGTAAAGTATCTAGGATATTGAAATTAGACAGAAGGTGGAGGTGTGAAGCAGAACAGCAGATGTGTGGAGGAAAGCACCAGGTCATTGGAAAAGATGGTATCATATGATTGGCCTTTATTAAGCATATGCATTGCAGCAACCAATCTGATGTGGGTACCCCACAAACAATCATGGTTTAGATTTATTGGTAAATAGGCTAATATATGGCGTCCACAATGAAAATCACAACTTAAGTATATACCAATTTATATTTCATACCCTACTCTGCAATCATTCTAATTATAACATTAAATTCTTCTGGCTTGGTGTGTGATTTAACCTGGGCAGAAGACTTTCTCCAATTGGAATGCTTTGTGATTAATCAATAGGTGGTGTAGTGCAACAAGGGGCGCTGATCTGTTTCAGCTCTTCTCTACTGAATTTTCCCATATAGTCCAAAGGAACTTGCCTAATCAAGCTAAGTGAGTTCTAGTGAACTAGAACCTTATTCATTCATGAGATGTGGGCATCTCTGGCAAGGCTAGCATTTATTGCCCATCCCTAATTGCCCTTGAAAAGGTAGTGGTGAGCCACTTTCTTGAACCTTTCCAACCTGTTTGATGAAGGTACACCCACAGTACTAGGGAGATCTAGGAATTTGACACAGCGACAATGAAGAAGCAGCGATATGTTTGCACGTGAGTATGCTGTATGACTTCAATGGGGGTCTTGAACTTGCTAATAATGTTAAGCACTCCTACAAATGGAGCTACTGAGCTACCTTTTTGTATTCCTTTGAAGTGATACTAGTAATGAAAAAAAAATGTAGCTGATTTTTACTTGTTAAAATAACTAACTCTTTTTCACATTTTCCTCTCTAGTTCTGCTTTACTATGCTTGTCCTGCTTTCTACCCTTAATTAGCACATTCCTTAGATAATATCACCACCTTCAACACCTCTTTGTCCTTTTGTCTATGACATCTTTTGGCAATCTCCACCTATCACTGGCCCTCTATCCAGCTTTACCCTCCCCCCCCCCCCTTAAACCAGCTTATATTTCACATCTTTTCTATTTTTACTTAGTTCTGTTGAAGAGTCATGCGGACTCGAAATGTTAACCGTGTTCCTCTCCGCAGATGCTACCAGACCTGCTGAGTTTTTCCAGGTATTTTTATTTTTGTTCTGCTTTACTATTGTTTGGCTGCTTCAGCCATATGATCAAACCTGAATGATCTAAACAACATTTGACGCTTTCCTCAGGGAGACCAAGCAGTGATTGTGACTCAACATTTCTAGGCTTATGTACCTACAATTCCATTTTGAGCATTGTCCTCTTTTCAGTACGTGTTCTTCTACATCTGCCATCAATGATTCATCACTATTCATTAAAGAGAGGAACTCTGTAGTCACAGTGGAGCAGTATAAGAAGTTTTGAGTTTTCTGCTATTAGATTAAAAGTGAGCGTGGGTTTAAAATAAAACTGAGAAAATTATTTTCTGAAACTGAGATGTAGAACAACAAAATTTGTGGGCGGGAAAAATCTACCTGTTCAGGGCGCTTATACAGAATGTATGCAAAGTGAAAGCACTGCTTGGTCTCTTAGGAGACCGATTAGTAGGACCGTGTTACAAACAGTCAACTCATGACTAAGTGTAGGTTTTAAAAGAAATGTAAAATGATTGATAACTAGTTATTAATTAGAGTCAGAATTAGAAAAGAGTGAGCTTTGAGAATAAAGGGTTAAACTTTGCAAGGTGTGTGACTACTTGAAAATTGAAATGTCACTTTCATTTACCTTTGCAATATGATTGCTAAAGGGCCAAGCAGCTCATTTCAGCCAGTAAGTGCTCTGAAACTCAGGAGTATTTTATCAACCACTTTCTTCTTATCGGATAATGAATGTTATTGATATTCCTTCAAAGAAATTTGAAGCTCAAGGGTTATAGGAATATTCAGAATTCATCTGTTTTGTTTTTTGAAATGAGGCTAATTTGATGCCAGAATCTTTGATCTAGAGCTTTTCTGATGTTAGCATTAGTGCAACAGCCAAATAATTATCGAGGGAGTGCTCCACCTCTGAGTCAGAAATTTCTGAGTTAAAAGTTTGCCCCAGAAATTGAACTGCTAACCTCTACTAGTCCAGTGCAAAACCATGGGAGTGCCACATTGTTGTGCTATGAATGAGACATTGGGCAGAATTTTAATAAGTGCTCGGACATCCTGCCACCGGGACTGAAAGTGGGCCTTGAGTCCACACAGGCAGATGGCGGGATCCCGGGCAGGACTTTACAGACAACAGCCAATTAAGAGGCCACCACTGGGAATGCTGTCCATTTAAGGATCACGCCCCACCCCCACCCTCTCACCCAATCAGAGGACCGGCAGCTCAACAGCCTCAGCAGCGCCACTGATAGAGTTGGCAGCTGCTGAGGCTGCAGAGAGAAGAACGTGTGTCTCCATGTTGAGAAACCTTGAAGGGCTAGAAATAATTTTTTTTACTGTACTGGGGTCAGGCAGGAAGGCCCTGGTTATCAGAGGGGTGAATCTTCCAGGTATCTGATGAAGTCATTCAGCCAAAACACTAGATCTGTTCCTTTCTCCACAGTTGCTGCCTCCAGCATTTTCTGATTTTTATTTCAGATTTCCAGCATCTGCAGTATTTTGATTTTTTTAAACTGGAGATTCTCTTGTTGTGGTCCCTCTCTCAATCAACAGCATCAAAATCCTGTTGCCATTTGCAAGATCTTACTATGTACAAAATGGCTGCTGTATTTGCTTACATAACAACAGCCACAGTAACTAACTGTACCTGAGTAGCTCTGGAACATCCCTGAGAGATATGATTAGGAACTATACAAATGCATGTCCTTCTTGAAAGGTACTTTAAGAACCAAACTAATCAGGCAAGAACCAATCCATTTCTGCAAAATTATTGGTTTCAGGCTGTATTTAGTAAAGAAGAACCATAATGAGATCTTTATAGACAACAGTTGCACAAGTGTTGACAAACTGACCACACGGTCAGGATTTTTGGGTTGTCGGGTGGGCATGGCAGGTGGGGCCGGGAGCGGCCGGGAAACAGCCCACTGCCTGCGATCAGTCCACGGCCGTGATATCACACTGGCTGGCCAATTAACGGCCAGCCAGCGTGAAAGGCGAACTGAGAAGCTCATCGCTGCCGGTTTGGGGGTGGGAGGGGGACGAGCGCCGAAGTCTGTGCATGCGCGGGGGAGCGTGCACTGAAAGCTCCCTGAAGGCAGAGCGCTGCCTCAGGGAGCTGAAGAATATAAAACCCTCAAATAAAGATGTGGAAAATGTGAACAAAATGTCCCCACATAGGACTCACTCATATGAGCAAAGACAGAGTAAAAATTCTGTCAAAGCATTTTAATTTAAAAAAAAGTTAATGTCGGAAACTTCCTCCAGTCCATGGATGAGGTTTCCTCAAAAATGCAAAGGCCACCTGGCCGATTCGCCCGCCTACCAAACATAAGGTTGGATGGGCAGTGAAAAATAGCATTTAATTAATTGATTAATGGTCTTAATAGGCCTCTTAATTGTTGGTGGCACGCTGCCGACCCTCGTGCGTGCCCGCCGACTGAAATTTCGGGCGCTATTTCACGCTTGTGCATGTCAGGCACGCGCCAGCACGCCAAGCTGAAAATCCTGCCCCATGTGTGTGAAGTAAATCCACTAGCTAAAAGACACTATGGAGATTATTTTCATGTTGTGCATAAATCTAGTGGCCAGTGCCTGCAGGAGTTCGTATACAACTCATGCAATTTTTATAGCTGCGATCTCAATGAGTTGCCAACTTGAATCACGATTAAGAAGTGGGAAATCAGGCAGTGTGGATACTTCTTTAGGGTCTTTGGCAACGTCTTAAGGAGGGGTACTTTTTTTTGTAGCAACTATAGAGACAAGCAAGACTGTGCAACAACAGGTCGAATTAAAGAGAAGCCCCAAATTTCTCTGATGGCTATTATGAAGAAGGATCTCTGTCTCACAGATAGTTGACTGGTGCCAAGGTTACTTGGTGAATTAGCATGAAGAGAGGTAGCATAAAATATGAATGCCTATCAGCATTGTCCCAGAGTCTTGGCTGTGGTGCATAATGAACTTTAACGATGTGACTGGGTGTGTCAAGGTAAGTCTCCTCTTTGCGTGTGCGTAGTCTTGAAGGACCCTACCTTTGCCTCAGCACTATCAATTCTTCCATTCCCCACTTACCAAAGCTAACTTCAAGGGAGTAGGAAACAACACACTGCACTCCCTTTCTGCTTGCACTCACAATGTCCACACCTGCTGCTGCCCTCGCTCAACTTCCTTCCATTGCTTCCATCTAATGTGAACACTATGCTAAGCTGTCTTATAAATGTTGAAAATGTTCCCTCAGGGCACAAATGAACCCATTGTTACTCTTCTTGCAGAGAAGTTAGCACATGAGAGCAGGGGGGCAATTAGTTAAGAGGCAGCCATCAACATAACTGGGAGAGAGAAGGCACACATGGATGAAATGTTGAGGTCGGAGGGTGTATACAGCAAGGTATTTTTCCTTTCCTTTTTCTAGTTAACTTTGTTAGTCCCATAGTCATGCAGTCAAACACTCACCGGGACAATCTGGTAGTGCATTGAACTGTCACTAATTTACTATTGTGTACCTTTGCATGATATCTCTTGTCCCTCTCCCCTTTTTCTCAGCCAATCAGATGACATGGGTGCTCCAGTCAGGCAGACAGAGGAAGCTGCATGATCACTCACTCCTCTGCTTCCAAACAATAGAACAGAAAGCTGCACAAATAAGTAGAAGGGTCTGTGCTGGAGGATTTATCAAGCCCTCGTGAGCAGGCGGAATTGTCAATAACAGTCCAGGAAAGAGATTCCTGGATGGCCAGCTCATGTATTAACTCTGCTGAAGAGGAGAGAGGTCCAGATTTTCGGGGTCCAGTCTTTAAAAGATAAATGATTTCTGTGCATCAGCAATTGCTGAATGCATTAGACCTGTGTGTCACAGAGCTTCCAGAACATTTTGGATAATACGATGGGTGTCCACTACCAAGTTAATTGATGTTCTCATACATGACATTGATACTCTGGAATCAATCATGGAATGTATGGCCACTATGGCTGAACCCCCTTTCCTCTACTTGCATGCACTGTGCCACCGTTAATAACATCTTTCTTGGATTTTCATACTGGGGCCGTGCAGACCCTTGCCCCAACCATCTCATGTGCCTTGAACAGTGATGACACTGATAGATAAGGGATTTAATGGATCATGGATATCCTACAGCCTTCACTACTGCAGGCCAGTAGGAATATTAGGCCTCAACTCAAAAGCATGAGCAATTGTGCAATGGGAATGTGGCTTGAATCCATCTCTCATGATTGCAATATGTCCAGTCCCTTCTAATCCCATCAACAAATTCCCACTTTGCTGCCCAAAAATGGACTGTACTGCTCGACAGATGCTGAATTGTTGCAGCTGGGCTTTCTCAGAACTGTGCCCCTAGATCTCATTGCCTACAAGCGTCTCATAGCTCTTTGAGCCAGAATAGCCTTCTGTCTCCCATGCTCCTCTGAGGGAGCACTTCATAGAAGCACAAGAGCAGGCAAGGAAGGCTTTAAGAATGGCATCTACAAGTAAAGCATGCACAGACTTGCATGATAAGTTGCTGCTAAACATGCAAAATTGCACATTTAACAATAGCGATTCATGAACATAGACTGGGTCGTGTGAAGGAATGTGCAAAGCCACACAAGTGCAGCTCATAATGCCCTTCAATCTATGCAAACTTCATAAGCTCTATTCTACTGCTTATGGATGCACACAATGAAAGTGATGCAAGTGTTTGCTCAAGTCTCGACTGCAGCTTGACTGGTGTTGTTATTCCCTATTGGAGTTGGGCAAGGAGGTTCAGTGCTGCAGTAACCTTAAATGGAAGAACAAGCAATTCTGTGCTAGTTCTGATAGTTGGTTGTTGGTCTTGTTGCAGGACATGACACAACTCTACGACAACTTTCCTGAAGAAGTGTGGCCTTCTGATGGACTGTTCTGGAGAGAGCTTCAGATATCTTATCATAGGCCGATAATTGATAAGGCAAGAATTCTTGCAAGCACACCACCTGGTTTTAGTCTCTGATTACCTGCATCTCAGTCAGCTCCTTTCTCCTCTTTGTCCTTTTACCATAGAGGGATTTCATGATGAGAAAAGTGAGATTCCTGGAGCTTTTAATAGTCCAAAATACTGTGTCACATCTACAAACACTTTCAAACCATTTTGGGTGAGAAGGAAACCGCACAAGCTAATGCAAAAAATGCCTCTGATTGACGCTAGCCTGCTTTAGCTGAGAGCATCCCTTTAAATATCATGGGAAATGGTTGGTTTCCCATTGGTAGTTGAAAGTAGAAGTCATGATAGCTATGGGGTCTTATCTGTGTCATTTGACCCTGATTTTAATACATGAATGAACCTCCAGCCCATTTCTGCAGGGGGCCCTGACCACCAGAATGGCAATCCGGGTGAAAATCAAGACGAACATTGGGTGCAACAACTCGCTGCTTGATTTTGGCCTTGCTCCTGCTCCCTTTACAAGCACAATCCTGGTGGTAGTTATATGGATATCCTAAATGAATTACAGCTCAGTTAAATTACTTCTACAGTAATCTAATACTACCCCAAGAAACCAGTCTTAAAAGATATCAGCTCAAAAACAAATAGGTTAGTGAAATCACTTGTAAAATGTTACCTGGTGAACAATCCTCTTTGAAATGGGTTAAAATGTTAAGTATTGCCTTTAGTTCTTGAAATTCTAAGCAAATCATCATTACAAGAAATAATAAAATAAAATGCTGGAAACACAGAACAGCTGTACAGTGCCCGTAAAGAGGAGAAGGGTAGAGTAGTGTTTCAGGGGTGGTCCTTTTAAGTTTACTGGGTTGTCAATCTTGAGCCTTTGATATGATTTTGTTTGCTGTGAAATGACCATGAAGATAAAACTCTGCTATGAGCTTGATTCTCAATGTCTTTTTCGGCTTTGGAAAGCTCGTATATTGAAAGCTGCCACAGGGTTCATTGGCACGTCACACCTTAAATGCAAGTTCCATGTCAGCAAGTGAAAGGAAAGCTCTCAGGAGTTGGGATTTGTTTATCAGTGCTTTGCTCTGATATTTGTCGTATCACTCAACATGTAGTATTAAATGCCAGTTTTATGCCAAAGTTAAAATTTGAGCATCTATCCCTGGTTCTTAATATATTTATTATAGTTAGGCATAGATGTTCCTAAAACTGTTGAACAAAAATTCTTGGAAAGAACGCTGCTAAGAGAAATAGGCTTAAGCTTGTATGAAATGCCTTCATGTGAAGGATCCCAGTTAAAATGCCTGTGTCAGTTCAATAACAATTAATGCCAGGAGTCCTGTTTTTATTGAACTCCTTCATCGTTATTCAGCATTATGAACAAACAAGGAACAAGGCAAAAAAAGAGTGAAACATGATTCATTCAGCAGAATAGTCATTGGATTTATGACTACTGTTCCCTATTTAAATTAATAATATTAGATAAAAGAAATTCTCCCTTGTTGCTTTTCTAATATATTCACCTAGGAATGAAGACAGAAATGATAGATGCTGGTAAGTAGAACGCATTCTTACAGTATCACTTTTCACTCATTATTTTATGATGGGAGCTGGACTCCAATTTCACTACTTATCATTATACTTTATCACTTTGAAGAAGTAAATTCCTTCGATTGTGATACAATTGTTGGGGCACTTCAATCCATCATAACAGACTAATATATAGTAGAGAGACGCAGCAGTAATCAGAGACACTACATTAATCAATTGTGCTGTCTTAAGATACTTTGTTTCGAGCCATACTGCCACCAAAGGCAACCAACCAGAAGAAAAACATATTTCTGCTGACCAATTAATACTCTTTTGATGCTGGTAGAATGGGAATAATTCCTGGGCTCTCCTGATGGGACAGCAACCGATTCCAGGCCTTTCCTCATGGGACAACAACTGATTCCCGATTTCTTCCTGCAGGACAGGGACCAATTCCCGGCCTGTCCCGGTAGGATAGGAACTGACTCTCACTCTTTCCTGGTGAGATGGGGGTCAGTTTATTCCTGCCCCCCTGCTCGGGTTTTTTGCCTGCGGCCATTCCTGGCTCTCCCATTAGTAGTTCCGGCCGGAGCTGGGCTTATGGCCTTCCCTGCCCACGAACAACTGGTAAAGGTTCCTGGTCTCCGGGCCCAGTATCGATCCCAGGCTTCAGGCCCGGCGCTCACACCTCACCATTCCTGCGTCATGGTGCCAGCAGCATGCTGCCACACAGAGGTAGAGGCCATGACCCGGTAACCTCTCTGCCATTCCCTGTCTCCACTGCTGTGTGAACCGACAACAGATCCCTGTGTGCAACAGGAGTAGCATCCAGAGTCAACCAATTCACATCCGGAGCCAATGGTGATACGACAGCTGTGGCCATTTTTTTTTAAATTTTGTATTTTTTTAAAGCTGTTGAGAGGGTGCCTTAAGGTGGAGACACTCTCCTTCTCCCTGCCCTGCAACAGCAGGCTGAAGATCCTTCCATGGTGGAGGATTTCCTATTGGCTCTCCAGCTTCGAGAGCCTAGCCACCATCCTTAAGTGGATGGCGAGCACACCCTCTGGTCACTAATTGGCCAATCAAATCACTGCCAGGTGACTGCTCCCTGCACAATGTGGGATTGGGATATGACCCCAACATCGGGGTCGTGACCCAAGAAGCAAAACCCCGCCTCAACATCGTAGAGTTTTATAAGCGTTAAATTAACTTCCAGAATTTTTATATAAATCAGTTTCATTCTTCTATCGGTTGACAAGACATTTTTGCATATCTTAGCTCATCTGTCTCTATCAGTGTGTGCTGAGCTTTATTAACTAAATATCTAGTGAGTTTTCAACAGTGCATAAATTAATATTAACATAATGTCAGGAATATTTGTGTTTTTTGCCATCTAATTAATGGTGACCAGTTCACGTCAGACCATTAAAAGGCTTAGAAAAAATACTCATTTTTCAAAACCGTAATCTAGGAATTTGATTGGAAATCATTGTTAATGCATCATACAATCATAAATTACAATATAGAAAATGTTCATGATTTTGGAAACTCCTTTCGCATTTCCTCTTAACATTTTCTGTTCTAAGGAGAATTGTCCAGTCTCTCAACATAACTGAAGCCCCTCATCCCTGATGTCAAACTGGTAAATGTCAACTGCACCTTCTACGAGGCCTTGACTTCTTTCCGAAAGTGTGGTGCTCAAAATTGACTTCAATATTTCAGCTGAAGACTAACCAGTGTTTCATAAAGGGTTAATCTAACTTGCTTCCTTTTATACTCCATTCCTCAATTAATAAAGCAAAGCATCCTTTCCTAATAACTTTCCCAACTTGTGCTGCCACCTTCAAAGGCTTTTGTTTGTACACCATTGGTTCTCTGTTTCTCTAGCTCCTTTGACATTGTATGATTTAGTTCATATTGCACTTCCTCATTCTTCCTATCAAAATGTATCACTTCACATTTCTCTGCATTTAAATTTCATCTGTTATGTGTTTGCCCATTTTACCAGTCTGCTTATGTCCTCCTGAACTCTGTTACTATCCCCCTCGTTGATTACTACATTTCAAGATTCATATAATCTGTAAACTTTGAAATTGCACCCTTTATACCCAATCCAAGTTATTAATAAATGCCAAAAAGGTGGATGTCCTAATACCAGCCCCTGGGAAAGAGCATTGTAAACTTCCCTCCAGTCTGAAAAACAATCATTCGCCACTAATCTTTCCTTTTAGTCCCTTAGCCAATTTTATCTCCATGCTGCTACTGCTCCATTAATCTCATAAGCTTTAACTTTGCTAACAAGTCATCTGTCTTAATGTATCTTTGTGTGGCTGGGTGTCAAATCTTTTTGGTAACAATCCTGGGGGCACCTTCGGACATTTGACTACATTAAATCTGCTACATAAATGCAAGTTGTTGTTGTTGATGTAGTAGTCTTTAGTGGTCACTTGTGGGAAAGTATTCCATGTTTTAATATTCATCTGTATGCAAAGAATGTTAGATTTACCCTGGGGGTAGAATGGAAATAATCTTTCACAGTTTTTCATTGTTTTGAAAGCCTCTATTAGAATTCCAATCCTCTTAATCTTCTTTGTTCCAGTGAAAATAGGACCAATTTTTCAGGCCTTTATTTATAACTATATTCTCCTTTTTCTGGTATCATTTTAGAGATTCTTCACTGTACACTTTCCATGGTTCAGGTATCCTTTGTATAATGAGGTGCCCAGAACTGTTTATATTCCAACAATGGTCAAACCAGAATCTTAACAGGAATTTAACATGGTTTTCTTACTTGTACATTCAATTCCCCTATGTATAGAACCTGGAATCTCATTTTTAAGGTCTTAAAAGATCTGCTACTGTAGTTTCAACTTGAATCGGACAGAAGAGGTCCCAACCACCACCCCCCTACCACCACAACATGTTGGCAGAATTCGGTTAAGAGGCTTATCGAGGCCTATACTTAAAGCAGGAATGGAGCTGTCAAAGTGAGGTTGCATTACATTCATGCTGTAGACAAAATTTTGTAGGCAGTAATGATTCTAAAGCTTTCCCATAGATATTCTGATACCTCCCTAGGTCCAGATGGAGGAGGTCCGCGTAGTGAGAGAGGGACTGCCCCTCAGGACCATACTGAGGGAAAATCTACTAAGGCTGGACAGAAGTGACTAGAGGGTCAGTGACAGCAGCATTATCCCCAGGATATGCGCTCAATGTAGGAAAAGACTCAATGGATCAGTACTTCCCTTCCTCTTTCCATCTCTGTCTCTACAACCTCTGTGAACACTCGTGTGATTCTCAACAATTCCCTCCCTTTCACAATGTCCTTTAGTATATAATAATGAGGACATACTTAAATACCTCTCTTTCTAATTCTACATATGCCTCTTCCTTTGCTATTTTATCTTCTTACACCCTAGCACTTAGAGGACAGAAACTCCTTCCAGGGCTGCCTCCTCTTTTCACAATCCACACACTTGGCCATCCACTCATCACCTTTCCATCCTGATTTCAGCACTTAGCTCATGCACTATATGCACTAGCCCTGCACGCATCCACTTTCTTTTTCAAGAAGCACTCACTAGCTCTCATCCTCTCTATTTGTGCAAGGAGATTGTACAGGAGAGGCGATGGCACAGTGATATTGTTGCTGGCCTAGTAATGCTCTGGGGACATGGGTTCGAATCCCACCAGATGGTAGAATCTGAATTAAAAGTCTAACAATGATCATGAAACCATTGTTGATTGTTGTAAAAATCCATCAGGAAATCTGTTGTACTTACCTGGTCTGGTCTATATGTGACTCCAGACCCACAACAATGTGGTTGACTCTTAAATGCCCTCTGAACAAGGGCAATAAATGTTGGCCTAGCCACATCCAAAAAGAGAACAAAACAATTTCAGGGAGAGGACTGAGACAGGAGGGGTATCTCACATCATAACTTGCCTCCAAATGGAGCAAGAAGCCCTAGGGATTAGTGGACCAGGTAAAACTAAGAGCATTGGAGCAGACAATAGGTGGAATTGTCCCTCAGCTGTGTGAATGGGCAATATGGTGAGAAGTTTGTGCTCACCATGGGCTGTGTTCCCTGCCAATGTTGGGAACCTCATTGTAATACATCTGAATATTATTATAAGGCCAGTCTGTTGGAATCATCCCCTGCCCCCAGTGGATCGTCTGCCCATGTCAGCATGATTACATGCTGATGTATTTCACAACACCATATATAAGGTGTGAACTTGGCGGGCTGCCCCTTTGAGGGGAACTCAGAGGTGAGTACACAGTACATTATGCAGTGCTCATATGAGTCACCTGTTGGACTTCAAGGTTGACATGAGTGAGAGCTAAGGGCTGCCCTTGAGTTGGGACCAACAGCTGCGGTTGAAGGTAGTCTATAAGCACGTGTGGGGTAGGGGGGAGAAAAGTGGTCATGCATCAGGGAAACCTTGTATAACGTGACAATTCCTCTGCAGCAGAGACAGTTCAGATGCAGCCGCATTGGCATGCGTGGAGTCATGCCTCTAGCTTAACTGCCCACTCAAGCAACGCAGAGACATGCAAGTGCCACCAAATGCTCCAGAGCTTCTCTGGAGAGAGAGAGAGAGCTGCTGCTGCCATTGCCGCTGCTGTAGGACAGGGAGTCCAGGAGGCAAGGACTATTTGGTTTATCATCCGAGGTGGGTGTCTGGACTTTTGTTCAGTGGGGGCTAAAGACAGCTGTGTGTTTTGTGGGGGAGGAGAGAAGACCACTGCAGAGACTTGGGGGGGAAGGGATCCTCTTCCCCCAGCTCCATCTACTGGGGGAGGTTAGGTCAGGTGTTGCGCCGAACCCGCTCGGCCTCAAGGATGTGGCCCTCCGACACGTGTACTCCTTCTGATGCCAAGTTTTTGTCTGCCTGGCCTGGGAGGAGTGCACTGAGGGGGGTTTTACTGTGGAGTTCAAGGGGGCCACCTACAGGGTCTTCTGGACTGCAGATGGTGTGTGGTGCCATGCCTGCAAGGGGGTGAGGCATGTCCAAAAGAACTTCCCCGCCTCCAAGGCCACCAGCACCATCCAGGCAGCCGCAGTTGCCACCGCCGCTCCTCCCCCACCACCACTCCATCTTCCTCCCCGCAAGGGGAGGTGCTGCCGACAGCCACCGCAATCTCAGCTGCCGGCAAGGTGGGGGGGAGAGACCCCACGCCATAAGGAGGTGGGGAGGAAGACCCACCTTGTACTCCCGAGATGCCATCTGGCCCGCCAGGGGACTGCAGCAGCCCCTTCACGGCCCCGACCGCTGGGTCATCGGGCAGCGTTGGCGAGGAAGGCCTCGCCACTCCCTCCCAACTTTCAGCGCCGGAGTGTGGGGTGGGGGGGGTGTCTACATGAGTCACCTAGCCTCCAATTCTGGTGGGGTGGCTATCTTGTTGGCCCCACATTTTCAGCCAGAGATCTTGGGGGTCAAGAAGCCGGTGCCAGGCCGGTTGCTGCACCTGACTGTGCGCCTGGGGGGTGCGGCACTTCACTTTGTGAATGTGTACGCTCCCCTGGGCGCGCAGCAGCAAGCGAGCTGCTTTCAGGAAGTGTCCACTCATCTGGGCTCCATCGACGTGGGCGAGTGCATCGTCCTCGGGGGATTTCAACTGTACCCTCGAGACCCAGCACCGCACGCTCGATGTGAGTAAGTTATGGGACCTGGTCGGGTCCTTCAACTTGGTGGACGTCTGGCAACATCTCCATCCTGACTCCAGCATTTTCACTTTTGTGTCACCTGGAGTCGGAGCGTCCAGACTCGACCACCTTTACGTTCCTAAGGCGTACGTGTCGTTCCGTCGGCTTCTGTGCGGTGGGTGCCGTGCACGGACCATCGTCTGGTGTGGGTGGAGCTCGCTCAGATCTGCGCTTGGACGGGGTCTGCGTACTGGCACTTTAACAACTGCTGCTGGAGGACAAGCGGTTCCTGGACTTGTTCCGTCGTTTCTGAGCTGGAGAAGGAAGCGGGGAGGCTTCCCCTCCTTGAGGCTCTGGTGGGACGTGGGCAAGACTCACGTCCATGTTTTCTGTCAGGAGTACATGAGGAGGTCGAAAAAGAGGCAGAAATCCAGGGTTGAGGAGTTGGAGAAGGAGGTGCCAGACCTGGAGGCAGGTCTCTGTCAGCCCGATGCGGACCCGGCCCTGTGGTTGGTGTACAATGAGAAGAAGGGTGTGCTGCGGGACCTGCAACGCGTCAGGTCCCGGGGCGCGTTTGTGAGGTCACGGACCCAGTTCCTCAAGGACTTGGACCGTGGCTCCCCCTTCTTTTACTCGCTGGAAAAAAGGCACGGGGTCCGTCAGCAGCTCCTTATGCTGCTGGCCGATGACAGATCCCTTGTCTCGGATCCGGAGGGCATCAGGGCCATCGCCCGAAACTATTACACTGCCCTGTTCTCTCCGGATCCATCCAGCGAGGATGCTCACAGAGTTTTGTGGGAGGACCTGCCGCAAGTCGGCCCGGAGGGCGCCGGAAAGCTTGACTCCTCTATAAGTCTGGGGGAGCTGACCGGAGCCCTCGACGGTCTCTCCAGGGGCAAATCCCCGGTGCTGGACGGGCTGACTGTGGAGTTCTTCAGGGCGTTCTGGGACGTCCTGGGGAATAACTACACGGGGGTCCTGGGGGAGAATATCGCAACTGGGGAGATGCCCATTCGTGTTACAGGGCCGTGATTGCCTTGCTGCTGAAGAAGGGGGATCTCCACCACCTTAGGAACTGGAACCCGGTCTCCCTCAGCACGGATTACAAAATCTTTGCCAGGGCAATGTCTTCTCGCCTTGGCACCGTGCTGGACCACATGATCCACCCTGACCAGACCTACCGGTCCCGGGCCGGACCATCTTCGATATCATCCATCTGGTCCGGGACATTATCCACTTTTCCCAGAGGACTGGTCTGTCGAGCGCCTTCCTGTCTCTTGACAAGGAGAAGGCGTTCGACAGGGTGGGTCACGCATATTTATTTGGGACTCTGCGAGCATTCAGGTTTGGGATGCATTTTGTTGCCCGGATCCAACTTCTGTACACTGCCACAGAGTGTCTAGTTAAGGTTAGCGGGTCCCTGACAGCGCCCCTTCGCTTTGGGAGAGGGGTACGTCAGGGCTGCCCCCTGCCTGGCCAGTTGTATTCTATCTGCGTGGAGCCTTTCCTGCGCCTCTTGTGGAGGAGGTTGTCGGGATTTATTCTGTGCGGCTGGGCATCGGGGTGGTCCTCTCAGCTTACGCCTCATGTTCAGCGACCCGGCTGACCTGTGGAGTGCCAGGAGGTCTACTCTGCCACGTCCTCTGCCAGGATCAACTGGAACAAGTGTTCTGGACCCCTGGTCAGTCAGTGGCAGATGGATCCTCTACCTGAGGAGCTCAGGCCTTTCACCTGGAGCAGGACCAGCCTCCTCTACCTGGGGGTCCATCTCTGCCCTGCTGAGGAATCCTGGCCGGCGAACTGGCAGGAACTGGAGGCTAAAGTCCACTCGCCTGCGGTGCTGGACAGGACTGCTCCGAGTGCTGTCTTACCGGGGTCGAGTTCTGGTCATAAGCCAGCTGATCGCTGCCATGTTGTGGTACCGGCTGGTCACTTTGACCCCTCCCCAGCATTTTGTCACAAAAATCCAGAGAATACTCGTCGACTTCTTCTGGGACAAGAGGCTGCACTGGGTCGCTGCTGAGATTCTGAGTCTCCCGCTTAGGGAGGGCGGTCAGGCGCTAGTGTGCCTATGTACCCAGGTGGCGACCTTCCGCCTTCAGGCCCTGCAGCGATACCTTTACGCTGAGCCCCCTCTGAGATGGTTACCCTGGCGACGTATTTCTTCCGCCAGGTGCACAGGCTGAATTATGACGTGTAGCTCCTGTTTGTAGACCTGAGGGGCCTTCGTGGCTCCTTGCAGGCATTGCCCGTCTTTTACCAGGACCTGATCAAAGTCTGGAACATGGTCGCCTCGCGATGCAGCTCTCCGCCATCAGGAGTAGTGGCTATCGTCAGAGAGCCGCTGCTCAGGAATCCGCCCCTCCGTCCTTTTCGGGTGGCTGGCGGAGAGGAGGGCTGTGGCTGCCGGGGTGACCAGGATTGGGGACGTACAGGGTGGCGGAGGAGTGGACTGGATGCCACCGCAGGAGTTAGCACATTGCGCATCTGTGGACATTCTGTTTGTGGCCAATGCCATTCAAGACCTTAGGACGGTCGTGCTCGGCCCCGATGTCATTCTGGGCCTCGAGGTGGTGCAGGTGTGCGGTGGTCTTCTGTCTGAGCGCCCCCCTGTTCGGACGGAATTCCACATTGGCCCCAAGCCCTGAACCCTCCCTCAGGAGCCAGGGCCCCACAACCTGAGTTGCCTCGCGGAAATGCCCTCCATGGCCTTTAGCATGGCATGGAAGGATTTCCTGTATGGGCTGCTGCTGCACACCCTTCACTTCCTTGCCCTCGCCTGCCACCCAGACATGCCTGGCGTGCCTTGTTGCCGTCCAGCGGCGGAGGTCCCCAGTGGGGGGCCCTCTATGGGGGTGTCCTCCCGCTTTCCATCAGGGACCTGGGGTGGAGGGTGTTGCTCGCAGCAGCCCATATAACCACAGGTTGTATCGGTTCAGACTCCCAAGATACCTGCGTCTTTGGCGGCCTTGCGGAGCCTGTGGACCATGTCTATATTGGGTGTTGTAGGCTGCATTCCCTTTTCAGTTATTTAAAAAACTTTTACTGTTCTTTTGGTTGCACTTCAGCCCCACACTCCTGCTCTATGGGCATTCGGTGCGGAGAGGGGCTGGGAGGGAGGAGAACCTCCTCGTGAACCTGCTCCTGGGCCTGGCCAAGTTAGCCATTAACAGGCCCAGGCAGCAGGTGATCGAGGGGGTCATCTGACCCGACTTTCTGCCCCTCTTCCATGGCTATGTTCGTGGCCGGGTGTCCCAGGAGAGGGACCGCACAGCGTCTGCTGGCACTGTCGATGCTTCCGTGCTCGTAGGTACCGCGGAGACTGGGGTGTTTTACTGACCCTGTTAATCACATTTTGGTTTAATGTTTGCAAGTTTCCTTTAAATTTTGTCTTTGTCTTTGCAGTTTCCCTTTAAAGGACTGCTTTTTGCTTTGTCCCTGATTTTGTTAATTTAGTTTATTTGGTTGATTCAAAAGAGTTGCATCTTCTTGACTTTCCTAACCCTGCCGCTACATCTTGGTGCTCCCCCGACATCCACAGTGGAGGCGGAGGCTGCCTGCTGACTGCTATGCCTGATCTGTGATGCTCTTGGCAGGCGCCCTCTGGAGGGCTGAGACCTGGAGGGCTCCGGCCTGCTTTCAGGGTCCTGCTGTGTGGCAGTGACATCCTCCTTTGCTTGTGGAGCTGGAGCTGCCGAGGTCACAGGAAGAAGGGATTCAGATGGTGCGGACAATCCCGGAGTCACCTGGATGGATGGCCCTGGGGGGGGTGCACCTGCTGATCCTCCTCCCTATGGGTGCTGGAGGGCCCCTGGCTGGTTCCTTAAGGTGAAGGGGTAGCTGGAGTGAAATTGGGCTGCCCCACACCCCTCTCACGTACACACTGTTGGAGGCCAACTATGACGTTAATGATGGAGTTCAGCCCGCGCAGCAGTACAGGAGTTACATCCAAGGTCTCCATGGCTGCCACCATCCTACCAGTGTTGCCCTTGGTGCATTGGCATGCTGGCGCTATCACACCTCAGCCTGAAGGTGGACGGACTCCTTTATCATGCCTTGCAATCTGAGGAGTGCAGCGGACATCCCTTCCTGATCTTCCCAAGCTTGCCTTTGCAGCTCCAGCAACTGTGACATGACTGAGTCCGGAGGTTCGCCATCTGACTCGGACTCAGCTAATTTCTGGCCTCCAGCAGTCCTCCGAGTGCCGGACACCTAGGATGTCCCTGCAGCCGCCTACTGTGGAACTGAAAGTGCGATATGCTCACCAGAATGTGATCCCGAGGCTACTCTAATGGTAGGTCCCACCGAGGTGTGTGTCTCTGTGCTGGTGGAGGGTGAGCACTGTGCTGGGACTTCAGGGAGGGTTTCAGCAGATTCCTCTTGTGAGCTTCTGTCAGGGCTAGATTGGAGGCCCTGGGTTGTGGACTCTCTTGGCTGCTTCCTAAATGTGCCTGTGAAAACAAGGAGAGATAATTAGTGCATGGCAGTGGCCTGTGAAAGAGGACACATCACTCACAGCATGGTTGTCTGATGGATGTTGCACTGCTGGATCCTCACTTGGTAGATCACCGCCAACCTCACTGACAGCACAGGAATGGTCCAGATCCTCGCCAGCCAGCTGGATGGCTCTGTTTTCAAGGTCTGTACAGACCTTGATTTCAGGCACTCCTCCACCAGTCTGCAGCCTCTCCCTGGTGTTGTGTGCCAGCTTGTCCTGCATTAATACAGACGGAGAGATTGTAAGCAGGATGTCTGCCAGGCCAGATGATAAGCATGCCTGGCATGTGTGGGACAGGATAAGGACAATGACAGTGTGTGTGCGAGAGTGATTGCTGATGTCCCTTGAACTGGCAGTGAGTGAGGGCCCTGTGGATGTGTGATGGGTTTGTGAGTGTGTGAGTTGAGAGTGATGAGATGAGTGACTTACCCTAGCGGAACAGAGGAGATCATTCATCCTCTTTTGGCATTGGGTGGCTATCCTCCTTTGCAGGGCATTGGCACAGATCACCGTCTCCCAAGCTGGTTTAATGATGTTGCTGCCCATCTTCCGGCCAGAGCGGGGGTAGATGACATCACGGTGGGCATCCACTACGTCCAAAAGGCTCACGAGGGACGTGTCTCTAAGCCTGGGGGCTGCAGTCTTCTTGCCTTTCGGGGCCATGTCTTCCATGCAACAGTCATAGGCTGGAAGCACTGAGATGTGTGCGCACAGCTGCACTTTAAATATGGCACCCAGCGTGATGAAGCGGCGAGATGATGGCGTGGCGGGTGAATGAAAGCCCGCCCGCCATGGAAACAGCGTGTTTCCCAGGAATGCATAATTAATGTGGCGGGTTTGGGATGATATGGCGTGAAAAGCCGCCATTGCGGCCGACGGACAAAACGTTGTTATACCCGCCTACTACCGCAGTTAGTACAAATCTCGGACGATTTCCCCAAATATTGGCTTATATGAGCAGGAAGTCTGTGTTATAGAGTTGATTTTGCAGGCAGCTTCTCTTGGTGGAAACACAAATTTATTTACAAGACAGCAGCTGCAGCTACATGTGTGCATCTAACTCTATAACTAAAGAAGAACTCTCCCCTAGAGGTTCCTCACGGTACAAACTGATTGGTTTACACAGATCAAGTGATCTTACAACACGGAATTATTCTTAAAGCTACAGTCCTACGCTTATCAAAACTATAATTACTATAGCCTGCAAATTACTCTTCATTCGCTTCAATAGCTTCAAGCTGCAATCAGAAGACTGTCACCTGCTAATGTCCTGAGCTCAGTGGTTCGCCTCAGCACCTGGACCCTGCAGAAGAAGACGCCTCAGAGGAAAGTCCTGTTGAGATTGCATCATTGTGTGTTTAACCCATCTCGTACACCAGCACAGAGATTGACATTTCACGTGAGTGAGACAGTAAACTAGAAGGGTCTACATTTGAGAACGCAGTCAACATTGGTGAGAATTGACAGGGATAGCCGAAGAGACAGCTCGCTGGAGGATGAAATCTGCCCCCTTTGCCAGCCGGCCAACCAATACATATCAGGAAGTCAGCTGGACTAGACTGCCCTGGTGGAAGCTGATGTGTACCAGTCTGCAGCCAGGCCTTCTCAGACTCAAGCACTTACAAGTCGTCAGCCAGAAGCATCTCAAGGGTCCCACGTGAACAACATTAGCCTTTCAGCAGTTTTGCTGAGGCATAGCGAAACACCTCATGGGAGTAGCAGACTTAATTAATCTTCTTACAAGAAAGGTACCATGGGATGACACTTGGGTGAAAATTTAATTCAAGGCAATTATTGTGTTTGGATTTGAATTCAACATTTTTATCACATTTGGCACTCTGGCCTGGAAATAGTTAATGCAAGATTTGCACTTGACAACGTTTGCTTGCTCTTTTAGAAATTCCAACCTGCACACAAATTAAATAATGCTTTCATTATTCAAGGTGTAAAATGCAATAATGCACAGCTCCTGTGTCCATTGATAGCCAGTTTAGTATACAAAATCTGGCCACCTCAGATTTAAGGAACTAATACGACTACAGCATTATGAAAGCAAAGTGAGTTTGATATTCTGCCGTAATTGCTTCTCCTCACGTCCCTATTGAACTGCAGAGAAATCACACTGCTTCCAATTTCCATGGAAAGATAGCCTTACTGTCTATAATCATGTTCTCTAAGTGGATACAAAGAAACAGCCCTTGTGCTTCAGTGATTTGTATTTCTGGTGTTATTTGTGCTGACTGGTGTTGCTGCACAGGTTGAACAGAGATGGTGCTTGTAGTAGCTGGCTACTCATTATGTGCACGACAAGATTGATTACTATTGATTTTATTTCTCTCTGAAGCACTTGCAGACTGTGTCTTATTTGCAGCAAATTACCAGAAGGCTTATGAACTGCATGGTGTGCCAATTCCGGGAAATATTCTATCCGGTTGATCTGTTGCTTTGAAACTTTGGAAGTCAGCCTGTTTAATATATGTAGAAATGTAAGATTATATTTATGCATGGTGAAAATACCCAGGGATTTCCCATGACTGACATTTTGAGGTGATAATTATCCTTATTACCAGTATTGGCAATGCCTCTACTGACTTTATCTTCACCACGGCCCATCAAAGACTTTAATAATGAAGCATTGATTCTCAGCAATGAGCCTTGAGTCTGCATGTTACCACTGGTCTGTACTAATAACAGATTTGCTTGAATATAATTAGTTACTCCCTATTAGACCTCCTGTGGAATTGCTCATCAGTAGTCCAGAAAATGAAATGCGGATTGAAATGCATACCGTGGTCTTACTGCAAATTAAGGACACCAGTGTTTTCCTATTGTTGTAGTGCAGCAAATTGACAAGCAGTCTATCACATGACTGATATAATCACTTGTCATTAACGATTTAGCAAAGCCTGGTGTCAGAAATATCATTACATTGTGAATGGATTGGAATTAAAATTGAGAAGGGTGGGAATTAAACTTTAATAGCCAGCATAGCCTAGGTAAAAGAAAGAGCTGAATTTTACAGTGGGGGTTGGGGGCCGGGGGATGCAGGGGGGAGGTGAGGTGTGGGGGGTAAAGTTGGGATGTACAGCTTGGCCCTCCACCTGAAGAGAAGCCTCTCAGAAACTGACTGCTTCTGTTCTGCATGCTGGGGGCAGCCTTAACAAGCTGAGGGTTGCACTTTGCCCCTTAAGCAAAGAATGTTCTGCCCTTGAGAGCTGCTGCCTAATCTAATTGCCCAGCAGCTCTTCCAGCCCCAGCAGTGCCAGCACTGAGTGGAGGACACTGCTGGGACTGAAAGGAGGCCATGGGATGAAGAGGACATGGTCACCAGACAGAGGCAAATCTGGGGTTTTGGGGAGGAAAGGGTCAGGGAGCCTAGGGAAGGGTGCAAGGGGTGGTGGGTTTTGAAGGCCAGGCGTGGAGGCACAAAGGGGTGGAATGGTATCTTGGGGGAGAGTGGGTGCCCTTGTGGTGCACAGGGCAGACCACAAAGGAGGTAACCCCCCTTCCTTCCCAGTCTTTCACCAAGGTCACTCTTGTCCGCCTTTTGAGAGTGGAAATTGCAGGTGCACTGGCAATAATCTTTCAATGTTCCCTGGATTCAGGGAAGGTGCTGGAGGACTGGGGAATTGCAAACGTTACGTCCTTGTTCAAAAAAGGGTTGTAAAGATCTGCCCCGCAATTGCAGACCAGTCAGTTTAACTTTGGTGGTGGGGAAATTTCTAAAAACAATTATTCAGGATAGAATTAATAGTCACATGGAAAAATTTGGATTGATTCGGAAGAGTCAGCATGGATTTGCTAAAGGAAAATCATATCTAACTAATTTGCTGGAGTTTTTTGAAGAGGTAACAGAGATGGTTGATGAGGGCAAGGCCGTTGATGTGGTGTATATGGATTCTAAAAGGCGTTTGATACAGTGCCACACAACAGACTTGTGAGGAAAGTTATAGGTCATGGAATAAAAGAGACAGTAGCAACATGGATACAAAATTGGCTGAGGGATAGGAAACAAAGAGTAATGGTTAATGGGTATTTTTCGGACTGGAAGAAGGTTTGTAGTGGAGTTCCCCAGGGGTCGGTATTGGGACCCTTGCTTTTCCTGATATATACATAAATGATCTAGATCTTGGTGTGCAGGGGACAATTTCAAAGTTTGCGGATGACACAAAACTTGGGGGAATTGTAAACTGTGAGAAGGACAGTTTAGAACTTCAAAAGGCGATTGACACATTGGTGGAGTGGGAAGATAATTCGCAGATGAAGTTCAATGCGGAGAAGTGTAGAACATGGAGAGACAGTATAAAATAAAGGACACTATTCTAAAGGGTGTGCAGGAGCAGAGACCTGAGTGTATATGTACATAAGTCATTAAAGGTGGCAGGACAGGTAGAGAGAGCTGCTTCTAAAGCACACAGTATTCTAGGCTTCATTAATAGGGGTATAGAATACAAGAGCAGGGAGGTTATGATGAACTTATATAAGACACTGGTTAGACCTCATCTGGAGTATTGTGTACAGTTCCGTGGTGGATGCAGGTTTAATTGAGGCATTCAAGAGGGCATTGGATGATAATCTAAATGGAAACAATGTGCAGGGTGATGGGGAAAAGGCAGGAGATTGGCACTAAGTTAAAATGCTCAGAGTGCCAGTGCAGACACGATGGGCTGATTGGCCTCCTTCTATACCATAGCAATTCTGTGCTTTTGTGATTCGCTAGCTGGCATATTATGGGGGCGGAGGTGGATTTAGGAAGAAATTGACCATTTAAGAGCCTGGATTGGCCTATAGGCAGATGGCCTAGCGGGCGCATTACCCCCCCACCCCCCACCACACCCTGCCCCCATATTATGAGGGCCAAGTTGGGAGTGGGCAGGAAGGCCACCCAACATATTTTAAGTGTCCCCCACCCCAACTTCCAACGAAAGCATATCTGGTGGGAGTGCTGTAAAATCCAGCCCAAATTGTTTAAATGTTTGACTTTACCAGTGCCATCAACAGCACTATGTTGCAACAAATGCCACAATGATTTGCCTCACCTTTACGCTAAATGGGCTACCCATGGAGACTGGGAATAGTGCCCGGAGGGTGTCACCATTATAATAATTAGCTTGAACCTGGAAGAATTGCTGGAATCAAGGTGTAGTGGAATGGTTGGGTGTAAAGTCCTCTCTGCACTGAGGTCCTGGCCAATATTGATCTACATCACAAAGACAGATTATTTGATCGTTATCGCATTGCAGTTTGTAGGAGCTTGCTGTGCATATTGGATGTCATGTTCCCTGCATTACAGGAGCAACTAGACTTCAAAAGTACTTCATTACTTGTAAAGCATTTTGGGATGTCCTGTGGTTATGAAAGGCGCTATATAAATGCAAGTCCTTTCTTCTTTTCACTTTCTGCCGGATCCCCATATACTCAACAACTGAGCATCCATACCTCTCTGGAGCAGAGAATGCCACTGGTTCACAACTCTCTGAGTGAAGAAATGCCTCCTCATCTCAGCCCTAAATGGCCAAACACTCACTATGAGATGAAGCCCCCTAGTTCCAGACTGTTCAGCCAGGGGAAACAGCCTCTCAGCCTCTACCCTGTCAAGTTCTCTCAGAACCCTGCATGTTTCAATGAGATCGCCTTTCATTCTTTTAAAGAGGGTATGAAGCACATTCTAATCAATTGCTCCTCATAGGACAACCCTCTCATCCCAGGAATCAATCTAGTGAACCTTCACTGCATCGTCACTGAGGCATCCTTCCTCAGGTACAGAGACCAAAACTGCACAGAGTATTCCAGGTTTGGTCTCGCCAAAGCCCTGAACAATTGCAGCAAGACTTTCTTACTCTTGTACTCCAGCCCCTTGCAATAAATGCCAGCAGCCCATTTGTCTTATTTACTGGGGAACTGCCTGATTAAGAGGTTTAACATTTAGTCTCAGCGCACGTACACACGTGATGATATGAGCTGTAAGGCCATATCATCACCTCATTGGAAACTTCTCTCAGGTGTTGATCACTGTCACCTAAAATGCTCTAACAGATTTCTGGGTGATAAGTGACACATAGCAAGCTGCTGAAAGTGCGAGCTGATAATAGCACCGTGAGGGGAACCGAGCATATTGAGTGAACATGAGGTGTCAGCTGTGGCTCAGTTCATAGCACCCTCGCCTTTGAATCAGAGGGTTGTGGGTTCATGTCCCACTCCCGGAAAACCAAGAACTGTGATTGTACTCAAAAGAATTGCAATCTGTGACTGTTGATAACTCGAAAGAGTTTGAGTGAACATGAGTGATCAAAGTAAATTTAGGGGAAGTGGTGACTCAGTAGTAATGTCACTGGTCTAGTAATCTAGAGGTGAGCTCCAATCCCTCCATGGCAGCAGGTGGAATTTAAATTCACTTAATAAATCTGGAATTAAAAGCTAGTCTAATGGCGACCATTGTCAATTGTTGTAAAAATTTATCTGGTTCACAAATGTTCTTCAAGGAAGGAAATATGAACGTACAAATTAGGAGCAGGATTAGGCCATTTAGTCCCTCAAGCCTGCTCTTCCATTCAATAGACTCATGGCTGATCTGATTGTGGCCTCAACTCCATATTCTGCCTACTCCTGATAACCTTTGACTCTCTTGTTAGTCAAGAATCTATCTAGCTCTGCCTTTAAAATAATCATTGACCCTGCCTCCATCATCCTCAGTGGAAGAGAGTTCCAAAGATTCATGACCCCCTGAGAAAAAAACTCTTCTCACCATCTTAAATGGGAGACCCCTTATTTTTAAACTGTGTCCCCTAGTTCTAGTCTCTCCCACAAGGGGAAACACTCTTTCAGCATCCAACCTGTCAACTCCCCGCAGGATCTTATATGTTTCAATAAGATCACCTGTCATTCTCTTAAACTCCAATGGATACAGGCCCAGCCTGTTCAACTTTTTCTCGTGAGATAACCACTCCATCCCGGGTGTCAGTCAAGTGAACCTTGTCTGAACTCATTCTAAAGCATTAATATGCTTTCTTAAAAAAGTAGACCAAAGTGTAATTAGTATTCCAGATGTGGTCTCAGAACACTGCTTACACCCCTGTAGCAAAATATTTTTACTTTTATATTCCATTCCCCTTGCAATAAACAACAATATTCCATTTGCCTTACTAATCACTTGCTGTATATGCACACTAACTTTGCCTGATTCATGTATCAGGACATCCAGATCCCTCTGTACCTCAGAGTTCTGCAATCTCTGTCAATTTAAATAATCTGCTGCTTTTCTATGCCTCCTGCCAAATTGGACAAGTTCACATTTTCCCACATTATATTCCATCTGCCAAATTTTCACCCACTCACTTAACCAATCTATCTCCTTTTGCAGAATCCTTGGGGAGAATTTTCTTCCCATTGGTGGGGTTGTGTGGGGGTGGGCGTGCAGCCAATCGGCTGGACGCCACCATTTTACGTGGGCGGGCCAATTAAGGCCCGCCCAGTGTGACGCGCACCCGGAAATGCTGAGTGCTCCCTGTGTGGGAGGTGGGAGGATGGAGATTCGGGGCCTGCACTCTTTCGTGCATGCACGCAAAAGAGTGCAGGAATCTCCCTGAGGCACAGAGATGCCTCAGGGAGATTAGCTTCACATATAAAACATTGAATAAAGGGAGAAAAATTTTTTAAGGACATGCTCCCTCATGTGAAACTGTCACATGAGCTGGGACATGTCCATTAATGTTAATAAAAATTTTTCCAACACTTTAAAAATGTTCATGAAACCTCATCCCGCCCGTGGATGAGGTTCCATGAAAAATGCGAAGGCCGCCTGGGATCTTTGCCTGCCCGCCAACCTCAATGTTGGACGGGCAGTTCAGGTCAATGATTTAATTGATTGTTAAGTGGCCTTAATAGGCCTTTGACAGTTCGGCAGGTGCACAGCCGGCTCAGCTGCGCGCCCGCCAAACTGAAAATCTGAATGTTGGTGGTGTCAGGACGCACGCCCAATGTCACCCTGCATCATTTTACGCCTTGACGAGAGGGCCCCGCCCCCGCTCGCCGAGCCGAAGATTCTACTGCTTATGTCCTCTTCACAACTTACTTTCCTACCTATCTTTGTGTCATCAGCAAATTTAGCAACCATACATTTGGTCCCTTCATCCAAGCCATTGATATAAACTGTAAATAGTTGAGGCCCCAGCACTGATTCCTGTGGCACTCCACTTGCCACATTTTGCCAACCTGAAAATGACCCATTTATGCCTAGTCTCTGTTTCCAGTTAGCTAACCAAATCTCTATACATGCTAATATGTTATCCCCTACACCATGAGCTCTTATTTTGCACAGTAGCCTTTGATGTCGCACTCTGTCAAATGCCTTCTGGGAATCTAAATACAGCACATCCCCAGGTTCCCCTTTATCCACATTGCATGTTATTTTCTCAAAGAACTACAATAAATTAGTCAAACATGATTTCCCTTTCACAAAACCATCTTGACTCTGTTTGATTGCATTGAGATTTTCTAAGTGCTCCACTATAACCTTCTTAATAACATAATCTAGCAGTTTCCCTACACCAGATGTTAAGCTAACTTGCATGTGGTTTCCTGCTTTCTTCTCCCGCCTTTCTTGAATAGAGGAGTCATTACATTTGCTATTTTTCAATCTGATGGGGCCTTTCCAGAATCTAGGGAATTTTGGAAAATTAAAACCAATGCATCTACTATCTTTTAAGACCCTAGGATGAAGGCCATCAGGACCTGTTAGCTTTTAGTTCTGATATTTCTCAGTACCCTTTCCCTGGTGATTGTAATTGTTTTAAGTTCCTCCCTCCCTTTCAGCTCCTGATTTACAATTGTTTTTGGGATGTTATTTGTATCCTCTGCAGTGAAGACAGATGCAAAGTACCTGTTCAATTCATCTGCCATTTCCTTATTTTCCATTATTAATTCCTCATTCTCATCCTCTACAGGACCAATGCTCACTTTACTTCCTCTTTTCCTTCCTAAATACCTGCAGAAACTCTACGGGCAGAATTTTCCCATGGGCGTGCGGGGGCGGGCCCTGCATGCCCGCACGAAAAATAATACGTGGTGATGTCGGGCGAGCATCCTGACGTCACCACACGGCATCATGATAGTTCGTTGGGCGGGCGCGTGTTGATCTCCGTTGCTATTAATCTGCCATTAATTAACGGGCCACTTAAGGCACTTGAGGCGCCAATCGATGGCAATTTTTTGGCGCCCACACAATCTTCAGGTCAGCACACGGGCGCTACATGAAGGTGGGTAGGACACATTTGTATAAACCTCATTCATGGGCGGGATAAAAGGGCTCAGTGTGGTCGCGAGTGTACTCTGTCAAATATCGTTTTTGATACTGAGTTACTGATACTTACCTGCGTGATCTGCAATACTTCAAAACGCATACCAGCTGCTTGGACTGGACTCACAACCTTCAGGTCAGCACTCTGCAGTGAGGAATCTTTTTTGGGCCTGCAGGTTTCAGGAAGCCTTCCCTTAGCCTGGGAATGGGAGCTGAACTCTTTACTGGAGGCACCTCCTCTGAGGAGGAAGGGAGGGCTAGAAGGGGGAGGACGCCAGGAATGCACATTCAGCCTCCAGGGGAGCCACCTTTGGGAGGACAGGCACAGGCACAAGGAGTGCAGGGCCAAGAGGTAGTCCAAGGCGGAAGGGGCAGAAGACGCTACTATCCTGCTGCCAGGGTATATAGGCGGTGAAGCAGTTACCTCAATATGTCTGAGGTGCAGTGCCGAAGGAGGCTCCGACTCTCAAGGGAGACAGTCAACTATATCTGTCAGATGATTGGGCCTGAAATCTCCCCTAATTGTGTGGGTGGACACCCCATGCCAGTGGCTCTAAAGGTCACACCTACTCTCAACTTCTACGCCTCTGGCTCCTTCCAGAGGTCGGTGGGTGATCTTTGCGATGTCTCCCAATCAGCTGTCCACACTTGTGTCAAGCAGGTTACAGACACTCTGTTCAGGCGTGTATTTACCTTCATCCACTACAGTTGGGACCAGGCAAGCCAGATACAGTGAGCCAGAGGCTTCGCGGTGATTGTTGGCTTCCCCCGTGTCCAGGATGCAAAAGACTGCACACACAGGGTGCAATAGACAGCTCCCATGACGCCTACATCCTCAGACATTCCCAAGTGCTGGGGCTAATAGGTGCTCCAGCCCGGCTTGATGGATGGCCGCTGGGTGACAAGGGCTATCCCCTCAGAAGATGGCTCATGACGCCTCTCCGCCATCCAAGAACAGAAGCTGAGCAGCACTACAATAGGAGCCACGTCTCCACAAGGGCTGTGGCGGAGAGAGCCATCGGTCTTCTCAAGATGTGCTTCCGATGCCTAGACCACTCAGGGGGTGCACTCCAGTACCCCCCAGGTCGTGTGTCGCTGATAGCGGTTGCATGCTGCACTCTCCACAATCTTGCGCTGTGGACGATGAAGATATAGATGCAGTGGCTTTGGCTGCACACGATGAGTCCAGCAGTGAGTCCGAGGATGAGCATGCACAGGGAAATGCTGAGGGGGTAGACGCTGACCCGGGGAGCAGGGACACCCGGGAGGCTTAAAGCCAACGAACCTTCAGCTAGCACACCACAGATGGACCTTCAGGACAAGCCTGGGCTGCAGGTTCCATACTTGATACCTCAGTGCAAAATCTGCCTGGTTAGGAACATTAACTAAGGGCCTTGTTAATAAAGCTGAATGTCCCACAAATCACTCAAACATTTTTGGAAACCATCCACCTGCAAATTAAAAGTGGTACCCTCAGCCACGGTGACATGTTTCAATTTAATATTACAACCAAAGGAACTTAAGAAAACAAAATGACAAAGGTGTTAAAAATCACACCAACTCATAAAGACCTCATTGCAGGACAACACAAAAGCACCAGTGATAAACCCGTGGGGTGCCTAAGGTGCTTTATGTTTACGTCTCTGGGTGCGATGATTGGTGCTGCCCCCTCACTGGGAGTGGCATCTGAGACAGCCTGCTGACTCTGCTGTCCTGTTGGCCTCGATGACCTTGGCGGTCGTCCTCAGGCCCGTGGAGCCAGTGCTGGCCCAACCTGGGTGGGAGATGCCAGCTCCACAGCTGGCATCTCCCCGGTCGTGGCAGCCTCACCGGATGCAACGGTCACTGGCAGAGGGGCGGAGGTTCTGCCGCCCTCATTCAGAGCGCCCTGAGAGGAGCCCGCGGAGATGACAGGCAGCTGCTGCGCCGACGTGAGGCTGCTTCGGACCTCCCTGCTCACTGTGGATGGATGGGCACCGAGCTGGGAAACTTGGTCCCCAGACTATCTCCCACACTGGCACTGATCAGCTGAGGATGCCGATGTGAGGGCTTGCTGGTCCGAGCGCAACCCCAGGAAGCCCTGATGGGTGTCCTGGAGGAGCATCTCCACAAGAGTCACCACTCTCTCCATGGAGGACGCATGGCGCACAGCCATGAGACTCATTGCTTCGGTGATAGCCCGCATAGACTCCTCCACCACCGACACCAAGCCAAGCATAGCCTCATGTATCTCTACCAGATGCTGCTGCACACCCGGCTGCATTTCCTGCGTTTGCTGTGTCGCAGACGACTCCAGAGGCACATCATCAGGCACCGACTGAGCATGTGTCTGGTCCCCTGCAGTCCTCCGACTGCTGGTGCCATGGGCACTCTCTGCCTCTGCCAGCTCCTCCAACAACTGTGAAGTGCCCTCACAGCTGTGCCCTGGGACACTAGCCGATGTTCTAATTCCCAGAGGTGCTAGTATCTGCGCTGGTGCCTGCCTGGCAGAGATGATGTGACGCTGGTGAGTCCGTGACTTCAGGGCCCTCAGCTGTGAGAGGGGCCCTCTGCTGCTCCTCCTCCCAGCCCTGCTCCACTGATGCTGAAAGGAAGAACAAAGACATTGGATCAGTTAATGTGGAGGCAATGTCAATGTGCATCCCTGTCCCCCGGATCATTAAGTGCTCATCCTTCCATAAGCAATGGTAGAGCCATGCTGCAAACTTCAATCGCTGAACATTCAGCACTACCATGGCTGTTGGGGGAACAATGGTGACCTCACTGCCGGGCAAACATAACTGCCCGTGGCACCCCAGCCTCACCGACACCAGTGGACCTGGGCACATGGCGCCTCTCCAAATCTAGGGCCTCCTGCTTGAACTGGCTGAAAATCGCCAATTGTGCTGGGCCACCGCCAGTCCTCACCCGCTGAGAGTCATGATGTGCATTCTTCTCCTGAAAAGGAGAGAAGAGCATTGATTAGTGCTACTTGTACCTGGACTCTCCTTGTGGACGGCCCACCCCAACCAGAGTGGGACGTTGCAGGGCTCCAGTGTTTCCTCACCGTTATGCTGCCGACCACTCACACAAAGATGCTTGGCCTGTCCCCCACTCCCAACCCCCTTGGCCAAATGCTGCCTACATCACATTGGGCACCACATGGTCTAACCTTCCATAACAAGGAGGCGCAAGTATGTGGAGCACAGAGGACAGCAGATTGTTTGATGCCACGCCACCTTGAAGCTCCCCTTCCAGCATCTCATCACCCTGACTTTGACATGTCCTGGAGTTCCAGCACTGCGCCTAGGTGCAGCTCATCCAGGTTGCTCCCAAAACAGTAATGTGGGCCTCAGTGTTGCAGGGGCAAAACACATCTCATCACCATCCTCTCAGGGTGGCCTTGGCATGGGCAATATCTGCTGGCCCACCCAGCGAAGGACACATGCTGTCTATGATTCAATGCAGTCATTAGACTCAAACTTTAGTGGGGCGGGGGCACCCGGGGGGAAAGCCGACCTGCTGGGTTGTGACCAATGACTGAGCGCAACAGGTTGTTGAAGCACTCGCGACACTGGATCCAGGTGCATCGTGGGAGCTCACGATCTCCGCCACCTCCTCCCAGGCACAATATGGTCATGTGGGGGGGCCTCATCCTCCCATCCTGGGGTACGAGCTCCTCCCGCCGGGCTGCCACCTCCTCGAGGAGGGCAGCAAGACAATCATCTGAAAAACGAGGGGCACAGTGCCACCCTCCTGCCCTACCCTCCTGCCTGGCCTGCTCACCAGCAGCGCTCTGGGAACCCTTCCGCTGGTCATGATTCGCAGCCTTTGAGAGGCTGCAGCAACTTTTTAAAACAGGCTGCGGGGTTGCCATTGGACCCGGTGTTCATTACAGTCCCAGCTCCGCCTGCCCACTCCCGCTGACCTCGGGAGCCGCGATTCATGCTGGGCAGGCCTTAATTGGTCTACCTGTGTAAAATGGCAACGCGGACCCGATTGCGGGCGGCGATCGGGTCCACACCCACCCACGCCCGCTCTCGCTCTTGCTCTCGCTCCTGCTCCGCTCCCCCGACAGGCAGAAAATTCTGCCCTTAAAATCTGTTTTGTGTTTCTAGCTAGCTTTCTCTTATACACTAATTTCTCCCTCATTATTCAACTTTTAATAATTGTTTGTTGTTCTTTATATTCTGTTGCATCTCCTGAGCTGTCACTCATCTTTGCGGAATTATATGCTTTTCCTTTAAATTTGATACTATATTTAACTTCTTTAGTTAGCCACATATGGTGTGTCCTTCCCTTAGAGTCTTTCTTTCTCACTGAAATGTACCTTTTCTGAGTATTCTCTGCTGCATCTCTACTGACCTACCTCTTAGCCTAATTTCAAAGTTCACTTTAGCCAGCTTTGTCTTCATGCTCTCATAATTGCCCTCATTTAATTTTAAAACACTGGTCTTAGATCCACTCCTCTCTCCCTCAAACTGAATGTGAAATTCAATAATATTATGATCGCTGCTAATTAATCCTGTCTCATTGCACATTACCAGACCTAGTATAGCCTGCTCTTTGGTTGGTGCTAGAATGTACTGCTCTAAGAGACTGTCCTGAAAATACTCTATGAACTCATCATCCAGGCTACCTTTCCCAATCTGATCTGTCCAATCTATATGTAGATTAAAATCACCCATGCTATCTCTGCATCTTTCTCATAAGCCTCCAATATGTCTTCCTGTATACCCTGTCCTACCATAAGGTTACTGTAAGAGGGCCTATAAACCATTCCACAAGTGACGTCTTACCTTTACTATTTCTCATCTCTATCCAAACTGATTCTACATCTTGATCTCCAGAACAAAGGTAATCTCTTTCTATTGTACTAATGTCATCCTTAATTAACAGAGCTACCCCTTCACCTCCTCCTAGCTTCATGCTTTAAATGTCATGTACCCTTGAATATTGAGAATCACAGAATCACAGAATCACAGTGCAGAAGAGGCCCTTCAGCCCATCGAGTCTGCACCGACACGTGAGGTCCCAGTTTTTGTCATTCTGCAGCCACATCTCTGTAATGGCTATCAAATCATACATATTTATTCCTATTTGTGCTGTCAATTCATCTGTTTTGTTACGAATGCTATGCACATTCAGATACAGAGCCTTTAGTTCTGTCTTCTTACTATTTTTGTAACCTCTAGCTTTATCTGCTTCGCTCTGATCATCATTTCCCTTATTCCTATCTTGCCCTCTTGCCTTGTTATTTGATTGATCACACCTTCCCAAACTTGATCCCTTGTCACACTATTTAGTTTAAAGCACTCTCTACTGCCCTAGTTATACAACTCACCAGAACACTCATCCCAGCATGGTTCAGGTGCAGACCAGCCCAACTGTACAACTCCCACTTACCCCATTACTGGTGCCAGTGCCCCATGAATCAAATCCATTTCTCCCACACCAATCTTTGAGCCACACATTTAATTCTCTAATCCGGTTTACCCTATGCCAATTTGCTCATGGCTCAGGTCGTAATCCAGAGATGATTACCTTTGAGATTTTGCTTTTTAATTTAGCCCCTAGCTGCTCATACTCCCTCAGCAGAACCTCTTTCCTAGTTCTACCTATGTCATTTGTACCTGCATTGACCACAACAACTGAAGCTAGTTATGTCTCTCTCTCTCTCTCTCTCTCTCTCTCTCACTATATATATATATATATATATATATATATCTCTCTGGTGATGGGGACTGATGCAACAATGCACAGAGCATCAACTGTGCTGCCTCTACGAGAGTTCAAAAATAATTAATATTGAGCATGTTTATTCTCCAATGACTGTCACTCAGCCTCTGTTAGACTTTTCCCAATGTACTCATTGGCTACTGGAAGGTGCAGAAAAACAGCCTGCTGAACCATCCACTGAGTTATTGATATATTGAGGGGTGATTTAATAGATGTGTACAAAATATTGATAGGCTTTAATAGATTACATAGGGCGAAACTGCCTGAAAGGGTGATGGAGCAGATTCATTAGTAACTTTCTAAAGGCAACTCGAAAAGGGGATTAAAAATACAGGGCAATGAGGAGAGATAGTGGAGGGGGATTAATTGGATATCACTTTCAAAGAACTGGCTCAGACATGGTAGGATAAATGGCCTCCTTCTGTGCTTTATGATTCTATGCATTTATTGAAGATCTGGAACGGCAATTGGTTTTCAGTTATTTCCATTTTCAGGCAAGAAGGGTTAAAAAGCATTTTTTAAAAATCTTTATTGGCTCCCCCAATGGTTCACTGGCTGAAGACATGGTGATGTGTGTTACAGAATCATAAAGACTAGGAAGATCTGAGATTGTGTGATGTGTTAGGTAATCTCTGACAAAGTGGTCAGGACACTATAACTGGACCCAGTGTCGCCGTGTTGGAGAAAAGTGAAAGTCACATTGGGTTTGAGTTCCAGATTGATGTCCAGCAGTTATCTGTAGAAAGTGCAAAGGATGAAATTGTCTATTAATTTATTTACTGTTTGCAGAAACTTGCTCCATGCAAGTTGGCTGCCACATTTGTTTACATCACAACTAGTGCTTCACTTCAAAGTAATTAATTATATGTGAAACACTTTGATATGTTTGGGAGGCAATATAAAGTGCTATATAAATATAACAGAACATATAAATGGAAACATGGCTATATGGTGACCAAAGCTGGAAACTGAATATCCAAGGGTATTTGACATTTAGGAAGGACTGGCAAATAGGAAAAGAAGGTGGTGTTGCGCTGATAATAAGGGATAGGATCAGTACATCAGTATGTGAGGATCTCAGATTGGAAAAACAAAATGTGGAATCTTTTTGGGTGGAGCTAAGAAACAGCAAGGGACAGCAAACATTGGTAGGAATTGTTTATAGGCCACCAAACAGTAGTGGAAGTGTGGGGCATGGTATTAATCAGGCGATAGGAGAAGCATGTAGGATGGGCAATATAATATTCATGGCTGACTTCAATCAGTATTTAGACTGAATAAACCTAATGAACACTAATGCTGTGGATTTTGAGTTTCTGGGCCATGTTAAAGGTGGTTTTCTAGAGCAGTATGTTGAGGAACCGACTAGACTACAGGCTATTTTAGACCTAGTATTATGTAACGAGAAAGGGCTAATTAATAATCTTGTTGTAAAAGAACCTTTAGGGATTAGTGACCATTATATGATAAAAATTTCACTTTAAGTTTGAATGGGAGGTACTTCAATCTGAAGCCAGGGTGTTAAATTTGAACAAAGTAAATTATGAAGGTATGAGGGGTAAATTGGCTGAGGTGGATTAGGAAAATACATTAAAAGGTATGACAGTACTGTTAAGAAACTATCTTTTTTTTCCTAATATAATTGTGGGATATTTTAAAGCAGGCTTATGTGTGTGTGTGTGTGTGTGTGTGTATGGTTTTGTGTGTGACTTATTTAATTGAACTAGAGATGATTAGGCTGCAATGTTTAAATTATCAAAGAAGTGAGGTATGAAACGGATGTGTGAAATGGAGATGAGTAAAGCTAGGGTAAAGTCTCAGCAGAGATGGTGTGAATGAAATTTGCATTTTTAGATAAGTGGAGAAGTGTTTGATTTTCAAAGGGACATGGAAGATGTTTATAACTGGCAAGATAAGTAAGGCACAGTGATTACATTTATTTTTCCCAAATGTACTGACCATAATGATAACATGAAAGATTTTTATATCCTGGGAAAAGTAACTTCTAAAGACAAGTTGAAACAATAGGATTTACAAATCAAAATGGATAGAATATATTTAAAGAAGGTTGGAAGGCCGTGTGAGGTGTGGCTGTGTGAGATCTTGAAAGGTGGTGTGTCAAACAGACTTGGGGAAAAAACCTCCAGCTATCCTGAAGAAGTTTGCTGTTCCAGTAACCAAAGTTGTATTAAAAGCCTTTGGAAGTTCATTGTCCTGTGTATGCTTGTAGTAATTTTGTTGGATGACTTTATAAATTTAGAATCTATTTGGACTGTTGCCTTAAAGGGGGTCTGCAGTTGGGAGTCTGGTTAAGTAAAAATTTTGGGAATTATTACTACTGTGTAACTAATCTTGTGTGTATTTTAAGCTTGTCCTTCTTTTGTTAATACATTTTTAAATTTACTCTTTAAAAATCTCTAAAGGTGGTAGTGGACTCATTACTCCTGACTTCAGTGCACAAGCCTTCTTGTAATAAATACAAATTGCTAAATCGTTGTGTTGGCATGGCCAAGTTTCCCTTGTGGATTTGGTCAGCCTGGCAAACACCACCTGCCATATCACAGCAGTACATAGACAATGGACAGCCTTTAAAGAATTATTACATGGTTTACAGCAACAATAAATTCCTTCAAGGCACAAAAACCTAAAAAGAAAAGTCAGTCAACCATGGCTAACAAAGGAAGTTAAGGGTTGTATAAGATTAAAAGAAAAGGTCTATAAAGAAATAGTAATAAACCTGAGAATTGGGTGGATTTTAGAATACAGCAAAGGAGGACCAAGAAACTGGTAAAGTAAGGGAAAATATATGAATGTAAACTAGCAAAAAAACATAAAAAAACAGAGTGTAGAAGCTTCTATAGGGATGTAAAAAAGAAACGTTTAGCCATTATAGGCAGAGTCTGGAGTATTTATAAAGGGGAATAGGGAAATGACAGAGAAGCTAAATAATTACTTGTGCCTGTCTTCACTGAGGAAGATACAAGAAATCTCCCAGAGAATTGGAGATCCAAGGGACTAGGGGGAATGAGGAATTGAAGGAAATTAATATTAGCAAGAAGGTTGTACTGGGGAAATTAATGGGACTGAAGGTTGATAATGATATTCTACATCCCAGAGTGTTGAAAGAGGTAGTTATAGAAATGGTGGATGAAGAGGTGATCATCTTCCAAAATTCTATACATTCTGAAATTGTTCCTGCAGGGAAGGGAGCAAACGTCACCCCAATATTTACGAAGGGTGGGAGAGAGAAAACAGGGAATTGCAATCCTGTTAGCCTTACATCAGTAGCAGGGAAAATGCTAGAATCTATTATAAAGGATGTGATAAATGGACACTTGAATATTAATGATCTGATTGGGCATAGTCACCATGGATTTATGAATGGGAAATCATGTTTGATCAACCTGTTGGCGATTTTTGAGGATGTTACTAATATAATTGATAAAGGGGAGTTGGTGGATGTGGTATACTTGTATTTTCAGAAGGCTTTTGATTAAGTCCCCCACAGGAGGATGATTAGCAAAATTAAAGCACATGGGTTAGGAGGTAATACATTGGTATTGATTAAGGATTGGTTAACAGGCAGAAAAGGAGAGTAGGAATAAATGGGTCATTCTCACATTGGCAGGATGTGACCAGTGCATGGGCCCCAGCTGCTCACACTATATATCAATGATTTGGATATGGAGATCAAATGTAATATTTCCAAGTTCACAGATGACACAAAGCTAGTTGGAAATGTGTGTTGTGAGGAAAATGCAAAGTGGCTTCAAGGGGATTTGGACAGACTTAGTGAGTGGACAAGAACATGGCAAATGGAATATAATGTGGAAAAATGTGAGGTTATCCACTTTAGTAGGAGGAACAGATGTGCAGAGTATTTCTTAAATGGTGAGAGATGAGAAAGTGTAGATGTACAAAGGGACCTTGATGTTCTTGTCAATAAGTCATTGAAAACTAACATGCAGATGCAGCAAACAATTAGGAAGGCTAATGGTATGTTGGCCTTTATTGCAAGAGGATTTGAGTACAGGAGTAGCGAAGTCTTGCTTCAGTTGTATAGAACCTTGGTTAAACCGCACCTAGAGTACTCTGTGCAGTTTTGGTACCCTTGCCTTAGGAAGGTTATTATTGCCATAGAGGGAGTGCAATGAAGGTTCACCAGACTTGTTCCCAGATTAGTGGGACTCTCTAATGAAAAGAGATTGGGGAAATTCGGCCTGTATTCTCTTGAGTTTTGAAGAATGAGAGGTGATCTCATTGAAACCTATGTAAAGGGATAGACAGGGCAGATGCACATAAGATGTTTCCCCTGGTTGGGGAGTCTAGAACCAAGGAACACAATTTGAAAATGAGGGGGAAGCCACTTAGAACGGAGATAAGGAGGATTTTTATAATTCAAAGGGTTGTGAATCTTTGGAATTCTCTACCCCAGAGGGCTGTGGAGTTTGTTTAAAGCAGGGATTGACAAGTTTCTAAATACCAATGACATAAAGGAATATGGGGATAGTGTTGGAAAAAGGCATTAAAGTGGATGATCAGCCATGGTCGTATTGAATGACAGAGCAGGCTTGATGGGCTGAATGGCCTACTCTTGCTCCTATGTTCCTAAGTGTTTCCTTTATGTGTGGATGTCAGGATTGGGTGTGATGACTGTCATGTTGAAAGAAGCCATTGACACTCACTGCCCGGACTCGCACGGGGAATAGACATTTTTACATTGGTGCTTCTTTAGCTTGGATGATGGGAAACCATCATCTGTGCACAGGCTTTTGGCAGGGCAAATGCAGATAGTCAGCAGCTGAACCTGACTCCCACAATTTGAACTAAAGAAGTCACAATGCAAAAATACCTAAGATTGGCTGCTTGGATGAGACTTTAAAGGGTCTGCAATTGCAAAGGATCCTTCCTCCAGCATACGTCTGTACCTTAGAATAACAAGGATGGAAACTGAAAAAGGAAAATATGCCCAAAAGTACAGAAAGAGACTTGTTGGTTTACTGAAATGTAAAACTCCTGAGTGGCAGCTTGTACAGGATTGAATCATTGAAAGGTCTAGTTTTCACTGAACCACTGGAGAATCTTTTAAATCATTGCTTGGGTCATATGAGAACGAGTTAACCGCACTACTATCCTACATTTAGCTTTTAACGGCACAGCTAATCTTCCTGTTAATCAGCTACAATGTGTAGGTCTGCCATTTTATGTATATGTGGACTGACAATGACGTTCTGGCCAGTGCGAATACAGAAATATCACACTGTTGTATTATGATGTTATAGAGAAAAAGCTAATAGATGTGTATGGTAAGGTCACGATCTCATCATGTGTACTCACTGCTACCAGGATAGCACATTTACCTGCCCCATTAAGACCAGTAGTACTCACAATGATCCAGTAAGAAATTAGATTTTTTTTTGTCCTTGCTTTTAAAAAAAATGGCAGTTTTACATTCATATGACTGTCAGGTAGCAGGAGACCTGTACTATAGGAGGCGATGGTTAAAGATCAGTAGAAAAACAGTTTTACTCTTTCTGTATATCTTGTTTATGCAGAATATGGAGGTAAACCATGAAAAATACATTTGTTCCACAAACGTATTGCTCATTGTCAGCAGATTTAACATCAAAGAAAACTGCTGTGCTGTGGTCACATGACAGTTGGTACTTGCATGTGTTGTTATGGTGACGGAGAGCAAGAGATTTGTTCAGCTGGTGCTGGGGGAGGGAGGTTGAAAGGCAGTGTTGGCTCTTAAAACTGCCTAATCTGTCTCAGGTGATGCTTTGCAAGACTATCATGGCTGAAAATGGCATCAGTTCAAGGGTAAACTGCCTGCCTAGGGTCTGTGCATGCAGCACAAATTGTCTTTGAAATGCAAAGTATTTTGCATTCAGATATCTCAATATTTTTTTTTCAAATTCAGATGAAGCTTTGTGCTGAATTGCTCCTGCTTTGATACCTCAGGTTATCACCGAAGACGTGCGGTAGAAGCACTTGTTCCGTCCTATTAGCAGCAAGCTCCTCTAGCTCACCCTCATTCTGTATTTCACCATGGCAACAGATAACTGATGTTGTAAACGTGTTAAATCAGGATAAAACGTATGAGGCTTCTCAGCAATAGATATATCCACATACCCATGAGTGTGAGGAAGTTACCATGGCAATGAAACTAGGATGAACCATATTCTGGCACATACGCAGTTAACACACTAACCAGGACATCCTTTCAATGCAGACTTTTCTTGTGTAAATATAATCAATGACAAATAGGTTGCATATTTTCTTTCTCATGTTCCTGGTTGAGGGGTCAATTTATTTGGATCCCAAAATAATGGTGCATTTTGCTGACTTATGCTTCAAAGCACTACTCCGCAAAAAATATGTAAAGATATTCTATTAGGATCACTAAACTGGAACATATTAACTGAATATAGAATATATAACCAAATAAAGCATTTGGCAAAAAGTATATCCAATTATGACAACAAATATGTGGGAGTTTAGGTTTAATAGTTAATCTTTTATTTTTAACATGTTTGGTCACTCCAAGCACAACTTCTGGATTACAGGAAATAATGTATTATAATTAGTAAACAGAGGACATACTCCAACCCAGGGAGATGCATTTAAGAATTTAGAGATAACTTTTACAATATAAACAGCGCTCCCTCTGCAAAATGCATATTGGGATCTTCAGCTCAATGGGGCTGACTTGTGTCCACAGTTTTCTGCAATTTTAATGGCTATAAAATCTTGTGGAATACAAATTGGGTGAACTGACCTTTGTACTTGAATACATACTCCTGTTGGTGCCAAGATCTGTGACAAGAGTGCTATTTGCAAAAAAATGAACCCTTTTTTGCTTAACAGGACCACAAGCTAAAAGTTAACTGAAAGAAAATATTGTTTGACATAAACGCAAGGCAGATTTAACACTTTGCTGCGTTTTCTGTTTCCTGATGCTCAATTTCCGCATTGTTTACAAATGATTGTAAGAGTTGTTTTAATTTATCCAAGTTTTATTGGACTTCAAAAATTGTCTTCACTGAAAGGACTGTTAATCTGCCTTGGGTTAACAGCTACTTCTACACCAATTTATTTTCTCAAGCCTTGTACGTGAGTTCTGTGTTGAAGCACACATGGCTGATTCCTCAGGAATGAAAGGGTATTGTTGCAAAAAGAGTCTTGTGAAGTTAGGACGTTTCATGATTTCAAGCAACTCTACAAATCTCCTCTTAGTTTTCTCCGGTCTAAGGAGAACAACCCTAGCTTTGCATCCTGGATTAACCTTTTCAGCACCATCTACTATATTGTATGCTTCTACGGGCTGTATTTTATGGCTCCCCCGGGAACGGGTTTGCAGACTGGAGTGGCCTGTAAAATGCCATGGATGCCATGCCTGCTGCCTACCCACCTGCCCCAGCCTCTGCCACAATTTTACCGCTGGCAGGGAAGGCATAGGCTGGCCCTTAACTGGCTAATCCCACCGCTGTTGGGATTTAACAAGAGGCAGGTGAGGCCTACACCAAGTGTCTAGCATGGCAGTTTTCACTGTGTGGGTTGATAGCAGGCAAGGGGGTACCTCCTTGATATTCCCCCTAGACCCATTGGAGGGGCCACTTGGTTGATCCCCCCACCCCACTCTGGTTCCCCTCCCCCATTCTTGCGCCCGGCCTGTCCACCCCGGCTCTCCACATCTTCTAGCCTGGCTGCGGTGCCCCCACTGACCTTTCACTTTGGGTACCTGGGGGTCTGGATGCAGACTTAGCAGTGGCTACCACACCCGATGGCGCTGCTGGGACCAGAGAGCTGCCGAACATTTGATTGGCCAGCAGCTCTCAGAACCGTGACTTCCTGTCAGATGGGGACAGGAAACCAATTACCAAACTCATAACTGTTAAATGCCTGTGAGGCGGCCTGCTGGAGCTGGGGTGGGCTCACCCTGGCTTTTTCGTGGGGAGGGGCAGGTACCCTAGCGCACCTGTTAAATCCAGCACTGTGAGATTAGCTCTCAAAAACCCCCATAGAAGCTGATTGAACTCCAATTTTTCTAGTCATTCTTCATAATTCAGACTCTGACAGTAGGGATTAGCGATGTAGCCTTTCTTTGCCTCCAGGGCTTGTTTCTCAGCAAGGTGAACTGGACACACTACTCAGAGCACTGGGCAGACTGAGCACAACCCCCCCTGACTCGTCTTCTACTGTTTTGGCTATGTTGTTCAACATCTGTTGAGTACTGCTTTGTACTGAAATTAACTTACTGGGTGAATTTTGACTTGTTGCCAGGCAGAAAACTGGCATTTGGCAACTGGATGCTAGTTGTACACCCTGCCTGATTTTCCTTTTCACTGAAGCCAATAGAAAGAGAATTGAACGGTTGTATAATGGCCTATTGGTTTTGTTGCCATTCGTTCTGAATGCGGGTACCTGCTACCAATCTACTGGTAACTCTCCATTGTTCATTGATGCCCTCATTGTGATTGCTCATGGATCTCTTTACTAGCTTCTCTTAAGACTTTGAGGATAAATAACATAGAAACCTGAAGATTTACATAATTCACATTTTCCCAACGGAAGCCAGTTATTCCACCACTGGCAAATTATGTAATGACATTTGTGACATGTATTTGAACTCAGCACCATAAAAAATCTGGATCAAATTCTTTCTAAAGGCACTTTCGTACTGACGCTTGTTTAGGTCATCATCCATGCACCTGCTCCACTCATTTACAATGCTAAATCCAGCTTTTTTATCCTAATCGTAGACTTATGGATGGAGTTTTACATGAGTCTCGAGACATTTTTTATATCATGTGAGCTTTAAACCTGCGTCACTTGGTTGTTCCACACGTTGGCCTGTTGGAACTCGCTGCAGACCACAAAATGCAAAACTACCAAGACTTGCTAGAGTAAGTTGTTAGGAAGAACTGTTTCTAATGAGGCTTCTGTGCTGTCAATATTGACATATCCTGGCAATTTAATAATTGCATGACCTGTGCATGGGGAGCATTAAGATACTCAGCTGTCATTTTGGGCAGAATTTTATGTTCCGCGGGCGGGTGGGCGGGCACGCAACTGACTCGATCAGAAGTAAAATAGCGCGCGATGATGTCGGGTGAGTGTCCCAGTGTCATCACACACTCACATGATATTTCAGTCAGTGGGTGTGCGCAAGAGTTAGCAGCACGCCCATCGACAATTAAGAGGCCTATTGATGACGTTAAAGTTTCAACTAATGTGGATTTTTTGCTGCCTGTCCAATGCTACAATTGGCGGACAGGCGAATCGGCCAGGTGGCCTTTGCATTTTTGAGGAAACCTCATCCAACGATGGGATGAGGTTTCCAATTTTAATTTTAAAAAATTGTTTGGACAGAATTTTTATTATCTATATGTTCAGGTGAGTGAGTCCTATGTGGGGGCATTTCTTTCAGAATTTCATAAGCTTTATTTTTGGATTTAAACTTCTTCAGTTCCCTGAGGCAGCTCTCTGTCTTCAGGGAGCTTTCATTGCGCGATTCCCGCTCCCCCGTGCTGACGTCAGCACTCGCCCTCTTCCCGCCCTCACCCTGGCAGCGCTGAGCTTCTCAGCGCACCTTTCATCCTGGCTGGCCGCTAATTGGCCGGGGGCTGATCACGTGCGGCGGACTGTTTCCTGGCAGCTCCCAGGCCTGCCCACCGTGCCTGCCCAATGACCCGAAAACCCTTCCCTTTATTTTCTTTCTCCCTCTTCTAAACGGAAGCTAATGTTGAGTTGTGTATATACTGCAGAGCTGTAGAAAGCACCCAACACACTATCATTGGCTGTGGAGGTAACCTATGCACTGAATTTCTTTGCCACAGGCTTATTTCAAGCTGTTTCAGGGGATACTTCAGACAGTTGACCATTCAGGTAAACAACTGATGCCACGTTTGCTCAGTATCAGTCTGAGAGACCTGTGGAATTCTTTAGGATGACAAGACAAAGCCACAGGTGGAGCCCATATGGTCATAAATACGCCATTAGCCACTTCTGTTTCTTGGATCAATATGAATGACTGCCATTCCTACAGATAGCCCGAGATCACCAGCACCGTATCATGCTTATATTTATTTATTTGGGGGCTGCTATGATTCATTTATAGTGAGGCAGATCATGATGCTGGCATCTTCCTGCATCTATTTGAATCCTTAAACCCTGCCTGATGGCACCTGAATCACTCCCCAGCTGCTCAGCAGAATTAAAATGTCTATTCTGTCAACAGGGCTCTATTAGAATACACACTGGAATGCTAAAAGCTTCAAGTGCCCCAATATTGCACTACAATGCCATCTTGCATGTGCATTAACAATAGTAGTGGTTTGTTACAAGCTACATAACTTTGTTTTGGAAAGGATCCTCAGAACCTAGGCTGACGCTCCAATGCAGTACTGAGGAAGTGCTGCACTGTTGGAGATGCCACCTTTCGGTTGAGATGTTAAACCAAGGCCCTATCCACCTGCTCAGGTGGATGTAAAGAATCCCAAGACACTATTTCGAAGAAGTGCAGGGGAGATATTCCCAGTGCCCTGGCCAATGTTTATCCCTGAATCAACATCACAAAAACAAATTACCTGGTTATTATCAAATTGCTATTTGTGGGAGCTTGCTTTTGCAAATTAGCCACATTTCCTACATTACAACTTCAGTAATATTTCATTGGTACTAAAGCACTTTGAGCCATCTGGTAGTGGTGAAAGGTGCTATATAAATACAAATCTGTCTCTTTTTTCAAATGGGGTACAGAAAAGGAAGGAAAAGTGTGACCCATGTAAAAAGGCGCAATGGAGGACTCCCTGTTTTCAGCCAGAGACATTCATATTCAATTCATTCTGGACCCCTTCTGAGAAATTAGTTAATCTGTTCAATAAACATTATTCCTACCTGTCTCTGAGAATCGATCATGCGCACAATCTTGTGTGTTTCCATCAAAGCACACAACACCTATTCATCACATATCATCTAGCCCCCTTCCAGACTGTTTCAATACCTGAGGAAGGGACACCTGAATTGCACCAATTTAGAAAAACTGGATTTACTGCCCTTAGTAGCTGTGCCCATTATCATAGTTTATCACCATCATATTTCCCCTGGACGTCACTGTGTAATATTCTGCCTATACCTAATCTAATCTATTACTCTTCCTAAATGTTGCTTGAAAGACTAGAGCTTGTGAGGTCAATGGCAGTTGTTTTCTGTAGGTCTAATTGGGGATTGTTGTGCCCTGCCTTTCCTTGTGTGCTGAAAATGACCAGCTGCAAATTACATCTCCAGTGCTGTTGCCTGGGTACCCTGGTTCTGTTCTTCCACAGTTATGTGTGTTGACATTTAAAAGATATTTGACCTATTGCCATGAGATAGGATCATGTGAATGTTTCTCTGTCAGACCACTAGTACTGGGCATTCACTCTGCAAAACATCTGATCCTTAGAAGTACAAGACTGAATAAGATCCATGAAGCCCTCTCCAAATGGCCACTCAAGGCCTTCATGTAACAGTGTGAGTTGTCCTGCTTTATGGCACTTCTGTGTTAAGAACATCTGCTGCATCTTACCTAGAACTGTCACTTGCTCTGAGGTATCCTGCTTTGCTGTGAAGCCCACTTGATGGTGCTGGTAGCTATGGATCCCTCCAGTTAGCCATAGAACTGCTACACATATTGTGAAACTTTTGTTCCTAGCACCTGCATGTGTACATGTGATTCTCTACAAGCATCTCAAGGATCCTTTATTTTAAAAGTAGGATCCTCAGATCAGAATTCAAAGGCTCTTCAGCTCAGGAGCATCAGGCTCCTCAGCCTTCAACTCCTCACTCTTTTGCCCATTCCTGCTAGGTGCATCACTTCTTATGATGCTAACAACCAAAAACCCGCAGGTACCTCTTTCTGACCTGGTGCCAAGCAGGAAGCTGGAGAATAATAAAAAAGTGTAAAGCCTGAAGCAAAGGTGGCCAGGTTAATCTTCTCCCATGGTTGTGGAGAACTTGCTTTTTCTTAGCATTTTAGTTAAATATACACTAACATGAGGATACTTGCAAGAAAGCCCATTGTGCTGTGTATCTCCAAAAAAGGTGCCAGCCATGCAGCGTAGGTGACGGCAAGCAGAGTACACAAATGGGATGACAGATGTTCCTACCAGACCAAAATAAAACCCAAATGCCTTTCAAGAGGAAGCAAACAGCTAAGGTTGTAAGAAAATGTTTAGAAAAGATTTGGATGGAAATGCAAGGAAAAGCTATGGACATCTACTGCAGGACAACCTCCAGTTCACTGTCATGAGAATCTGGTTCTGAGCCCAGAATTCCCTGACTGCTTGTTGTCTTGCACTGAGTCAGAACTTCTGAAAGGATTTCAATTCTCCAGAAGCACGAGAATTTCTTCATCCTTGCACCCCACAATTGGAAAGACCAATCCTGAAGGGATTTATGATGTAAGCGCATCCAACATTATTGAAACTCAGCTGGGAAAATTGGCAGGAGTCAGTAATACATAGTTGGGATGATAGAAGTCCCAGCCTGTTGCATTCTGCCAATGTTATGACTAAACAGATTTTCTGGGCTTAGGATAACCTGCATGATATGATGGGTTCCAGGGGCTAATTCTGCCTGGACTTGGAAACTCACTGCAAGGCGGGGGTGACAGAGGATCTGCAGCCCGTAAGTCAAGGAAGGGAACATCACTGAAGTATTGGCAAGGAAGCAATGGGGAAACATTCATCAATGACTGATGGATCCAGTTGTGCCTACATGGTCCTTTTCAATTCTGTTTGGCATTCTATATCACCTGCCAAAACTGGATGCCTGATGAATTTCTGAATTATTTGCCAATATGACCATGGATAATGTAATACATGACACCTGTACGTCACTATCATTTTAATCCTACTCCACCCATCCCATGCTGCTTTTGCCTGTCACTTCCAGCAGAAAATGCAAGGGGCTGAAAAATGGGCAGTGACCTCTTGTTATGGATCTCCACTAATTCACCACTTCTGTGCCACAGCTGGTTCAAAAACAGTTTCAAGACAGTAGGAAATCCTTCCCCTATCACCGCAGTTTAGGATTGCTATACAATGTACCCCATTTTTTCACTTGCTAATTAGTCAAAATAATAACCAGCTAGAATATAATCCACACATGAAGAATATATTTTGTCTTTTAAGAAATTCTTGTTATGTGTTCTCTGTGCACACGCACACACAGGTTTGATAATCGAATCTCCTTTTTTGTTGATGTATATGCCTATAAACTGAATTTTAACTCAGATTTCCTGCATTGTTCACTATAGGGTGTAAATACTTACTAGTTTGCTGGTGGATTTCTGTTAAAGTGGTTAACTTTGAGTCTTTATTATATTAAAAAAAATGCAAAATAAATTAGTGACCCCATGTAGAAAACAGTCATGTGTCTGATATGATGAAAAGTTATTGTTTCTGATGTGCTGGAGTTATAGAGATTCCTAGTGAAGTGACAAATTATGCTTGGCATTTGGTTCAGATTTTTCCCTCCCCCTTCATTTCATGATTGCCGATTATATAATAGACGCTGACAGTAATATAATGATCAATCTCCACAGAAACCTGCTGTGGGTGATAAAGAGGAAAACCTCATCCATCAGCTGGCATGAATGAGTTTTTTTGCAGCTGTTTGCCACTTTTGTTTTATGCCCTTTGTCCCAACTCACATTTAATTGCATCTGCCTTTTGTCCAGCTTCTAAGTAATCCTGAATAGGTTCTGGTCTTTGGGTCAGATATTTAGAACAAAACAACATTTTTCATTAGCTTTTTATTGAGGGTCAAAATTCCAAACAGTGTTTTGTTTGAGAGTTAATCTCTGGGATGGTCCAACATGCCAAACCACAAGTGATGGATGCAAAACCCCACATGGTGAGTTTTGGATTTCAAATGTGGCAGCCTGGACCATTGCCAAGTGATTGCCGAAAGAAAAAATACAGCTACTAAAGTGCTATAGTTGAATTGAGCTCTCTATTTGTTGTACAGATACAAGGGTAGTCCATTCTTTCTAAGCTGCTCCTTTACTTCCCTCCACTGGATAGCAAAACAAAAATGACAATGTTGATTGTTGGTTCTTGGAAAATTGCACGGATAACTGGACAGTAAATGAAGCAACAGATCTACTGAGGGCTTTAAGTGAAGGAGAAATAAGGTGCTGATGTCTCTTGGCCTCTAAGAAAAATAGTTTCCTGTACTATGAGTTGTCGATCCTATTTGGTAAGCTGATTGCACAGATGTTCAATTTATGGTGAATACGTATATCAAAGTGTGAGAGACGGAATAAAATAATGTCTATGGCTGGGATTTTCCGGCCCCGTTGCGAGTGGGATCCGCTGTGGGTGAGGTGGCGCCCCAGCCGGAAGTCCATTGACTTGCAGCGGGACTGGAAGAAAACCCCGCCCTACATTTTATTTTAAGATAACACTGAACAAGCAAAGTTCATTTGGACCACCAGGTTCCAATTTGTTTTAGATGGAAACCATCCAACCAAATTCTTCCCCTGAGTAATGGCTCTGGGAATTATTTCTTTGCGCCCAAATGCAGAACTCTCAATCTTATACCTCTAATCAGTGGTATTTTTTGAAAATTGACTTGATCATCAATTCACACAGCACGGAAAGAGGCATTCAGCCCAAGGTGTCTGTGCTGGCTCTTTGAAAGAGCTATCCAATTATTTCCACGCCCCTGCTCCTTCCCTGTAGTCCTGCAAAATGTTGCTTTTCAAGTACATCTCCAACCCTCTTTTGAAAGTTACCATTGAATCTGTTTCCATCTGTTTCAGGCAGTGTATTCAGAACAACTCACTGCGCAAAGCAAATTATCCTAATCTCCCCACTTGTTAATGATATGAAATACCCACATGTACAAAGTGTAGTTAATTAGCAAGCCCCATTATCTTAACCACTCTTACTTAGTTGATTATGTAAAGTAAGTTGAAATACAATCCTTTCATCCCTGCGATCTAATTTGAAGTCAACCCATGCAAAATAATATACCTGTTCCAAAAGCTTTTGAATGTCCAAAATAAAGTTGATTTAGATACTTTAAATTTAGTTCGTAATTGATGGAGTGATGGGTAAAAAGCTGTCCCTCCCAGAATTTGAAAATCAGGGAAGTTTTTTGGTTAGGGAGCAGCAAAGTAGTAATAAAATATCATGTTTGTACAGTAAAGCAAGCTGTGGTTGAAATACATTTTTGAATCGTTGCAATGGGACTTCGATATTGAACCTGGTTTTTACTATACTAACCTGAGAGTAAGTAATGTTTGTTCAAGTTCTTTTACAGGAGAGCATGGAAAAAAATTAAGTTGTTTCACTACTGTTGGTCGCTGCTGTCATCATCAGAATCAGCATTGACAACAATATTTATTCAATATGGAAAGCTGCCCAGAATTAACTAGTTTCATTGGAATGATTTGTGGAATATATCACTGTGAATCCTCTTCAGTGTCTACACTTCTGGAAATGATAAGAATTGTGAACAAACCTGCCAATTTGTAGTTTTCCAAAATATTACTGAATTAATTAGATGCTTGCATGATAGTGACTTATGCTGGTGGAATATCCCACTAGTGGCATTCCTATTACACACTGGCATGGCTTTGCATTCCAGACATCCTAGTAAGAGTATTTCTTTTCATGGGTGAAAGCCATCTGCTGATAATTAAGAATCAGTAAAGATATAATTAGAATCTGCCAGGCGTGAAATGAACCATGTCTATTTTTAATAAAGTTTTCAAAAAATTTCCATCACATTTAAATATGTTTCTAAAACTCTCAAACTCTTTTGAATCCTATTCTGAATTATTTCAACAGTGCATCAAGGGTTCTATTTGGGAGATTACGAGCCAAATGCGTGTATCCATTTAATATATTTGTGGAAAAATGAACATTTTAACATGGTAATTGCCTTAGGATTAGTGCAACAATGCACTGCACTGTACATTACATATTTATAATTGAATGAAATAATGGCTAGGCTGGGATGTGTTCTCATGCCAGAACAGTTAGTTTGAAAATCAAACATTTGGGGCTGGATTTTACCATCGGCGAGTGGGGGCAGGGCCCGCACGCCGACACGTAAAATGACGCGTGGTGACGTTGGGCGGAACTCCCGACATCACCGCGCTCCATTTAAATTTTCAGGAAGGCGGGGGCACAACAAAATCAGCTGCGTGCCTGCCAACCTGTCAATGGCCAATTGAGGCCATTGACAGAGCAATTAAAGTAATTAGTGGACCTGCCCGTCCAATCTTAACGTTGGCGGGCAGGCCAGGAGCCCTGGCATGAACTAGAAAACACATGAAACCTCATCCACGGGCGGGATGAGGTTTCATGTAGCGTTTTAAAAATTTTAATAAATTTTTTTGGAAATTATGAACATGTCCCAACTCATGTGACATTGTCACATGAGAGGACATATTAGGGAAATTTTATTTTTCTATTTTGAGCTTTTTCACATTTAGAGCCGATCTCCCTGAGGCTGCATTTAGCTGTCCATGCGCGAAAGAGCGCACTCTCGATTTTGGGAATCCCCCCTGCCCGTAAAGGAAGCGCATAGCGCTTCTGTGCGGATGTCACGCTGGGCGGGCCTTAATTGGCCCGCCCATGTAAAATGTCGTCACGCCTCCGATCGGTGGTGCCGATCGGAAGCGCAGCAGCATACACCCGCCCATCAATTTCCCCCCCAACGGGGGGAAAATTCAGCCCTTGAACTGGGACTTTGTTTTAATGATTCCTTAAGTACTGAAGTGAAAGTTTAGCACCATCACAGGGTGGAATTTTACACCCTTGTTGTGGGGGAAGTGGGGCTGTAAAATGCGTCGATACATTCAGAAGTCCATTGACTTCGGCGGGTCTGTAAAATCCCACCGGTGTAAAATTCCGCCCCACAGTTCTTGGCCAATCACCAGTCTCCATTTATTGTTTTTATAATTTGTTCAATTTGAAGTCGGGAAAACATTATCCACAAAGTACTTGGGGGTAAATCAGTTAAAAATTCAAGACTGGCAAAATTGGGAAGATTAAGAGAACAGGATTTCTAAAATATTAAAACCAATAAATTGAGGTTGACTATATCAACAGATACTTATTTAACTTGTTTGTAACTTATTTCCCTGTAAACATTTGTTATGTGTTAACATGTGTTAACCTAATTATATTATCAGATATATATATCAGATAGTGATCAGAGCAATGTCATAAAAAAACACTAATCATTCATCCAATTGAGGCCATTGACAGCAATCTGCTTGCTTTCCAATTCTTAACAGATAAACTTCTGGACTATAAATAGGACTGAGATGAATTTCGCTTTCAATGAATATGAAAAAGCTTTTAAAGTTAATGGTCATGCAGTGAATCTCAGTTTTGAAAAAGATAGGGACAGTTTTTGAGATGTTGAAAGTTCCACATGGACATCATTTTAGCTTTGAGACAAAGTTATCTTGCTTTTATAGTTGCTATAGTATCTGAGTATGACTGAGTGTTTGCTATCAAGGCAATCCCTGTATTAAGCAAAAGCAGATTTTGTGTTTACTTACTTACAGCAGTGCTGTAGAAGCTGCCTAGGGAATGGAAAACATGTATGGTATCTATTCAACTGTGATGCCATTAAGTCAGCAAGACCTTGAGAAGATCTTCACATTTAGGTCAACTATGCATATATAAATCTCAAACAAAAAAAAAGATTGCCCCTACAACCATTTTAACATCTTCAAGAATGGATCAGAGACAAGCAAATTCCTATAGCATTAATTCCTACCAAATTACAATAACATGAATTCTCAATTAAGTTCATAGAAGGAAAGGTGTATAATATTGTGGGTGTGGCTTTGCAGGAATATCTCCAATCCTAGAGCTATAAATAAATGAGGATTTGCCAAATTATCTTTGTTGAAAGTCAAGTGTTTGAAGTACGGGTATGTACAGTGTATTTTTTGCCAGTTGGTAGAACTGAGTTTGCTCTTGTTCACAAAATGCTTTTGACTTTTGACTGGACTATTTGCTTTTATGTGCAGGCAATGCAATAGGGCTAATAAAGTCAAAGTATTATGCACCAGCAAACAATAATGTATCCCCATGCATCATCCCAACTGCCACTTCAACTTAAGCTCAGAGGTTCAGAAAATTGGTATACAGCTTGGCCCTGAGCTCAGCTTCTTCTCCCACATCTGATCCATCATCAAGACAACATTCTTTCCGTCACATCTGCTTCAGCTTTCTCCCTGCGGCCATGCTCCTTTCCACCACAATTTCCTCCAACTTTATGCCCTTGTGTACACCACCCCCTCCACTTCACTACAAGTGGCCCCTCTTTCAGCCACTATGTAATCTTGATCTCCCTCCTTCGGTGTCTCTGGCTTTTCACCTTACCTTCAAATGATGTCTTCTGGTCCTCATTCCTTTCTCTCAACTGCTTGCAGTCCATTCACTATTCACTGCTGTGTAAAGCACACTAAGCTATCTCCTAGTATGTAACAAGTGTTATGGAACTTCAGGGAACCTGTATGCACACATCAGTTAACACATGGAGTCATCCAGGCCTTACCAGAAAATTATTCTGGTGAAGTCCATTACCACTTGAAAACCCTAATGATGTCTTTGACCCTGGAACTGGCTGATTGCAAATGAGGCAACTACTGGAGCAAAGTATTGCATTTATACATATTAAGACAAAAGATTGAACTAACCTAAGCTTTATTGCACATCTTAGAATGTCTTAATTCTCCAAATACTATTGTCTTTGTATTTGCCTATCCATGTAATAATATTTTCTATATATTTACACAAGCATGTGATTACTTTTAAAATAAAACGTACCACAGAAAGAAATGATAATATTAAGCCTGGAACCTGCTTACTGATCAGGATAGCTCCTAAGTGTGCAGTTTCCAGCAAGGGTATCCTTAGTTCAGATGTGAGTCCCCTGCACTGGCAATGAAGCTGTTGCCCAGGCAACTTAGATCTATTTGATTTGATATTTTATTTGCTGTTTGGTCATGTTTGAATTTGTGGGATTGGGGGGTTGAGAAAAGAATGTTCTTGGTGTGCAAAGACAAAAGCAAAATACTGCAGATGCTGGAAATCTGAAATAAAAAACAGTAAATGCTGGTAAAACTCAGCACATCTGACAGCGTCTGTAGAGAGACGCAACATAAACTGGAGGAACAGCACCTCATCTCCTGATTAGGTACCTTACAGCCTTCCAAACTGAACATTGAATTTAACAATGAACTCTCTCCTCCACCTTGATGATTGATTGATTGATATTGATTTTGTTATTTGTTCATTTTCTTTTCTTTCTTATCCTTTTCTCCAAACCCCCCTCCCCGCCACCGGGCCATCTGTCACTTGTTTTTATGTTTTGTTTTCACAGAGTACTGACCCTTGTTCTGCTATTAATACTTTCTGCTATCTTATCTTTATGCCGTTATTAGCACCTTCCTTTCTCTTTACCACTATATTAACACTCCCTGTGTCTTGTGTCCTAGCTAATCTCTTCTTAGCTATCACCTATCCCTGACCTTCTATCTTGTTTCACCTGCTCCACCTTCTCTTAAACAATATAAAATCCATCACATTTCTACACCTCTTTAGCTCTGAAGAAGAGTCATACAGACTGGAAACATTAACTCTGTTTCTCTCTCCACGGATGCTGCCAGACCTGCTGAGTTTTTCCAGCATTTTCTGTTTTTATGTTCTTGCTACAGTTGCCTCATTGGTGGATAAGCAACGCCTAGCCACCAAATAAGGACAAGTTCTTGTCCTTATTTTCAAATTCCTCCATGGTTGCACCCCTCCCAACCTCTGTAACCTCCTCTAACCCCACAACCCTCTGAGTTATCTGTGCTTCTCTAATTCTGGTCTTGTGCGCATTCCCAATTATAATGGCCCCACAATTAGTGGCTGTGCCTTCTGTTGCCTAGGCCCCAAGCTCTGGAATTCCCTCCCTACACCTCTCCACCTCTCTCCCTCACTTCCTCTTTTAAAGTACCTCCTAAAACCTACTTCTTTGACCAAGCTTTTGGCTACCTGACCGAATATTTACATGTGTGGCTTGCTGTCATACTTTGTTTTATAATGCTTCTATGAAACACCTTGAGAAGTTTCATTACATTAAAGGTGCTATATAAATATGTTTTTGCTGTAAATCTTAAATCAAAACACAAAGCCTCTTAGTATTAGTAATTTAAGATATATTAATATTACTAAGAATATGTATTTAAATTTTACTTGTAGTTCCTAGGACTCATTAAGACAAACACCTTGGAGCCTCTGTTTTACATCACTGGTAAAACACAAATGGCAGCAATGGACCGTGGATTGTAGGGGAGGTTTGCCTTTCCGTACGGTAAATAATTAATTATGTTTGTATCTAGTAACAGAGTTAATATTCATACTAAATGCCTAAATCACTGGTGAAAAATAATCTTTCGTTCAGAGAAACAACCTCATTTTATTAATGTCTAATCTGTATTTAAGGACATTGCAATATAGGTGACAAATCTCTTTAGTAGGAAGATGGGAGACAGCTTGTGTGGCATGTTGGAGAGGATGAAATAAGTTTCTGCCCTTCTAACAATCCCCACTCTAATTAATTAATAGATCAGAGTTAAAGTAATTATTCTATTAAGAAGTCAGGTCATTTTATTGTTTAACTATGGAATGTGAAGGAGAACACTTGGTCAATTCGAATTGCAGTAAGGATGTTCATACTCTTAAGCAAGACTTGTGAACTATCAGGGTTTTCTCATTATTGAATAATCTGGTTATTTATCTATTCCTAACTGGATGTTAGAGTATGTACTTTTTTTCCTTTTGTGTATTTGTGGATAACATGTTAACTACATAATTATTACTTAATTTTAAAATTTCTGCACGTTTTATGCCACTGTAATCTTTATATACTGCAGAACATTACCCCTATTAAATGCTACAGAATTGGATCAAGAATATTTCCCATGTTTCAGGGTGATGCAACAGCCCGCATTGTACAATCAAGTTCAGTGTTCTGCTAAAATATAAATATAACAACAAGCACTTGTATTTATATTGTGCCCTTAATATAATAAAACATCCCAAACCACTTCACCGTGGCATTATAAGGCAAAAATTGACACTGAGCAACATAAGGCGTTATTAAGGCAGAAAGCTAAAAGCTTGGTCAAAGAGATAAGTTTTAAAGGGTTTAAAGGAGGAAAGTGATGTACAGAGATTGATGGCGCTTAGGACTCAGTTGGCTGAAGGCACAGCCACCACTGGTGGAGCTGAAGAGGCCAGAATGAGAGGAGCACATATATGTTGGAGAGTCATGTAGCTGGAGGAGGTTACAGAGATAAGGAGGGAGTGAGACCATGGGGGAATTTTCTGTTTTTATGTTCTTGGTACAGTTGCCTTAACGCAGGGGTAGCCAGCAATCGCCGTGAGGCCTCTGGCTCACTGTGTCTGGCTTGCCTGGTCCCAATGGTAGTGGACGAAGGTCAATACAGACCTGAACAGAGCGTAACCTGCTTGACACAAGTGTGGGCAGCTGATTGGGAGACACTGCAAAGATCACCCACCAATCCCTGGAAGGAGCCAGAGGCATAGAAGTTGAAGTCAGCTGTGACCTTCAGAGCCAGTGGCATGGGGTGTCCACCCACACAGTTCGCAGAGACCTCAGGCCCAATCATCTGACAGATATAGTTGACTGTCTCCCTTGAGAGACGGAGCCCCCTTCGACACTGCACCTCAGACATATTGAGGTAGCTGCTTCGCCGCCTGTATACCCTGGCAGCAGGATAGTGGCGCCTTCTGTGGCCTCTTCTGCCTTGGACTGCCTCTTGGCTCTGCACCCCTTGTGCCTGTGCCTGTCCTCCCAAAGGTGGCTCCCCTGGAGGCTGAATGTGCACTCCTCCCCCTTCTAGCCCTCCCTTCCTCCTCAGGGTACCTCCAGTGGAGAGTTCAGCTTCCATTCCCAGGCTAAGAGAAGGCTTCCTGAAACCTGCAGGCCCAAAAAAGATTCCTCACTGCAGAGTGCTGACCTGAAGGTTGTGAGTCCAGTCCAAGCAGCTGGTATGTGTTTTGAAGTATTGCAGATCACACAGGCAAGTATCAGTAACTTTAAAAAATCAATACTTGAGAGAGCACACTCGCGACCCCACTGAGCTCTCTTATCCCGCCCGTGGATGAGGTTTATACAAATGTGTCCTACCTGCCTGCCCATTGTGCCTGTGCACTGACCTGAAGATTGCACGTCGATTGGCGCCTCAAGGGCCCTAAGTGGCCTGTTAATTAATGGTGGGCACGCATTGGAGATCAATGTGAGCTTGCCCAATGAAATATCGCGATGGCGCGTGGTGACATCGGGACGCTCGCCCGACATCACCGCGCGTCATTTTATGTGTTGGCGTGTGGGTCCCGCCCCAGCATGCCAACGGGAAAATTCTGCCCCAGGTGAGCACAGTTCCATTCAACTGGACAATAGGTAGAGGGTGTTGGAGGAGGATAGTGTGTCAAAGGCAGCAGACAGGTTGAGAAGGGTGAGAAGAGATAGTTTGCCTTTGTTACAGTCCCATGGAATGTCATTTGTGATTTCGATAAGAGCCGTGTGGCTGGGGCATAACCTGGTTGAAGGGATTCAAAACAGAGTGAATTTTGAACCTGCCAACACAATCAAGGACTTCAGAGAGGAAAGGGATTTTGGAGATGGTGTGGTAGGTTGCAAAGTTTAAGGTATCAAGGGTTTTTTTTAGGTGAGGTGTGCTGACAGGACATTTGAAGGAGGAGACAGTGCCTTAAGAGGAAGATTGTTAACAGTATCAGCTAACATGGGGAGCCAGAAGGGAAGTTGAGTGGAGGGCAGTTTAGTGGGAAATGGGTCAAGGGAGCATGAGGTGAGTCTCATGGACAAAATGAGTTCATACAAACATACGAATTAGGAGCAGGAGTAGGTCACTTGGCCCCTCGAGCCTGCTCTGCCATTCAGTAAGATCATGGCTGATCTGGTTTTCACCTGACCTTCACAATCCTGCCTACCCCGATAACCTTTCACCCCCTTGCTTATCAAGAATCTATCTACCTCAGTCTTAAAGATATTCAAGGAGTCTGCCTCAACTACCTTGTGAGGAAGAGAATTCCAAAGTCTCACAACCCTCTGAGAGAAATTTTTCTTCCTCCTCTCTGTGCTAAATGGGTGACTTCTTATTTTGAAACAGTGACCCTGAGTTCTAGTCTCCCCCACAAGAGTAAACATCCTTTCCATATCCACCCTGTCAAGTCCCCTCAGGATCTTATATGTTTCAATCAAGTCACCTCTTACTCTTCTAAGCTCCAGCAGATACAAGCCTAGCCTGTCCAGACTTTCCTCATAAGACAACCTGCCTATTCAGGTATTAATCTAGTAAACCTTTTCTGAATTGCTTCTAGTGCATTTACATATTTCCTTAAATAAGGAGACCAATACTGTACACATTACTCCAGATGTGGTCTCACCAATGCCCTGTATAACTGAAACATAACCTCCCTACTCTTGTATTCAATTCCCCTTGCGATAAACAATAATGTTCTACTAGCTTTGCTAATTACTTGCTGCATCTGCATATTACCCTTTTGCGATTCAGGCACTAGGACATCCAGATATCTCTGCATCTCAGGGCTCTGCAATCTCTCACTGTTTAGAAAATATGCCTCTTTTTTATTCATCCTGCCAAAATGCAAAACCTCACATTTTCTTACATTATACTCCATTTGCCAGATCTTTGCTCACTCACCTAACCTATCTATATCCTTTTGAGCCTCCTTATGTCCTCTTCACAACTTACTTTCCTGCCTATCTTTGTATCATCAGCAAATTTAGCAACCATACCTCCAGTCCCTTTATCCAAATCATTTATAGATATTGTAAAGTGTTGAGGCCCCAGCACTGATCCCTGTGGCACACCACTCATCACATCCCACCAGCCAGAAAATGAGCCATTTATACCTACTCTCTGCTTCCTGTTAGCTAGCCAATCTTTTATCCATGCCAATATATTACCTCCTACACCATGAGCTTTTATTTTCCGCAATAACCTTTGATGAGGAACCTTATCGAATGCCTTTTGAAATTCTAAGTACAGTATACCCACTGGTTCCCCTTTATCCACAGCACCTGTTACTTCTTCAAAGAACTCCAGTTATTTGGCTAAACGTGATTTCCCTTTTACGAAATGAAGTTGACTCTGCCTGATTACCTTGAATTTATCTAAGTGGCCTACTATAACGTCTTTAACAATAGCTTCTAACATTTTCCCTATGACAGATGTTAAGCTAACTAGCCTGTAGTTTCCTGCTTTCTGTCTCCCTCCCTTTTTGAAGAAAGGAGTTACATTGGCTATTTTCCAATCCAATGGAACACTCACTGAATCTAGTAAATATTGGAAAATTAGAACCAACGCATCAACTACCTCACTAGCCAATTCTTTTAAGACCCAAGGATGAAGTCCATCAGGATCCAAGGACTTGTTAACCCGCAGTTCCAACAATTTGCTAAGTATCATTTCCCTGGTGATTGTAATTTTTTTGTGTTCCTCCATCCCTTCAAATTCCTGATTTAGAGCTATTTTTGGGATGTTACTTGTATCCCCTATAGTGAAGAATGATACAAAATACCTGCTCAATCCATCTGCCATCTCCTTATTTTCCATTATTAATTCCCCAGACTCACTTTCTATAGGACAAACACTCACTTTGTTAACTCTTTTTTTAGAATATGTATAGAAACTCTTACACTGCCTTTATATTTCCAGGTAGCTTTCTCTCGTGCTCTAATTTTTCCCTCCTTTTTAATCTTTTAGCCATTCTTTGTTGTTTTTTATATTCTGTCCAATCTTCTGACTTGCCACCCATCTTTGTGGAGTTATGTGCTTTTTTTTTAAGTTTGATACTATCTTTAACTTTTTTAGATGATCACCAATGGTGGATCCTCCCCTTGGGATTTTTCTTTCTTGCTGGAATGTATCTATTCTGTGTATTTTTTTTATTTGTTCATGGGATGTGGGCATTGCTGGCTAGGCCAGCATTTATTGCCCATCCATAATTGCCCTTGTTCAGAGGGCATTTAAGAGTCAACCATGTTGCTGTGGGTTCCAAAATATCCCTTTGAATGTCTGCCACTGCATCTCTATTGACCTCGTTCATTTTTGCGAGCTCTGCTTTCATATCCTCATAATTGCCCTTATTTAAGTTTAAAATATTAGTCTTAGACTCACTTTTCTCTCCCTCAAACTGAACATGAAATTCATTAATATTATGATCACTGCTATTTAGGGGCGCCTTCATTATGAGGTCATTAATTAATCCTATCTCATTGCACAATACCAGGTCTGGTATAGCCTGTTCCCTGGTTGGCTTCACAATGTGCTAATCTAAGAAATTATCCCAAAAACATTCTATGAACACATAATCTATGCTACCTTTGCTCATCAGGTTGTTCCAGTCTATATGTAGATGAAAATCCCTCATGATAATTGCCATACCTTTCTGACAAGCTCCCACTTTTTCTTCTTTAATCCCCCTTCCTACCATGTAATTATTGTTAGGGGACCTGTACATTACTCCCACTAGTGACTTCTTGCCTTTATGATTTGTCATCTCTACCCAAATCACTTCTATATCCTGGTTTCCTGAACTTAGGTTATTCCTCCCTATTGTGATAATGTTGTCTTTTGGATAGAGAATGAGGAGAGATGGGAGAGAACAATTCATGTTCGGGACTCTCTAGAGCAGTGGGGAATCTTATAAGAAGTTTAACCAGCTGGACTAGGGGAAGGAAGGGAAATGGCAGAGGCAGCTGTTTGTATGGTCTTAATTTAGTGACAAAGAAGTCCATGAGCTTCTCACATTTCTTTTGAGGTCAGGGTGGAGGAGAATCAAAAGAAGCCAGGGACTGTCTTTGCATTCCAGAATGATCCTGGAATATTGAGCAGTTTTGGAAAACAAGAGCAGGAATCAATATTGCCTTATGTAGTCCAGCCATGTGGTGAATGGCTAAACAATGCAGTTAAGTCTGTGTCCCTTGGACTTAAGGGAGCAGAAATGAGGGTCTGCTGGATGTATAACCAGGGTGAGAGAAAGTAATGGATTTACTGGGGACTAGGCCATCAAAAGGTATGGTTAAGTAAATTAGTAGCTGTGAAATGTTGTGGTGAATGGAGGGCCAAAAGGTAAGAAGCTAATATTTTGAAAGTGTGGTTGTAAATGAATTAGGAAAGAACTTTTCAAGGGACAGATACAGGAGGAGGTAGGGTTGGGAGGAGAGAAGGGGATATGTTGAAGAACAATACATGGAAGTGGTCAGAGATGGCCTTATCTGTGATTCATACAAAGGTAGTAGTGAGGTAACGTGAGATGGCAAGTTCAAGATGGTGATTATGAATATGCATTGGGGAGTTTAAATAGAGGGAGAAATTTAGGAGGTAAGAGGGCAGTGAACTTGGAGATAGAAAGAAAGAGAGAGAGAGGGAGCATGATGAATTGAGATGGAAGTTGAAATCACCAAGAAAGAGAAGTTGATTGGTGCAGAGGTTGAGAGAGGAAAGCAGTGAAGTTATCTCAATGAGAACGTTTTTATGATACTTGGGTGAGCAGTAGAAAACAAGGATTTTTAAATGAGAGGTGAGAGGTGCGGAACAAGTGGGATACTCAAAGGAGGAGAAACTGTCAGAGATTAAAGGGACAGACCCAAGATGTGATTTGGTGATAAGAGCCAACCTGCCACTGTGAGGTTCATGGCAGAGAAAGTGGTGGAGGGTATAACCAGGTAGGGAGGTTTCATTTTGGTGAGAAGTTTCATCACTCCTCAGCCAGGCTTGGTACAGTGTTTCAAATATATTTTGCTATGTTTTGAAGGCAATTGTTGTAAATTAGGTACAGTAGGTCACCACTATTGAGAATAGCATGGATTTTGCAATAGGTTGTATTGTGCAGAATTGTAAGTTGGTATAGGATGATTAAGCAGCACAAGATATGGCTCAAGGTTGCAGTCATGTTAATGTGAGAGACAGTGTTGAATCCCACTGATACCAGATGGTCTAAGGATTCACATAATTCAGGTATGGGTGGCTATCAAAATAAAGAGAAACAGAGCAATCCTTTTTATGTCAAGAAAAAATGTAACCAAAGTGGCACTGAATATTCAAAGGCTTATGTGATTGACGCAAGGAGTAACATCTTTTTTGTAACACCACAGGAGTCAGCATGGGGACAGCGTAAGCTGATCTTGTATTAAGCTTTTGTTGTCCACTGGCAACGAGCAGGAACAGCTGGCTTGAATACAATGTTTTTGCTTGATCTGGATTACCAGGCAGTGAATTGCTCCACATTGCATTGCATTTGACCCCAGAGCACTAAAAAGTAGATTGATATCACAGTGCTTGACTAGTGCAAGCCATTTTGCGAAGCCAGAAGACTAGAGAAATGATGATTTTTTAAAAAATACTGCTCTATTCCCCAAATAAATTCATTGACAGATGTCAAACTGCAGCCTAAACCTGGTGATTCAGATGGATTTAAAAAAGCTACTTGAAGAAGATCAGGAAGTTTTCCAGTGTCGTGGACAATGATCCTCTTTTAACCACTGCCATCAAAATGTCAACTGGGGTCCTTCATTTCAGTGAAGTTTGTGGAATGAATGACTGCCACATTCGCTGATGTAATAACAGTCACTGTTTCATGAGATTGAGATAATTTGACATGATTAGGTGCTTTTTAATGTGGGATCAGAATCCCCTCCAACTGGACTTTATGAAATATGATAAAAACCCAAAACCCACGGACACAAGTACTGTAAATAAAAGCCAAACCTCAACAGAAAACACACAGAGGCAGGCTACAGTGTAAGGGGATAATTTCAAACATTCCAACATCGCAAAAGAACTGGCACAACTAAAGGACTAGAAATGGGGACATTATCACAACCGTGGCACAAGATAACTGCCATCATGTAACCTAATTAAGAAATTGAGGAGGCCATTGTTACAACCAAATGGCCTCAGACAACAGCCATCACACAACAGCATTCATTGCAGTCAAGGAAGAAAGGAAACTTTTACATGCATATCAACTTTGGAGCCAGGGGTACCTCACCTTGGTGGAGCCCATTGTTTTCGATTATGGAAATAACATCAGCACTGAGTGAGTCTGTCTAGACCAGGGCATGTAACAGACAAAAAGGATCGAAAGGTGCTGAGCACTGACCATCCAGAAGGGTGGCCTCAAGAAATGAGTTTATGATATTCTGATAAGATCGAAGGGTTTGGCACAGCAGTCAAGGAGGGGTGTCATGAACGGTCAACTTGGCTCGAAGGGCCAACCACGTGGAAGGATCATAGGTTATCAGCCAAATTCGAGGGGTATTGAGGCTGAAGTCTTAAAGTAACTTAAGTGTAACAACCAAATCCTGCGGGGTGGGATGGGTTGGGTTTGAATTGAGGAAGGTTTGGGCAGAAACGTAAGGTTTTGCCTGTGGTTTTTTGGTAAAGGCTTTTCTAATAATTCATGGTAACTGTGTGTGTTTGGGTGGGCGCCATGGTTAAATCGTGGAGGGATTTAAATCGGACTAACCAATTGAGGCGTTGTGTGGTGTCATTTAAACTAGTTTAGATGTTTTTGTATCGGGGGTTAGGAGGTTTTTTAAATAAACAGCAAGTTTGTGGTTGAGCCAAACCCTGTGCCTGTGCAATTTTGTTCTTCCTAAAAATCCTAAAGTCAAGAACCATCTGTAAGAAAACAGGAGCAGGAACCACTTTCAGAATCTGGCGACAGCCACAGAACTTTAAAGTCAAGGGCAAATTATGAATGGGGCCAAGGGAGAGAAATCCTTGGGTATCCAAATATGTGGGAAGCAAGTTAAACTTTTCTGCATTGTGGGTGCAGGAACTGATGCACGCTAACTGCCTGGAGGAGAAGGCCTCAGAATGGGCCGGTAGTAGTGCGCGCAAGAAATCAAAGGAAAAGCCAGTTTGGCTACTGTGTATGCAAATTCAAATTCTGACGGAGAAACTTAAGCTGGCACAGGAGGAAAAGGAGGAGTTGGAGAACAGGCCAAGTGATTGAGAAGCCATGGTAAATAAGCTGGCGGCAGAATTAAGCAGCGAGAGGCAGGAGAGGAAAGAGCAGGAGCAGACTTCAAGGAGCGTGTTAGAGTATTTACAATGTCAGGTTACAGAGAGTAAGAGGGAGTGCCAGGCTCAACGTGAACAAAGTGCCAGGAATCTGGAGAGGACCGGTAGGGCTGAGGAGCAACAAGAGAGATGTTAAGGTGGCTTACAGGGTAGCTCAGAGTCAGGCACATGAAGAGGCTGACCACGGGTCTTGTAGGGAAAAGCTCTGAAAGCTGACCCTAGCATTATCAGGGGCCAGGGGGTATGGCTTGTCTCATGGTGCCAGGAGAAGTTGGAATAGACTGGGATGAAGAGGGGAAAAGAGTCCGAGGACAGGATCTAGTGTAGCGGGAGTCGGCCAGCTCCCGAGGCACTGGGTCCACCGAAACTAATGTGCCCCCTGTGGCAGCAAAACTTCAGCCCACCTCCAGCAGGCGGTGGTCCGGCACCATTGCAGAGTGACTGTGTGGTTTCCTATACGACCCTACAGCTACAGGAGATGCTAGCTGGTGTGGCAAAGCTGAAGCATGGAGGGGGCCCCTCTGTCCACTTCACTAGCATAGAGCAGATAGGCAGGATTAACAATTGCAATGAGGACAAGATGAAAAAAACTGATCTTGTTCTCCCTGGATGGGAAGGTATATCAAAGCTCATCTGCAGCCATTAAGTTGGGAGGGGTCAATACAAATGAAGGATGAGATTTTGGTTGTGTTGGGGCATGATCGGGGAAGCCTGTTCTTGTAGGCTGAGCAGACCCGGCAGCTAGTGGGTGAGACACCGGACATGTTTGCAGACAGATTATGGCCTGTGTATTGGAAGGCCACTGGGGGAAACCAGGGCCAGTTGCAACTGGTAGAGGCTTCCAGAACCCAGGGGCTGAGGACTCTGGTGACCCACAGCCTGCCACAGATTAGAACGATGGCGTAGTCATGGTTTGACCCCGAGGACCTGACAAATACAGAGGCAGAGGTTCTGAGGAAGCTGACCGTAGCGTTTAAAGCTGACCGGGGGCAGGGGTGGGGGGGGGGTGGGAGGAGCTCACGCAGAAGGGAAAGGTACATGAGATGAAGGGAAGCAAGGGTGGCAGAAGGAAATGGAAGCACAAAGTGGGTCACGCGCGGATAGGGCATGTTTTAGCTGCGGAAGAACGGGACACTGACTCAAGGAGTATAGGCTTCCAAAAGGGGGCAAACCAAGATATGGGGGTTTGTCAGGATCAAAACCGGAGGAAGAGGCAGAGAAGGAGACGGTACACGACCCAGTAAAACTTCTGGTGACTGCATTACAGCAGGTTATGGGCAAGGGACAGGGACGACTGGATGCCACTGTGAGCAGTGAGAGGCCCAGCACTCCTGCTCCTTCCCAATGGTTAAACTGCACCCAACCTGAGCACCTGTGCCCACTCAGATATGATGAATGGGGGAAACGCTGCGTAAAAATGCAGGTACGAGACATTCGAGGGGAGTATTTAGTGGATACCAGGGCTTCCAGAATGGTAGTTCACTCACCAAATCCAACCACTTCTCCCTGGTCGAGTGAGGCTCCATTTAAGTTAATGGGCCTCACAGAAAAAGAGCATGCTGGGATAGTACTGAAACCCTTGTTGATAGAGCTAGTACCCCTTGCCAATAAGTGGAAATGTGTCCTGATGCAATGGGATCAGACTGGCGCTGGGGTCCTGGGGGCTGACTTCATGCTGGCCCACCATATCATTGTAGACATGAAAAACCATTGTCTAGGAGGGGCAGTTGACTCAGACGAGCCAGAGGAGATTTTTGTCATTCCCCAGGATGACAAGGTGAAGGGTAGTGCCTGTGCCATGCAGCCGAGGGGAAGCTTTGATTTAGATCAATTAGTCCAAAACACATATCGGAAGTGTGTGCGAGATAATTTTGCCGCATTCACTACCCACCAATATAACTATGGTAGGGTAGCAGGGGTAGAGATGAAGGTACAGGGTGATCTGATGTTGTGACCTCAGAAACAATAAAGTTTCCCCAGGGAGGCAGAGAGGCACTAGGAAATCGCATAAAACTCCTTGGTGGAGCAGGATGTGCTGAGGACAATAGCGACTCACGTAAACTCACCCTAGTGGCCGGTTAGGAAGCCCAATCAGTCATGGAGAGCCACGGTAAACTACCAGTTTCTCAATAAAAACATTCCCACCTGCGCAGCCACTGTTGCTGCAGTGGGAGATTTAATAGGGAATATCTCTGCGGAGGCAATGATGCTCATGGTATTGGACATAGCCAACGGGTTTTGGTCTTTCCATTAAGCCATAAAGGTCAATATAAATTCGCTTTCACATTAAAGGGGCATCAGTATATGTGGATGTGTCTCCCACAAGGGTTTCACAATAGCTCCTTGACTTTCCATCAGTGTATGGCCAATGCCCTGAAGAGGTTTAGCCAGCCCAACCAGCTGATATAGTATGTGGATGACTTGCTACTGTTCTCGGGTAGTACAGATGATCACAGGTCACTATTGGACGAGTTGTTGAAGCCGTTAAAGGAGACAGGGTTTAAGGTGAACCTCAAGAAAGCCCAAATTGAACAGGAGGAGGTGCAGATTCTAGGATTGACGATTAGGGCAGGGCAAAGGACTGTAGACGAGAGGAAAACGAGAGCATATTGGAGCTACCTGCCCCGAAGGACATATTTGGGGTAAGGGGCAGAATTTTCACCTCGGCAGGAGGGTGTGTGCCCAACCTGCTCGAGCGTGAAATGAAGCACGTTGATGTCGGGTGAGCGTCCCGACGTCAACATGCAGTTGCATGATAGTTCGGTCAGCGGGCGCATGCAGGAATTGGCAGCGTACCCACCAACAATTAAAAGGCCTGTTAAGGCCATTAAAGAATCAATTCAGTTCCATTTTTCGCTGCCCATCCAACCTTATGGTTGGTGGGCAAGTGAAACGGCCAAGCGGCCTTTGTATTTTTTTGGAAACCTCATCCACGGGCTGGATGGGGTTTCCAAAAGCAAATAAAAATAAAATAAAAGTTTTAAAATTTATATAATAACATGTCCCTGCTTATGTGACAGAGTCACATGAGGGGACATGTTTTATTACATTTCTCAATTCTTCATTTTTGAAAAAAAACTCTCCATCTCCCCGAGACAGCTTTGTGCCTCAAGGAGATTCTGAAGCAGGCGCTAGCCCCACTGGCACTCCCCCCGCCTGCACAGGAAGCGCTGAGCGCTGCCGCTCATGTTTCACACTGGGCGGGCCTTAAAATGGCCTGTCAGCGTGAAATTGCTTTCTGCCTCAATTGCGGGCGGTGGTCGGCTTCCCGACTGCCCCTGCCTGCCCCGCCAAGCCTGCCCATCAAGGGCTAAATTCTGCCCAAGGTCTTTTCTGGGAATAACGGGGAACTGCAGGGAGTTCATCGAAGGTTACGTGGCCACGGCAGCCCCTCTGCTTAGGCTGCTTAGGAAAGGGGTAGAATGGGAATGGGATGAGAGTTGCCAGGGGGCGTTCACCCTCCTGAAGGAACACCTCCAAATTGCACCTGCACTGGGAGCAATAAATGGGAATGAGAATTTTTATTTGGAGGTAGCGGCCACTGGGGATGGTTTGAGAAAAGGGGATCATGTCCACACAGTGCCAGAAGGAATTCATACAGCTAGGCCACAGGGGCCCGGGAGCTGGACTTCCAGGGCTGGAGACAACCTTGGGGGGAGTAGATTTGGTGGGTTGGTGGCCTTATTTTAGGAAAAAGATAAGGGAATACTGCAGTAGCTGCTTGGTATGTGCTGCTCATAACCCAGATCTCTGCCACAGGAAAGCCCCACTGGGACATACTAGAAGGGTGGAAGGACCCTGGCAATCCATACAAATAGACTTCATTGTGCTACTGCCTGGTGCTAGTGGATGTCTTTTCCAAATGGGTCAAAGCCTTCCCTTGTAGAACAGCCATGACATTGACCACCGCTAGGATCCTGGTAAGGCATGTGTTCTCCCAAAGGGGACTGCCTCAGATAGTGGAGTCAGATCAGGATTTCATGGGACAAGTTATGCAGGCCACCCTGAAGCTCTTAGGGATACAGGGGAAATGGCATGTGGTCCACAACCCTCAGTCGTCCGGTAGAGTCGAGAGGTAAGGAATGGGAAAGGTGCAATAACATTGATTGGTGTAGTATATAGACCACCAACTAGTGGAAGGGATGTGGAGAAACAAATTTGCAAATAAATTACGAAGAGGTGCAAGAGTTATAGAATAATCATAATAGGGGACTTCAATTATCTAAACATAGACTGAGATAGGAATAGTGCAAAAGGATAAGAGGGGTGAGAGTTCCTGGAATGCGTTCAAGATAATTTTCAACAGCAGTATGTTTCCAGTCCAACAAGAGGACATGTACTTTTGGACCTGGTTCTGGGGAATGAGTTGGCCCAAGTGGATCAAATATCAGTGGGAGAGCCTCTAGGGCACAGTGACCATTGTATCATTAGGTTTAGGTTAATCATGGAAAAGGACAGAACAATCCAGAGCAGGGATAATTAGTTGGGGGAAAGCTAACTTCGATGGGATGAGAATGCATCTGAGTCGAGTGAGTTGGAATCAAATGTTGACAGAAAAGATGGTGGCTGAACAATGGGCCACTTTCAAGGAAAAAGTATTGCAGGCAATGTCAAGGTATGTTCCCTTGAAGGGGAAAGGTAGGAAAAATAAATCCAGAGTGCCCTGGAAGATGAGAAAGATAGAGGTGAAGATTGAAGATGAAAAAGAAGTGCGCGTATGACAGATGTCAGGTAGAAAATACAATGGAGAATCAGGCTGAATATAGAAGGGCCAGAGGGGAAGTGAAGAAACTAGTAAGAAAAGCAAGGAGAGAGCATGAAAAGAGGCTGGCAGCGAGCATAAAAGGGAATCCCAAGGTCTTCTATAAGCATATAAATAATAAAAGGTTGGTAAAAGAAAGAGTAGGGCCAATTAGTGACAAAAAAGGGGACTTCATGTGGAGGCTGGAGAAATAGCAGAGGTGTTGAGTATTTTGCATCTGTCTTTACAAAGGAAGAATTTGCTATGCAGGCCAAGTTGAGAGAGGAGGTAACTGGTACACTAGAAGAACTTACAATCAAGAGGAAGGAGGTGTTGGACAGGCTATCTTTACTTAAAATAGATAAGATACCAGGACCGGATGAGATGCATCCATGGGCACTGAGGCAAGTGAGAGTGGAAATTGCAGAGGCACTAGTGGTAATCTTCCAGTCTTCCTTAGACACAGGGGAGGTGCCAGAGGACTGGAGAACTGCGAATGTTACACCCTTGTTCAAAAAGGGATGTGAAATTGTGTTGGGACAGATGGTGGAAGGAGTAAGGGATTTATGTGTGTGTGGGGGTAATCGGGACATAAATGCCAGAAGTGGGGGGCGGCCATTGCCTTCAAATGCCAATGGCAGGACTCTGGATCTAGAGTGGACTGGACTTAGAGCTCCGACTCTTGCGTGGTCCTAGATTCCCCAAGTGCCGTCAATGCCACCGAACTGGTAACACTTGAAAAGCAGCTCCCACCCAGGGCCCCAAAGGCCCGGGTTATAGAAGTCAAGTGCTTCATAACAACACCTGGACCCAGGAACGGGTTGGTACTAATTCCGAAAGGGAAGGTGTTGTGCCATGACCTGCATTACGAGATAGCACCTGTCATCCTCAATTTTATGGCGGTGCGACTGCCCCAGTGACGCCCAGCAGAGACAGAAAAGTTACATGAGAAGCTGCTAAAGGAAATGTTCCGACAATTGTATGAACTGAATTATGGGGACAAAATTCGGGAGGGTTTATATGAATTGGATAGTAACTGGCACATTGGTGCGGGAAGAGGGAAGAGGGAATTATTAATGATGCAGCCACAGAGTTTAATACAGGGACGTCACTGATCAATAGTTTAGACAGTGCCCAACTCCAATTGCAGGTCAATACCCTGCAGGATCAATTAAAGAAAACGCTATGGGAAGGTAACGAGGTTGAAGGACAAGAGTTACCAAGTTATGACAATTCGTCTGAAAGAAATAATAGCTGAAGTGGAAAATCATTCACAGAAAATAAACAAACTAATAAAGGAGGGCTGGAACGCGTCAGACTGGGCCGCCCAGAATGATGCGTGAGTAATGTATGGCGCAGTAATCTGGAGGATTTGCGTACCATCATGAGTCAACAACAGACACTTGAGGGCAATGAGCACCTACAATAATCTCATGAACCTGTGCCAGCTGCAGTTGGCCTCTGAAGCATACCCGGTCCCTATTGACTGTAGCCAGTATAACCAAACTGTGATGGGGGAGGTTCTCAGGATGCCAGTGATGGGCCAGTGACAATGGCCAGTGCCAGTATACTGGGTGGAGAATATTGGGGTCATCCGAAATGGGATACATGTGTGGCATTGAAAGGCCACCCTGTATGTGGTCAAATGAGGGGGCTCCATGTCTGGCATGGAATTAAACGGGTGTTAGGAAAGGGGCGCGCATGTGGTTTTATGCCCATACCATCTGAACAAATTTAACTGACCAATGTGTGGGTTTGAATCAGAAAGTGCACAACCCATCAACTACACATTGGAGGTGAAGGTCCAGGATCTTGTTCCACCCCAGGTGGCATATGAGGGCAATGGGACATACCGTGTTACCACCAGTGAGAGCCAGCGCAGGCTAAACAATGACACGTGGTGCCATGTTCAGCTCCCAACCTTCTGTTTTAAGCCCCCACTGGAAATCCAGATTTCACAGGGAAGGATAAGCCCTATCTGGGATCATATCTCAGTGAACCTCACAGTAGACATTCCCCTCCCAACACTCCAAGAATACATAGCCCACTTTGGATATGATATTCCACCACTGCCCGAGCATCTCACAAAATTGGTGAAGGAGGTGGAACTGTCTCAAAGGCACTGTTATACTCTTGAACAGGGAAACAGAGACACGGGGGATGAGATCAGGGAAATAGTCTCTCCAGCTTGGTGGGATATTGGTTTCAACATTGAAACTCCCTCCTTGATTTGAGTTGCTTCACACGTGTTAGTAACTGTACAATTGATTATGATATTATGTGTGTTAAGACTGCCGTAAGCTGAAATGAAAAACCAAAAGGCAAAACATGGGGAAATGGGGGAATGGTTAAGAAGGGGTTTGGTAATGGAATCTAATGTACAGACAATGATTTGGCTGATACTCAATTCCTGTAACACGGCAGAAGATTTCATTAGAGGTAATAACTCTAGTATTCAAGATATTAAAGGGGTGAGATGTGGGATTGAAATCCCCTCCAACTGGACTTTATGAAACATGCAAAAACCCAAAACCCATGGACACAAGTGCTGTAAATAAAAGCCAAACCTTAACACAAAACACACAGAGGCAGGCTATAGGGTAAGGTGTTAATTTTGAACATTCCAACATCATAAAAGAACTGACACAATTAAAGGACTAGAAATGGGGACATTATCACAGCATTGGCACAAAATAACTGCCATCATGGGGAAAATTTTCTCCCCGTTGGGCGGGCCAATCAGGAGTGGGCACAGGTGGGCGTGGAGCTGATCGCTGCCCATGATTGGCTGCGCGCCGCCATTTTACCTGGGCAGGCCAATTAAGGCCCGGCCAGCGTGACACACGCCACGGAGCTGCCTCAGGGAGATTAAGTGCAGTTATAAAGTTGTAAAAAAAAGGACGCATGCCCGACATCACCGCGCGTCATTTTATGTGTCGGCATGCGGGGCCCACCCCTGCACACTGAACAGAAGATTCTGCCCCATGTAACCTAATTAAGAAATTGAGGAGGCCATTGTTACAGCCAAATGGCCTCAGACAACAGCCATCACACAACAGCATTCACTGCAGTCAAGGAAGAAAGGAAACTTTTACAAGCATATCAGCTTTGAAGCCAGAGGTACCTCAACAAAAACAGAATTACCTGGAAAAACTCAGCAGGTCTGGCAGCATCGGTGGAGAAGAAAAGAGTTGACGTTTCGAGTCCTCATGACCCTTCAGCAGAACAGAGGTACCTCACTTTGGTGGAATCCATTGTTTTCGATTATGGAAATAACATCAGCACTGAGTGAGTCTGTCTGGACCAGGGCATGTAACAGACAAAAAGGACTGAAAGGTGCTGAGCACTGACCATCCAGCAGGGTGGCCTCAGGAGATGGGTTTATGGTATTCCGATAAGGGTCATCATAAAAAGGACAAGGTTGAAGGGCTTGGGACTGCAGTCAAGCAGGAGGATCAGAAACGGTCAACCTGGCTCGCGGACCTACAATCCACACCGGAAGGCCAAACGGATGGGAGGATCGTAAGTTATCAGCCAAATCCGAGGGGTATTGGGACTGAGGTCCCAAAGTAATTTAAGTGCAACAACAAATCCTGCAGGGGGTGGTGGGCCAGTGTGGGGCTGGGTTTGAATTGAGGAAAGTTTGAGCAGAAACGTGAGGTTTTGCCTGTGGCTTTTTGGTAAAGGCTTTTCTAATAAGTCCCGGTAACCGTGTGTTTGGGTGGGAGCCGAGGTTAAATCATGGAGGGATTTAAATCGGACTAACAAATTGTTGTGTGGTGCCATTTAAACTAATTTAGTGGTCTTTGTATTGGGGGTTAGGAGGTTTTTTTTTAATAAACAACAAGTTTGCGGTTGAGCCAAACCCTGTGTCTGTGCAATTTTCTCCTTCATAAAAATCCTAAAGTCAAGAACCGTTCGTAAGGGGGAAACGGGATTGGGAACCTCTTACGCTAAGTGCAAGCATTAGAGGATTATTCAGAACGAAGAACGCGGTGAAGGGGACTTTGTTCCATTCCACTTTGCTATCTGCAGTAATTTATGACAGGAATTAGTTTTCTAACCCTCTAATCAACAGCATTATAAATGGGGAATTGGCGGTTTCCTATTGCCAATAAAAAATGATGCTTACTCTAAAAGCAAAAAAGGTCAAGTAATTCATTAATATCTAGATGATCAGTACATCACCTTTCCTCAAATTTTAACGACTCTTGTTGTACCTTATTGAAATAAACAAAGCGTAGGTGGTTCATTAAACACAACAGATGCTGCTTCTAGTCAGTGGAGAATAGTAGACTGCAAAAGGAACGTGGGCTTGATTTTTATGAGTGTAGTAAAAGCAACATATTTTAAGTTTTAAAATTAATGTGTGTTATTAAAAAAATGTTTCCATTCTGCACCGTGTCGCTATGACACCAATGTTGCTATAATTAGGTTTGAACTGCCAGGGAAAAAAAGATTGAGTTTATATTCATTAGTTTTTAACTGGAAAAGAAACAAAGATGTGTTTGCCAGTTAAGTTGAATACTGGAATCATCAGCAAACAAACGCTTTCAAACAATCATATGGCATTCCTGCTGTTTTAACAGGATGGTTTAATCCATCCAATAGATAATGGCAACATATTAAGTAATCTCCATTATTATCACCAAGGGTAATTTCTAGCTCATAACTTTCTGTGAGTGTAATTTCTTAGCACGTTTTTGGTCATATTTTTCTATTGATCGAAGTTCATCAACTCATACTCTGAAACAAAAATCTATCCGTTAAAATTTTAAAACACACTCTAAAACACTTGCTTATGTATCACCTCCATTTTGAGAATAGTCTAAATCTATTTACCAATACAGTCCTGCACTTTCATTCTCTAAAGCATAAAAAAAAACAATTGGCAATATTAGCAGATCGACACTTAATATGTTCTGTATTTTTATGGCAGCATCAGCCATTTAAGATAAATAGGTTAACATCTGTGTTCAAATGGTAGACAGAGAAATGTTGTCAGAAAGCACAGTACCCTGTAATGGAAAAGACTCTAGTCTACCTGGCTGCTCTCACAGCATAATACCCTCAATGGCTCCCTCCCTCAAATATCCATCTAATTCTCCTGTGACTTATCTGTACCATCAGCCTTCATTGCCTCTCTGAGCAGCCTGTTCCACAGGTTCATCATCCTCTGCATAAAGTTGTGAAATCCATACTGCCCGTACACCTTCCCTCTTCTAAGCTTGCGCCTGTGTCTTCTAGTTATAGAGTTTGTGGCAATAAAAACATAAGAAATAGGAGCAGGAGTGGGCCATTCAGCCCCTCGAGCTTGCTCTGCCATTCAATAAGATCATGGCTGATCTGATGTGGTCTTAAGTCTACTTTACTGCCTGTCCCCCATAATCCATGACCTCCTTGTTAATCAAAAATCTGTCTAACTCAGCCTTGAATATATTTGGTGACCCAGCCTCCACTGCTTGCTGGAGAGAATTCTAAAGACTAATGGCCCTCGGAGAGAAGACATTCCTCATCTCTGCCTTAATTGGGAGACCCCCTGTTTTGAAACTGTGATCTCAAATATACTTTCTAGGCTCAATGCATCTTCCTTCAGGACCTTGAGTACTGAAATAATACTTTCCCTCAGCCTCCTCTGCTCCAGAGTAATATTAAGTGAATGGGTTAAGCATTTGTTCGCTAATAGTTCCAACAGTAAGTCTAGGCTGCAATGTCAGGACCATAGAAAATCAGGAGAAGAGGTAAGGGAAATTTCCCAGAGGAAACAGCCAACGAGTAAGCATGCTGTTAGAAAAGCATATTAATTATAACAACTTACATTCATATGGCATCTTTAGTGTAATAAAACAAGGTAAGGTATTTATTGGGGGAAAAGGAGGTACAAACAAATTTCCTGAATTGCTGAGGATCATAGACTATTGTTTGTAAACCATCATTAATACAAACACAAAAACAGAATTACCTGGAAAAACTCAGCAGGTCTGGCAGCATCGGCGGAGAAGAAATCTTAACTGATTTCTTCTCCGCCGATGCTGCCAGACCTGCTGAGTTTTTCCAGGTAATTCTGTTTTTGTTTTGGATTTCCAGCATCCGCAGTAGCTTTTAGCTTTTTATTAATACAAACACTGCTGATTATTTTCTTTTGCTGTACGCAGGTGTTTCACTGACAATGAAATGTTCCAACCATGAAACAGAACAGGATTTCAAATGAAAACTGTTCCATAAATTTATGTGTGAAAATGTGACCCTTTAACCACTTTGATCCCTTATTTCTGCACAATAATAAATCACTGTCAGAATGACGGCTACTTTCTTGCCTGTGAACATTTTGATAATCTTACTGGTCAGCTTGTTGCCTTTCCTTAAAATGATCCCATTAGCACAGGTGGGCAGCTGCAGGACATTAATGCTTTTTGAGATGGTAAAATAAGAATATAAACTTTAGATCTTCAAAGTTTAGTCATCAGTGATCCTTCCCAACTAAAGGCAATGGATGATAGAATTATAATTCCCAAAGCCGAAAACATTAAAAATTATAGCTAGGTATAGAATCACAACAGTGATTCATGTTCAGAGGGTTGAGGTCATGTGATTTTTTATATATTGCTTGCCCAGCACTTTTTTTTTCTCAGTCTCCCCAACAGCTTTCTCCCATCGCTGCTCTACTCCAGAATTCAGCAGCTCATTAATGGGAGCGGATTCCACAGAGAATGCAGCCTTTCTCTGTAGGGCATTACAGAACTCATGCGTGACAAAGTCACACGTGAGCTTTGTCAGTTCCCTTCACAGTTTGCTAAACGTTGTCAATTCAATTTTGTCATAAAGCATAGAAGGATTTTGTTCTGGTTTTTCTTTGGCCACTAGCAGTTCCGTGACAAGTGATCATCTGAGGCAGAAATTTCAATCAACAACGTTTATACATAAATATTTTAATGTGCCTGTACTATGTTCTTGGGCATGCTATTTTGGTACAGGTTTTAAGATGGATGCAGTACAACCACATTAAATAGTTATATATGAAATTTGTCAATTAGAATTGTGACTCGGATACCAACTATGATGCAAAATCTTAATTATGGATTATCACATAATTTATTCAACATCTGAGTTTCTTTTAACATTTAATCAAGACATAAATGGTCATTGCTTTTCTTTGAAGTGTGAGTATAAAAATATCAATCCAGGAATTTGCATTCCCATGTTCAGCTTTGATTTCTGGGACCACACGTCAAGAATTCAGGCACATGGGGCATTGACCTTCATCCACTACCATTGGAACCAGGCAAGCCAGACACAGCGAGCCAGAGGCTTCACGGCCATTGCTGACTTCCCTCGTGTCCAGGGTGCAATAGACTGTACACATGTGGCCATCAAGGCGCCAGCAGGTGAGCCCGGTGCCTTTGTCAATAGGAAGGGCTTCCACTCCATGAACGTGCAGATAGTGTGCAATCACAGGATGCAGATTCTGCAAGTCTGTGCAAGGTACCCAGGCAGCTCCCACACGGCTACATCCTCAGACACTCCCAGATGCTGGGGCTCTTCAGTGCTCCAGCCCGGCTTGATGGATGGCTGCTGGGTGACAAGGGCTATCCCCTCTGAAGGTGGCTCATGACACCTCTCCGCCATCCAAGAACAGAAGCTGAGCAGCGGTTCAATAGGAGCCACGGCACCACAAGGGCTGTGGTGGAGAGAGCCATCGGTCTTCTCAAGATGCGCTTCTGATGCCTGAACTGTTCAAAGGGTGCACTTCAGTACTCCCCAGATCGTGTGTCGCTAATAGTGGTTGCATGCTGCACTCTCCACAATCTTGCGCTGGAAAGGGGGGACGCAGTGGACGATGAAGACATCAACGCAGTGGTTGCGGCTGCACGTGAAGAGTCCAGCAGTGAGTCCGAGGATGAACACGCACAGGGAAATGCTGAGGGGGTAGACGCTGACCCGGGCATACTCCAGGGAGGCAGGGACAGCTGGGAGGCTTTAAACCAATGAACCTTCAGCTAGCACACCACAGATGGACCTCCAGGACAAGCCTGGGCTGTAGGCTCCATACTCGATACCTAATTGCAAAATCTGCCTGGTTAGGAACATTAACCAAGGTCCTTGTTAATAAAGCTGAATGTCCCACAAATCACTCATAACATTATTGGTAACCATCCACCTGCAGAAAGAGGCACCGTCAGCCATGGTGACATGTCTGAATTTATATTACAACCAAAGAAACTTAATGAAACAAAATGACAAAGGTGTTAAAAATCACACCAACTCATAAAGACCTCATTGCGGGACAACACAAAAGCACCAGTGCTAAACCCATGGTGTGCCTAAGGTGCCTTATGTTTATATTTTCGGGTGCTACGTCTTGGTGCTGACCCCTTGCTGGGTGTGGCATCTGAGACAGCCTGCTGACTCTGCTGTCCTGTTGGCCTCGATGACTTTGGCAATCATCCTCTGGCCCGTGGAGCCTGTGCTGGGCCCGCCTGGGAGGGAGCTGCCAGTTCTATAGCTGGCATCTCCCCAATCATCGCAGACTCACTGGATGCAATGGTCATTGGCAGAGGGGTGGAGGAGCTGCTGCCCTCATTCGGAGTGTCCTGAGAGGAGCCCGCAGAGATGACAGGCAGCTGCTGCACCGACATGAGGTCGCTTCGGGCCTCCCTGCTCACCGTGGATGGATGGATACTGAGCTGGGAAACTTGGTGCCAAGGCCATCTCCCACATTGGCACTGACCAGCTAAGGTCAATGCCGATGTGAGGGCTTGCTGGTCACAGCGCATCCCCGGAAAGCCCTGATGGGTCTCCTGGAGGAGTCTCTCTATAAGAGTCACCACTCTCTCCATGGAGGACGCATGGCGCTTGGACATGTGGCTCATTGCTTCAGTGATCATCTGCGTAGACTCCTCCACCATGGAGACCAAGCCAAGCATAGCCTCATGTATCTCCCCCAGATGATCCCGCACACCCGGCCGCATTTCCTGCGTTTGCTGCGTCGCAGACGACTCCAGAGGCACATCATCAGGCGCCGACTGAGCATGTGCCTGGGCCCCTGCAGACCTCCGACTGCTGGCGCCATGGGCACTCTCTGTCTCTGCCAGCTCCTCCAGCCACTGTGAAGTGCCCTCACCGCTGTGCCCCGGGACACTAGCCGATGTTCTAATTCCCACCAAGATGCTAGTATCTGCGCTGGTGCCTGCCTGGCAGAGATGGTGTGATGCTGGTGAGACTTCAGGGCCCTCAGGTGTGAGAGGGGGCCTCTGCTGCTCCTCCTTCCGGCCCTGATCCGATGATGCTGAAAGGAAGAACAAGGACATTGGATCAGTTTAACGTGGAGACAATGTCAATTTGCATCTCTGTCCCCCAGATCATTATGCGCTCATCCTTCCATAAGCAATGGTCAAGCCATGTTGCAAACTTCAATCACTGAATACTCAGCACTGCCAGGGCTGTTGGGAGAACAATGGTGACCTCACTGCTGGGCAAACATACCTGCCCGTGGCACCCCAGCCTCACTGACACTGGTGGGCCTGGGCACATGGCGTCTCTCCAGATCTAGGGCCTCCTGCTCAAAACGGACTGTGCCGGGCCGCCGCCAGTCCTCACCCCCTCGGCCGCATTATGTGCATTCTTCTCCTGAGAAGGAGAGAAGAGCATTAATTAGCGCTACTTGTGCCTGGACTCTCTTCACGGACGGCCCCCCCCAACCAGAGTGAGACATTTCAGGGCTCCAGTGCCTCCTCACCCCGCTGCTGCTGAACACTCACACAAAGATGCTAAGCCTGACCCCTACCCCCCCATCCCCTGCCCCCACTCCCTTGGCCAAATGCTGCCTACTTCACATTAGGCACCACACAGTCTAACCTTCCATAGCAAGGAGGCGCAAGCACATAGAGTGCAGAGGGCAGCAGATCGATCCGTGCCAACACCATCTTGAAGCTCCCCTCCCGACATGTCTTCACCCTTTGACATGTCCTGGAGTTCTAGCACTGTGCCTAGGTGCACCTCCTCCAGGTTGCCCCCAAAACAGTCATGTGGGTCTCAGTGTACCACATGCTGCGGGGGAAGAACCCATCTCTTCACCACCCTCTCACAGTAACCTCGGCATGGGCAATATCTGCTGGCCCACCCAGCGAAGGACACAAGACACATGCTGTCAATGATTCAATGCAGCCACTACACTCAGACCTGGCGGGAGGGCGGGGAGGGAGGCGCCAAGGGGGAAAGCCTACCTGCTGGGTTACATGACCAATGCCAACATGGTCCTCACCCTTCCTGAACACAACAAGTCATTGAAGCGCTTGTGACACTGGATCCAGGTGCGTCGCACCATGTCACAGGAGCTCACCACCTCCTCCCAGGCACATTTGGTCATGTGGGGGGGCCTCCTCCTCCTGTCCTGGGGTACGAGCACCTCCCGCCAGGCTGCCATCTCCTCGAGAAGGGCAGCAAGACAATCATCCGAAAAACGAGAGGCACAGTGCCACCGCCCCCCCCTCCCCCTGCCTGGCCTGCTCACCAGCAGCGCTCTGGGGAGCTCTTCCACTGGTCATGATTCACGGCCTTTGAAAGGCTGCAGGAGCTTTTTAAAACAGGCCGCCGGGTCGCCATTGGACCCGGTGTCCATTGCATTCCCACCGCCGCCCGCCCACTCCCGACGTCCTCGGGAGTTGCCATTCACATGATGCCCTTGAACATCACAGTCTTGTATCAATTAAAATTAATAGACGAAAAAACATGTGTACTCAAGTGTAAGAGGAAGGGGGTGGTTACATACATATTGCCGACATGCAATCTCAGCATTATTGCACTTAAGTGTCAGCCTGCATTTTATGAATATACAAATCTCTGGAGTAGGATGTGAACCCACAACCTTCTGACCAAGGCGAGAGTGGGCTAAGGCCCTTTTTTAGCAATTCATTTCACAAAATTATTTTCTTAATTGCATCAGTTTGCTGCAACTCCCATTTCCTTTCCTGTTTTTTAACTTCCCTTTTTTTTTGGCCATAAAAGTTATTATGCTCATGTGAACCTTGCCAATGCGTGTCAACAGTCTATTTGCCATTGGGCAACACTACCAAACCTGACTCAGTTCTCACTCCACAACCATGTGACCAGCAGCAGAAAATGCTGGCTCAGTTTTACCTGGTTTAGCTAAGGGCCACTGAGGCCAATTTTACTGCTATAGATGCATTGATGGAAAAGGAAAAAGCAAAGAACACGCAGCATCTCAGAACACATGTAGAGGCAGTCAGATAGCGCCTTTAGCTTCTTAACTAAATAAGGTTCTCAGATTTTGTCAGTAAATCTGTGTGCTCATGTCATTGTAATCTAAATGATAAATATTTGTTAGAAAATAAATGATCGCACAGAAATTAGGAGGTACCATGAGTTAACACTTTGGTCTTTCATTTCTGGGATCTGGTTTGAAACAAGCCCAGAAAGAATCAACAAGTGCTTTCTCTTGGTTAGTTGCAAGTGCTCTGTGCTAAATCAGCAAACTGAACAAGTCTCAAAACAAGGGAATGTATAAGGAATCCTGGCACGGAAAAAAAGTGAAAAAAAATCACATGTCTGAGGTGCATCAAGTTAAAACACATTTGATCAAAGAAGAAGCTTTACCTTATATTTAACCGGGGAATGCTTGATTCTGACATCAAGTGTCTCAAGTGGAAAAATATTTCATTTCCCAACACAGGCACAAAAAATGCTACTTCAAATACAATTAAGTAAGAGTGCTGTAACAGACTATAGAGGTAATTTTATGATCGTTGCTTGATCATTGATTCTTTTGATGTGAATTGCTGGGGAGCTGATGGCCTGAAAATGAGTTTGTGCAATGCCCAATTATAAGGCGGGCAGGGAGCGGGTCCACATTTTTGGCTTGAAATACACCACTGCCATAATGGGAAGAGTTTGAAAAATATCCTCATGCCTGAAACTTTGCATGCACAAAGGGCCTAGGGCTTGTTTGAGGCGCCCCTCTTAAAAGATTGCACATGGAAACCAGGCTGAGGGACACTGCCTGCTATATTCAACCAAGATGAGTATTGTAGCACATTAGAACCGTTCACCATAACTCCCAGCCCCGAGCCTCAATCATAAGCGCTCTGACCCCTACATTACCTGGAACCTTGATCTGACTCTATTTACTTGAAGGCCACTGTGACAGTAGCATCAACCCAATCCTGCAGAATGTTTTACTGATGGGCTCTTATTGCCACACTTGCTCCACTATGAGGTCTGAGCCCACTATCTGTGCAACTGCAGGCCTCATTATTCAGGTATGTCCAAACCCCTGGGCTCTTGAAGGTTAAGGCACTAAATAAATACAAGTTTTCTTTCATTTGGACTACCTGCAACTTTAACCTCAAATATAAAACTACCTTTCTATCAGTCTTAGATGGAATCTTGGGCTTCCAATTTCTAACTGCTGCATTTTATGCAATTGAGGCACCTCCACAGTAACTTTTTCAGATTCATAAAGGCTGGTCTGCCAGCCTTAAAAAAAATCCAGTCAGTTTATTTGGACATGACCGCTGGGTGCATAAGACTCATGGTCCAGGAATCAGTGCTGGAAGACCAACAAAAAAGTTAGCTTATACATGAAGATATCTTTTTTCCCCTATCAGGCGCACATCATCACATCTCACTCCTCTCCAGCATGGGCACATAATACCACAAATTCTGTAAGTCTGATGTAAAAACAGAAAATGTTGGAAATGTTCAGCAGATTTGACAGCATCTGTGTCGGGAGACGGTGGCACAGTAATCCAGAGGCCCAGGCTAATGCTCTAGGGACATGGGTTCAAATCCCACCACGGCAGCTGGTGGAATTTAAATTCAATTACTAAATCTAGAACTGAATGCTACTCTCAGTAATGGTGACCATGAACTATCATTTGTTGCCCATCTGCTTCACTATATAGAAGGGAATTTGCGGTCCTTACATGGTCTGGCCTAAATGTGACTCCAGATCCACAGCAATGTGGTTGACTCTTAATTGCCCTCTGAAATGGCTGAGCAAGCCACTTAGTTTGAGGGTGATTAGGGATGGGCAACAAATACTGGCCTTACCAGTGATGCCCAGATCCCATGAAAGAATAAATAAGAAACAGCAGAGTGCAAGTTGAAGGACTCTGATGATAGGGAGTAAACCTTTTTTTTGGGATTCATTCATGGGATGTGGCTTCACTGGCTGGGCCAGCATTTATTGCCAATCCCTAATTGCCCTTGAGAAGGTGGGGTGAGTTGCATTCTTGAACCGCTGCTGTCCATTTGAGGCAGGTACACCCACAGTGTTGTTAGGGAGAGTGTTCCAGGATTTTGACAGCGAGAGTGAAGGAACAGCGATATATTTCCAAGTCAGGATGGTGAGTGACTTGGAGGTCTTGAGCTGAACGGTTAACTCTATTTCTCTCTCCACAGATGCTGCCAGACCTATTTTGCTCCTCTCCACTTTGTCCTTTGTAGCAACTTTATTGCATTATGAATGTAGAAAATAATTACAACATCTGTTTTTATATCGAGGCACAAGTTTAAGATACTATTTAACTAAAATGGTCTAACATCTCATCCGGCTATGTTCATAATTACATTACTTGGCAGTTTTTGATTAATGATAAAATGCAACTGCTTTATGCAGATTCTATATAAGTGCACTGGATTACTTTTTATATACATCCTGTTCTATTTCTAAGTTAGTGTTTAAGCTACTGAAACAAGGTATTGCAAATGGGAATCTTTATAGCTGACATGATTTAAAAATACACAAAAAAGCCAGCAAAATAAAATGCATTTAGGAAACTTTGCTAAGTCCCCTGTGTCAGACACAAGGGCACTCAACACAAAGAATTTATTTTAACTCCTTAAAATGTCATTAAGGGGTTAATAGATCTTAAAAACACTATTCGGAGTCCCAAACTTATTACCAAAATAACAGGAAGCAACACCAAGCTATTTAGAAAGAGGCAGCTTGTGATTGCTATGGTGACATAACCTGGTGAGTTCATTTCCCGAGGAAAGGCTCAGCTGTATCTCTGCCTTTGTTTCCATTTTTTTCAGTTGAATGACACTTTGGGTTGTGTTCAGAAATGTGCCGAAGCCCTGGGCTTGTTGATTGAGGCATATTAAATAATCCCTTTGTTGCAAAGCTCCATTTGCAAGCAGCAGCAGCAATTGCATCATTCACAACACACAAGCATCCTTCATTAATTCTTTATTCTGAGGTTCTGAAAACATTTCAGTTTCAGGGCCCTTACTATTTCAAATCATAAGATCCATTTCCAGAGTTAAATTCTATTTTTATGATGCAGAATCTCCTGGTTCTCACTGGAAACTTTGCTAAGTTGCCTGCTGATTAACAGAGATGTGTGTCAGACACAGGGACACTTAACACAAATAATTATTTTAACTCCTTAAAATGAGGATGTCATTAAGGGGGTTAACATATCTTAAAAACACGACTCAGAGTCGCCAACTTACCAAAATAACATAGAAGCAACAATACTGTTTGAATGTAGACCCATTGGTTTATGTTGACAAAGTGAGTCACCACAGTTTTTGTTACACAGTATTATGAGATTTTCTGGGATTGTTTTTATTAGTGTTTTGCCTAACTGACAATAAATAGCAATCAAAGATATTGGGCCAGCAGTAATGGCTTACCTGTAAACTAAAATGGTCTAAACGGGTGGTTTCATCCTGCTGCATTTATAATTACATTACTTGGAATTGATTAAAAATGCAGCTCTGTTACAAGTGAAGATTCTACACAAATTAGATTACCGGTGAAAACTTCTGTTGGATGTTCTATTAGTTTTGGTGTGAGATTGCAAAGAGCAGTCTCTTGTGTTAAAACACGCCTGCACTCAATCCATTAAATTTCCTGGCTCTGCTTTTAGCCATTGAATAATTAAGCTGTGGTGACTGGACCAAATATCTGTATTTAGTGTTGCTCAGACCCCAGTAGATTGGACTCCCATGAACCATTTAGATCAGAAAATACTGGTGACTAAAAAAATAAATAAATCAGCTTGCCACTGCACTGAGAAATATCTATACATATCTAAACAGGGGAATGGAGAATGATGCAATAGTATTTAAAGTTGGGTTTGGCATATTTACAGTATTCAAGATTTTCATATGATGGCCACTGATTAAAGGCGAGCAAAATGTTTATATTTTGGAAATCCCCCTTTTAAAGTGTATCACCTATCTACAGATTTACTGAGACCAAAAATTTCTGGAAGAGAAACTGCAGCAACAAACATGCGAATCCTGCTGACAGAACACATGCTCCATAAGTGTGTGGAGAAAATATTCCAATATTTTAATAAGAGCTGTTCATAAAAACAAAAACACCTGATTTTCAAAAGAAATATTTTATTAAGAAAACACATTACATCAGTATAAGTTCTTGTACTGTGAACTCCTTGAATGTAGCAACTTTTTCTTTACATGAGCAGAAATATCTATGGCTATAAAGCAGCTGCCTTCAAATTCTACTCCAAAATACCCGGATTAAAAGGTTTTCTTTTCTTTATTAAAGAATGCTTCTTCGATGTTTTTCCAAGACATCAAAATAACACCAACCACAAATTACACAAAGAGAACACAACAATTAATACATATTAAACAAATTGTAAACACTTCAATGTTATGTTGTACTGTTTTCCTGAAAATACAGCAAAATGTTAAATTAGTTCTAACTTGTTTCTGCAAACAAGCCTCGTTCGGTTTAAAATTTACAGGCAGTTTAAATAATTTAACCACAAATTGACATGTCTTGGAAATCACTTAACAACAGCTTTGAATTAATCATTTTATTCAGTTCATTGTTGTTTCAAGGAGGTGACAGGGTTTAGGTACTGTGGACGCGTGTGCAAGCAAAAACATGCAGGTGAAGTATTATGTCACCATACAAAGACCGTTAAACTCTGGCATGGCCAGAATGACCTCTGGGTGTATCTTTCATTCATTTTCAGGTACAATTTATTGAATTTTTACAAATTACAGTAATGACTTCTCCATAATTATTTGTCCTTTTGGGATAAACACTACTACAAACAAGAGGTCCCTACAAACCTCATACTGTTGTTTTTTTTTTCTTTCAACATACACAGATAATAAGCTCGTAAAACAGTCCCTGTTGTAGATTAAAAGTCACAGTTTGTACTATACAGCTTCAAAAATACAGAAGTTTGTGCATAGAGTGTAAACTCAAAAATGTATAGAAAACATCATTTTATAATATTTCATATTCCCCAGTAAATGCTACATAAAATAAAACTAATTGGTACACATTTCTCTAATAACTTCTAATAATTTAGAGTTTGAAAGCAGTCCACCCAAAAGCCACTGTGTCTATGCCAAGGTCCTTTGTCTCTCCTGCATTCTCTAGTGTACAAACTAAGTACAAATGCCTAGATATATGTTTTTCTTCAGTTATTATACACAATTTATTTTCTATGAACAGTATAAATAATTAAAAGGCATTTTTACAAACATATGCTGAACTTTTATATTAAAAGGTTACCTAAAAACAAACATTTAAAAATCTAGTCTTACATTACAAAAATTAAAAAATACTAATGTTAAAAAAAACTTAAATATATCAAGAATTGAAAATGACCATCAGATATTTTGGAGTTTAAATAGTTTTCATATATATACACACGACAAAGACGTAGAAAACCATGAAGCTTATAAAACTGATATACATTAATAACTTTTTAATCACATAATAGATGCATGGAAAGAGCAGGTAACTCAATATTGTCCCACTGCTTTGAGAAGAGCATTTGTACTACACCCTTCCTCACATTATTCACTTAAATCACAGCTCTGTAGTCTAACAATATTCTTGACTATGTGCAGTCACTTGTCAATTAAGTGTAATTTAAAACAGGTATGGTATATGCAAAATGAGTCAGAATGATTGCTAAAGGCAGTTGGATTATTAGCTCTGATTTAACCAGGTGAAACTATCTTAAAATGCAGTGGTTGTCTAAACTAACTGCCCTTTATTCCTAAATGTTAAAAGTTATCCAACCCTCTAAAACAACATTTGAGCATGTGGTAATCTGATGTGTAATATACCTTTAAGATGGTGATTATAATGGAAGATCACATGATCTTAGTATCCAATAGCAGAGTAGTGTGGGCTACCCTTAGTAGTCAGTAGGAGTAGTCTAGAGTTAGTGTCTGTAATGCAGAGACAGGGTTTGAGTTGTAAGCACTTAAGTGTAGCTGCTGAGTTCCTTTGCAAATAAATAGAATGTGTTCTACATAAAAATTGTCTGCTGATCTACTCTGTCTATGGTACCAACTTGGCCATCCTGAAACAAGCGTGCAACCCAGATCCATTTATCCAACTAAACTAGTGACCAGGATCCAATAGCATAATGGAATGCTTCCCTGTGTGAGTGCAGAAATACAATTTTAATTGGATGCAGCAACATCCAACAGAAACAATGGCCTTTGATTTATTAGCAAACAACTGGTGAACAGTGATTAGGTCCATGTTCGTCTCATGCATGATATTTTTATATCTAATGTATCGACTGTAAGTAGACTAGACAATGCCGGGTCACTCCAATTATGTGAAATTACGCACAATTAAATCACTTTTCTCAAAAGACTATGATGTAGAAAACAAACGGTGAAGAGCATGTTTACAAACTGGGAAGGGCACATTTAACACCAGTGTAGACATGCATTAAAAAAAATTAAATAGGGGAATTAAAGTGACTAACCTTAATGCTACCTGGGCATTAGTTACTTACACTGGCATCTAGAAGGTAGAAAATGGAGACAGATCTATTGGGGTGAGAAAGCAAGTGAGATGGACGCATAATGGGAAGCAGACAGATTGAAGTGGAAAAGCCAGGTAAGGTGGGGTAATGGAAATACGAGTCAGATTGATATGGAATGGAAAAAAAAGTAATTGGGAAGGGAACTAAGAAAAAGCCACATTGGGAAAGGTAATGATAGTGACAGTCAAATTAGAACAGAGGGAGTGAGCAGTGCTGGACAGGTAATGGGAAGATGGGGGAGGTGGGACAGAAACCTTTATATTAACTTGGGGCAGCAGTTGAGCAGGAAAGACCCAAGTCAGGTGACAAACCATCTGACCGTGGCAGCATGACGTCTGGGAGATTTTAACTGTATAGCCTCAGTCAGTTACCTGCCCAAAACTGGCAGCAAGCAGCAGCTAAGTACAGTGTGGCAGCACAATACTGGGTGGAAGGAGGTCACTGCTGGAGACCAAAGAACAGTCCCCACTATTCAGGTAAGTCATGGGGAAACATTCTGGGAGGGCCCCACATTTGGGATGAGGTGCTGTGGGGGAGCAAGACATTCCATGTTGAGCCTGGAGGGGCAATCCTGCTTCTCCAAACCCCACAGAAGTCATAAAAAGCAAAAGGATTTACTTTTGGCCTTGACTGCTCCTCCGGTCAGATTGTCCTGTTGGAAGACCACGACGACATCCCCCCCACAGGTTTCTGGTTATAATGGTTGTCAGCCCCAATAATGCCATTGGAGCCCAATCTGCATGTTTAAAGAGGGCACTGCCAATTTCTGTCAGGTGTCCCTCTGTCTGCTCAGACAGCAGGTAAAAATCAGTGTGGGATTGTCAGTAGCAAATCCCATGAGCAAATTTAATTGCTGGCATTGTTTTCTCTAAGTGGGTAAGGTTAAAATCACTCCTCGACCTGTGGTGGTGAGCATCTAAGAAAGCCAGTTTGGGAATATTAAAGGGAAAGGGAGAAGAAAGGAGAAAGGGAGCCCTAGGGAAAGAAGCAATGAGTCAGATTGGGAGATGTAATGGGGAGGGAGCTTGGGGGTGACATGGGAATAAAAATTTGCATTTGTATAGTGCCTTTTATGGACACCAGGAACTCCCAAAGAGTTTCACAAGATGAAACACTTGAAGTGTAGACACAGTTGTAATGTATGGAAACATGGCAGCCACTTTACACACAAGGTCCCACAAACAGCAAGGAGATAGTGGTTTTGGTTGAGGGACACATGTTGCCAAGGAAATCAGGAGATCCTTTGGGCTGTTTCAAAACAATGAGGCGACAGTGAGTTGGAGTCTCAGTTTCTTGTTGTAAAGATGGAATCTCTGATAGTGAAGTACTCCTTTAGCAGTGCACTAAACTGTCAGCCTAACTTTTGTGTTAAGTCTCTGGAATGGAGCTTGAGCACATAATCTTCCGACTCAAGAGCCGAGAGTGCTACCACTGTGCCAAGGTTGACACCGGAAAGAAACAGACTGGGAAGGGAAATGGGAAAGAAAACAGAGCAAGGTAGACTGGTAGATGTAAGCATCATGGAGAGCTAGGGAAATAAGATTGGGAAGGAAACTGATTGGATAAGTACAATAGCCAGAGGAGCAAGAATATAACAGTTTGAAATGGGAAACCAGATTGAGTTAGGCAGATAGTCAGATTGAAAGGGAAGGTGGAAGGATCATAATGAAAGACTGGGAGGAAGAATTATAATGGCAAGGGAAGTCAGTGGGAGGGGTAATAGCAGGGGAAGACAGGTTTAGAGAGATTATGCAAAAGGAAACCAATGGAAGGTGGATTGGTGGAAGTATGCATAATGGAAAATTGGGGCGAATAGACTGGTGCGATGAACATGAGGAAAGTCAGAAAAGGTCACTCTAAAATTGGTCAATAGAGCTAGGGGCAGGATTTTCCCATCGGCGATTTGGGGGCGGGGCCCACTCGCCGAGGGGAAAATGACGCGGGATGACATCAGGAGGAATCCCCGACGTTATCCCGGTCCCTTTAAATTTTTAGGAAGGCGGGTGGACAGCGAAATCAGCTGTCCGCCCACCGACCTGTCAATGGCCAATTGAGGCCATTGACAGGCTCATTAAGATAATTAAAGACCTGCCCATCCAAGCTTACGTCTGGCGGGCAGGTCAGGAGCCCCAGCGGGGTTCTGATTATTCATGAAACTTCATCCACTGGCGGGATGAAGTTTCATGTCCATTTTTTAAACATTTCATAAATCTTGTGTTTATTATTAACATGTCCCATCTCATGTGACATTGTCACATGAGGGGGACATGTTAAAAATTTCAATATTTATCTATTTTTAGACTTTTCTTACCTGCCACGAATCTCCCTGAGACAGGACTTTGCCTCAGGGAGCAGTGCGCTCTTGCACGCGCATGTGCGAAAGAGCGCACTTTGACAGATGGGGATTCCCTCCCCCCCTGGAACAGGAAGCATCGGGCAGACCACTGGGCAGGCCTTAATTGGCCCGCCCGCACAAAATGGCGGCGGGCCCCATTTCGGTGGCAGGGGTCGGCTGTCCGCCCGCCGCCGAGGGCAAAATTCTGCCCTAGGTTTGTAAGGGAAGAATCATGAGAAGTCAGAGTGAATGGAGTAAGTATGAGGGGAAGGCAGAGGGAAGAGTGGCAATGAAAAGAGAGGAAGCTAGAATGGGAGGAACAGTGGCAAGGGAGATCAAGGAAGGCCAAATTGGGTGGGCAATAGGCAGAACAGCCAATCAAAATAAATTAGAAAAGGCAGTGGCAATGGAAACCAGCATATCACAAATTGGGATGGGAAATAGCCAGGAAAGCTGGATTTGTCAGGTTAATAGTAAGGAAGCCAGTGTAAGAAGGCATAAATGGAAGGCATAAAAGGGTGCCTGCAAAAGATAGATGGTTAGCATCATGAGAAGCAGAGAACTTCAGACTGGAGAGGGCAATGAAAAATGGAGCTAAAATGGGAGAGGTAATAGGGATGGGCACAGAGGAAGACAGGTTGGTAGGGATAAAAATAATCGAAAACCAGAAACAATCAAATGGGTAGAGGTGATGGAAAGGGGAGATGGATTTTTATACATTATAGAAAACCAGAGGGAGTCAAATTATGATGAGGGGGTGGAGAGGTACTGAAAAGGGAAGTCAAAAGTAAATGGAGTGGGAGGGTAAGAGTCAAGAGATCCAGGGTAATCAATATGGGAAGCTACATGGAATTAGACAAGGATGGGAAATAAGGGAAAGCAGAAATAATTTGAGGGGGGAATGGGATGGAATCCAACCTAAAAGATGTAATTGCAAGGGCCACCAGAGGAAGACAGAATGTTCCATTAAACATCAAGGGAACATTGAGCAGAATAATGAGGGGAGCCAGACAGGGAAGTGTAACAGGAAAGAAGCTCATATTGGATTATGCAATGAAAGGCGAGTGAAATTCCAGAGGTCAAAATATGGGGAAGGAGTAGAAGAGACAGACAAAAAACCAGGGTTGCATTGAGAGAGGTCATGGGAAGGAGGGCTAGGCTGAAAAGGTAAATGGGAAGGGTAGCCAGATTGGAACAGTGGGATAACAAGGAAAAACAAATTGAGAGGGATGAAAAGAGCATAAAACTTCCACTCAGTGAAGAGTTCTTATTGGTTCGGCAGGGGAGAAGGTTTGCAATTTGGTTCCATTAGGTTTCCACCCTCTTAAAGTTTCCTCCTGATGTAGGAAGTGTAGGTGCTTCTGCCTGTACCAATCACATCATTCCAGGAGTTTAGGAATGTTTCTGAAGCCATTCAGGGCAACCCCAAGAATTTTGCCTGAAATTTCTCTGATAGGCTTAGCAGAACCTATGTTTGCCGTGAGCAGGTGTAGGCCTCATTCAGAACCTACAGTGGAGAAGGCAAATGGCAATCAATCCCAGCAGGGAGTCACTACTCGTTTCCTGTGGCTAAATGGAACGGATACCTCTGCTGATACAGCAGAGTACCCATCCCAAAGAAATTATGTGGAAGCCAAAGTATCGAGTGGAATCATCAGGGCCCGTAAAAGTTTTAGGCTGAGATGTGATGTTAGATTGGGTTGAACAAATGAAGTCAATGAACAAGGTATGGGATGAGATGAGTAGCAGGGGAGAAAAATTACAAGGAGAAATGGGAAGGCAGACTGGGATGGACAGTGGAAAAGATGCCAGGTTGGGAGTATTGGCAAGGGAAGCCAAATAAAGGCGGGGCTGGGTAGGTAAGTGGGGAAGGGAGCCAACTTAATACATGAACTGAATTGGAAAAAGTAAGGGGAAGAAAGACAAGTGAGCGGCAACTTGAGAAGGCAAGCTGGCATGGGAACTAAAACAGAAGGGCCATGGTAGGTTAAACAAAGAAAAGGGCAATGTGATGGATGACAACGTGGGGAGTGTGGGGCAAGGTGTGGGGAGGGGGGGGGCGGTGGGAAACAGACAATTTGGTAAGGGCAATAACAATGGGAGTGAGGGGGATGGGAGAAGAGACATACACATTCAAACAAGGACTAAGAGTGGGAGAGTAAATGGAAATGGGTGCAAGAGGAAGACACATTGGTAGAGGCAACCAGAAGATTGAAAATAAGAAATAGAGAAAGGAAGGAAAATAATGCAGGAATAGACTAGAAGAAATTAAAAGGAAAGTTACGAGTTATATTGAAAGGGACAATGGAAATGCAAACCAGACTGGGAGTGGTAATGTGGGGGTGGGATAGGGGGAAGATTGGGAGATGCAATGAGGAAAAAAAGCCAGAAGAACACTGAAGGGATTCAAAGGGAAAGACAAGCAGGAAATAGGAGGCAGATCGTAGAGGCAATGGAAAGGGGAACGAGGAGAAATACTGACAGGAAAGTAGATAGAGACACTAATAAGTATACTGACAAACGCAGACAGGGGAATTAAGGGAATTTGAAAAGGAAGACATTTGTGAAGAATGTCAGACAAAAAGGGGAGAGCAACTGGAAAGTGAACAAGAATGGCAAAAGTAATGACAAGTTGAGCCATTTTGGGAAGGTCATCCAGACATGGGTAACTGGATATGGAAGCAGCTAGACTGGTAAGGATCATGGGGGTGAAAAAGGAAGACAAATCAGCAAAGGCATTTGAAAGGGGAAACAAACTAGGAAAGATGATATTAAGGAAACTGGACCAGAGGGGGAACAAGTTTCGGAAGGGGCAATAGCAAAGGTCACCAGATTGGAACAGGTCATGTGAAGAAGAGCTAAAGGATGCAGATGGAGGAGGAGCAATACCAAGGCTGCTAGATTGGAACAGGACATGTTAAGGAAAGTCAGACTGGAAGGGTGAGAAGAAAATACAGATTGGGAGAAAAATGGAAAAGGGTGACAGACTGGGAAAAGTGAGATATGCCCAAAAGGGGATGGGAAATGGAAGGCACACAGTTTGGGAGAGGGCAGCCAGAGGAAGTTAGAGTGGATGGGGTAATGATGGCTGGGGTAACGAAAGGTTGAGATAAGCACCAGGAACAAGGAATATAGTTGAAGAGAGAAAGGAATATGGTCGGAAGGGAGCCTAAGTGGCAGACACAGCGATGTGACAGGAAGGCAAGACAAACTGGGGGAAAATGAAGGACAGACAAGACTGTAAGAGGAAATAGGGGAAGAAAGAGAGAGGAAGACAAGCAGGTAAATTGGGAAAGGAAATTGGAAGCAGAGAATTTGGGAAAGGGAGTGAGAAGCTGCTAGAATGAGAAACAGGTAAATAAAAACGTTGAAGGGGTCTGGTCTCAATATCAGATAGTGACAATAAGGCATATACATACCAAGGGGCGGGTGGAGGGTGCGGTGGGGAGAGACAAGAGAAATAAAATCAAATAGAATGGGGATAACTTCCAACTTTGTTGTTTGAACAGTAATCTATTGGAGAAGCTCTGTAACCGATTATAGAATAAAATGCATTGCATTAAATCAATGGGAAAAACATTTGTGCAGGTTCTACAACAGGTGTCCGATTCACTCCCCCAGGCAACAAATTCAACAAGGCACCCAAACTACTAATATTATAAAGATATAGGGTTAGAAGTTCATCTCGGACAGTGGTGCATACAAGCTGCAATAAATCAATAATAGTGTCTAATATTCAGTTCCATTGCAGTTAGTCGGATTAAATATCAGGTACCATGTAGAATGGGCAGCTGATCCAATAGCACCTCTTTTATGCCACCGTCCGAGGTGAATTTCTACCCCAATCCTACCCTATTGTGGAGGGGGTGAGGGGGGGGGGGAGAGGGCGCTTTTAACATCTAGTGCAAAACCAGTGGTCGGGGGTATGGGGGAGGGGAGCAGAGTTCATACACTGGCCGCTCGCCATTGCTACTGTGCAGATGAGGGCTCATTTACATGGAAACAGCAAGCTGCATGCATCAAATTGGGGTCCAATGGATTTTGTGGAGCTGATCAACTGGGTGGCGGTGGTGGGAGGGCAATGAGCAGGATGAGCTGCACGTGATCCAGCAGTAGGCTGAAATATTTATATGAAGAAAGGAGGAGTATTCCTCCTTCTTCTGACCCCACAAAAATGAATGATGAGAAGGCTTCAGGCAGTTTTATGAATGAACTCCAGTGGCTGCTTTATGGTATATTGGTTAAACCACTTACTGCATCACATGCAGTTAACAGGAGGTCGAGGTGCCACACCCACACCAATAGTCAAATGCCGGCAGCTGGCTTTTCAAGTGAGAAACAGGCTGGCAGCAGCTGAAAATCACCTGCCTGGTTTTTCTCAGCATCCCTCTGCTGTGGTACCCAACTGTTAAGACAATCAGGAAAATGATGCCCCCTCCCTACTGTCTCCTTCAGATGGTTATACTGGGACTAGGCCTACTCCAGGCCCATGTGGGAAACGGAGGAAATCCTTGCACTACATATTGTGGGAGGTCAGCTGACACTACACGTCTCCACCCCATTCTTTCTTTTTCAGCATTCCTCAGGCACAATTTCCCTCCTAATGCAAAAATGCTTGAAATTCAGCATATTATACAATTTATTATGTGTTGTGCAATAATCTCCCTCAGAATTTCTTTTTTTAGATTATATCCAGAGTAATACAAAATGAGTGGGAAAGAACAGTGATATGGCCTGGAAATTCTAAGGTGCCCATAAACGGCCGAACAATCTCCAGTCCTAAACAGAGAGGCCTGAGGTGCATGTTATAGTGGGCCTGACACCTCGAGATCATTGTGATAGTGAGCTGTGAACACCTAATGAACAGGCAGCTCGTCAGTAAAGAGACACTGGCTCACGTGGTTTTAATGTGGGGTACAAGGGAAGCACTCCTGCTCCTCCCAGCTCCACATGCAGTTTAAGTATATTTGAAGCACTTACCATTATGGTTGTGGCCTGTTGCTGTCACTTTAAGATCCACCTGTTAGGCTGAATAGAGACCTGGTTTTCCTGAACATTGCCGCGAGTGCCAAACCAGCTATCAGGGCAACCTAATATTGCAAAGGGGGCCTCAAACAGGCATTAGATCCCTTACTTGAATGCGCAAAGTATCTAATATCTGCTTCAGGCATTGATCCTTACTGTCAATATTTTCTTGCCTACACCAATATTACAGGATGCGCACTTCTGGGCTCAATCAGCATTCACTTTCTGCCCAGTATATTGTAGGCTCAGGAGGCTAGGCCATAGTCTTCACTGGTCATCTTTCCCCCAAGTATTTATATGCTAGTGACCTCTGATTATTGCATAACCTCCAATGCATTAATTTGGTATATGGAACCCACAATATACAGTGTCACAAAGCAGTAACATGAAAAAGCTCAGATATTGTAAATTATGAAAGTGAAGTTGTTTCTTTAAACTAATTCAATTTTAAGAGGTGTTCCTGCTTTGTAACACACAGCCGACTACTTCATTCTTATCATAGACAGAATATTAATTTGTCCTTTTGCAGTTCAGTGGTTTCCCTTCAATAATAGTTTATAAATGATAGAATGCATCATCAGGAGCAGTAATGAACAACTGGTCTTGGGGCAGAAGTAATGTGGGAATTTATTTCACTGTCACATTCAATTTTATCATCCACCAGACAAAAACACTTTGTTACAGATGAAAAACAACTCTGAAAGTGAGAGAGAAAGCTAACCAATGGCCTGCAGTTTGTAAGTGCTTTCAAATCTGCAAAGCACTTGGTTGAGCCATGCCTGCACTATTTAATTAATACTTATCTGGCAATACTACCTGTAAACTGTGTAACTTGGAAAGCACGGCACAGGCTACTCACAAGTATCTCCTTTAAGACACGCTGCGTGATTGTGTTGCCAGACAAAGAAAATTAAAAGTACTGTGTATTCACTGAACAGGCTGCGCACAATGGAAAAAATTTAGAGGGGACATTGCTAATAAATCCCTTTCCCTAAAGGGAACCACCTTTATCAAGCAGGGTGTGTAACAGGTGGCCCATGCAGGTCCACCCACTTAACTTCTCCACCTAAGTAAAATTTCATCCTCCATACTCTGACAACAGTGCTACAGAAGATCTATTAGTTCTTGATAATCTTTACACATATTAACAATTTGCAGCTAACTTTATGATTGGTGAGTGGGATCTCTCCGGATTCCCAAATGTGCAGTCTGAAATGTGTTGCAAGTTTTTATTCCTTCTTAGTTAAATATGTCTGTGGAGTGGGGCAACAATGATTGAAGTCCCAGACACATCTATAGATCACAAGTGAGAATCGGAAGAAAGCAGCATAAAGATAGGAGGATGTTTGCCAAAAGAAGTAGAGACTGTCATAGATCATAACCTAGCTTAACAATCCTGTTGTTGTATGAACATCTATGTACTGCTATTACAGAAATGATTCAACCACCTATGCATTATAACCTAGATTGCTCAGATTCTCTTGTTAAAAATCAATCAATAGCTTGCTTTCCCTCCACAGTTTGTACTTTGCAATCTACAGTGACTACGACAATAAAAATCACAAACATCTTTTCAAAATGTCTCTGAGAATTTCACTTATGCTGTCAGAGCAAAAGTTGTAGAGTGCCGTTATTTTAGCACACATAAAGCTGTCTCCTTGCTTCGGTATGTGGCACAGTTCATGACTCAGCCTGATTTTTCATCTGACATGCTGGGGTCTGAAGGCAAAGAACGCGATTTACATTGTGATAACGAATGGCGAACTGACCTGGATGGAAAGCAGGAGGTGAGTGACTGAGATGTACAATCACATGATGTTTCCTGCACAAGAACATGAATGAAATTCAATGTGAGTAATTACATGCCAAGCAAAAGCAATCTTGTCTAATAAATGCTTTTAGAATTGGGAAAGAACTTTCTTAAATGATAATTGAAATTCTAAACCTAGTAACTACTATTGGTGATGGCAGATCAACAAGCTGACATGATGTTTCTACAGCAACTAATTTTGCAACGGTAATAACCTATTTAAAATAAATGTGCTCATGCTTGTATTAAACTAGCAGACAGAGAAACGCTGGGCTAGCGATGCTAATATCACCAGCAGCAATTTCTTTATCAAGAAAAAACAAAGTGCTCATTAGGATGAGGAATGTTAGCGTTGGGCAAAGGAATGCCTCCCATTTCAGGCACTCAGTGTCAGCATCATAAACCCCAGGTGAGGGACAGCAGTGGCTAGGTGCGAATAAGCTCCCCCGACTCGCTCCTGCAATACAACCTCAGAAGAATACACCCCAAAACTGTGACTTTCTTCCCCACCACTTTCAACACCAGTCATCCTGTGTCCTCTCAATGACATTGCCAACTAGTGCTGATGTAGGGACAGTTTGCATTTTAACCTCATATTGCATTTGGAATGGGATTGATATTGTTCAAACTGATTGCCCATAGGACTTTTTCAGTCACCTTCACATCCGTCTAGGTTTAATTTCTACCCAAGGCTGGGATTTTATGCGGAGGTGGCTGTCCCAGCACTCCTCCAGCTTAAAAAGTCAGAGGTAAGCTGGCCTCCGCATGGCCGGGAAGCCCCAAGCTGCTTTTACGGCCATCGGACCGTTAATTGACTCAGGAGGAGGCATCTGCCCCCATCTTGGGGGAAGTCCCACCTCTGACTGCTCCGACCAATCAGGTGGCCAATCAGCTCTGTAGTGCCAGCGGTGCCACCTGGAGGGGTGGCCACTGCCAGGGCCACAGGCAGTCCTCAATACAATCGTCACTGGAACCAAATTAGGTGGTGAGTGGGGGTCAGGCTGGCAGGCTCTGGTAAGGAAGTGGCGGCTGGGGACACAAGCGAAGGTATCATCGTGAGGGGGGCCTCTGTTGGAGGGATCCCCTCAGCTCCCAACAAAGTAAAATGCCAGCGGCGGCAGGAAGAGGCCCTTTACTGGCCACTTAAGGACCTCAACTGACCCAAAGACAGGCACACTGCCCAATGCCTCCCCCAGCGCCAGTAAAATAACAGTAGAGGCGGAAAGGTAACAGGCATGCCGCTCCTGCCATGCCACCCAATTTTACACCTCTCCCCCATGAGCCCACTCCCCAGGGTGAGCGGTGGGGCCATAAAATTCCCTCCAAGTTCCAGAGGGAAAAGGCCATCAACCTTCCACAGTATAAAATGAAATTTGTGAGATGAGGTTCCAGTGCTGGTATGTGTTTTCTCCATCACGTCCATGCTTATGAGCAACTTCAGGTGCCTTGACTTGTTAAAATTACCCTTCAATATTTTATACCCATTTTGATTTTCATTAATTTGATTTAATCTGTATAGTAACAAACATGAGGTTTCTTTACAACCTTTATGCTTTAGAATATATATTCAGCTAGGTTACTTTACGTGTAGGTAATAGTAAATTAAAATTGATGACTTTTGACTTTTATAAATCTTAAATTGGATAGCGCTCTCGAAGGGATGGCACAGGCAAAATGGGCTGAATGACCTCTTTCTGTCCTGTAACATCTTATGATTTTATACTAGTCCAGATACCTCATATCAATAATGGAGGTTTTAGAGTAGAGTTCTAAAAATAATTTAATACATATTTTAATGAGATGGAGCTCCTACTAATGCAGTTACCTCAAGTAGACCAGAAGCTGCACAAGCATCCCGTGTGTCTGGGTCTTTAGCTCCCTGGGCTGGATAGGATGTTGGTTTTTGGTCCTCCTTGTTCGGTTGCTTGGGAAGTCTTTTATTTACAATTCTGGAAACACTGTCTACTTGTGTTTGGCCCAATGGAACAGCCAAATCTGTTTTTCTGATACTTTCTTCAGAAACTGGATCTTTTAATGGTTTGTCAGCTCCACTTGTTGGACTCTGGGATCTGCCACACACATTCCTGAAAAACTCCTGAACAATCCCATATCTTGATGAATCGCCTTTTGTTTTTGTTTCATGTTGGCTTGATTTCCAAACTGAGTCGACACTTCCAGATGGGTGTTCAACAACATTAAACAAACTGGACAGTCCATCATTGATTGAACTGAGTACTGGACTATCTCTTGTAGTAGTTGACCTAGCCCAAGCTGACTCATTTTGTCCTCGATGAGACATGGCCCATGGACTTCGCTCTCTATGATCTATTTTTGATGAGCTTCTTCTCTGCAACTTTGGTGAACCATATTTGGGTGAACAGCAAGGACGTTCAAACTTAGTCGGCACCTTTTCCAAAGATGAAGAGAGTTGTTTGCTACGGGAACTCTGGGTTGGCATCAATAAGGATCCTCTCGATGCCCATGACCGGTGCAGAGTACTAGAGATAGATCTTGGACTCTCAGTCTGCAACCCAACACTAATACTTCGGGTTGTTTGAGTACCCACACTGATAAGTCCAATAGTCTGGCTTGCAGTATTAACCTTCCTTTCCAATGAGCTTGTACAAATAACATTTCTGACGCAATTGGCTGCCTCCTTCATGTCATCACTCATGTTACCTGATATTTGTAGATCATGCAGAGCAGATGGAAACCCAGTAGCAGCAGCAGTAGCAGAAACTGAAACAGGATGTTCCCCAGTGCCACTTTCCAGCAAATCCCGGTGCTTGGAAAAGTTATTAAACCACTTGTTGCACACATTCTCTGAATGGGGCTCTGAATCCTCAGTTTGTTTGGGTTTCGCCATGGTGAACAGGAAACCTGGTTCAATCATAATCTTTCCTTCATTGTTTTGAACCACAGAACCATCCATCCTGCGCACTACTGGCGGACTGTAATAAATACGAATGCCAGTTCTGTCTGGTGCTGTGTAACTCCTCTGTATTTGTTTTGTATTGAGATGTGGGTTAACTAGATTTGCTGCCATGGTGAAGTCCCAAGATGAAATTACAGGCACTTCCACATTTGACTGCTCGATTAATGTGCTTTCTGATTTCTCCTGTAACAATTCACCATCGTTATTCATGTGCTTCCAATTTTTCTTGTTCAGCTCCTCAAGATCCTTTAAATCTTTTGGCAAGGGTGCAGAGGTGGGAGGTAAGTATGGAGAGGTGTCCAACAAGCTCTCAAACTCAGACATAGAAGAAACTGACTTGGCCCTAAAAATAATGCATTTAAAAATAAGTTATTTTTCTTTTTTTGGTGAAATAAAATAGGAGCGAATGCCACATCACCCATGGGAACAAGCTAAAAATGTCAACCGTACTTATTTTCCAGTTAGGATGGGAAAGCTTTCACTAACATTTTAATATACCAAGAGAGTTCAGGCATTTACAGCTTTGGAAAAAATGCAAAATTCACTGGCTCAATATTGAGACACTTCTTGGCCAATTATTAAACATGGATCAAGTTATTCTATTCTTATTGAGGGGGTGCTGCATCCATGTGTGGAATAGAGAACAAATTACAGGGAAATGCAAATGTCATCTACATTTGCATGGGGTTGGTGTAGATGGGAGGGAATGGGCTACAGGGAGATGTGTTGTGTTTGGGAAGTCAGGGACAGCATAAAAGCTAAAGAGAAAGCATACAATGCGGCAAAGAACAGTGGGAAGCCAGGGGATTGGGAAACCTACAAAGACCAACAGAGGACAACTAAAAAAGAAATAAGGAGGGAGAAGATTAAATATGAGGATAAACTAGCCAGTAATATAAAAGAAGATTGCAAGAGTTTTTTTTAGATATATAAAGGGTAAGAGAGAGACAAAAGTGGACATTGGGCCACTGGAAAATAACGCTGGAGAAGTAGTAGTGGGGAACAAAAAAATGGCGGAGGAACTGAATAGGTACCTTGCGTCAGTCTTCACGGTGGAAGACGCGAGTAACATCCCCAAAGTTCAAGAGAGTTGGGGGGCAGAGGTGAGTATGGTGGCCATTACCAAGGAGAAGGTGCTAGGAAAACTGAAAGGTCTGAAGGTGGATAAATCACCTGGACCAGATGGATTACACCCCAGAGTTCTGAAGGAGATAACTGAAGAGATAGTGGAGGCGTTAGTGGTGATCTTTCAGGAATCACTGGAGTCAAGGAGGGTCCCAGAGGACTGGAAAATCGCTAATGTAACCCCCCTGTTTAAGAAGGGAGTGAGGCAAAAGATGGGAAATTACAGGCCGATTAGCCTGACCTCAGTCGTTGGTAAGATTTTAGAGTCCATTATTAAGGATGAGATTTCAGAATACTTGGAAGTGCATGGTAAAATAGGGCAAAGTCGCCATGGTTTCATCAAGGGGAGGTCATGCCTGACAAATCTGTTAGAATTCTTTGTGGAGGTAACGAGCAGGTTAGACAAAGGAGAACCAATGGATGTTATCCACTTGGACTACCAGAAGGCCTTTGACAAGGTGCCACACAGGAGGCTGCTCAGTAAGATAAGAGCCCATGGTGTTAGAGGCAAGGTACTAGCATGGATAGAAGATTGGTTGTCTGGCAGGAGGCAGAGAGTGGGGATAAGGGGGTCCTTCTCAGGATGGCGGCCGGTGACTAGTGGCGTTCCGCAGGGGTTAGTGTTGGGACCACAACTTTTCACTTTATACATTAATGATCTAGATGAAGGAACTGAGGGCATTCTGGCTAAGTTTGCAGATGATACAAAGATAGGTGGAGGGACAGGTAGTATTGAGGAGGCGGGGAGGCTGCAGAAGGATTTAGACAGGTTAGGAGAATGGGCAAAGAAGTGACAGATGGAATACAACGTGGGGAAGTGTGAGGTCATGCACTTTGGTAGGACGTATAGAGGCATAGACTATTTTCTAACTGGGGAGAATTCAGAAATCTGGAGTGCAAAGGGACTTGGGAGTCCTGTTCCAGGATTCTCTTAAGAGAACTTGCTGTTTGAGTCGGTAGTTAGGAAGGCAAATGCAATGTTGGCATTTATCTTGAGAGGACTAGAATATAAAAGCAGGGATGTGCTGCTGAGGCTTTATAAGGCTCTGGTCAGACCACATTTAGAATATTGTGAGCAATTTTGGGCCCCGTATCTCAGGAAGGATGTGCTGGCCCTGGAGAGGGTCCAGAGGAGGTTCACGAGAATGATCCCAGGAATGAAAGCCTTAACATATGAGGAACGTTTGAGGACTTTGGGTCTATACTCGATGGAGTTTAGAAGGATGAGAGGGGATCTGATTGAAACTTACAGAATACTGAAAGGCCTGGATAGACTGGACGTGGGGAAGATGTTTCCATTAGTAGGAGAGACTAGGACCCGAGGGCACAGCCTCAGAGTAAAGGGAAGACCTTTTAGAACAGAGATGAGGAGAAACTTCTTTAGCCAGAGAGTGGTGAATCTATGGAATTCATTGCCACAGAAGGCTGTGGAGGCCAGGACATTGAGTGTATTTAAGACCGAGATAGATAGATTCTTGATTGGTAAGGAGATCAAAGGTTACAATGAGAAGGCGGGAGAATGGGGTTGAGAAACTTATCAGCCATGATTGAATGGCAGAGCAGACTCGATGGGCCGAATGGCCTAATTTCTGCTTCTATGTCTTATGGTCTAACATTTAACAGTTGTTTCAATCTCCTTAACATCACTCCTCAATCCAGGACAATTAATATCTCACTGCCTTTAATTTACATGAAGGGGAGGCCACCATTGTTCCTACCAATAGGTTGAGGGATAAACTAATTAAGGCGGTTAAAAGGATTCGATAGGATTGATAAAGAGAAATAAATTTATTTCATGGGGAATCCAGAACAGGTGGACATAATCTCAAAATTAGGACTAATCCAAAGGAAGAACTTTTTCACAGAAAAGATAGTAGAAATTTGACATAATCTCCCCCAAAAAACTGTGGATGCTGTGTCGACTGAAATCTTCAAGACAACAATAGATTTTGGTTAGGTAAAGGTATTGAGGAATATTGAGCAAAGGTGAGTAAAATGGAGCTGAAGGTCAAATCATTCATGATCCAACTGAGGGGCTGAATGGTCTAAAAATTTTTAATTTTTGTCCAAGAAACAGCTCAACATAAAGGAACAGGTTAAAAATAGTTAATTTGTACTTTGATCAAACTTCAAAACTTAAAAAAATCTGGAAAAGTAATAAAGAAACGGCCAACTGGAGCTTACTTATGTTAAGTCTTATTACAATTTAATTCCTTGCTTGGCAACAAACACTTGATCTAAATACAGTTAAGCTAATTTTTACCGTTGCAAATTAGTTCCCTTAGCCTCTAATTCATCTGAAGTTTCCTTTTCACTGTTTCTGTGTTGCAGCATCTGAAAAATACAAAGATTGGGACTTGTAAACAGTTATGTGGGAATTTGCAGGGTCTGGTGAATCTGTTACAATTTCCTCATAAATATACTGACTGTCACTACAAGTCACTCTAGCTTAACATCTGAGAAAAACCACCCCCTCCTGTGCTAGCTTGACAATAACACCTTTCTCTACCAACATCACCAGGATACGACAGGTCTTTGATCTTTCGCTTGATGTAGTTGTAATAATTAGATGAAGTAGAGGTGAAGGGGGTAGGATGTCCCTCATAAGCAATGTATAACAAACCATTTAGAAAGTGCAGAGAGGAAATTTTCCATCATGGTTTTATTAACTTTTAAATCTCTTGAAGCAAATCATGACATGCACTGAAAACCCACTAAATTCCTGCAGGAGTATAATTTATTCAAAATCATGTGACTTGTGGGTGAAAGGATGTAATTCCGATTTTAATGATAGATTTAATGCCTGTTTTTCTCCAAAAAATAATGAGCTGCTAACAAAATGGTATTCTCAGAAGTCTCACAATTTAAGAGAAAAACAGTCTCTCATTTTATTTTAAAAAAAAACTCCAAAAAAAATTCAGAAACCTAACAGCAATATTCTCTACATTGCAACTGGTTGTCTTAACTTCAAAATTGCTATTCTCTGAATTAACAATCTGCTTTTAAATAAAGTGCAATTACAATTTTACTCCCTTTTCACACAATTTCTCCATATCCAGCAGTATGAGGAGAGATTTCCCATTTTGTTCAGTTCCCAGGCACAGGGATGAAGAAAAAGAGGTGAGGGGCCATTACATCAGGTCTTTACCTCTAACACCCTGAGCTGGGATTCCCTTTTCATTCCCAGCAATACGATAAATAAGTACATGTCCAGAGTAGGTGCAAACGCTGCATAAATCAAGGATTATGAGGCAAGAGGGATTATCTCAGATTATTATCTACTAGGTGCCACAAGATCCCAGAGGAAACAAGACGCTGGGGTGTGTCAAAGATTGAAAATCAGATTTTGATCATTGATAGTTAAGAGTTTCTAATCTTGTCATCATGGCAATCTTTAGGTCTCAGGGCGTTCTAATTGCTACTTTCTATCAGCAGTTGGAATGCTATTATTCCAATTGCCAGAATTACAGTTGTATTCTTGCTTTCAACCTAATTCCATGCATGTCTGTTTATATGTATTTGCAAAGAAATTGGTGTATCCACCAAGTACTTCCAGTTCAGAAGAAAGTACACCATCAGGACTCATTGCTACACTACATAGGTCAACTATCCCATACACAGCTACCTGGGAGAGTACAATGTGCCTGGAAGCCTGTGGCACTTATGTCATCCCTTTCAGGAAAATCTCCACCCAAATGACCATGACAGTCACCTTGGCCCTTATTATTCAAAATGATAATAAATAAATATGATGCATAATATTCAAATTAAGTTCAAGGCAATTATTTCACCCATGATGTGGTGTGTAAATGCTGTCAGTTTGACATAACATTGTGTTGCCCCTTTGTGATTTGATTCAGACCTGTGAAATTTAACCTATTCTTTATAAATTAATTCCTTGTGGAAGGGTAAGTGTGACACCTGGCTGCAGGAGCTCGCCGAGTCTTCTGTGATTTTGGTGGCCTCGGACATCCTTGGGCTGTGCACTATGAAAGCACTCCATCTGAATCAGCTCCGCCTGCTGCTGTGGTGGCCGAGTGGTCCTCCCTTGTATCTCCACCTCCTCCCATACCTGCTGTACGAGACGCTTCTAGGAATGGGACAATCAGTCTCTAAGGGCTTCCCTCCTGCAGCCAGACTCTTGGCTGTATAGGTCCCAGTGCCTGACAGTAAACTATAACATGCCATGTTTCAGCAAAATTGTTTAGTTAGCATTTGGCCAAGTCTTTACAGTGCTGTTTCAGCTTAATGCCTCCTAATTGCAGTTAAATATTAGGATTATTTCCAATAAAAATTCTGCCTAATGTGGTGCCACTCACAATTTAGCAGTTCTTGTCCTATCCAAACTGCCATTTCCCCACAAAATAGTGAGTACAGAGAACTGAGACAGCTTTTAACAATCCTAAAGTTGTGCAGAATGATGAATACATTCATGGGTAGAATTTATAAATCAAGTGCTTTCCACGCACAGCCTCACACAATGGCAGTACTTTCTGGAAGCAAGTACATCCCACATGACTTTCTATCCATTAATTGTAATGGACAGAAAATTGTGTATCCCACATTGACCTTCACAGCGATTCCTGATACATAGTCCCTTTCTATGAAGCTCTGTGTCAGGAGCACTCATTCGTAAAGTTTGCCACAATAACAACGGTTACAGTGAATTAGAAACTGATTTACTTAAAAAAAAACATAAGAAATGCAACTAAATCAATTACAAAGAATTGACAGTTTCAGAAACTATGGTTATTGGCTTATCAGAATCATGAAAGTTGAATTAATTAGCTCCTGTGTGAGATGGAAGAAAGATTATCAGCACAAATACATAGATTTTAGATCAAATGCCATATGGAACACGACATAAATGAATTCTGTGAATAAAACTAGACACTTGAATAACCAGAAATAGAATGTCACATTAATCTTACAGCTATTTTATTTCAGATGGACAATTTACAAAGCTTTACTTTCTAGGAAGTCTTATCCCTCACAGAAGAGTAAACAAGTAGGGACAGGTTCATGATACACTGTACATGATGAAAGAAGAAATGAGCTTGGGGGACTGAACGACCTTTATTCATTCCAATTTTATTACGTTCCTCTAAGAAAGGTGGATAATGCTGAATATATTCCACTTATGGGACTGTACTAAACCAGTGAATCAAATGCAGAGGAAACCATCAAGGTTCATGTTTATACCATTAAAATCCAAATTTGGAGCAGGTCAGCACAAGGGGCCAACAGAAGAGAGAGATTTTACTCTCAGCTGAAGGTAGTTTGATGCTATGGAAGGAATTCAGTCTTGTGAGGATTGCGATGGCGTTCTCACAAGCTATGCTATGACGTTCTAGGGCACAGGTTTGCACTCAAAATGCACAGCAGCTAGGCCGCAGAGAAAATGCATTTCTCCACAGGAGGCAAAACTTGGGAGTTAAGGGTTGCTCTTGACCAAACTTTCTTTTCCTTTAACTTCTCTCATGACCTACAGGAATGGAAACTGGTCATCTACCCAACCACTCAATAAAAAAAAGCAAAGGGAATCAAAATAAAACACTAGGGGCAGGAGTTTTCAATCAGCGTGTGGGGGTGGGCCCGATGCGTGAAATGACGCGCGATGATGTCGGGTGCGCGTCCTGACGTCATCGTGCCGAGTTGCGATGTTTCGTTTGGCGGGCGCGCGCCGGAGTCAGCTGCGCGTCTGCCGATATGTAAACGGCCTATTAAGGATCTAATTAAGGTTATTGTAAATGCTGCCTGTCCAACCTGAAGGTTGGCGGGCAGGCGAAAAGGCCGAGCAGCCTTCGCGTTTTTTAGGAAACCTCATCCATGAGCGGGATGAGGTTTCCTGAAGCTTTTATTAAATACATTTTTAAAAATTCATAATAATAAAAACATGTCCCATCTCATGTGACACTCACACGAGGGGACATGTTTAAATAAATGTTTAAACTTTTTATTTATTAATTTCAGAAGTCCTTCAATCTCCCTGAGGCAGCTCTGTGCTGTGCATATTTGACATCATTGCTGTGTTCATTTATCTCCACATCTCCACTGGGAAAAATACATTAGCTTGCCGAATACTGGCTGCAAAGATCCCAGCATTATGATCCTGCTGGAGTTTGCAGTGTCAGCAAAAGGACACCCAATGTACATGGGGCAAGAGGTAACCACTACTTATCTGTTCCCTGCAGCCAGCAAATCAGGCACCTGCCCCCCAATGAAAGGGGGCTGCCAAGTTTCCCTTTAGACCCTGACTCCTCTGTCTAAGGGGGATGATCATATTTTTATTTCACAAGAGTTTCTTTTCTTTGAAGATCCAGGCTGCTTTTCTGGCCTAAATTGTCCATTTCGCTGTTCTGAATGGGTTTATCTTATCTCAAATAGTATAGCGGCAGCATTACCCTGGGTCCTGAGAGAGCCAGGGAAATGGGAATTCCTGGCATAGGAAATTCCCTTCCCTTGTTCCACCTCCCTAACAACAACATTTGTCTTTTAAAGGGGAGGTACACATTCTTTCCTGGCACACGTACTGGAAAATCCCAGAAACCTTGCGCAACCCCTTGTATTTTGGGGCGGTGGGGCATAACATTTGCACTCGTACGACTACAGGTTTAGAAACACCTTAAAAAAATGTTTAGGACACATTAAGAGATTTCTGCATGTACCTGATTGATCTTGTGCTGCATTTCCTTCAAACGCTGCTCGCTGTGGCTCCGCTCAGTGTTAAATCGGTCCAGTAACTCTAATTTTTCTTGACTCCAGTTCTTTTCACTGATTTGAAGCTGCTGTGTTAGATCCATAACTGCACTGTAGGACTCTGCGAGGAGCTGCTGATGTTCTTCTCTCTCCCATTTTAAAGCAGTCTTGAGATCACCTGGAGCTTTCTCAGAGGTCATTTTGCCAGCCCTACCTTCCACCTGTTGTGGGAAATCAATATCTTAAGTTGAATTTCCAGCAATTTTCATAACTTACTTTTATTCACAGGGTGTACAGAAAGCCAGCATTTACTTCCCAACAATCATTGGTTCAACTGGTGACTTGTGACGCCATTTAAGAGTCAACCACATTGTTGTGGGTTGGGGCACACATAGGACAGACCAGGCAAGGACAGCAGATTTCTTTCCCATCACTGATACTAGCTTCTTAATTCCAGAGTTATTTAATTGAATTTAATTAACTGCAGTGTTGAGATTCAAACTCATGTCTCCAGATCATTAATCAAGGCCTCTGGATTACTAGGCTAGTAACATAGCTGCTATGCTACCCCAACCACTGGTACTTTTCTACCCCAAATTTGAGCCTTAATAATACAATTACAATTAAGCTAAATTTATGTAGTTTGATGAAAAATAGTTCACTGCGAGCTCAAGTTCCACGTTTCTTTTCCTGTCTTTCTTGCACTTGTGAAAAATACATATTAAAAAGACATTCTTTATTGTTTAAATTTCTGAGATGAGAAACTAAACCTGTTTTTTTTTAAAGACATTTAACTACAGCTCTTATAACAACATACTTCCATGTTGTCTACTTCAAAATTCTTGTAAAATGTTTTTGATTCCTGCAAGTCTGAATTGCACATGTTAGATAAGGAACTGAGGGGTTAATTCTGCAATTATGTGGTCCCAATAGGGCAACTGTAACCAGCAGAAATAGCGAAACTACATTGTAACAATGATCCTTCTTGTTACGTCCAAGAAAATTGAATGACTGAGCTGCACCTCTAGGTCACTAACCTGGATGATTTTAGGGTACTGATTAACTGAAGGTTACCATCCCCATGTCCCAGGTAGAATGATGACAGACTATCGAGGGGAACATCTGGCTGAAGGGGTGGTGTAGGAAGGATTGGTTCTGTTTCATGGGACACTGACACAAGTCTGGGACAGGAAGGGAACCTTCAGGCTCCTGAAGGAGGGTTTGATGAGGATCCTAGTGGAATGGATGAATAGAGCAGGCACAAGGACTTTAAATTAGTAAATGGGGGGGTGGGGGAGGGCTTCGCTGAATAAAGCAGTGTAAATAATAGTTCAAAAACAAACAGAAGGGAAGAGAGAACAGTAACAGTCAGAAATTCAGTTTGTTTTTTTTTTCTGTAAAGGGAAAGCTAGAAGATGTAAAGAAATTAAAGAGAGAGAGAAAAATAAGAACAGTTGAGTAAATCTTCAAAACAAAAGGGCAGGTTAGGGTGTGTGGCCCAACTAAGCATTCTTTACACAAATACATAGAACATAAGGAACAAGCTGACCAAACTGTAGGTGCAAATGCTTTGGAGGGTTTGTTAAAGTAGCCATTACTGAGGCATTACTATAAGACATTCAGAACAAGGAGCTAGATATAGAGGTTACAGGTCCTTAGGAAAGATAGAGAAAATAGTAGAGTGAGAAGAATAGCCTTAGCAATTAAGAATTACCTTTTTTGAATGATAAAAGAGGATATAAGAGACAAGCAGACATTGGAGGGTTATGGATAGAATTAAGAAATGAGAAATGGATTTAAGGCTATTGTGGGAGTTGTCTATAGGCTCTCTAATAGCAACTGGATGCAGAGATTAGACAAGCATGTAGTAACGGCAGAGTGGTTTTAATAGGGGAGTTTAACTTGCATATTGGCAGCATAGGCAGATTGGCACATTAGAAAGGCAGTGAAATTTTCTCAGTGCGTCCAGGATTGTTTACTACAACAGTAAGTCTGAAAACCAACAACGGGAGAATGCCATATTAGCTACAACACTGGAATCTACCTGAAAACATGGAAAATTGCCCAGGTATGTCCTAGCCACAAAAAGCAAGACAAATCCAATCTGACCAATTACCACCCCATCAGCCTCCTCTTGATCAACAGCAAAGTGATGGAAGGTGTCATTGGCAGTGCTATCTAGTGGCACTTACACAGCAATAATCTGCTCATTAATGTTCACTTTGCTTGCTGATGCTCCCCAGGGCCAGATCGCTTCCATCCCAGCATTTTAAAGGAAGTCAATAAGAATATTGCAGATGTCCTAATCTATAATCTTGCAAAATTCTCTTGATTCAGGAACTATTCTTTTAGGTTGGAAAACTGTGGATGTCATTGCGCTATTTAAGAAAGGTGAAAGAGGGGAATTATAGTTGTCCTAACATCTGCTGTCAAGAATTACTAGAGTCTATAATTAAAGCTAGAGTGACTGAATAACTTGTAAATTTTCAGGTAATCAGGGGAGCCAACATGGATTTGTAAAGGGTAGGTCATGCCTGTCAAATTTGTCTGAACTTTTGAAGAAGCGATTGAAGTTGTGGATAAGGGAATGTTTTGAAATCGTGTGTATCGCTGGCTAAGCTAGCATTTATTGCCCATCCCTAATGGCCATTGAGAAGGTGGTAGTCAGCCACCTTCTTGAACCACTGCAGTCCATGTGGTGTAGGTACACACAGCACTGTTCGGAAGGGAGTTCCAGGATTTTGACCCAGTGACAGTGAAGGGGCAGTGATATAGTTCCAAGTTAGGACAATGTGTGGCTTGAAGGGGAACTTGCAGGTGGTGGTGTTCCCATCCCTTGACCTTGTTGGTGGTAGAGGTGCAGTCGAAGGACCCTTGTGGGTTGCTGCAGTGCATCTTGTAGATGGTATGCACTGTATGTCAATGGTGGAGGGAGTGAATGTTGAAGGCGGTGGATGGGGTGCTTTGTTCTGGATGATATCAAGCTTCTCGAGTGTTGTTGGAGCTGCACTCATCCAGGCCAGTGGTGAGCATTCCATCACATTCTTGACTTGTGCCTTGTAGATGGTGGAGAGGTTTTTGGGAATCAAGAGGTGAATACTCTCTGCAGAATTCCCAGCCTTTGGCCTGCTCTTCTGACCACAGTATTTATATAGCTGGTCCAGTTCAGTTTCTAGTTATCAGTGGTAACCCCCAGGATGTTCATGGTGGGGGGTTCAATGATGGTAATGCCATTGAATGTCATGGGGAGATGGAGTCTTTGTTGGAGATGGTCATTGTCTGGGACGCGTGTGGCGTGAATGTTACTTGCTGCTTATCAGCCCAAGCCTGAATTTTGCCCAGGTATTGCTGCATATGGACAGGGACTGCTTCAGTATCTCAGAAATCACGAATGGTGCTGAATGTTGTGCAATCATCAGTGAACATTCCCTCTTCTGATCTTATGATGGAGAGAAGGTTATTGATGAAGCATGTCAAGGTGGTTGAGCCTAGGACGCTACCCTGAGGAACTCCTGCAGTGATGCCCTGGGACTGAGATGATTGGCCTCCAATAACACCAACCACTTTACTTTGTGCTAGGTATGGCTCCAGCTAGTGGAGAATTTCTCCCTCAATTCCCATTGACTCCAGTTTTGTTAAGGGCTCCTTGATGCCATACTCTTATCAAATATTGCCTTGATGTCAAGGGCAAAGGGCAGTCACTCTCACCGCATCTCTCCAGTTCAGCTCTTTAGTCCATGTTTTGACAAAGGCTGTAATGAGGTCAGGGACTGAGTGGCCCTGGCAGAACCCAAACTGACCGTCAGTGAGCAGGTTTTTGCTGATTAAGTGCCCCTTGATAGCACCTCCGATGACACCTTCCTTCACTTCTCTGATGAATGGGGGTAGACTAATAGGGTGGTAATCGTCTGGGTTAGATTTGTCCTATTTTTTGTGGGAAAGTCATACCTGAGCAATTTTACGCATTGTCAGGTAGATGCCAGTAATGCAGATATACTGGAACAGCTTGGCTAGGGGCGCGGCAAGTTCTGGAGCACAGGTCTTCAGTACTATTGCCGGAATATTGTCAGGGCCCATAGCCTTTGCAATATCCAGTGCCTTCAGCCGTTTCTTGATGTCACGTGGAGTGAATTGAATTGGCTGAAGGCTGGATTCTCTGATGCTGGGGACCTCAGGAGCAGGTTGAGATGGATCATCTGCTCAGCACTTCTGGCTAAAGATTGTTGCAAATGCTTCAGCCTTCTCTTTTACACTGATACACTGGGGTCCCCCATCATTGAAGATGGGCACATTTGTGGAGCCTCCGCCTCCAGTGAGTTGTTTAATTGTTCACCACCATTCACGACTGGAAGGGACAGGACTGCAGGGCTTAGATCTGGTCAGTTGGTTATGGGATTGCTCAGGCCAGTCTGTCGCATGTTGCTTTCACTGTTTGGCACGCAAGTAGTCCTGTATTGTAGCTTCACCAGGTTGACATCTCATTTTGAGGTACGCCTGGTGCTGCTCCTGACATGCCCTCCTGCACTGTTGATTGGTTGATCCCCCCGCTTGATGGCAACGGTAGAGTAGGGAATATGCAGGGCTATGAGGTTACAAACTGTGGTTGAGTACAGTTCTGCTGCTGCTGATGGCCCACAGCGCCTCATGGATACCCAGTTTTGAAATGGTAGATTTGGTCGAAATCTATCCCATTTAGCATGGTGGTAGTGCCACACAACATGATGGAGGGCATCCTCAATGTGAAGATGGGACTTCGGCTCTACAAGGACTACATGGTGGGCACACCTACCAATACTGTCTGGGACAGATGCATCTTGTAGATTGGTGAGGATGAGGTTAAATTGGATTTTCCCTCTTGTTGGTTCCTTCACCACCTGCTGCAGACCCAGTTTAGCATCTATGTCCTTTAGGGCTTGGCCAGCTCAGAGTACATTCTATTCCCTTGCCACCCTTAGTATTTCTTCCAAGTAGTATTCAACATGGAGAAGTACTGATTCATCAGCCGAGAGGGGTGGGGGCTGACGAACGTCTATGTACGTTATTTATACGGACTTCCATAAGGCATTTGATAAAGCATCTCATAAGAGACTGTTAGCTAAAGTTGAAGCTTGTGCAATTGAAGACAAATTACTGACCTAGTTTAGAAATCGGCTGTGTGGCAGGAGACAGAAAGTAGGGATAATGGACAAGGTACTCTAATTGTAAGGATGTGACTAGTGGTGTCTCGCAAGGATCTGTATTGAGGCCTCAAATATCCACCATATTCATTAACGATTTACACGATGGAATAGAAAGTCACATATTTAAGTCTGCCATTGACACAGTAGTTCAGAGGGAAGCATAATGTTACAAAAAGATGTTGATAGATTAAGTGAACAGTCAAAACTGTGCAAATGAATTTCAATGTAGGCAAATATGGAACTGATTAGAACAGGATACTTTCTATAAGGTGAAAATCTAGAAACAGTGGAGGTCCAAAGAGATTTAGGGGTCCAGGTACCAAGATCATTAAAATTGTCATGAACAGCTACAGAAAATCAGAAAATAATTAAAACGGTTAATGGAAGGCTGGCTTTATACCTAGAGGACTAGAATACAAGGGGGTAGAAGTTATGCTACAGCGATGGGCGTGACATCTTAGGAAGAAAATATTAGCCATGGAGGGAGTGCAACACAGATTTATCAGAATGATAGGAAGACTCCACAGGTTAAATTATGAGCAGTATACACAAACTAGTTGTATTCCCTGCAATTTGGAAGGCTAAACAGTGATTTGATCAAACTTTTAAACTAAAATATTTGTTGTCCAGCATGCTCTGGGAAACGGTGGTGACAGTTAATCAAAAATGCTGGTTAATGGGGAGTCAACGGGTTATTTAATAATCAGGCTGGTCAAAATTCTTTTAAGAATTAAGTGCTATGTATTACGTTCAAAGAGATTGAATGATAAATATGTTTCCAACCACTAATAAGATTTAGTCATGCCTTGGCGTCTGATATAATTTATATCCTTCTGGCTTGGCTTTCTGTTACAATAAAATTTTTTGAACAACCGGAGATGTTTAAGTTCCTGATTCTTAATTACTGTACACTGGAAAAGAGTTCTAACCACAATATATACTGTGCATCACAATGGATAAACGTGTTACTTTACACTGAGCCTGTTTTGGGGGAGGGCGAAGGTGAAAACAATTGATATTGCCACAATGATTCTGGGAACAGGAAAAAATAGATCTATTCTATCAAAATGGAGATGCAAGGTTATGTTACTTAACTGCGACCATGCAACATTTGCATTCTTTCAAATAAACATCATGAGAGTGGTTAGGATCGATCTGAGTGAGAATATTAAAATTACTGCAAATTCAATTAACTGCAATCTGAACAGGCAAATGTGCTTGTTAAACATAACCTTGCATTTCCATTTTGATAGGAAATATCTATTTTTTTCCCCCCTTTGCTAGAATCGTTACAGTGGTTTCAACTGTTTCCACCTCCCATTAGAACTATCCATCTACCAAAATCATTGGTGTTCATTCCAATGTGAAATAAAAAAGGGTATGTACTGTATTCACAACAATGTAGTCAAACATCACTTAGTTGTCATGGTAACGGAATCTGAGAAATCCTCATTATTCTACCTTCTGACAATTGTATTCCACCGTTATCTGCTATTAAAATACACTGCAGATAATGGGGCCAGATGTTTCTGTTGAAATAATGGTGAGGCTAATGTTAGCGTTATTTATGCACAAAAGTTACAGGAACTTCAGGAAGGTAAAAGCACATTTATCACAGATATGCAAAAGTTGCTATCTGAGTTTTGCTGCTCTGCCATTAGCATTGTGAAAACAACATTTTGCTGTCTGCTTCACCATTCAAAAGCATTGTATGATGTGGAGCTGCTATGTTTGAGGGGTAGATGTGAACTAAGCTGGCTATGGAAAGTTAAGGCTTGTCTATTTAAAATCACAGCACCCTTTTAATGTTCTGTTAATTACTGACAAACAACCTCTCGGACACTTCAAATTAATTATCAGTGCGGAGTCTCATTTCTTCAGGTTTTAATTGTTGTTGAGATTTTAAAAATGTAAATTTTTTTTTTAAACTTGTCCTTTTGTTTCTTTTTTCAGTTCTCCATTAATCCAAGCTCTCTTTCCCTCAGATAAAAGCAAAATACTGGGGATGCTGAAAAGCTGAAACAAAAACAGAAAATGTTGGAAAAACTCAGCAAGTCTAACAGCATCTGTGGAGAGAAAAAAAATAAGAGTTAACATTTTGAGTCCATCTGACTCAAATGCTCTGAAGACTCATACGGACTTAAAACGTTAACTCTTTTTTTTTCTCTCCACAGATGCTGTTAGACCTGCTGAGTTTTTTCCAGCATTTTCTGTTTCTCTCTCTTTCACTCATTTTATTTCTCTTTCTGTGCCTGATTTGACATTGAATTCACCCACTCTACACTTCCTTCTCAGCCCTTGTGCTGTTAATTTCACAATCCTTCGAAGATACACACTTGCATGACTTGCTCGCTCAGGTCCCAGATTTGCCCTGTTTTCACCTTTTCGCACTTTCGGCAACTTTCCATCCAGGTAAAAAAATTCGAAACCTAAACATGCAAAGGCATGGTGGACATAATTAGGTGCCATGTTACAACAAATTATGGCCCACTGTGGAGTAGAATTTTTGAACTGGTGCTTCCAGCACAGAGTTTTGCTGGATGGGCACAGCTATTGAAAAGAGAGGTGGTAAGGTGCTATTTAAATGCAAGTTTTTTTTCCTGTTTTTATTTCTTCCCAATACTAGCTGGAAATTCCCGAATATTAATGCATTTCTGTAAAAATGAATATAATCTCTCTCTAGGGGGCTAGTTCTTATGAGAAGGTTCATCAGACAGTACATGGCGTACGCATTTCCATCTGAATCACAACATTTCCATTCCCAGGGCCAAACATGCAGCTGTGTCCCTAGGTCAGGCTGATAAAGGAAACTGTGGTCTGCAGACCTAAACGGTTGTAATGGTATGGCTTACATTACATCAGCCAACATCTGCATGTCACAGTGCTGAGCAGTACAGATATTAGTAAGAAAAAAAGGCGGAGGTGATTCTATGGACAATGGTGCCAAAAAATTCAGTGACCCACTTAGAGTAAACCATTTGGATAGATATGCAAGCATTTTGGAATTTTAGATTTGAACTCATATCCTGAATTTGAACTGATTATTGGCATAAATGCTGCAACCTACAAAATGTCAACAGTGCCCGTAATATTAATACTGCATAATTTAAGTTATACCATCACTCTATAGCAAGTTGCTACAAAACTGTGATGGTCTAAGAAAGATGGGGCCAGATATTTCTCTCAAATTAATGGTCACGAAAATGTTGCTTACCATTATTTATACACAAATGTTACAGCAACTTCAGTTGAGGGACAGGTGCATGGTGAAACATGAATATCCAAAAGTTGCGCTGCTTCACTGTTAGCTTCACAAAAATGGCATCTCACTGCCTGCCTCACGACTGAAATGCTTTGAATGGTGAAGTTGCTATAGAAAGTGAATTGGCATTTCAAGTCTAAGCATTCGATTGATGTGATGAGTTAATAACTGCCAATCAACCTGTCTGATACTCAAAATTAATTAGTACAAACATAGAGTCTGACCCGATCAGGTGGAGATTTTAAGAACGTTAAACTTAATGTGAATATTGTTTTTTTAAAAAACTTTTCCTTTGTCTCTTTTTTCATTCTCTTAATCCAATCTTTCCATCTTTTTATTGTTCTTTATCTCTGATTTGACATTGAATTCATCCACTCTAATCCACACTCTAATCTTTCAATTTGATTGCTTAAGGAGATGTGCTCCCCTCGCCGCATCATTATCACCTCACATTTTCAGCAATTTGCCATGCAAAAATTTGAATAACCTAAATGTGTAAAGGCAAGTCTAGCTAATGTTACATGCCCTTCTGGGCATGGAATCAGAATTATATCACTGTCAGTAAGTGCAGCGCAGAGTTCTGATGAAAGGCAATCAACCTGAAAAACTAACGCTGTTTCTCTCTCCACAGATGTTTCCTGACCTGCTGAGGTTTTCTAACAATTCGCTTTTATTTCAGATTTCCAATATCCACAGTATTTTGCTTTCATATTTAAATCTCATTCTGCCAAACAGCCTATAGAGCTGCCAGAACAGAATACTCTCATTTGTATTTAGGAAAAGTATTACAGGCAGCTGTTAAGAATTTAATTCAGAATTTGGTGCAAATAAAATACATGAAGTTCAGTGAAATATACTTTACCCTCAAAAATACACTAACGTTACCTCTAAACTGATTGATCCAAAGAAATTACCCTTTCCAAAATTAGTGAATGGTGCTTAATGAGTTATAAAACATTTCTCCTCCTGATATTTTAACACAGATGTTAGCCTGTACATTTTAAATGGATTAATGTTGTGCTGAAATGGATGCCAAAGGGATCTTGGACAAGCATATTATGTGTTCCTCCTGTAAAATCAGGAAAAGGAGTTCCTTGGCTACAGATATTTCTTGAGAGTCATTGAAAGGAATTAATGGCTTGAAGAATAAAACTACATTAAAGGCTTTTTTAAAAAACAAGCTGAAATACCCAATCAAATTTTAAGAATAACCTCAAAATACAGAAAATGGAAAACAGATTGTTGAACTAAACACAAAAGTGTACTGATTATGTTATTGGACTAATAACAGTGAACATAACTTCAAATCTCACCTTAGCAGTTTGAGAATTTGAATTCAGTTTTAAAAATCTGGAAATAAACCACCAGTAAAGGTGACCATGAAACTGTCAGACAGTCACATGTTACTGACAGGAGGGGATTTAATTTAAACAGCACCAATTTCTCCTCTCACTGCCCATTGGTAAACAGAAAGATGTTTTGATTTGTTTCCCTCTTTGTAAGGAATGGCATATTTCCTAACACATCGGTTTTGGTGCGATCCAATTTTCTATTCTTAACCCCATAGCAAACTCGAGATAGGATAAACTCAAAGGATTAGTTTATTTGCACACAGTCAAAAGCGTGAAAAGAGGGTTCACAACACCTCCCCCTCCCACATTCAAATGGTAAAGAAAGGGATAGAGAAAAGAAAGATTTACAGTACAAAGACCACAGAGAAAAGAAATATGGTTTCACGTGGGTTCCAGAGTCCAGGGAAGTCCAATGAGGTATCCCTTCACGGAGGTTGGTGGGCTGAAAACCGATGCTGGATAATTAACATTTCTGGTGATGTTGACTTCACACAATGAAATAGGCATGCAATCAGTCCTGTAGGCGATAGTACAGAATTTCCAGTAGAAGCAGTGTAGATGGGGGCCAGGTATTTCACCTGGGAAGAGCTCTTTTGATGGTAAATAGCAGACTCAGCCAAGCAGTTCAGCAAGGAAATATTACTTGTTCCACAAGAGAGAGGCCCATATCACATGACTTCCACCTCTCCACCTGGTCCTTCACAAAGGATGTGTATCCATCGTCTGGATTCCAAAGACCGTTAAATGTCTCAGCCATTAGGAATTGAAAGAAAAATTGCGGGGCCTTTGTCTTAGTAGACGAACTATCTCCTCCTGGCCAGTCTGGGTTATTCAATGCAGATGAACTTTGTACAGCTCTCTTTGAATTTGGACTGTATAGTCCACAGGAGGTTGTTAGTGGCTCCTCAGAGATAACGAGGTATGAGTTTTCCTGAAACTGCCAAGTAGCTTCTTTTGTTCGGGGGCCACAGGCAGACATGTGTTCAGCCATTTAAAAACTCTTTGTTCAGTTTTAAAATTTTGGAAACAGCAATGAACATATCTATATATATTTTATAAAAACATATAGTGTTGAGGTCTCAGACCTCGTGGCCTCAGGGAAAAAAAAAAATTCTATTTTTTAAAATGTGGTCTTGTGAAGGAAGAATAGGGGGTAAAGAAGCATCCTCTCATTCACACTGGCACATCAAGCACACAGCTAGCAGGGGAAGTGGCAGTTTCTTGCTGCACTTTTTGAGGTTTAAATCTGGGTTAATGCATCAGCAAGGACATTGTCCTGTCCTGGGACGTGGAATGGCCATCTTCCTGTCCTGGAAAGATTCAGATCTGTCTTTATGGGAAGTCTCATTGGGGTTGGAGTTATGAATTTTTGTTTGTTGGGGATCAGACATAAGCGAAGCCATTGGCTTCAGGACTCTGCCTGTCCAGCTCCTGACTAAGTTGTCCTCTAAAGAGTCTGGGGGTTTTACAGGCTGGTCAGCACACACAGGTGAGTAATGGTCCAGCTGTTTGGGGCTATCTGCAGGGGAATGCCAGGTATCTCACTCTGAGTGTGCTAGGTGTTTTGATCATAGGACTCCAGCTTAGCTCCTCCCTGTCCACCTTGGCAACCTGTGGGTTCAGTTGTTCAAACCCAAGGACTGTGGGTATGCTGATGCTCAGGAGATTGGGGTGTTTTAATGGGACTTTGGGCTCTTTTGGAGATTCTGGTTTAGTGTCCTGCTCGGGGTGGATTTAGGTTTCCCTCCAACATTAAGGACTGAATGGCCCCCGTGTCCCGAAGCAGCACAATGGGCATGCTCACATTTCGGGATGGGTAGGGCGACACTGTTCCTGAAAGCTCCAGAAGCTCTGGGTTTTTGAATGTCTCAGACACAGTTGGTGCCATGCCCTCCAAAGGGTAACTTTCTATCATGGGTGTCTTGGCTTGCTCTGCTGCGCTATCCATTAGGCCGTCCTTCGGGAGATTTCCCACATGGAACCCTTTTTGACCTACAAGCTTTCCTTGCAATTTCCAGCACTCAGGCCTGGAATGGCCTTTTTTTTATTACAATCGGAACACACCGAGCCTCCAGGTGTTCTCCTTTCGGGCTGCAGGAGGACTCCTCACACCTTCCTTTGTGTTTTCTTTTCTGGGTGGGGAGCCAAATCTACCTAGATCACCCTGCTTATCTTTTCAATGTTCATGGAAATGGTTTGGAAAGTGTTTTTTTAAATTCAGTCTTGGGATGTGGGCGTCGTTGGCTAGCCCAGCATTTATTGCCCATCCCTAATTGCTCTTGAGAAGGTGGTGGTGAGCTGCCTTCTTGAACGGCTGTAGTCCCTGTGGTGTAGGTACACCCACAGTGCTGTTAGGGAGGGAGTTCCAGGATTTTGACTCAGCAACAGTGAAGGAACGGCCGATATATTTCCAAGTCAGGATGGTGAGTGGCTTGGAGGGGAACCTCCACGTGGTAGTGCTCCCATATGTCTGCTGCCTTTGTCTTTCTAGACGGTAGTAGACATGGGTTTGGAAGGTGCTGTCCAAGGAGGCTTGGTGAGTGGTACATTGCTGCCATTGTGCATTAGTGGTGGAGGGAGTGAATGTTTGTGGATGGGGTGCCAATCAAGCGGGCTGCTTTGTCCTGGATAGTGTCAAGCTTCTTGAGTGTTGTTGGACTGAGTGAGGGGTGACTTGATTGAAGTATGTAAGATCCTGAACAGTCTTGGCAAGGTGGACGTGAAACAGATGTTCCTCTTTTGGGTGCATCCAGAACTAGGGGGCACGGTTTATAAATTAGGACAGAAATGAGGAGAATATTTTTCTCTCAGAGGGTTGCGTGACTTTGGAGCACTCTGCCTCAGAAGGCGGTGGAGGTGGAATCATTGAATATTTTTAAGGCGGAGGTAGAGTGATTCCCCTCCCACCAAGAATCTAAGGTTATTGGGGGTAGATGGGAATGTGGAATTTGAAACACAAACAGATCAGCCATGAACTTAATGAATAGCCTACTCTTGCTCCTATTTTGTATGCTCGTAGGCAAGTGGAGAGTATTCCATTACACTCCTGACTTGTGCCTTGTAGATGGTGGACAGACTTTGGGGAGTCAGGTGGCACTGCAGGATTCCTAGCCTCTGACCTGCTCTTGTAGCCACAGTATTTATATGGCTAGTCCAGTTCAATTGTTGGTCAATGGTGACCCCCAGAATGTTGATAGTGGGGGATTTAGCAATGGTAATGCCATTGAATGTCAAGGTTAGATTTTCTCTCATTGGAGATGGTCATTACCTGGCACTTGTGTGGCGTGAATGTTACTGGCCACATGTCAGCCCAAGCCTGGATATAGTCCAGCTCTTGCTGCATTTGGACAATGGACTGCTTCAGTATCTGAGTAGTCATGAGTAGTGAATATTGTGAAATCATCAGCGAACATTCCACTTCTGACCTTATGATGAAAGGAAGGTCATTGATGAAGCAGCTGAAGATGGTTGAGTCTAGGGCACTATCCTAAGGGTCTGCCTGAGTTTCCAGGCCTATGGGTGAGATTTTAGCAGTCTGCTGTGATGGCTGCAACCCAGGCTGTGAAAATTCTTTGCTCCTCCAAGTGGGTCCTCAGGCTGGAAGGTGAGCAGTTTTTAAATTCCTCGAACAACATCAACTCCCACAATCCCTCATAAGTGCGTGGGATCTCTAGGGGCCTTACCCATCCATCAAACATGATTTGCTTCACAAAAACAGAATTACCTGGAAAAACTTAGCAGGTCTGGCAGCATCGGCGGAGAAGAAAAGAGTTGACGTTTCGAGTCCTCATGACCCTTCAGCAGAACTGAGTGAAGTTAGGAGAACTGCTGAAGGGTCATGAGGACTCGAAACGTCAACTCTTTTTTTCTCCGCCGATGCTGCCAGACCTGCTGAGTTTTTCCAGGTAATTCTGTTTTTGTTTTGGATTTCCAGCATCCGCAGTAGTTTTTTGTTTTTATGATTTGCTTCAGCCGTTCGAACTCAAGGTAGGTTTAGGTAGGTTTCTTGCGAGCATTCTGGAATTGCTGGTGATATGCCTCCAGGATTAACCCCTAGGCACTTAGGATGGCAGCCCTGCTCTGCTCATAATTCATGGACACATCAGGAGTCAGCATGGCGTAGACCTCTTGGGCTCTCCCTAACAGCTGCCCTTGAATTAAAAAGTCCAAATATCTGATGGCCATTTTAGCTGTCCTGCTACTTTCTCAAGTGACAAAAATGACTCCACATTATTCTCTTCAAATTTGGGAATGAATCCCACATACTCAAGGGCCTCAGAGAGTGGTTCTGGGTTAGGGAGATAGTGGGTGCTACTGGGTAGAGAGAGATTTTCCCTGCAGCTTCCAGCTGTATGGTCCCTCTTTCCCTTTGAGATGTTAGCTCCATTTCCAATTTTTGGAGCTGGAGTTCCTCTCTCTCTTTCACCTTCTTGAAATTCTAGCCGCATTCTGAGATTTTCCAGCTCAAATTTGGGTAGGAGAGGGGATTCAGAGTTGCAGATTCATCTACTTGTTCTATCAGACAGGTGAGATCCAAATGTTCTACCAACAACTGGATCAATTCACTTCTCTTCACTTTACTGGATAATTTTAACTGTACCTCCCTAGCTACAGCTTTCAGTTACTCTGTGCTGAGGAATGCTAATGTTTCACTTTTCAGATCTCAGCATGACCCACATCTGGGCATCAAAAGTTGCCATTTTCTTAGTGCTAGGGAAAAAGAATTTGCTGTGGTAAGTTAGTGTGTTATAAAATTCATTCTAGCCACTGTGTTTTTCCTTTTGGTTTCCAATTGGCTCTTTTATATCAGATTTGGCTCGTGTCTTACTTGGACTCTGGTCAAAATCAAATGGATTATCCTGGATTTGAGCTCCCAATTTCTGTTACGGACAGGAGGGGGCTTAATTTAAGCAGCACTCATTTCTGCTCACAACCCGTCTGTAAACAGAAAGGTGTTTTGATTTGTTTCCCTCTTTATATGCAGTGGCATATTTCCCAAACCCTTGGTTTTGGTATGATCCAATTTTCTATTAATAACCCCACACCAAACTCAAGATAGGATGAACTCAAAGGTTAGTTTACTTTCACACACTCAGTGTGAAAAGAGCATTTGCAACGTCTCTCTCGCAGTCAGATAGTAAAGAGAGGGATAGAGAAAAGAAAGATTTACAGTACAGAGACCATGGAGAAAAGAAATATGGGTTCGCATGGATTCCAGAGTCCAGAATCAAGTCCAATGAGATATTCCTTCATGGAGATCAGTGGGCTGAAAATCGATGCTGGATAATTCACTTCTCTGGTGGTGTTGACTTCACATGATGAGATAGGTATGCAGAGATGAATCAATCCTGTATGGGGATGGTACAGAATTTCCAGCAGAAGCAGTGTAGATGGGGGCCAGGTGTTCAAGCTGGGTAGAGCTCCTTGTCTGGGAGGCTGCTAGTTAGATGATAAACAGCAGACTGAGCCAAGCAGTTCAGCAAGGCAATATTTCTTATTCCACAAGCCAGAAGCCCATGTCAGATGACTCCCAGCTCTCCACCAGGTCTTTGACAAAGGATGTGTATCCATTGTCTGGATTCCAAAGACTGTTAAATATCTCAGTCATTAGGAATTGAAAGGAAGGTTGCAGGGCCTTTGTCTTAGCAGACAATCCATCTCCATCTGGTTAGCCTGAGTTATTAAATGCAGATTGTCTTTGTACAGCCCTCTTTGATGTTGGGCTACACTGTCCACAGGTGGTCGTCAGTGGCTCCTCAGAGATAGCAAGGTGCAAGTTTTACCTACCAAGTAGTTTCTTTTGTTCAGGGGGTCACAGACAGACAGTTTCATCCATTTAAAGGTCTTTGTTCAGTTTTAAAATTCTAGAAATAGCAATGAGCATATCTATATATCTTTTATAAAAATATACAGTGTGAGGTCTTAGTCCTTCACACATAAAAAAACTCAACTGGATTACTAGTTCTTTAGAAAATGAAACCTGTCACTTTTATCCCGTCTGGCACATATGTGACTCTAGCCCCACACTGGCAACTCTTAACTGGCCTCTGTAGTGGTCCAGTAAGACACTGTATTAAACCAGGGCAATTAGGGATGGCCAATAAACGATGCCCTGCCAGTGATATCTACATCTCGAAAGTGGACAGCAAGTATAAACATCACAAAACAGAAGAGGAGATACTTGGAACCTCTTTCATCATAGTGGAAATGCTGCCTTACCATAAAACCAGACATATTAGATCCACTGGAGTTAGTGGGTAACACACTTGCCTCGGAGTCAGCAGGTTCTGGTTCAAGTCCCACTCTAAGACTTGAGCACAAAAATCAAGACTGACAACCCAGTCCAGTACTCTGAGTGCTGTACTGTTGGCAGTGCCAATTTTTTGGATGAGACATTAAGACCGAGGCCCCTTCTGTCTGCTTGGGTGAATGCTAAATATCTGATAGCACTATTTCAAATAGGAGCAGGAGAGTTGTGTGTTGTGTTTTTTGTCCCTGCAACAACATCACAAAAACAGATTACCTGGTTACCACATTGTTGATCGCAGGGGTTTTGCTATGTTACCTCGGGCAGAATCTAATGCCCTCTTGGGCAAGTTCAGAGATGGGGAGGAAGGGTGGGGATTGTGTTATCAGGCAGGAGGGTGTGGGTGGAGATCCTGCCGCCTTTGCATCTCTCTTTGATTAAGTCCCGGGATGGGAAGGCTTGTGGGTAGCCTACCCATCCGGATGCCAATTAAGGCCCATTGGTGGGCAATTAATACTAACACTTATTTAGTGGCAGGAGGGAGACTCGCCATGCAGGCAGACTGCCCAGAAACCCTGTCAGGTTTCTTTGCGGCCTAGTGGTGGTGGCGCGGTTCCCTCATTCATAGGTACATAGTGCTTAATCAAGTGATCTGGCATCAGGGATCAGGATTGGGGGGGCGGGGGACCGCTAAGAGCCACATCCCTTCCTTTTACCCTGGCCCCACTCATTCCCTTGCCGGTGACCCCCATCCCGCCTTCTCTTACCTTTCTCCGGGGATCCCTGGTGAAGGCCCAAACGAATTACTGGCAGTCACCGGCTCTCCTGGTGGTGCTGCCGGTAATGGAGAGCCACCGGTCTACTGGCTGGTAGCTCACGAGGGTGGGATTGCTGCCCTGTTGGCTGAAGTCCTGCAATTAAATGACCCCCCTGGAGCCAATTAGGGAATTAATTCCTTCAGGGCTCCCAGAGATTGGGTTGGCAGGGACATCACCAGTTTTGGTGGCACATATTGGCCCCCCACCCCTGCCGCCCTGATTAAATTTCATCCCAAGTTTCCAAAATTGCTTTATTGGCTGTAAAGCGCTTTGAGATGCCTGTTGGGGCGTGAGAAATGTAATATAAATGAAAGCCTTTTGTTCATTTGAGGGGACTTTCTCACATATTGACTTTAGGCAGGTGGGAAAAATCTCAGATCATACCATTGCGCTAGTGGCACTTAGAGGTTTGGAGGTCATAAATGGGACCATATTTTATGTTAATCATCCGAAGGGCATGTACCAACCTCTCAGAATTTTGATCAATGTTACAAAATGGGATTTGTCAAACTGTTTCAATGGCCTCTTATCTCTAAAGAACTGTCCCCTACCCTGAAGCCTCAATCAAGATTCATCTTCAGTAATAGCCTCTGGTAGGGCTGTGAAGTGTTCTCCCTAAGTTCAAGCTTGGTGTCTCTTCCAATGATAATCATTGGAAGACAATGACAACCTGTCCAAACTTGAACTACAGTACTGGAAAGACTATCTAATCATCTAGGGGGTAATTTTCCAAGTTCACAATAAAGGACAGGCACAGCCTTGACTGCTGATGGTGCATATCAAGACACACAACTTTCAAAAAGCTTTAAAGCAAACTTCCTGATTCTTCCACATTGAATGGTACAGAAACCAGTACTTCAATCATTAACAAAAATGAAGTCCTACACAGGTGCCAGAAACATCATGACAATCTAACAAACTGTAAATTCAGCACCATAAATGAAATTGTTAATCAATAATCTAAGCATGAAAATGTGGAAAGGTCACCCAATGTTAAAAAGCTTGTAAGATGATGAAGAATGCAAAACGTTCTGACCCTCAGTGCACACCAGTAGAGGCTCCAAAATATAGGTAATGCATTCTAATTAAGCGGTTTCATTCACTCTTTCAGTTAATCTGGTAAGAATCTATTATACAGTTGTGATCCCAACTCGCCTCTACATGAAAGCCGACTTTAATAGTGTCACCATGTTAAGCTTCACCTATGCCAACTTAGATCCATCAAACATGTAAATGGCAGGACTATGTTACTAATTACAAAGTGCTTAAATATGGAAAAGCAAACAATGTTGTGACAACTCTAGTAAAAACACTGTCAAATTAAGGATTTAGGCTTTGGAATCAGTAACACAATTTCTAAATTTGTGAATGACACCAAATTCGGAGGGGTTGTCAACATCGAGGAGGACTGTAACAAATTACAAGATGACATTGATCAGCTTGCAACTACGTGCATATGGATCCCATTGCATGCTTGGGATGTGTGCCAGTATATATTCAAGTGCCACCAACTGCTCAGTACAGCTATGCTTTCATAGATATGCTTACATTCAATGACATAGAATATACAGCACAGAAATAGGCCATTTGGCCTAACCAGTTTTAACTGTATCAACTGAAGTTAAATATATATAGGTGGAAGGCATTGATTGGGTAGTTACTTGAGCATGTATAAAGAGACACTGCCCGTCTGAACTGACCCCTGTTCAGATGGAATTTCACATTTGCCTCAAGTCCCAACGCCTCCCTCGGGAACCTCGGCCATACAATTTGAGCCGTGTCGCGGAACTTCTCTCTGCGCCTTTCCATTCTGCACAGAGGGGTTTCCTACATGGGCTGCTGCTGCACATCCTTCACTTGCTCATCCTCATCAACTGTCTGGACATGCTGTGGCATTCCATTCTACCATCCAGCGGTGAGCCTCAGTGGAGGGCTCTCTATGTGGGAGTCCTTCCCTTTTCTAGTGGGGACCTGGTGTGGAGGGTGCTGCATGTAGCAGTACTGTACAGTTGTAGGTTAAGGTGACTCGCGGACTCCCAGCCTGCCTGTATTTCCTGTGGCCTTTAAGAGTCCGTTACCTGTTTATGTAGATTGCCAGAGGTTGCAGCCCCTATTTGCTATTTGAGGAGGCTGTTCCTCAAATTCTGGCTGCACTTCAGTCCGACACCCCTGATCTTTGGCCATCCAGTTCAGTTTGTCTATTGTTGCAGTGCCACTTAGTTAATTTATTTGTTAATTATTTTATTTCCTTTTTAACTGGCACTCCAAAATAGTAGAAAGAGATACTGCCCACCTGAACTGACCCCCGTTCGGATGGAATTTCACATTGGCCCCAAGTCCCAACACCTCCCTCGGAAACCTCAGCCCCATAATTTGAGCTGTCTCGTGCAAATTCCCTCCGTGCCTTTCCATTCTGTATGGAGGGCGTTCCTGCACGGGCTGCTGCTGCTGCTCCGTCTCCCTCTCTCTCCGTCTCCCTCTCTCTCCGTCTCCCTCTCTCTCCGTCTCCCTCTCTCTCCGTCTCCCTCTCTCTCCGTCTCCCTCTCTCTCCGTCTCCCTCTCTCTCCGTCTCCCTCTCTCTTCCTCACCCTCATCAACCATCCGGACATGCCGTGGCGGGGGCCCCAGTGGTGGGCTGTCCACATAGGAGTCCTCACCTCAGCCATCGTGGATTTGGCACAGAGGGTGTTGCATAAAGCAGTCCTGTACAATCGTAGGTTAAGATGGTTCACAGACTCTCAGGCTGCCCGTATTTTCTGTGGCCTTGAGGAGTCCAGATTCCATGTGGATATAGGCTGCCTGAGGTTGTAGCCTCTTTTTAAGTTATTTGAAGCGGCGTGTCTTCAAATTCTGGTTGCACTTCAGTCCCATGCTCCTGACTTTTGGTCACCTGGTGCGTGGGGTGGGCCGCTCGGAGGACTTCCTCGTGGGTCAGCTCCTGGGCCTGGCCAAAGTGGCCATTAATACGTCCAGGCAATGGGCCATGTAGGGGGTTGTTAGACCTGACTGGCAGAACAGTGTGACTCAGAAGGAACAAGCCATCAGGGTAGTTTGTGTTCAGGAGCATGACATGTCATCTGAGAATGGCACGAACAGATGCCAGGCCACCCTGCCTTCATGTACCCCCCCCACGCCCATCATCATGTGAGCTATAGAACATGGTTCATTTTTGTAAGCAGACATCTGTTCTGCGTGAGACCAATCAAAGCTGGAAGCCTTACATGCCCATGTAGTTTATTATCTGTTATGCCAGAATGTCACATGGGAAAGTCGAGAAGCAGCAGGTGGGGTGGTGCCCCATTTCAGTGACCAGGACCGCCAGCTCCTGGTCAAGGAGGTCTAGATGCAGCGGCAGATGCTATACCCAAGTGGCTGGCGCAACTTGCCCACAGTCACAAAGAGGGCATAGCAAGAGATAGCATCCACCGTGAGTGCATCAAGGGACCATGTAAGACCCTGGATCCAGTGTAGGAAGAGACTCCATGACCTATGTTCCAGCAAGTTGAGTTTAGAAAAACACATTGGTCCATGATTCAGGTGTGAACCATCATTTGGACCTATGGTGGGAGACTTGGCACATACCTCCCCTATCGCATAGAGGCTTTTTGCATCCAAGTATGGGTAGAAATGTGAATGTAAACTTTGATGCACTGCCCAATTCAAGAGATTTGTTCCTTTTGGCACTATATAACACTGTAACATCACTCTGTCTGTTGTATTTGCAGGTAAAGACGGCCCACAATGCCAGGGAGATGGCCTGGTCTGGGTTCACAAGGCTACAGGCGATTAGATACGTTGAGGAGGCAGCCATGAAAGATAGTGAGGGTGCCCTCTCAACTCACTGTTGGAGATGGAGAATCATCGCCCATAGCAGGTGCTAAAGACAGTGGTAGAGGCACTTTGGAACATGGTGGTAATCCTGTTAGTCCATTAAGCAGCAGAGGACGTTTGTATGAAAGGGCGCGGGCAGGTTGAGTTGTATGACAAGGACACCACAATTACGGTTAAAGGCAATGGCATGTATCGGAGCATGGTTTTATAATGTCAAAGGCTAAATATCAGTACTCCTTTATTTGCTTTGCACAGGTCCCAGTAGCACTTGCTCATCACCATCCCTCAACCCGCCTTGGATGCCTCATCCCTCGACATCTGGAGGAGGAAGAGGTATTCAAGGAGGCATCATCTCCAGTTTAAAATAGATTAAGCTAAGGAAAGGTAAGAGTTTTAGCTTTTATTTAAAGTACGAAAATAATTTAACGTTTCACTTTTACTGTATTTAACTTTAAAAGTATGGGGCTTTTTTTCCAACTAGAGGCATGGCAGGGCAGCTCAGTCCCGTGTTATATGCCGACTGTAACATGTGGGAAGTCCTAGATGCTCCTTGCGCTCTGACCGACCATGTGTGTAGGAAGTGCCACCAGCTGCAGCTACTTGAGCTCCAAGTTTCGGAGCTTGAGTGGCAGCTGGAGGCCCTGAGGTGCATCCGCGAAACTAAGAATTTCGTGGATAGCACGTTTTTAGATGTGGTCACCCCACAGCTTACAGAAGTGCAGACAGAGAGGGAATGGGTGACCATCAGTCAGAAGAAAGGTGTCAGGCAGGTAGTCAGGGAATCCCCAGGGTGCATCTTGCTCGAGAACCGTTTTTCCGTGTTGGAAAACATTGAGTGATGGTTCCTCTGGGGAGTGCAGTCACGCTCATGGCACTGAGCGGCTCAGCTGCACAGGGGTGGGGAGGAAAAAGAGCGGAAGAGCAATAGGTAGGAGACTCGATAATAAGGGGAACAGACGCGTTTCTATGGCCGTAGATATGACTCCAGGATGGTTTGTTGCCTCCCCGGTGCCAAGGTCAAGGATGTCACTGAACGGCTGCAGGGCATTCTAAAGGGGGAGGGCAAACAGAAAGAGATCGTGGTACATATTGATACCAATGACATAGGTAGAAAGAGGGATGAGGTCCTGCAAGCAGAATTTAGGGAGCTGGGAAGCAGATTAAAAAACAGGAAAACTAAGGTAGTAATCTCTGGATTACTTCCGGTGCCACGCACTAGTGAGTATAAAAATAGGAGGATAGTCCAGGTGAATGCGTGGCTGGAGTGATTGTGCAGGAGGGAGGGCTTTAGATTTCTGGGACACTGGGACCATTTCTGGGGGCGGTGGGACCTGTACAAGGCGGATGGGTTGCACCTGAACCGGAATGGGACCAACATCCTTGCGGGGAGGTTTGCTAGTGCTGTTGGGGAGGGTTTAAACTAACTTGGCAGGGGGATGGGATCCTGAGAGGAGGTTCAGCAGGGGGAGATGCACAGACAAAATTAGAAGAGAGAGCAAGTGAGTCTGGGAGGCATACAAATTATTGGCCAGTTAAGGCACAAGGGAGTTTGGCACGGTTGGATGGTATTTATTTTAATGCAAGGAGTCTGATGAATAAGGCAGGTGAGTTGAGGGCACAAGTTAACACATGGAAGTATGATGTCATTGCTGTCACAGAGACATAGTTGAGAGGGGGGCAGGACTGGCAGCTCAATATTCCAGGGTATAGGGTCTTCAGGCGAGACAGGGAAGGAGGCAAAAGAGGGGGTATCGCAATATTGATCAAGGAATCAATTACAGCAGCAAGGAGGGATGACATCTTAGAAGGCTCCTCAAATGAAGCCATATGGGTAGAACAAAAAAGGAGCAATCACATTGCTGGGAGTGTACTATAGGCCCCCAAACAGCCAGAGAGAAATAGAAGAGCAGATGTGTAGGCAAATTTCAGAAAGTGTGAAAATAATAAGCCAGTAATAGTGGGGGATTTCAACTTCCCCAACATTAACTGGATTAGTCATAGTGTGATAGGTTTAGAGGGAGCGGAATTCTTAAAATGCATCCAGGAGACAGCTTTAAGCCAGTATGTAGAAGGTCCTACAAGAGAGGGGGCGGTCCTGGACTTAATTTTAAGGAATGAAGCCAGGCAAGTGGTAGAGGTATCTGTGGGAGAACATTTTGCAGATAGTGACCATAACTCCGTTAGATTCAAGGTTGTTATGGATAAGGACAAGGATGGGCCAGAAATCAGAGTTCTAAATTGGGGGAAGGCCGATTTTAATAAGATCAGATATGATTTGGCCAGAGTGGACTGGGAGCAGCTACTTTTAGGTAAATCTTCGTCAGAGCAGTGGGACTCATTCAAGAAGGAAATAGGGAGAGTACAGGGCCAACATATTCCAGTAAAGACAAAGGGTGGGACCAACAAATCCAGGGAACCCTGGATGTCGAGGGATATACAGGATTGGATAAAGAGAAAAAGGGAGGTTTATGGAAGATACCGAGGGCTCAAAGCTCTAGAGGAATATGGAATGTGTAGGGGGGAAACTTAAAAAGGAAATCAGGAGAGCAAAAGGGGGGCATGAAAAAACATTGGCAGGTAAAATTAAGGAAAATCCAAAGTTATTTTACAAGTACATTAAGAGTAAGGGGATAGCTAGGGAAAGAGTCGGGCCCATTAAGGACCATAGTGGTAATTTGTGTGTGGAGCCGGAAGACGTAGGTAGAGTTCTAAATGAATACTTTGTGTCGGTGTTCACAAGTAAGAGGGACGACATGGAGTATGGAAATCAGGCAGAAGGACTGTGATATAATTAAAGAAATTAGCATAGAAAGGGAGGAGGTTCTAAGTGGCCTGGCAGGCTTAAAAGTAGATAAATCTCCAGGCCCAGGAGAAATGTATCCCAGGCTGTTCAGTGAGGCAAAGGAGGAGATAGCAGGGGTGCTGGCAATAATTTACAATACCACTCTGGCCACAGGAGAGGTGCCAGAGGACTGGAGGACAGCCAATGTGGTACCGTTATTCAAGAAGGGAGGAAGGGATAAACCAGGGAACTACAGACCAGTCAGTCTAACCTCAGTGGTGGGGAAACAATTGGAAGCAGATCTGAGGGACAGAATTAACCTACATTTAGAGAGGCAGGAACTAATCAAGGACACTCAGCATAGTCTTGTTAAGGGGAGATCATGTCTGACCAATTTGATTGCATTTTTCGAAGAGGTGACCAGGTGTGTAGATGAGGGCAATGCATTTGACTTAGTCTACTTGGACTTCAGCAAGGCTTTTGATAAGGTCCCGCATAGGAGACTGATAACGAAGGAAAAAGCCCATGGGATCCAAGGCAATTTGGCAAATTGGGTCCAGAATTGGCTGAGTGGCAGGAAGCAGAGGGTGATGGTCGAGGGGTGTTTTTGTGACTGGATGCTTGTGTCCAGTGGGGTTCCACAGGGATCGGTGTTGGACCCCTGCTGTTTGTGATGTATGTAAATGATTAGACTTGAATGTAGGAGGGTTGATCAGTAAGTTCGCAGATGACACAAAAATTGGTGGGGTGGTAAATAGTGTGGAGGATAGCCTTAGATTACAGGAGAGTATAGACGGGCTGGTCAGATGGGCTAATCAGTGGCAAATGGAATTTAATCCGGATAAGTGTGAGATGATGCACTTGGGCAGGACAAACAAGGCACGGAAAAACACGATGAATGATAGGACCCTGGGAAGCACTGAGGATCAGAGGGACCTTGGTGTGCATGTGCACTGGTCCCTTAAGGTAGCAGCACAGGTAGATAATGTGGTTAAGAAGGCATATGTGATACTTGCCTTTATTAGCCAAGGCATAGAATATAAGAGCAGGGAGGTTATGCTGGAACTATATAAAACGCTGGTTAGGCCACAGCTAGAGTATTGCGTGTAGTTCTGGAATCTACATTATAGGAAGGATGTGTTTGCATTAGAGAGAGTGCAGAGGAGACTTACCAGGACATTGCCTGGTCTGGAGAGTTTTAGTTATGAGGAGAGATTGGATAGGCTGGGGTTATTTTCCCTGGAGCAGAGGTGATTGAGGGGGGACATGATTGAGATGTATAAAATTATGAGGGGCATAGATAGGGTAGACAGGAAGGAACTTTTCCCCTTGGTGGAGGGATCAATAACCAGGGGGCATAGATTTAAGGTAAGGGGCAGGAGGTTTAGAGGAGATGTGAGGAAGAATTTTTTCACCCAGAGGGTGGTGGGAATCTGGAACTCACTGCCTGAAAGGGTGGTAGAGGCTGAAACCCTCACAACATTTAAGAAGTATTTGGATGTGCACTTGCGATGCCATGGCATACAAGGCTATGGGCCTAGTGCTGGAAAATGGGATTAGAATAGTTAGGTACTTGTTTGACCGGCGCAGACTCGATGGGCCTTTTTCAGTGCTGTCGACCTCTATGACTCTATCTGACCAGCCCACACTCTGCAACACAAGATACGAGCACATCAGAGGGATGTAACATGCATATAAAACTGGTGGCACATGATGAAGGGCATCGCACCAGAGTGCAGGGGGAGACTTCTGAATCAGAGACATCAACACACAGTTCCCCTCAGAAAAGGGGGGATAGTCACAATGATGCTCCAGTAGGTACTGAGATAGGGCCTCAGGAGTCACCTAATGGGGCACAGTACTTGGAGCATCAGCAGATGTGTGGACATCTGGCGGAGTTCCCTGAGGCAATGCGAGTTCATGCACTGTTAGTGGAGGAATCCATCATGGTGATGAGCTCTACCTTGTCTTGGGGGCTCAACTGCATGAATTCCAACTATGAGAAATGGCCAATCTCATGGAGGGACACATAGAGTATCACTTGGAGTGGATGCAAGAACAGCAAAACTCCCTCACTCAGTAGCCTGGAGCAGTCTGTTCAGAATATGAGCAGTGATATCTATGGTATACATGGGGAGATGCATTCCTTTAACAGGAACTTGTGTCACAACAGTTGAATGCGTCCCAGCAGCTAGCCCCACCTAACCCACCTGGAGGCCAACCTAGGGCTGTGGAGGTTAATGAGGAGGGTGAAGGTTCTGCATCTCAGCACCCTCATCTTCTACTAACTCCCTAGCCCTTTTGCCAGAGCCCTCGTCTGCAGTGTTTGTCCTGGTGACATTAGCTGCCCTTGCAGAAGTGTAGAGGCCGTAGCCTAAGGTAGGTTCCCAGTGGGTTCATGCACGATAATGCCGGCCACCACGCTCAACGCCATATAGCACAAGAGGTGCGCAGCCTGCCTCCAGCTCCTCCGAGGCAACATGGGGGAGGCACTACGTAGGAATCTTCGTGCGCACAGGGCACCAGATCGCTTCAATCACTGACAGGTTAATTGTGGTTTTATTTCATATCACTTTGTTAACATCACATTGTAAATACACATGTCCTTTGCAAATAATGTTCTGGTCTGCTTTTGTACACGAATACCCTCAATCAGAATGTTTACAGAAAGAATGAGGGACTTATCATTAATACAAGACTGCATGCTGCATGGCCGGCAGTGGAAGGCTGTTTCCTTCTCCAAAGCTTCAGGTTAAGGTAGTAGTACATCTAGGGTTGCGGATTGAGATGCTCCCTTCAGCATTTCTTGTCCATCAGTGACTGCTTTTAAGGGAGGATCAGTGATCAAACTCAATGATCAAATCCAATGCACTTCAACCAAGTATGTTGTGTCAAAGCCAGTCATCCACAGTGACTAAAATGGATTCCCCACATGGCAAGATGCTATGTATGTTCCAGAGAAACATGCTTTTGTGGCTTCTCCAATACATTTGAAGCCTTCGTCTTCTAGGTGGTAGAGGCCATGGGTTCACTGGAGGCCGAGGTGTTTGGTAGCATTTCATGTTGCAGATGTCTACATTCCAACTCCTGGCCTTATCTCCTACCTCTAGCCGCATGCTGCTCCTGCACATGTGCCTCTATGGTCTGTATATGCAATGGTGCCATCCCCATTTCAGCGGGTTGTTCAGCACACTGCGCACTCGTCCCCTTATCTGGAACACTACCCTTCCATCTGAATCCCCAACTCAGGAGGCCCAGCCGGATACGCCCTTCCAAGGCCACAGGCTCCATCCTCCAATTCCCTTGGCTAGCAGCCACATACCTGTATTTGTACTAGTGGACCTCCTGTGGCACTTCTTCAAATTTTTGGAGAGCACAAAAAAATGTGCGCAAAAGTTGTAAAGCTAGCGGAAGGTCTTTGGAAAGGGTTGTAACATTTCCGGATAGTGCAAAAAATTTAAATTCAGACACAGGTGTGTGACTGATACGCAAGGGTGTTGGAGGGTGGTCACATGAGTTGGGTTCTGGCAATGGCACTGACGAAAATCGTTTCTGGTTGCGGTCAGTTGTAAATGTCCTGCCAGTTCCACAAAACACAGACGCATGAAATTCATCCCACTCTTGTTCCCGTCCACCTCCCTGCTTCCTACCACCCACCCCACCCTCCCCCTGCAAAAAAAAATAACCCGTGCTGGATATGATGGCAGAACTTCTGGATCTGAGGCACCATTTTGGATAAGGCACAGTCTCCACGACTCTGTCGAAACCCAAGCCAGAGTGTGCGTTGCCACTTGTGGGGCAGAGCAAAACTAGAGGCCATCAATATAAGATAAGCACCAAGAAATCAATTTGGGAATTAGGACAGTGGGGCGAATGTGGAATTGTCTACCAGTAGCTCAGGTGAATAGAATAGATGCACTTAGGAGAAGCTAAATAAGCATGTGAGAGGGAAGGGAATGAAGGGTTAAGTTGATAGAGTTAGATGAGGAAGGATCGAAGGAAGCTGTAGTCGAACATAAATGCCAGCATGGACTGGTTAGGCCTAATGGCCTATTCTGTGCTGCATATCATGCATGTAAACATGCCTACCAAAGCATAACGCTACTGAACATATGGTGGCATTTAAATGGATAATGGCATACTTCCCAAGTTCATCCATGTACATGAAGCTGTTAGTTTTAGAGTGTCCTTTTTAAGTTGAGCTCAATTCACTTGTTAGCACCATGACCTCATTTGATTTTAAAAAGGCCCCATTAGAACTTGTTAATTTCCTATTATCATGGTAAAATCTCCGGTGCTTAAATAAAAAAGATAGAGAGCAAATGTACTATAATGCCTCTTTGACAGTAATGAGGGCACACTAGCCTTGGGACAATGAATGTAGCGAGGATGACTATGGATTTCTGCTGACATAGCAGAACTGCCTCAAATGTTATTTTCAATTTCTGCTTACCTGTGCAATACGACTTTTAAGTTCCACCTTTTCTATCTCCCAGGCTGATTTGGCATTTGCGAACTGAAGCTGAAGATCATTTGTTCGCCTCCTTTCCTCTTTTAACTCTGTGCAGAGGTCCTTTAAAATCATTTTAATGTCTCCTACAACTCTGCTATATTCGTTTGACTGGAAAATATAGAACAAGCTTAAAATATTATTCCCTGTTAAAAAAAAAAACCATCTTTGCTGTAACGAACGTGATCTTGGCAAAACTGACAATCAATTCTGAGTCTTACAAGTACCAACTGACTGGAGTATAACTGAAATATCAGTGATATTGCTACATTTTAGTTTAACAATTGTTAACATTAATAACAGCACTAGATAAAGGAGTATGCTAAAAATAGAAAGGACTGTCGCTATCAGTCTTATCTCGACAGAAATTGAACTTAACAACATGAATGCCGAGCCATGGGATTCAACTGAAGGAAGCAATGTCAAAATGGCTAAGAAGTGCTTGTGATAGGCACAACAGCAGATGAGGTGAACAGATTGACTCCCATAGGAATCAATGACCAGACTTCTGCTGTTTCTATGAGGATTCCAAAATTAAATGTAAATTTGTCAAATTTGCTGACAGCATTAAAAGAGAAAGGTGTAGCAGCAAAAGACAAGCAAAACAATTTGGACTGATTAAGTAAATGGTAACAAAATTTATCATCCCACCAAAGATCAGTTATCCACCACACAGGAGTCACATGGATTTAAAAAAAAAATTATTTCATGAGATGTGGGTGTGGGTATCGCTGCCAAAGCCAACATCTGTTGCCCATCCCCAATTGCCCTTGAACCAAGTGGCTTGTTAGGCTATTTCAGAGGGCAGTGAAGAGTCACCCACATTGCTGTGGGTCTGGAGTCACACGTAGGCCAGACTGGGTAAGGCCAACAGATTTCCTTCCTTAAAGGCCAATAGTGAACCAGATGGGTTTTTATGATAATTGACAATAGCTGTCATGATCACCGTCACTGAGATTAGCTTTCAACTTCAGATTTTTTATTAATTACTAAATTAATATTTAATCTGAATTTAAATTCCACCACCTGCCGTGATGGGATTTGAATCCATTTGCCCAGGGCATTAGCCTGTATCTCTGGATTACTAGTTCAGTGACATCACCGCTACGCCATCATCTCCCCTGGATGATGCAATGATCCAGCATTCTCTAGCTAAGCATGGCAGAGTTTTAGTGTGTCCTTGCACAATATTTTTGCTTAGCTATGACACTATTAAAAATGAACCTATTATCACAATGATAGACTATGCTTTAATGCAGTGTATACAAATCAAAATGGCAATGATGAACTACTGTTACTTCATTCAAAAAGCCCATGGGTCAAACACTCTTGAGTAGAGCCTTTAATGGAGGTAATAGCTATACTTTGATAGAAAGTAGTTTTAGTAATTAATTTTGGATACTATGCCACAGGTCTGAACATCCCTTTGTGTTCCTGTAATTGCTTATTAAAACATCGGTGTACCTGTTTCGGACATGATGTAGGAACAGATTTTCCCACTGGAACAGTCAAAGCCTCCTCAAAGGTTTTCTGAGATTGATCATCTGTGGTCACTGTCTTATTGTCCACTTGGCGAGGGGTCAGCTCTTCTTCTTCAATCAGCAAATACAAATCTTTCACACTGTTGACCTGCCAAATACAATGAAGCACAGGGATTGTTTGACTGAAACGCATTAACCACATGAAATACGCAACAATTAACATTCGTGCCACACAACTGCCACGCAATGATCGTCTCCAAGAAGAGAGAATCTAACCAACTGCCCTTGATGTTCAATGGCATTACAATCATTGAATCCCCCCACTATCAACATCCTGGGAGTTACCATTGGCCAGAAACTTAACTGGACCTGCTAGGCCAGAGGCTGGGAATTCTAGGCAAGTAACTCACCTCCTGACTTCCCAAAACCTGTCCATCAAGACACAAATCAGGAGTGTGATGGAATACTCCCTACTTGCTTGGATGAGTGCAGCTCCAACAACACTCAAGAAGCTCAACCCCATCCAGGACAAAGTAGCCCTCCTGAATGGCACCCCAGCCACCACCTTAAATATTCACTCCCTCTCCCATGACGCACAGTGTTAGCAGTGTGTACCATCTACAAGATGCACTGCAGCAGCTCAAAGGCTCCTTTGACAGCACCTTCCAACCCACCACCGTTACCACCTAAAAGGACAAGGGCAGCAGATACACGGAATCACCACCAACTGCAAGTTCCCCTCCAAGCCACACACCATCATGATGTGGAACTTTATCGCCGTTCCTTTACTATCGCTGGGTCAAAATCCTGGAACACCCTCCCTAACAGCACTCTGGTTGTACCTACACCACATGGACTCCAGCGGTTCAAGAAGGCAGCTCAGCACCACCTTCTCAAGGGCAACTCGGGATGGGCAATAAATGCTGGCTCAGCCAGTGACACCCTCATCTCATGAAAGAATAAAAAAAAGCACAGTGCATTTTTACACACTGACAATAGTTAATCTTTTGTTATGGAACACAAATACTCTAACAATTATAAACAAATGGAGGCGGCAGTTTAAAAAAAATAAAACCTTGCTGACTGCGTTCCTTGGTGGCTAATCTTGCCAAAGTAGATCAAAAATTTCAATCTATTTAATTATTCACACACTTTGGTCTGAAATTTGTGTACCATATACACAGGACTTGTGTAGCAGGCTCTGTGAGCAAGACTCCCCACTGGCAGAATGGTTGTAAAAGTATCACAGAAGTAATCCAGTTTTGGCCAACTTATTGTATAAGAACAAAGAAATAGGAGCAGGTGTAGGCACTTGGCCCCTCAAGTGATCAGTGATCAAATTGTGGCCTTAACTCCACTTTCTTGCCCGCCCTCCATAACCTTTGACTCCCCTGTCAATTAAAAATCTAACTCGGCCTTGAACATACTCAATATCCCAGCTTCCGCTGTTCACTGCAAAGAGAATTCCAAACAGTAATGACCCTCTGAGAGGAGAAATTCTTCCTTATTTCCAGCTTAAATGGCAGACCTCTTATTTTGAAACTGCGCCTAGTTCTAGATTCTCCCACAAGGGGAAACATCCTCTGAGCATCTACCCTGTCACGCCCCCCCCAGAATCTTATATGCTTCAATAAGATCACCCCTCATTCTTCTAAGCTCCAAGACTAATAGCCCTATAAAACCTGCTCTACACATTGCTCCTGTAATCTACTCCAAGAATGCAGGCGGGCATGCCAGGAGCAGCACCAGGCATACCTAAAAATGTGTCAACCTGGTGAAGCTATAAGACAGGGCTACTTGCATGCCAAACAGCATAAGTAGCAAGTGATAGACAGAGCTAAACGATTAACAAAAAACAGATCAGATCTAAGCTCTGCAGTCCTGCCAGATCCAGTCGTAAATGGTGGTGGACAATTAAACAACTCACTGGGGGCGGTGGCTCCACAAATATCCCCATCCTCAATGATGGGGAAGCCCAGCACATCAGTGCAAAAGATAAGGCTGAAGCAATCGCAACAATCTTCTGCCACAAGTGCCGAGTGGATGATCCATCTCGGCCTCCTCCAGAGGTCCCCAGCATCACGGATGCCAGTCTTAAACCAAGTCAATTCACTCCACGTGACATCAAGAAATGGCTGAAGGCACTGAATGCTGCAAACATTATGGACCCTGAGAATGTTCTGGCGTTAGTACTGAAGACTTGTGCTCTAGAGCTTGTGCTCCAGAACCTGTCCCACCCCTAGCCAAGCTGTTGCAGTACAACTACAACACTGGCATCTACCCGGCAATGTGGAAAATTTCCCAGGTGTGTCCTGTACACAAAAAGCAGGACAAATCAAACCCGGCCAATTACTGCCCCTTCAGTCTACTCTCAATCATCAATAAAGTAATGGAAGGGGTCATCAACAGTGCTATCAAGTGGCACTTGTTCAGCAATAACCTACTCATTGACACTCAGTTTGGGTTCTGCCAGGGTCACCTAGCTTCTGACCTCCTTGCAGCCTTGGTTCACATGGACAATGGAGCTGAACTCCAGAGGTGAGGTGAGAGTGACTGTCCTTGACATGAAGGCAGCATTTGACTGAGTGTGGCATCAAGGAGCCCTAGCAAAACTGGAATAAATGGAAATCAGGGGGAAAACTCTCTGCTGGTTGGAGTCATACCTAGCACATAGGAAGATGGTTGTGTTCGTTGGAGGTCAATCATCTCAGTTCCAGGACATCACTGTAGGAGTTCCTCAGGGTAGTGTCCTAGGCCCAAGCATCTTCAGCTCCTTCATCAATGACCTTCCTTCCATCATAAGCTCAGAAGTGGAGGTATCGCTGATGATTGCACAATGTTTAGCACTATTCGTGACTCCTCAGATATTGAAGCAGCCCATGTCCAAATGCAGCAAGACCTGGACAATATTCAGGCTTGGGCTGACAAGTAGCAAGTGACATTCGTGCCACACAAGGACCATCTCCAACAAGAGAGAGTCTAACCATCCCCTTGATAATCAATGGCGTTACCATCGCTGAATTCCCTGTTATCAACATCCTGGAGGCGTACCATTGACCAGAAGCTGAACTGGACTAGCCATATAAATACTGTGGCTATAATAGCTGGTCAGAGGCTAGGGCTCCTGCGGCGAGTAACTCACCTCCTCATTCCCCAAAGCTTCTCCACCATCTAGAAGGCACAAGTCAAGAGTGTGATGAAATACTCTCCACTTGCCTGGATGAGTGCAGCTCCAACAACTCTCAAGAAGCTTGACACCATCCAGGAGAAAGCAGCCCGTTTGATTGGCACCCCTTCCACAAAAATTCACTCCCTCCACCACCAACAAAGTGACAGCAGTGTCTACCATCTACAAGATGCACTGCAGAAACTTACCAAGGATCCTTAGACAGCACCTTCCAAACCCACGACCTCTACCATCCAGAAGGACAAGGATGGCAGATATATGGGAACACCACCACCTGGAAGTTCCCCTCCAAGCCACTCATCATCCTGACTTGGAAATATATCACTGTTCCTTCACTGTTGCTGGGTCAAAATCCTGGAACTCCCTCCCTAACAGCACTGTGGGGTGTACCTACACCACAGGGACTGCAGTGGTTCAAGAAGGCAGCTCACCACCACCTTCTCAAGGGCAATTAGGGATCAGTAATAAATGATGTCCTAACCAGTGACGTCCACATCCCGTAAATGAACAAAAAAAATTACCTAGTATACATATAACCTTACTAATCAGATGAACTGACTTCTATCAATATAATATCATGTGTTGATTGCATATAATTTATAGGTTTAACTTTTCACTGTTGTAATTATTTGAGACTTGAGCATAAACACTGGACGAGTAGATTATTAAATTTTTTAAAAATTTCAAATACTGCACCTCTAGTAAATCATCCCCATCATTATCCATCTTCTTGCCACATTTCCAATGTTTCAGGAACCACTTCAGTTTCATGTAGAGCAGGAAGAGGTTTTGTTTGAACTGATCGGCTTCCTTCACAAACAGGTTTTTTTCCTGGCTCCAGAATTTCTGTTCAAGTCTGCTTTGCAAATTCAAGCTCTGCAGCTCAAAATCTCTTCGTACAAGAGCTTTTTGTTGCTCCTCTTTAAGCTAAGGAAAGCAATTAAAGGACCAGTGAAAAACATAACAGACTTAATTTAGATTAACAGTGAACCAGACCACGCACATCGCCTATCAGCAACTCGTATGTTTATGTCATGGTTCATTGCGCACTCACCCTCAGCATAAAAATCAGCTGTTAAAATTGATACATCCCATTAGTCTTATCAAATTCCATAGTACTTGCTTAATTACCCCATGAAAAAATAACTAAAAAGTCTTCGCAGCTCTTCCATATGATCCTCAGATACTGTATTGACTTTGCTAGTTTTGAGCTGTGAACGTGACGTGTACCCCAAGGCTCTGCCAATGCCTCCAAGTAACTAGGAAGTCAGCAAGGCTGGCCCAAGGTGAATCATCCTCTAATTTCCCTAGCTTCTCCCTGAAGGCCTACATGCACAAAATGTGCAATTTGTGCAACTGCATAAATAAGTTATTTTTTCAAAGATTTTCTTTCTCGTTCTCTTCATTGTTCAAAGGGTGCCAGCAGCCCCGTGGTACCTCAATCAAATGCCTATTCTAAGGAGGTGAGCTTTGACTGGGAATGATGAACATTCAAACAGGATCACTGGATAACAATCGGGAGTGGTAGCCCCAGTCCAGACTTGGTTTTTCCAATTTAACACCCGTACTGCTTTCCTAACAGTTCATTCAGCAGAGGCCAGATACTGAACCTCCCTAGCTCTGTACTACATGAGTCAACGCAAACTAGTTATTTTCTTTTGTATGTGGTAGAAAGAAACAGCACAGAAAGAGGCAATTTTCCTCATCATGCCTGTGTTTCCTCTTTGGAGGAGGTATCCAAATAGAGCAACTCCCCATACCTTGCAAATTTTCCCCTTCAGGGATCTACCCAATTTCCTTTATGGAAAGAGTTTTGCAAAGCTTAGATTCTTTAGCTGTAAAAGGTGAATGTGAGGAAACCTTATAAGGGGTATGCTGTACAAAACACTAATTACTAAGAAACAGAAATTACTAAGTAATGTTCTTAAAAAATAATAACAGGAAAAAGCTACAAATTGATGGACTGATTTCTAAGGAAATATAGGCTAAATGGCATTGCTTATCCATATTTATTTTTTCAATCTTTGTTTTTAAATAGTTCTGGATAGTCCAACTCTGATCACTGCAGATTGCCGAATTCCAGATTTTACAGGAATTACACAGTCTGTCAACAGAAGTCCAATTTGCTAATGTCAAATTTGCTCAAGCAGAAGACCCTTGAATTGACCAACATTTTGCTCTGGATCCTCAAAGGTTCTCTGCACTCCTCAGCTGATAGTAGGGGTATCTGCTCCCTTCGCTAGGAAGTATTATTGCTGATGATAGAATTCAGTAATGCTCTTCCCTCACTACACGGCAAAAGAAACTAAGCTGCTTGGATCTTGGACTTGCTCTGCCTTCACCAAACTTTAATCTCTCTCGATAGTGACAAGTTTCCAATGAAACCATGGTGTTAAACGAACCATTTCACTTCTATGCTGAAGGCTAGGACAGCATTTAATTCTACCAACAATCCCCAGCTTTCTCTCACAGAAGGAAGTGAAAGAGACAGAGAAGGAGAACAGGGACACACACAAACAGTGATGACTGATGTTGATAGGCAGCCATGGGGAAAGAAGTAGAGGAGAAAAATTGCAAATCCTGAACACACAACGAGAGACAAATGCTCTTTAACATACACATGTTTGTCAGTCTTATCAGTGCATTCTATTTAGCCCATAGCTGCTAACAAGCATTTAATACGGACAATCAAAATGGTGCACATGTCCCTCTTCAATGTAGAACAGTCCAGCAAAATTCCCTGCAGAGAGAGATTCTGGACTTGAAAATGAGGAAAATACTGGTGTCCAATGTGTGGCAGTGCTCATTCCACAAGTGAATATCTGAAAAATAACATATGTTGAACAGATGGTCTAATGATTATCAAGTGTGTGATGACACTTTGCCTGAACATGATTTTTCCATTTTGTTTGGTTGCATGCTGTGCATACATGAGAAATGTAATTATCATTTACTAAGCTCCTCCTTGAACAGTTGCAGTTTTTAAATGGTAACATTTAACATTATTTTTTGCTTTAGTATCGGAGTTTCATTTTAAAACACAAATTCCATTTTATGTGAAATTAATAATGGTTCTTTTTAAACTGACCTGTGACATTTTCTGTTGGAATCTCACCGCCTCTTCATTCCGAAGTTCCCTTTCCTGTACAAGCTGGTCCTGCAGTCCCCGGATAGTCTCCTTTGCTTCAGATAAATCAAGCTGCAGTTCCTTGACCTGGTCAAACAATGAATCATGGAATTACGAGTTGCAGTAGGGACATGAGGAAATTTTTAAGATTGCCTTTCCTCCATTTTCCCACAATTTTCTCACATTGCCGCACAAACTACCTAGAGGACAGGATGGCGTTGCCTACAAGAATTGCCTCAGCCTCTGCAAAGTGTTTCTAAGGCTATACAAATGAGTGATGGTGCTTGTGCTGAGATAAACCTTCCCACTAATGACCAGTTGAGAACTCATGACAGCTCCCCATGTAGAGGTAGATATAAGAATTGTAACGCGAGCTATGAACATCTGGGGCTGAATATGTGTCTGGTTGTGGAAGCACAATTTGATGCGCGAATGGCTACTTTGATATTTTTGCTGGAGGAAATCGATTTTCCTCCACAATCCCAACCCTGAGCCATTTTCCACTGGCTTTTTTTGCGGGTTCAGAATGCCAGGTGTGAAAAACACACACCCACCCCTACTGAAATCGGGTTCCCCATTTTAAATGGGAACAAAAATGGGATTTTCTCCTGCACACCATTTTCATCAGGTGGTGCGGGATTTTGCAAGCCCATTAAAAGCACACTAGGTTTGAGAGTTCAGGAAGAAAATGGAAAGCCTGCTGAGGAGTTAGGAACATTCTGACAGCAAAAATGTTTTGACACCTTCAAATGTCACTATTAGGTGTGCTGTATTGTAATACAGGTGTGTTTTTTTTAATGCAGTTGATTTATCATACGATCTGTCCTGCAAAGATTAAGTTGAACCTTACATTGACTAGCTTAATGTAAATGTTCACATGCATTACAGTACTTCTCCAATGAAGAAAGTACCATAAAGTATGTTAAAAGAGAATATCCTCTGCTGTCACATTTTTGTATTCTGACTTAATTGGACTGGCAGATATGGCTTTGTTTTTTAAAAACTGCTTCTGAAGATAGAAAAAATGGTCTACACTTGCTCCCCTTCATTGATTGACAGGCACTATGCTTTCAAATGGAAATGGATATCTGTTCTGTCAGTAGATCTGGAAACTTTTGTTACGACAGCTGTACATTATTAATGCTCGGCTGGGCTTCAAAAGGTAGTATTATTGATCCAAGAACTATTGAAATTTTTATGAGCCTAACAGAATATGTCCTTGATGTGGTTTCTTGTTTGTTTACAAATCTAATGGGCATTTAAAGAATTGCAACTTTTTTTTCCTTTGGGTTTATTTGGTCCAATATCGCCGATAGTGAGTTTGAATTCAGGATTTTCTTAGAATAAGTAGTTGATGTTTTTCCAATTATTTTAAAATAATTCCCATTGTTATTGAATGGCCTGAGAACTGTACATAGTGCCTACTTGGGTGAGTGATTATGGAGGATACATGGGGGGCACAGAGGTGGCATGGGAGTACGTGAGGGGTGAGGTTTAGGGAATCTTTGAGTTATGTTGGGAGTTGGACTGCCGTGTGGGAGAACTGAGGCGGTCCTTCTAAGTGGTCTGTGTCCACACTCATGCTCCTCATCCACTCCATTGTGACTTGCAAAGCGCACTGCAAACCCAAACCGTGCGAAAAGGCAAAAAATCCCTTGTAAAGTCACACATGGGTTGGGTGAGACAAAAATTCGGCCCCTGGTGTAGAGGTATAGAGAACAAAATCCAGGCAAACAATTGTCTGAAAAATCTGAAAATGGAACTCGGGTCCTTTTCAACAATACAAATCTCTTTTATAAAAAAAGGATAAAAACGAAATTCAGCAAGGTCATCATTCAATTGCTTAGGGGATGACTTTGAGCATGTACAAGAACACACAATGTATGCACTGATAGGTGAGAACTACATCAACCAGCTATGTACATCAGAAATCACTGAGGTGTGCTTATGAGTTTTCAATAAAAACTGTTAAGAGATGGTTCTTGGAATATTCCCTAGTTATTTGTTTATATCAAATTCTTTTCTTCATTATTTCAACAGAAATATTTATCCATTTGTATTAATTAGTGCCTCTGTTGAGATAGGGGAGAGTAATTTGAACATCTACATTAAGCACTTGTATGTTAGCAAGAAAGACAGTGAATTCCATCCTCTTAACTTCCGCAATAAACTCGAATATACAACATGGAACTATGGAATAATGAGTGTGTCCCCCAATCCCGCCCCCCACCACCCATGATATTTTTAACCCCTGTAAAAATCTGTATGGATACTATTTTTTCCAAAGGTTAGACCATTTCCCTAAAATCAATGCTCTGGTCTCAACAAATTCAAGACTATACAAGACAATCTCTACGGTTTTATTTTAAAATTTGATGGAAAGGTTTTAAGTAAGAAAATTTTAAATTAGGTTTACAATGCAAAACAGAATGAAAGCTGAAATATAAATGTTAAAATACAATACAGCGAATAATCTCATCCACAATGCTGCTGATACCAGCGGAATGGACAAATGGGAACCTCGTTGGCTTAAGTTCAGAACAATTTTTTGACTGGACCATATTTCTGCTCAGAAGGATAGACAAAGTCTTCAATAAGAATTGTAAGATTAATAATGTATTCAAAATATCTTTAAGTGTGATTTCCCAGGGTTTTCATTGTGAAAGTGGAATACAATGTCTGTGCTCATGTGAAATGGCTAAAGCTGCGAAGGCTTGTTTAGGACTTCAAAAATTTGTGATCCTGAAGATGTGTCGGAGTATTCCTTGCTGTACTTCCATCTCTCAGATTTGTGCTTTCTGCATTAATCGTTGTGCAACATTTTGATTATTTTTCGTAATAATTTTTCAGAGTTTTATTTCTGGGAGCTGCAAATTTACTTAAATAAAAAAGTGCTGGAAAAACTCATCAAGTCTTGCAGGATCGGTGGAGAGAGAAACAGAGCTAATGTTTGGAGTCTGATTATTGGACTCGAAACGCTAACTCTGGGCTAAATAATAGTGGGGGTGGGGGGCGGGTAGATGGCATGCCCTACCCCCGCAATACCCCATAAAGAGCTGTGAGGCAGACTAATAAGGGCCGAGTGGGACCTCTGACCTGCCCTCTGGAGAGGCCGGCCAATCTCATTGGCTGGCAGTTCCATCAGTCTTGGCAGCATCAGGAATGTGTCAGTGTCCACTGCAGGGACTGGAGAACATGATGATCAAGGCCCATGAATCACCGGAGCAGGCAAGTCCAGGGTCTTGGGCTGGAAAGGTTTGGGAGAGGGGTGGGAAAGAGGAGCTGGGTTTAAGGGAGGGAGCAGATGGAAAGAGGGGGGATTCAACCTAATGGTTCCTCGTGCCCTGTGATTGGCAAAGGGCAGCCCCAGAAGATTAACCATCACCCCTCCCTTCCCATCCTTCAAACAGGTAATTGAAAAAAAAAGAAAATTGGGCTTCCCACTCTTGCCTTGCTGCCCAAACCAAATGTTTTTTCCATGCCAGCCCTCCAACCCCACGGGAAACACACCCGCCGGGGACACGTAAAATTCAGCCCTCTGTTTCTCCCTGCACAGATGCTGCCAGACCTGCTGAGAGTTTTCCAGCACTTTGTTTCTGTTTCAGAGTCACTTGACCAGTGGCTCTACTACTGGACTCAGTGTTAACCCCCTCCACCAATGGTGTATTGTGGCCATTGTATGTGCCATCTACAAATGGACTGCAGCAACTTGCCAAGCTTACTTCAACAGCACATTCCTTCAGTGCACTCTAGTACTGAGAAAGACAAGAGCAGCAACGTTGTGGGAACATCATTACATCCAAATTCCCCTCCAAGTCACAGGTCATCATGACTGGACATTTACCATAATTCCTTCATCATTGCTGAGTCAACATCTAGGATTTCGTGAACAGCATTGTGGGAAACCGCCACCACAAGGACTTCAACAGTTCAAATGGAAATCTTGTTACCACTATCTCAGCAGAAGCAGGGAACAGCAATAGATCTGGTTATACTTCAGAAGTTTGTATTTTTGTTGCCCCACTTCATTATGGAGACAATCATTTAAGTTAAGCCAGATCCTCCGACTGACATTCAGGGAGGGTCATCTCCTCTGGTGGCTGAAAAGCCTTCAAGCCCTTGGATTGTTCCTACCTACCTCAAAGATGAATGCCAATGGATCAATCAACATTGCACCAATACATATAATGGGTAACAGATGTGTTGTCACATACAGCACCAACATGATAAAGAGTCCTGCACTTTATCCATATGACAGATTTCTCCAAAGTGTATGGCATCATAGATAGCACACGTGTATATTCAACGTCCTAATGGCTTTCGTGAACAGAAAAGAAAACCATGCCATAAACGTGCAGGTCTGTAAAACTTAAGACACAAATTTATATGGTAAATAACCATTGTCCTGGTAATGGTTGTATTGCCTTCCTTTTCAGAGAATCAGCTGTGTTACGTTTAACTAAAAGAGAAGAAAAACTTTAGATATAAATACTGCTCATTCCTTGTCATAAATCTGAGTTAAACGCCCTTAAGGGTTGTCTTCAGTTCACTGACTTGCAGAATTTTTAAATGGACCTGTCTTTACCCCCCCCGCCCTCAACCCCACACTGCTGACAATGCTCAAGCCCCCTGACACAGCTCACGCCCCCTGACACAGCTCACCACCACCCCAGCCTCCATAACCCTTGATCTTGCTCACCTAGAATGCTGACTCATTCATGACATCAGTCCGATGAAGGAGTCAAGGATTCGGGAAGGTGAGTTGGGAATGTTGGGGTGGAGGGGGGGAGCTGAGCAGCGTCAGGGGAGGGGTTGAGCAGCACCAGGGGAGAGGCTGAGCAGTATTAGGGTTGCCATTGCACTGCAGTGCTTTGACAGTCCACCTGATTTACTTAGGGCTGTGCTCCTGAGCAGGCTTTACACAAGCTAAGAACAGCTCTCAGCAAATCAGTGCAAAACCCTGGAATTTCAGATGTTGTTATGACATACAATAGCAGCAAATTTTTCAAGCATTTACTGCTATTGGGATCTGAAAGTCTGTGCCAATATGTTTGATCAAGGAATGATTATACTATAGGATCACCAAAGTATCAAAGATCACAGTATGTTGCACAACTTCTTAACATAGAGGGGAGCTCCTGTGGAACAACTATATAAGAGCCTTGGTAGGAACCAATGGCAGAATAGGCCACCTGGCATAAGCCCAAAGATGAGTTGCAACCAGGAAGAGTCAAAAGAAGCTCCATAAATGAATAATCCCAGTGGGAGGAATAAATGAGTTGGTAGACTGTTGGGCTTCAGCCATTCGTAAAATTATCCGGTGTGCTAAATGGATGAAACTATGGCCTAATTTATTTCCACTCAATTTCCTAACACGTGCATCTACTTTACATCTGTTAATTGGGCATAACCAACAAGATTGGCTATCTTGTGTGACCATGTGACAGCGGAGATGGACCAACAGGAATGTGCCAGCTTTGAGGTTTGGAGAGACGGCCTTCGTGGCCTCTGCTCTCAGGATCTGTAGAGTGGCTTTGCAAATCTGTTCAAGGGCCTGAAGCTGTGGAGCTGCCTCCTATATATGTTTGTCCCCTCTTGTTATGTGAAGTGTTGCCTGCAAGTAGGTAAAAAGAGTGTTGTGATTTGGGGTTTTGAAGACGACAGACATTGAATACCTGCCATCCAACTTCTCATCCCCACTTACAGGTGAGTCAACTAATATGCATCAAAAAATTTTCCTAGAAGCTTGTTTTGGGAGCAGGGCTTTGAAATGCAAGTGAATTAATAGCTTTAGTTTTCACAATGGTAGTTATAAAATTTGCCTTGCAGCATTATGGGCAGGCACATGAATCTGAAAAAACTTTAGAGTTGTTGGAATGCTTTCCGTGCAGCCTTAGTCAAGTGGTGACGTGCCGAGAGGAAGCTCTGTTTACTTTGTCTAGGTATATGCTGGGTGTCCTTACCTTGTTGCTTTCCCTGAGGCTGCCAAACTTACTCCTCAGCTGTTCCCCATTCTTGTGGATGTTGGGGGACCACATTCACCCTTTCGGTCAACTCCTCTCATACAACCGACAATAAGCAAACATGGCTAAACTCCTTTCCTTCCCTTGCTCCGGCAGCACCTCCAATGCCATATCTAAGAAAGGGAGAGTCCCTTAGCCATTTCACCTCCATGAAACTGAAAAGATCAAGATTTGCTGCAGCAAATTTTGCAACTGTCCAGAAGAATCTTCCTTTTTAAAAGCAGCAGTACTTAAAGAATTACTGGCGAGCGGGAATTTCAGCTGCCTAAGTTTCCAACGTGAACCTCACTTTATTTAAGACAGTCTCAGGAGATTGCATGAGGTCAGCCTTTATATAAACTGGTGAGGGAAAAACTTCTAGAATCTGGTCCTATTGCTTCAGGGCCAGGACTGGAAAATCTATCGTCATAACTGTAACATGCGATCACCATGTATCACCCCTTTATGTTCACTTATGATTTCATCCTTCTAGTTTTCTTCTGAAGGAGGTGATTCATGATGGGCATAGCTCGCTGGTCACTGGCAGCCCTCCAGGTCCTTGCCCAAGTAGTTATTTCTCAGACAGGAGTCTATTCAACTCTGAGTGATATCAGAAGTTAGCACAATCCTAACATGCCCACTGAGTGTCTGGGTCAGTAAGACTGATTTTAACATTGCCAGTGCTCTCCACATGAGATCCACTAACCCAGCATAACCAGGGGATGAAACTGGGATCTAACAAGTTTGAATGGCACAGACCCTGTGATGGACCTGAAAGCTGAGAATCTTTCTATATGTTTTCATTTTAACAAAAAGTTTTAATCCACAAACTGGTCATTGCTGAATGTTACAATAATCACATGAAATCTCAGAACACTGCCGTGCTTAAAATGACCTATTCCGGGAACATAATGTAACAGCTGATCTCCCACGGTATTACTCCGAGGTGGCATGGAATCTGATGAATGGCTGTAACAATTATTGCTAATCTGACATGACCCTTACAGGTCATTATGCAGGTACTGCATGTGGAGATAAAGCCTAAATAGCTACATTCTTAAGTGAACTAGAGGGTAATTCTGCTTACAAAACCTTCTATGGTCTACTTGAGGATGACTGTTCCTCTGATGACTGGCAGTTGGTGATATATCCTTGGTTCTGTGATGACCTTTGACCTGGAAGCAGTACAATGAGGAAAATTTATAATTTCTTTAAAATGTCTGTGGAATATCTATTTTAAAGAATGTTTGAAAAGGACTTTTAAGAGTTTGCATCAATTGTAAAAGGATCAACTGTAATTTTCTGGAGTAAAAAGAAATACTAGTTTATGTGACTTGGCGACTCTTGAACTGGAAGCAGTACCATCAGGAAGGAAATTAAGAAAGAAACTCTGTGGCTGGCAGGTACAAAGAAGAGCTGCAGACACAAAGGACAGCTACAAGCAGAGGAGCTGGAAGATGAAGGCACAGATGCAGACACAAAGAGAAAACATCAGAAACAGAAAGAGGAACACAGAGAATTCCTGTGAGGGGAAGAAGCAAGTCGCTCTCAGGAAGACGTCAATTTTTCCTGTTTGGCAAAAACGGGGATAGGGGCTCTTGGAGGCAATGTCTGAGCTGGCTAAAAAGGAATAAAACCTGTGCGTGTGAATAGCTCAGAGACACTAAAGAGCTGTGCCAAATATTAACCAGGGAGAGCGGGCATGTGGGAAGAGGGTTGAGAACATGCAGCACCATTGTCACGTTGGGGCGCCCTCTGTGAGCCAAAGAGTGCCCAAATAGGAGGACTACCTCCCAAAGCTCATTGGGTGGGAGGTGGGGCCAGGCTTTACCTGGCAGTCTCCCCAGATGGCAAAGGGCCCGTCGCTGCTGGCAAAATGCCAGCAGTTGCAGGAAGAATGTCCTTAATTGATCACTTAAGTGGCTCAAATGGCCTCGGGATGGGAGGGGTTTTTGGCACCTTTCCCGCTGGCCAGATGGCATAGCAGCGGGGAGATGATGGGCATGCCATCCCCTGCATTCTTGTGCTTTTTTAAAAAAAAAACAGGGCCCCACCTCCCACCCAGTCCCCAGAGGGCTGGTAAAATCTAGCCCATCATTTTCACACGGTCTCCAGTTTATTAATTAACCTGTCAATCAAACAAACCTCGATTTGGGTCTGCAACCAAAATTCTACGTAAACCTATCATTCATCTCAAGAGCAATTTCAAATTTTAGCCTTAAAAGGGCACGCACCTTCATTCTAATTCAGCAAACCAGTTAGCTCAGTTGGTTAAGAGTGGTGCAGAGTGACACCAAAAGCATCGGTTCAATCGCCGTACTGGCTGAGGTAGTTCTTGGGGCCTCCCTCCTCACCTTGTCCCATAGTAATATCCTGGCATAGGCCACGATTAACAACCCTCGGTGGACTGCAGCAAAGGGCGAAAGCAGAGAAACACCCTGTACCTGTCATCCACTGCAGTTGCCAAGCTACCGAGAAGTCTTGGATCTTCCTTACCTCTGGGTTCATGCGAAAGCAGCACGCACCCTTTTTCTGCTAAAACCAAATTCCTTAGTGTAGGTTCAGCTGGAAAGCGTGCGACCTTTGAAACCACTTGCAGCTTGGGCCTGCTTAACGATGAAGAGTCTGCCACTACTTTCATTCTATTTTACATGATAAATATTTGTCCTCGGAAAACAGACTTGAAACATGCCAATTGATTCACTGGCACTATTACAAAGCCATTCCATCACATTTTGGTCACATTTCAACTGCCACACAAGTTTGTGTGTTTAGTTTTAATAACTTATCAGGAACACAAATTGCCAGAACTACAATGTCTGCAAGTCTCTCAATTACTCGCTGTAGAAATTCATCCAGTGTTATTCACCAAGAGTTAGACTTTTAACCTTAAAACACATACACTTATAATTCATGAAAAGCCCAATATACTTTGTTACATGGCATATAATATTCATTTTAAAATAATGCATCTTCTCCCTGACCATGAGTAGCCCCATGAGAGATTTGCTTTTTAATTATTTGCGCTAATGAAAGCGGATATCGTGAAAAATGATATCGTATTTTCCATTATTACAGACATAGATGATTTTATAAATTTACCTCAGTAGCATAGGAGTCACTTTCCTCATGGCTGTAGATGTTATACTCCTTAGCAGTATACTCCTTGGAATTTTCCCGGCACTCCTTGGTGTCAGCATTGGTTACACAGATCTCCGGGGTATGGCTAACATCTTGCTGCCAGTCCACTTGATCCCTAAAGTCAGGCTGCTGCATGCATGGGCAAGTTAATGAAAACAAAACAAAGGATAGGGAAGGAACAAAGAAACAAAAACTGGGTATAGTAAACATTGAAAAAACTACAAGACAAAGAAAAGTATGAAAAGGAAAAACATCTTTATTACAGTGGCATATGAGAGTGTTGTAAACAAAACTAAAAAGACAATGAGCAAAATTATGGGCTGATTTGTTTGAAAAAAAAGAGAAAAGAGAAGAAAAAGTGTGCAAACACCAGTTACGGTGCACATGCAGTGAATGATGCAGGGATTAAACCAGCAACATGCAGGCAAATCGAGCTCTGATTCAATCAAGGGTGTGCATGCACTTCTTGGAAACGTTCTCGGAAGCAATAAAAAGTTGTGAACCCAAATCGACTAAACTACAAAAGGTAAGGGAAAAAAGCCAATATCTATCTTACACTACTTGTCCAATAGTCAAATTGTGAGATAACAAACCTAGTTACACAAATATCCCATTGCAAGTGTTTTATTTAGCATCGTAGTAGGGTATTGAAATCTTGGTAAGGTCCGGTTTACTCAAATGTTTTGTACTAAAAATTTGAATTATCTTAGCATTTCAATTAAGCAACTTTGAATTAAAAGTAGGTAACATTAAATCCCCTATTAAAAACATGTTAGGCTCTACCTTTTTATTTTAATACTTAAAACCTAAATGTCAATAAAGGCAGCTATAATGATTGAAACAGCTATGTCCTCAGCTCTTCTGCTTTATTGATTTTTTTTTGGGAGCTAATGTATATTTTGATGACACTGTGAATGCAGGAGGAATACATTGATGCATTTTGATACTTGGTGCCCATGGCCCATACTTTAATTTCTAACGTTACATTGATTTTAGCATTTCTTCATTAAGTCAAAAATCATATTTAAAATATCCTTTATCTTTACGAATGTTCTGCTACACGCTCTTGAAGCTATTGACTTATTGCTGTGTTACAATTACATTCACTATCAACTACCTTGCCTAAATGGCTATTATCATGTGTGGTCTCAACAGTCAATGTTTAATGAGGCTATTTGAAACATGTGAGTAACCATAGTCCCATCTGATGCTGTCCTCACCCAATTCCCACAACAGCTTTTCAGCACAGGCCACCCGATAGTGATTAAGAGCACAAACTGTAGGTGACTTTTCCATCCTTAACCAATTGTAGTGCCTCGCCATAGTGCTAGCTAAATTCAGTCAACTCACATAGACTGTGGATTTAAACTGGGACCAGATATTTTTGCAGAGTTGGGAGACTTGGCGGACCTTTAAAAGTGGCCGGTGGTACCCGGATGTGGAAGTCCCACCCTCATTTCCGGCTGAAACCATTTGTGCTTTGGGGGAAAGATGGTGGCGTCTGATTCGCACAAATCTGGTGGTCCATTTAAAATTAGTGGAGAGCTTAAACAGATGCAATTTTAACTGCTAAAAGTGCCTTAACCTGCAGTGCGGGAGACACAAATTTGTGATGAAGTCATAAACGCTTCTGAATGCCTCCTAAAAGGCGGAGGTACGGGTTGCGAGAGTGGAAGGGCATACGTGTGCGTCCCCTCAAGAGTATTTCTTGCCTTGGGCAGTTAAGGAGCACACAAGACAAACAGCTCAGCTTAACGGGTGAAGAGTGTGTAGCGAAGGAAGTTAAAAAAATGGGCGTGGTACCTTCTCTCACGTGGACAATAGAGGAAGGGCAGCAGCAATGTGTGGTCAGAGCCAGGGTACCCAGCCAAGAATTGGTAGAGGCACCACAGAGTGCAGCAGAGAGGAGCAGCAGACATTACCCTAAGTGAAGGGTGTACTGTCTCCAAAGAAATTATCTTGACATGAGCAATGGCAGTGCAGGCGAAGGCTCCAAATGTCAAGAGAAATGGTTAGACACACCTGTGTCATGGTGGAGGAAGATCTTAAGCCATGACCAACTAATCCCTGAGCTCTGCCTCAGTGTTGCACAGTGCACCATGGCCCTGAATTTCAATGCAGCTAGTTTCTTCCTGACCTCGATGGCATCTCTCAATCACCTGCCCACCGGTGCATCACCACCATCACGGATGCACATTTTGCTTAGATGGGGAAACACATCAACTTGCCCAGAGATTTGGCATCACAGACACAGAGGCTAACAGACTTTGCCTTCATAGCCGGCTTCCCTTGAATTCAAGGAGTGGTAGACTGTACCCACATTGCAATAAGGTCACCAATGCAGCAGCTGATGCATTTGTGACAAACAATTGTTTCACTCCATCAGCATGCAGGTTATGTGCAACCACAATAAGGTCTTGTTGCACTTATGAGCATGTTTGCCAAGCAGCTGCCATGACTTTTTTATTTTGAAGCATTCATGCCTGTTACAAATTTTCCAGCCCAGACCCAGGTCCGTGGTTGGCTTCTGTGGGGACAAAGGGTACCCATTAAGAAGGCGGTTGCTTACTCCCTGAGGTGACTGGAGACAGGGTCCCAATAACAGTATAACAACAGCCACTTACAGGCAAGGATTGTCATTGAGTAGGCTATTGGTTTGTTGAAGATGTGGTTCATATGTCTTGGCCACTTGAGAGGAGCACTCCAATACCTGCTTGCAAGGGTTTAGAGGATAATGGTTGTTTGCTACATGCTCCATAATATGGTGCAACAGAGGGGCATTCGCATCGAGGGGGCCAGGGGATGGTGAAAGAGCTACATTATTGGAGGAGGAGGAGCCCATTGATTCTGATGGGGATAATACTCAAGAGTCATAGAGGTCTGCAGCACAGAAAAAGGCCCTTCGGCCTATCGAGTCTGCGCCGGTCAAACAAGTACCTAATTATCCTAATCCCATTTTCCAGCACCAGACCCATAGCCTTGTATGCCATGGCATCACAAGTGCACATTCAAATACTTAGTAAATGTTATGAGGGTTTCAGACTCTACCACCCTTTCAGGCAGTGAGTTCCAGATTCCCACCACCCTCTGGGTGAAAAAATTATTCCTCACACCCCCTCTAAACCTCCTGCCCCTTGCCTTAAATCTATGACCCCTGGTTACTGATCCCACCACCAACAGGAAAAGTTCCTTCCTGTCTACTCTATCTATGCCCCTCATAATTTCATACACCTCAATAATGTACCCCCTCAATCTCCTCTGCTCCAGGGAAAATAACCCCAGTCTATCCAATCTCTCCTCATAACTAAAACTCTCCAGCCCAGGCAACATCCTGGTAAATCTCCTCTGCACTCTCTCTAGTGCAAACACATCCTTCCTATATTGCAGATTCCAGAACTGCACGCAATACTCTAGCTGTGGCCTAACCAGTGTTTTATACAGTTCCAGCATAACCTCCCTGCTCTTATATTCTATGCCTCGGCTAATAAAGGCAAGTATCCCATATGCCTTCTTAACCACCGTTTCTACCTTAAGGGACCGGTGCACTTGCACAACAAGATCCCTCTGATCCTCGGTACTTCCCAGGGTCCTACCATTCATCATATATTCCCGTGCCTTGTTTGTCCTGCCCAAGTGCATCACCTCACACTTATCTGGATTAAATTCCATTTGTCACTGATCAGCCCAGGAGGAAGGTGACAATGGGAGACATCCTGAGGGGCAGGCCCGGGTATCCATGGCCAGATCTGTACAGGATACTAGGGACTTCTTCATGCAGAGCAATTTACTTAAGCAGAATTAAGGATCTCACTGCAAATCCAACAACAAGTCCTTGGCGAGCAATTGTGGCCCTGCCACTTAAGTGCCCATTGACATTGGTGCCCTACTTCTTCCAGGAGATGCCCAATCCCAACAAGAGAGAATGCCAACAGCAACTCTTGACATTCAATGTCATCAGCAGGGCCAAATCCAGCAAGATCACCACCCTTGGGTTCACCATTGTGCTCAGATTAATCTTGGAATGTCCTTTCAAAGCTGGGCCTGCAATTTTCTGCTCAATGCTGGCAAATAACTGGAGACCATTTCACCTTGTGCCTAGCCAAAGCATGTCCACCATGTCAAGAGTATACCTATGCAGTGCGAGTTGAGACTCAAGGCCTGCATATACGAGTTCATGGGCCAACAGATATGCAACAACTGGATACCATGCAGGAATAAGCCACAGTGTGCTTGCTGCACCACCCGCTTCCTTCCAGAATCTCCACCCGCTACCGACGCACAGTGACATCACTGTGCGACATCTACAACATGCAGTGCTGCAACTCACCAAGGCTCCTTGTCAACCCATGGCCTCTGCCACTAGAAGGACAAAGACTTCAATTGCAAGGGAGTTCCGACAGTACAAGCTTCAATCAAAGACACATAATATCCTGACCTGTGGAGCAGCCACTGTGTCCTCACCATGGAACACTCAAATGCATTTCCTTGCCTTTCGCACAGCACTCATGGAACTACACCATTATGAATGGCACCTTTTCAGCGAGTTGGGCATTGTAACTGCCTCAAATGCAGCTATGATGGCAGCAAAGGCTGGAACAGCCCTCTACATCTGCACCCTGCTATATTTTCTGAATGTCTGGATAAAGACTCAGCCTTCCACTGCTGGACATGCATGGTCGTACCCTTCACACTCTCACCATCATTAAGGGATGGATTACTGGCTGCAGTCTCCTTTGCCACTGGTAAAAACCTGCTGCTTCTTGTTTACCTGGTAATTATAGCTGTGACTGTACAATGACAGACCACCACATCCATTGCCAAAAGTAGTTTATTTACAATGTGCATTAAAATAACTATTAACATAGTGATAACAAATGATGCCATTGTGAACCCACCAGTGATCGAGGTGATGCAGCGCCCTGAGCTCGTGAAGTGCTCCATGTAGTGCTCCCCATGTCGCCTTGGAGGATGTAGAGGCAGGTTGCTCACCTCTCCAGCTATATGGCATTGAGGAGCGTGGTGGCAGGTCTCGTTGTGAAGGGCCCACTGGTGAGCTACCTGAGGTTCTGGGCTCTGCAGGGGCAGCTGTTGTCACAGAGACATGTATCACAGATGAGGACTGTGGCAGAGAGGCCAAGGAAAATGTGGAAGATGAGGGTGCTGAAATCAATTCGGAACCTTCACCCACCTCACCAACCTCCACTGCCCTGGGCTGACTCTCAGGCAGATTAGCTGGTGTTGGCTGCTGGGATGCAATGGCGTCCCCCTCCAGTCATTGTTATGCTACCAGTATGAATGTCCTGTTGTGGGCATGCAGCTCCTTGCGTACTCCATGGAGATCAGCACTCATACTCTGAATGGCCCACTCCAGGCTACTGAGTGAAACTTGAAACCTTTGCAAGAAGTCACAAGCTGCTCCTGTAGGCACTCGATGTGATACTGCACATGTCTCTCCATGAGATTGGTCATTTTTCATGGATGGAATTCATGTAATCAAGCCTCTGAGACATGGTTGAGCTCATCACCATGATGGACTCCTCCACTTGAGGTGCGTGAGTTTGCATTGCCTCAGGGAACTCTGCCAGATGTCCACACATCTGCTGTTCATGCTCCAAGTGCTGCGCCACATAAGGTGACTCCTGAGGCCCTACCTCAATGACTGCTGGAGCAACATCATGACTGCCTTCCCCACTCTGAGGGGGACTGTGCACAGATGTCTCTGATTCAGGTGCTTCCTCCTGCACTCTGTTGCGGTGTCCTTCACCATGTGAAACCAACTCTACATGTGCGCCACATCCCTCCAAAGTGCGAGTATCAGTGTTAGCGGAATGTGGGCTGGCCAGATGTGACGGTGCTTCCTTGGCCATCCCCTCCCCCTCCTGACCCCCAAGAGGTTAGGCAGCCGGGGATGGAGAGGGGAGGTGGGAGTGGGGCAGTAGCAGTCACCGATGAGATGTCCGTGATACCACAAAACGAGGTAGAGTAAGGTCTGGATATTTTGAGAGCACAACCGGATCCAGTCCAGTGCCTTCAACCAGCTTGACAGAACCTCATCATGCAACCCACCCATCACACTCCCCATCAAACTAACTTTCCAACCTGTTAAGTGGGCTAACAGCATCACCTCCACTACTGACCCCATGATTGAACATGGACCTAACACTGCCTTTGGCACCTGCTATGAGCAATTCACCATTTCTGACAATGAGCGCAGAGGGCACCCTCACAATCTCCATTGCTCCCTCTTCAACTGAGTGAATCGCCTTAGCCGAGTTGACGCACCCCAAGCCCAGACCATGTCTCTGGTGATGAAAACTCTCTTCTCCTGCGAGTGCAAAATACAAAGTGATGTCAGCCTATTCTATGCTGCATCCGGCGACGAAGCTCATCAATGTGGCGGTGGTCATCATGTGGGGCGTTGGATACTGTGCGGTGGGTCTTAATGAAGTCTTCGTAGTCTTAAGTAGGTTAAATGTATGCATTTGTTAACTACAAGAACTATATACATAAATACAGTGAAGGGTTCAGGCTAGGAGCTGCTTCCAAGCTTGCTTGCACACATGGCTTTGTTCAACACCAGACTGACCCCTACGTGTGGTTCATGTGTTCCAGCATCGTCAGTGCCACTGTCATGCTGTCCAGGAGTTGCAATGTTTGCTATGTGGTCACAGTGTTGACCTCATCAACGGTCATCAGTGCCAGAGGTTGAGGCTCTTCTGGCTGTTGGTTGCTCTCTTGTCCATCCTCCACTGGAGGCATCATGGTAACTATTTGTGTGGTTGGCCGGTCTGACCAATGAGGGCTTTCCGGCACCTATAATGAAAATGGACAAACCCGTTTTGCAAAGAGAGAAGACAGTTCAGAGCTGAAGTCCCAGTCAGGATACTCATTCTTGTTTGAGCTCTCGGGAACTTGCAGTTCTGTATAATTTATGACAGTGATGGTCTTGACCTTGAAGGGTCTTGAAGGGTCATGAAGACTCGAAACGTTAACTGATTTCTTCTCCACCGATGCTGCCAGGCCTGCTGAGTTTTTCCAGGTAATTCTGTTTTTGTTTTGGATCTCCAGCATCCGCAGTAGCTTTTAGCTTTTTGTTTTTATTTATGGTCTTGACCTCTTCTGTCATTTTGTGGAGATTCAGGGCTACACAGGCACCACTGCTCAAGAGAGAAAAAGACTGGTTACAGATGCTGTACATCAGCTCGAAGATTTGTTTGCCGCCATGCCTTAGTGGTCCCAGAATCATGCCTATGGCCAGAAGTTGGATTCCTCCAGGCCCATAGAGCGCTGTGTCTGTTGTTCGAAGCCAGAGGTCTCTCAGTCACAGTTCTTTGTCCAATAGGATCATAACACCGGCTCCCGAGTTCAATTTAAAATTTGTGAGATGGCCGTTAGCCAAAATGTCTGCATTCAAATTCAAAAACCTAGGGTCCTTGACCACACCCAAGAAGCATGGCTGAGTGTCCTCTTGGTGTGCAGTCTCAACCTTATGAATCATTTTTGGGTCTCCTGTGTGTTCAGGTGTTTTGGTCTTGCACAGTTTGTTGAAGTGTCCAATTCTGTTACATTGGAAGCATTGGGCTGAAATTGCAGAACATTGATCTTGCCTGTGGGGGTGCTTTGCTCCACATGGTCGCTGTACTGGCTGATTGGGGTATTGCTTCCCTTGGCCTGGAGTGTCCCTGTTTCTGTGCTGGTCACCCAACTGGACTGTGGGGTTTCCTTTGTACCAACATTTACTTTGTCCTCTTAAAATGTGCCTGTGCTGCACACGGTGTTCAGATTGCCTAACAATTTGGATAGCTTTCTCGAAGGTTAGATATTCCTTCACTTGCAGCAAGCGAGAGTGGTCATCTGCTATTCCTGCAACTATTCTATCCATGATAAGTTCAGATTTTAGGTCTCCGAATTCGCAGCCTTCAGCCATCCTGTACAGATCATTAATGAATGAGTCGACAGGTTCTCCTGGTTGCTGGACATGATTATTAAATATAGTCCTTTTGAGGATTTGTTACTTCTTAGGTTAAAATAAATATCAAATAATTTTAGTACTTCTTCAAATTGAGCAGATGACTTGTTGATTCCTTGTCTAGCAGTAATGTCGTCAGCTATCAGGCCTACTGAGTAAAGCAGTGTGTGAACTTGATCAGCTTCTGTCTTTTAATCCAGACCTGAAGCAATCATGTATCTAAAGAATCTTTTTTGCCAAAGTCCCCAATTACGTGATTGATCTGGGCCTTGGATAAGTTCAAGTTCATCTGAAAGAATGGTTTTCTGATCCATGGTTAAAAAATTTTCAAGTGTAGGTTCAGCGTTAAGAAATTGCTAAAATTCAAGATGGTGCCGCTGTTTGTTTGAAGACAAAGGGTTTATCCGTGCTTGCCTGTTTTGGTGGGCTTCCTCTGCAATGACACTCGCACTCAGCCTTGAAAAAAATTTAAACAACGGCTGCCTGCAAACCTCTCCATCTCAGCACTATGCTTTGGGGTCATGAAAGCATTGACACTTGGCCTTTAAAGCTGATTCTTTAGTTGTGATTCTTCCAAATTAATTAATTTGCCTCCCCTTCCGCTTTTTGGAGCGAGCTCAGATGCCACATGTTCACTTGGGAATCTTGTTTCTCTGATGGATTTTTAAAAACGTGTTTTTAAAATTTCTGACCACTAAACTATTTAAAGGTTTCTCAGGACTTGCTGCATCTTGGAATTTGGAAGTTTTAGCTCACCTCTGCTAGGTCTGCTGACTCTGCACTCTGGACTTCCAAGAGGTCCTATGGAGTATTCTGCTGCAATGAGGATTTTTAAATTTCTGCCTTCAGCTTCCAAGCCTTTCTTTGGAGCTTTCCCTGGTGATTTTCCTCTGCGCGTCTGCTTCCTAGCTTTTCTTCAAGTCAGAACGCGTCTTCAAATTTTTCGTTAGTCTTGCAGAATTTTAGTTTTTCTCTGCAAGGTTTAGGGTTTTTCCATTCACTGCCACCATGTTGTATGGTGTTGGTTGCTATTAGATAGGTCTTAATGAAGTCTTTGTAGTTTTAAGTAAGTTAACTGTATGTATTTATTAACTGCAAGAACTATGTATACAGTAAAGGGTTCAAGCTAGGAGCTGTCTCCATGCTTGCTTGTGCACACAGCTCTGTCCAACACTAGACTGACCCCTAGCTCAGTGTTCTCCTACATCACTGTGTGTTACTGTATTCAGTCCCATATTAACCCTATATACGCCAGACCATTATACCACAGGTCAGAGTTGCCATTCACATGTTACCCCATAACTTCTTGGACCTACACGAGTGTCTTGACTGTCCATGTTGTAGGAGTGGTATGTGCCAAGTGTGCCCCAGCTGTTGCAGCATTCAGCTGTCATACATCACAGGGACATGTGTGTGCTTCTGTGGCTCACCACGACCTTCTCAAGGGCAATTAGGGATGCCCACATGCCATGAAAGAATACATTTTTAAAAAACTCACCTTGCTGGAGCGCATTGTGGACCTGCTCACAGCACTGGATCCATGAACTATGGTCTTCCCTCACAGTGGATGTAATCTCCTGCCAAGTTTGCTTCGTTATGCTGGGTGCATTACTCTTTACTGTGGGATAAAGAATGTCCTCCTGCGTTACCTCTTGGACCAGAATCTCAAAGTCCTGGTTGCAGAACATCCAGCATCTGTCCCCCTTTGAGATATGCTAGCATGACAATGAAGAAACCGCACCGGCAAGTAAGATTCCTTGCTTCATTTGGTGCAACACATAACCGATCTCTGTTCACATGCAGGAACTTGATTATCTAGTTATGCACAGACTGATGTTTCTGGTGGGTTGGGGGGAGTGTGAATGCTGGGTAACCTGGCAGTTGTTCTCGTCATACCAACATGGCATGTTTGTATCCAGTGCAAATGCCCCTGCTGCCCTGCGCCCTCAGAGTCACACTTGTCCGCAATGACAGTGTGCCACAGCGAGGGTAATGAACAAGGCACGTTTGGTTGCCCACGCCCTGACAGACGGTTGATGAAAGGGCAAAGGCTCTGCATGTGGCATTTAAAAATCAGCTCCTGAGACATTATGATAATCTCACTTAACGCAGAGTGTTGGGACCTGCTGAAGCTGCCAAGATGCAGCCATCTCCATGGCAGGGTGCTGTGAAGCTTTGCCAGCATTGAGTTACCGCTATGTGGTCCTTCAATAGACAAGGTCAATAGGTAGCATTAAACTCTCTCTATGGGCCATTTCTTCCAGGGTAACTAACCAGTTAGCCAATTTTTACACTTCTTACTCACATGACTGCTGATGGGCAGCTTCTGAAACCAGCAATACTACAAAAGCTTCCTCCCTCACAGCAGTAACTGTATCCAGGAAGGGCCAAGCTGAAATCCTTCCTCCTTTGTCATCAAGGCCTGCCTCCACCTCCGATCTGCTTCTGGGGTTGGCAAGCCTGATTCCATCCTGCCCAAATCTGCCCTCCCCTACCCACCCCACCGGAGTGAAAATCACACGTCGGGGCACTTTTACCAAGACAGGTCTGGCAAGTTGGGTAATTTCCCAACTCGAGTTACCAACATTGATAGCAAAATTCAAGCCCTTAGACTTTTTTACTCTGTCACATTCAGAGTAAACCTGCTGAGACACTGTAGGCTCATTAAGACTTAAAGTATGAGGTTTAGGCAGAATAAGTTCACAACATGTATATAGAGGTAATATTTTTCTCCATTTCTGTTTAAGTTGGGTTTTGAGTGTCAACACTTTTAGGAAAGTTCATCAAGTAAAATGCACCTTTAAAAAAAAAATCCCTGATTAGTTAACTTCAAAAGCAGCAGCACTACTTTCCTACTTAAGCTGGATGCACTTATAAGTATAATGGCATATGCATGTCTTAACTGGTTATTCTGTATAAGTAGACTGTCTTTGAGTTGAGATTTGAGGCCCCTCTACTCAGTCAAGTGGACATAAAAGAGATCCTATGGCAGTATTTCGGGGGGGGGGGGTGGGGGGAGTTATTCTTGGTGAACTGGCCAATAGTTATGCCTCAATCAATATCACAACAAAAGGAGATTATCTGGCCATTATCACATTGATGCTTGTGGAAAGTTGCTGTGCTAAAATTGGCATTTCCTACATCAGTGGTTTCCGAACTGGGGTCCGTGCACACCTGGCAGTCTATAGGGTCTTTTCAGGGGGGTCTACAAAATAATCTTTCTAGTGGGCGAGAGTGACAGAAAAACGCCAGGGTGAAAAGGGAAGGAAGGGAAAAAAGACATGACACTTGCTTTGTATAAATTACAGTCCTCAATGTGAGTCCTACATGAGTAGCTGACAAAATGTCCACTTCTGATGGTAACAAATACTCAACCTTCTTTGCAATGATGGACACCTCAGCTGCCATGGTTTTTAGTGGTGAGCATTGCACTTAATTTCAGCAAAAAGGAGAGGGGAGATAGGAGGTCAACTGTTGATGTGATATGGGTGCATTCAGTTTGGACTCATATAGTTGGCAAGTCCTATCATAATGTCTGGTCCGCTGAGTATTACCAGCATTTTCTGTTTATATTACTCTCTTATTTGTTTGGTTCTTGTTATTGTGAAAAAACTGTCAGCTTAATTTACTTAAATCTTTCATCATGTTGCCATAAAGTAAATTCCTTGAATCATTAAATAACACCGAGAACCTTGGCAGGGTATCATAAGTCTGTAACATATTCCCGAGAGTGTCACATCCACGTGAGTGCTTGATAATGGAATTGGAGAGAAGGCAACCAGTCTGTTCATGGGAAGTTTTAAAAAAAATAATAACCTGCTTTGAGCCTGTTAAACATATAAATGTGGTGAAATTGCTATTAATACTGATTATATCCAAACAGCTATTGGTCCAATCTGTGAACTGATTGGGTATGTATGCCATTAGTTCAGTTGGCACGCACTAGAATGTTAGTGGAAATGACACTTCTATGTTATCTCTGATCTGTCTGGTCTGTCTCATTACTCATCAGTAAAATTATCCTACTGTTTTCTTATGAGCATTATTACAACTCTTTAGTGTGGGTCAGTTAGCTCAGTTGCCTAGATGGTTAGAATGTGATGCAGAATGCCACCAACAGCACGAGTTCAAACCCCATATCAGCTGTGGTAGTTTATGGAGGCCTACCTTCTTGCCTTGCCCCATGCTTGATGTGGAGTGGTGCCCATCAAGCTATATAACCAATTGTCTCTCTCTCTAATGGAAAGAGATGCCTATGGTACTTCATGGACTATGGCTAATTATCATTATTAAAACATTCTACACATGCAGCACCTTCCTATTACGAGTAGTTATATAATACTACTATTTTAGATTGGGGGTCCGTGATTACTAATCTATTTGAAAACACGGCCCTTCAGCCAAAAAGCTTGTGAACCATTGTCCTACATTACAACAGTGATGACACTTCACAAAAACTTTAATTGGTTTAAGTGCTTTGGCGTGCCTGTAGATTGTGAAATGCATTACATAAATGCAATTTTTTTTTTTCTTTTTATTTGTTCTGATGGGAGAACATTTAAAAAAGTTGCAGAGTTTCCCTTGCCGTCCTAGTTTGTCAATAATGAATAAAAGTTATGTTCTGGGTAATCCCAATCCACTATACTGACCTGTGCAAAAGAGTCAGTGCAGGGGGGCCCAAAATTAAATCTTTGCTTAGAGTCTGTTTGTTTTTCTGTTAATGTTAGCTAATATTCCTTTTGTTGTGCTAGGATTTTTCTGGGTGGAACCTGATAATTCTCATTCCAGCCTAATGATAGTGCATGAAAGAAAAAAAAACAATAGACTTTATTTGCACAATACATACATGATTTTCTGGAAAATACATTTAAATAGTCGAATGTGACCTTTTTGGCCTTAAAAAGACAAGTGCTGACTGAAACTCAAATTCTAATCCCACATCAGGTATTATGTGCTGGTCTGTGCTCCCGCTTTTTATTTTCATGCTTGATAGGAAACCTTCAGGATACAATTTAAGAAAATACAGGACGTGCGTAAGTATGAAATAAATGTGATGTACATCGAGGGAATTCAGGCTCTGATGTACAGAAACAGGTGATCATTTTACAAATCTGCAGCCTTGTTATAGAGTTTCATCTGGTGGGAACATACATCAGGAATTTGGGCGTGGAGGACAACACACCCAGATTCCTAATCTGCACTCGCATTGTGTGGAGCTCTGCAACACGTGCACAAACATATAAAATGACCCCAGCACATTCTACCACTCAGAAACTGACAGCGAACTTTACAGCACCAGGATTCAGAGCATTGAGATCAATCCATTTGATTTCAAGCTACTGGTCACTCCATACAAACACACAAATTGGGAGCAGGAGTAGGCCATTCAGCCCTTTGAGCCTGCTTCACCATTCAAAAAGATCATGGCTGATCTGATTGTGGCCTCAACTCCACATTTTGTCCACCCCAATAACCTTTGGCCCCTTTGTTAGTCAAGAATCTACCTCTGCCTTAAATATATTCACTGCTCCTGCCTCCACCCCTCTCTGGGAAAGAGAGTGCCAAAGATTCATGACCCTCGGAGACAAAATTTCTTCTCTTCTCCGTCTTAAATGGAATGCCCCTTATTTTTAAACTGTGTCCCCTGGTTCTCGTCTCTCCCACAAGGGGGAACATCCTTTCAGCATTCACCCTGTCAAATCCTCTCAGGATCTTACATGTTTCAATCAGCTCACCTCTCAATCTTCTAAACTCAAGGGATATAGGCCCAGCCTGTCCAAACGTTCCTCGTAAGATAACCTCCCCATCCCAGGTATCAGTCAAGTGAATCTTCTGAAATGCTTCTAACGTATTTATATACTTTCTTAAATAAGGAGACCAAAACAGTACACAGTACTCTAGATGTGGTCTCACCAATGCCTTGCACAAACGTAGCAAAACATCACTACTTTTATATTTCATTCCCCTTGCAATAAACAACACCACTTCATTTGCTTTCTTAACCACTTGCTGTATCTGCATACTAACTTTTCCTGATTCATTACCAGGACACCCAGTTTGCTGTGTACCTCAGAATTCTGCAATCTCCCACTATTTATATAATATGCTGCTTTTCTAGTCTTCCTAACAAAGTGGACAAGTCCACATTTTCCCATATTACTCTCCATCTGCCAAATTTATGCCCACTCACTTAACCTCTCTATGTCCCTTTGCAGGCTCCTTATGTCCTTTTCACAACTTACATTTCCTATCTATCCTCGTGTCATCAACAAATTTAGCAACCATACATTTGGTCCCTTCATCTAAGTCATTGATATAAATTGCAAATACTTGAGGCCCCAGCACTGATCCTGATAGCATGCCACACGTCACATCTTGCCAACCTAAAAAAGACCTATTTATCTGTACTCTCTGCTTCCTGTTAGCTAACCAATCCTCTATCCATACTAATGTGATGCCCCCTACACCAGGAGCTCTTATTTTGCGTTGTAACCTTTAATGTGGCACCTTGTCAGATGCCTTCTGAAAATCTAAGTACAGCATATCCATAGGCTCCCCTTTATCCACATTGCTTGTTACTTCCTCAAAGGACTCCAATAAATTAGTCAAACAGGATTTCCCTCTCTCAAATCTATGCTGACTCTGCTTGACTACATTGAGATTTTCAAAGTGCCCTGCATAACTTCCTTAATAATAGATTGCAACAATTTCCCTATGACAGATGTTAAACCAACCTCTAGCTATTTTTCCCATTCAAACACATGCATCATTTTCTTGTACCATGCACACTTCATTGGTACAAAAGCTCCATGCTGATATACGGTGTTGCAATGCAATGAGTTGTTAGCTTTACCGTTGTTAATTTTACAAAAAATTAAATTGAGGGTTAGTTTGAGAAAATTTTTTATTATTATTTTGTTACTTCAAGTGTGTAGCATGACAAACCAGGATGTTATCACAGGTAGTAAGAAGGAAAACTGCAAGGTAAAAGATTCTCTTACCTTTAAATCCGATGCAAATTCTTTTCCCACAGAGTCTATGGGCAAGTCCTGAGACATTGTTGTCATAGTGGACAGGAAGCTCGCCGACTCTGTTAGATGGGGTAAAGGGGACATGCTCCTGCTTTCTTCTCTGATACTTTCAACAAGGTGGTCAATTTTCTCAGTAACAGATGCCAACTCAATCTTTAAGCCAAGTAGCCTTGAATTAAAGGAGCTCATTAATTTAGTATCATTGGCATTTGCAGCTTCATCATTAATTTCATTGACAGACTGATTTGGCAAATCAATGGCTGAACAAAGCTTGGCATCAGAAATTAAGCCACTTGTGTCTGAAATTAAGAGATCAATGACTTCACTAACAAGTTCAGCATGATCTTTAATGCTGAACAGAATCTCAAGGTCTTTGCTTCCCAACAACTTAGCAGTGACATCATCATTATCAGCAATTCTGCTGCTCCCACTTCCAGAGGTTCTCTCTTGGATTTCCTTTGAATCAGTTTCTCCTCCAACTGGTACTTCTCTCCTGGGCTGGGGCGAAGAGATATCTACAGAGTCACTAATATCAGTATCAAGTTCTCGGGAGCATTTTTGGCAGTGATAGGATGCCAGGTCATAACGCTGAAGGTTTGAAACGAGCACACGATTCTCGTATTCCAGCTTCTTGACTTTCCCATTGAGGTCATTGATTTGGAGTCTTGCTGCCATGAGCTCTTCCTGGGAAGGTTCATTTAATGATGGGCAACTATCTGACCATGCTGACTCCTGATTGGATTCAGATTTGTATCTATTTAGTTCATTCATGAGGTGCTTATTTTGGTCCTCTAACTCAATTAAGGATCGCCTAAGAAGCTCTGCCTCCTCTTCCACAAATTGAAGGTGACGCCTGAGTTCACCAACATTCTCCCCAAACTCGCCATAGCTAGTGCTGGTAATTCCAAGTCGGATATCCTGGCTTGAGGATTCTTTCTCACCATGACCTTTTAGATCATCCATTTCAGCTTTTAGTCCACGGTTTTCAACCTCCAATTCCACTGTCCTCCTGCTCAAAATGTTGGCTTCCTCCTCTACCAACTTTAGATGCAATTTTAGCTCAGCTTCTCTTACATGAGGAGATTCTCCGATTTCACCAATAGACACTGCATTGTCCAGGTCACCGTAAAGAGAGCTATACTTCACCAGTTCCTCTCTCATGTTTTCATTCTCCTTCACTAACTTGGTCAGCTTTTTGCACATCACAGCAGCTTCTTCTTTAGCAAAATGGAGCTGGCATTTCAGATCAGCACTATCCTCCTATTTTCAATCAAAAAAAATTAATATAAATATACATATTTGAAAAGCAAATTAGTTCAGAACATGTTGTCTCGCACTATTTAAATTGCAAATTAAGCTTGGTGACACATAAGACCAGCAACATGCTGCACTGAACAATGTTGTAACATGAAAGGCACCACTGCCATCCTGATTTTGCAGTTTCCTGTTATGGACAAGTGCGTGCAGGTCAGGTACTTGCTGGTTGACTGGTGGGGGGAGGTGAATCAGTCCCTAGACATTATTCTGCAAGTTCTACTGGTTGGTTTAGAACCGACATTGGCAGATATCTAGGAGAAACAAAATTGGGAAAAGAAGGAAGATACAGCAGAGAGAGTGTCACCCTCATAAATGAAAACACAAAAGCAGCATTATGCAAAACCTTAGCTGCAGTATTTTTATAAGGATAAAAAGTCTGTGTAATCATGTATGCAAGGCACACTAAGCTGTAATCCAAGGATCATGGACTTGTTTTAACCTGCTAAATCCAAAAGAGAAGACTGCAAACACTGCCCAACATCTCAAATCAATGCCTGATATACTAAAGTGAAAAATGACTCTTCTTTTAAATTTGAAGGCATGATTTCTTTTCCAAAAGACCTCTGGCATTTTCCTAGGTCTCCCTACACCAACCATCATCTCACACTATTGGATGGACAGATTACCTACATTTCCACCAATGCTGTTATCTAAGGAGATGATTTGAAGTATGGGCTGTTGTTAAAGGGACTTGGTTGTATTTTAAAGAAGACTTCACAAGCAGCTTGCTCGTCTAGAAAAAGCTCCTGTCAGGCGGTCTGACTGGTCATCAACATGTTTTGAGCTGCAGCAACAACTGTAATACTTGTAGTGAAAACCTCTAATGTATAGGCACAAATGCCACACCTAATTATGTCTGAGCATTTCATTTTGAAAACGGTTGTTTTACCAGGATGACAATGACACTAAACACCAGGAAATACCAACCTATCACTGAAGAAAATGCCTCAGATAGCCTTTCCAATTACACTCCTGTTACATTACATCTTCGCCCGATGAGTTTTCTCTCCTGTTTTACTTCCATTTTAATTTAAAACAGATAAACTTACTAGCTACCATAATGAGCTTGCACGCATACATAAAAATAAACAAGGACCATCAAAGCACTGTTGATGTCTCTTGTCTATTGGGTAGTTAAATACTTTCACAATGAGGTTATACAACCCCAACAACTTGTATATAAAGCCAATGATATAAAATCACTGATACTGCCACCACTGAAATAGAAATGCCTGTGTACCTGTGGCATGGGCTTCTTTTCTGGTTTTGTAGCGACACGGCCACCTCTTTTCTTCAGGGAGCTCTAAAAGAACAATAAAAAGGAATGGTTTTATTAAAATTGCAACCATTTGTGTATGGGCTCGTTTCACAATATGTAATCAGTTTCAAAACGACAGAACCAGTGGGCCATGCTCGCATTCCAGAACACCCATTTTCAAAAAATAGCTGGCAACCACATGCTGAGTAGTTAATTGAGTCACACACCCTATTCCCTCCTTTCATTAAATCCTAATGTTTTAATATCATGTGCGTGCAATTATCTGTAACAACCACTTAGTTAGGGAATATCAGTCAGATGTAAACTGAATTGTTTATGCTCATTGAACATGGAGGAGGCGGAAAAACTGATAGGGCAAGAACTTTATTTATACAGCAGTCACTCATAATGCTCCTGAAAGAAAGAGGAGAGAGGTCGAGAGAGATAGAGAAGAGAGGATAGAGGAGAGAGAAGAGAGAGAAAAAATATCACTATTTATCTCAGGTTTAAGGAGTAACTGGAATTTATTTGGTTTTCTTGTTTATCCCTCCTAAAATGCATTGGTCATGTTGGATACAAGGGCACAATGCACATGTGCATGGGGGCTGGCAATTTGGATTGACCCAGGGTCAATTCAACCCTGCTTAACTCTGGACAAACTATTATTGTCTACCTGGGTCCCCAAGTTGATCTGAATTGCTAGTCCCACTGAAATCCATGCTGGGGAATGCCTGGCTCCTCTTGTAACCTGTAACAGAGGACTTCAGAAAAGAATCAGTGACTAGAACATAAGTCTACTTGAGCCTAAAGAATATATTATATCCAGGAAGGTAAGATAATGTGGTTGTTAACAAGTGGAGAAGTACTTTGTACTGATAGCATAACCCAGCCTTCTCTTTTTGGATGGATCATCATTTCACCTACTGGGGGTTTTACTGGTTTATAATACAAGGAATGCTTTCATCCTGCAAATCTTGCCTTTTATTCATTTCAAATGCCTTTCAGGCAGCTTTTACATGTAAAATGATTCATTATCTGTTTGGTATTGAATAGCTTTATATCCATTACTGCAAAAAAAAATCATAGTTTTCTGATCACTGAATCAAGGTACTTGAAGAATGCTTGTGTCAGTTATCAAGAGGCAAATTAACAGCTTTTTGTTGTTATTCAAAAAAGATCCACATTTAACTCAATGACGACCCACTGCCTTTGTGCCTGGTAAGTGACACCGGCTCTTGATTCACCAGTTTTCCAATTTTATCATCATCTTCATGTTCAAATCTCTTCATGGTCTCATCCCATCTGCATCTCTGTAACCTCCGCCAACCCTTAAAGACCCTCTGCGTTGTTCCAATGTTGGTCTCTTGTGCATTGCCCACCACATTCACCACACGACTAGCATCTAGTCTTCAGCTGTCTATGCCCAAGGCTCTGGGATTCCCTGTCTAAACTTCATCATAACTGGTTCACTGAGGTAGCTTGGAAATGGCGGTATCTACCATGTAGTACATCACAAGATCTGAGCAGGTTATTATATTGCCCTCTCTGCTGCCCATGCTGTTAGGGAGGTGTAAATAAAGTTAGTTCAATAATGGCTGTCTGCAGTTGAGTACGTGTTCGTCTTACCCAGTGCATTACACAACAGGAAGATGGTTAGGAGGATAGGATGGATTTCCTTTTTACATTTCATTTCAGAAATCAAGGACTGAAGAGTATTGACACATACTTTTGGAACTTTTAAAAGTTGTTTTTGAGGATGTTTAAGCAACTTGAAACGTTGCTCTGTGTGCACCATGTTCAGGCATGCAGTGACTCAGCATGGAAAGTAATTTTAAAAAATGGCACTGAAGGCATATTTGGGAACAATGAGGGAATTTAACCCTGACAAACAGGGCTGGTGTAATTATAAACAAAGATTACACATTTTAATGAGAGCAAATAAAATAGATGATGAGGATAAAGTAAATGTTTTCTTCACCACGATGGGGCCAGATGCATTTGAGGCGCTGTCTAATGAATGTTGCCCTCTAGACCCCAGTACTATGGACCATAAGACGTAGGAGCAGAAGTAGGCCATTCGGCCCATCGAGTCTGCTCCGCCATTCAATGAGATCATGGCTGATCTGATAATCCTCAACTCCACTTTCCTGCCTTTTCCCCATAACCCTTGATTCCCTTACTGATTAAAAATCTGTCTATCTCAACCTTGAATATACTTAATGACCCGGCCTCTACAGCCTTCTGTGGTAAAGAATTCCACGGATTCACTACCCTCTGAAAGAAGAAATTCCTCCTCATCTGTCTTAAACGGGTGACCCCTTGCTCTGAGATTATACCCTCTGGTCCTAGACTCTCCTACAAGGGGAAACAACCTCTCAGCATCTACCCTGTCAAGCCCCCTAAGAATCTTGTATGTTTCAATAAAGTCGCCTCTCATTCTTCTAAACTCCAACCTACTCAACCTCACCTCGTAAGCAAATCCCTCCATACCTGGATTAGCCTAGCGAACCCTGTCTCCAATGCCAGTATATCTTTCCTTATTCTGAAATTAGTGAGATTCTGGACTCATTATGGCACAACTAAGAATGGGTTTGCACTGAGAGCTGCATTCCATGTAAGGAAGCTGTTGCCAAGTGAGTATGTCGCAGATGACATCCTTGAATGAAAGAAACTTTCTCATCGCTGTGGGTATGGCGCAAATTTAGAAATCAACCTTAATTTGCAGGAGGTCTAAAGGACAATGAACTCCAGACCAGATTTTTAAGCAAAGGCAATAAGCTGACATGGAAGGCAGCCTGCGATGAGGCCACAACCATGGAAATAGCAAGGAAGTTATTTTCCTGAGCTGGAGGAGGAAGTCCACTAGATTTCAGCAGGGTCCAGGCCAGGGCAGCCAAGTTCAGAGTGATAAATTGAGATGCTACTGTTGCCACGGTAACCACCAACCATTTCTATTCTAACTGTTATGCCTGTGGGAGAGTCAGTGATATCTGGGCAGCATGCAGGAGAAGAAGAAACAGTAATGCTGAAGATCGTAGTAAAGCTCCAGACTGCAGCCATGCACCAGGTCGAGCTCGTGGTGGGTTTAAAGTTGGTTCAAGAGTCTGGAAAATCTCAATTACGCGTATGATAGATGTGGAAGCAGAAGTTGATGTTATCAAGTAGGAAGTTCAAGAGTTGTACTCCGTCAAAGAACAAAAGAAAAGCACATGATAGATAAGAGTAATAGGGCTGAAGATAAAATTGCAGTCCCCATACTGAAAATGAAATTAGGAGATTGACAACTTACTTTCATCTTTGAAATGGCTGCAGCCATATATATTATCTCAGTAGGAGAGTACAAGAAGTCCTTAAGTCATGTTCCCTTATGCAAAACTGGTGTGAAATTGACTAGTTATTCCAATAAAGTATTCTAGTGTTAGGTGAAGTTAGGGTTGAATACGATGATGTTTACTTCATTACTTTTAATGATTACTTTTACTATTGCCTTCACTATCACTTTCCATCAGGGAGACTTTGTTCCCTTCTACAATGGCATGGAATTGGCTTCAGAAAATACGGTTGAACTGAGCTGATATGTTTTCAGTAGGAATCAGTGAGAATATGTCTGACTTTAAGGAAGTGCTAAGGGAGCACAAAGTGGTCTCTCAGCAAGGAGGACCAAATGATAAAATTAGCCATCAGTATGTGATTAAATAGTGTAAGTGTGGACATTCTTACAAGATTTCCCGTGAAGACTGATTCTAGCCACTAAATTACCTGCGAATTATTTTACATAAACAAATGACATGCCACTGTCTGCCAGAGAAGTTAGTTAAGAAACGTGCAAGGACGTGGTGCTCTGCACAATGTTCAATTATGGCATGAATGGTTGGGCTAAAGAGTGTATGATGAAAAATTGCAGGAGTGTTTCACACATAGAAATGAATTAAGTATAGATTAAGGCTGTCTCTTATGGGTTTAAGAGTCATTATCCCAAAAAGGTTTAGAGATTGTTAGAGGAACTTCATCAATAGCACACAGGGATAGTCTGTATGAAAGCAGTAGCAAGAAACTATTTTTTGGCATCCAAAGGTAGGTAGAGATATTGAAGAAGGGGTGAAAAGTTGTGTCTCAGAATGAGAAATGGTCCATGAGAAATGAGAAATTGATTCCGCGGTTAAACACAAGGCAACTGTGGGAATGAGTACATGTCAATTTCTTTGAGGTGGAAGGGAAAGAATACCTTGTTTTGTTCGATAGCAAATGGCTAAAAGTTGAATTTATGCTCAATACCAAAAGTGCCAAACTATTGAGGTGTTGAGAAATTGGTTTGCAATTTATGGGTTGACAGGGTTGTAATATCAGATAATAGTCCACAGTTTATGTCAGAAGCGTTTGAAATATTTCTGAGTAAGAGTGGAGTCAAATACACTTTAATACCACCATATCATCCAGTAGCAAATGGTGCTGCAGAAAGAAGTGTACAGATTGTGAAGAGGTCTTTGCACAAATAATTGCGAGGTAACAAGCTAGATAGTAATTTCCATGTTTCTTTTCGACACAGGCTAGACAATTCTTTTGTTCTCTTACAGAATAACCCCATATTCTCACTTTACGAGTTAGTGTTTAAAACACACTCCAAGGAGAAGGTTTAGTTTGCTTAAGCCTGATGTCAATAGCAAAGTAAAAGACAAGCAAGACACAGTGAAGATGAGTCTTCATACACGAGGCACGAAAGTTCAGTACTGGTCAGGAGATCATGGTGAAAAACCACCAGGGTGATAAGGAGAAGATCGCGGTTGGAGTTGTTGCACAGAGACTAGATGTATTCACATATCCAGTGAAGAGAAACTCCATCAGTGTCATGTAGATCATTTGCTTGGAAGAGAAAATCTGACAAAAGGAGAACATGATAAACCTATTATAATCCAAATCCCTCCTACAGTTCAAAGTGAAAAGTCAGAAAGAAAGTGAAATTCAAAAAGAAACCAAAATTTTGCTGGTATTACAGAAACCACCAGTAAAGTGAGTCAAGGTCTTTGATTATGACAAATCAATCAGTGTCACAGTCCCAACCAATAAATGGAGTTGGTAGTCAAAGTTCAGGTTTGACACAGTCAGAGATGTTGAGAGAGCAGAGTCATGCTAATAGAAGTGGAAATAGATACCCAGATGGAAGAGAAAGAAGCCACATAATTTCAGTTAACCTATGTGGGGAGGAAGGAAAAAAAAGTTGTTCTTTTCATTGCTTCCTGTCGATTGATGATATTTTTGTTCAACACAAAAAGTAAGATAAATTACTCAAAGTATTGGTTGTGATTGTAGTAAAAATAAATATGCAACTCAACCTGTTAAATTTTCAGGTAGCGGTTTAATCATACTGAATTCTAGAAAATTATGTGTATTTACTATTTTATATTTTAATGTATAAGTTGTCTTTTTAAAATGTGGAGGGAGTGTAGTATATTGCAAGATCTGAGCATTTTGTTACATAGCCCTTTCTGCTGGGGAGGTGTAAAATAAAGTTAGTTCAATAATGGCTGCCTGCTGTTGAGCATGTGTTAGTCTTACTCAGTGCAAGACACAACAATCCAAGAAAAGAAACCATAGGCATTCATCTGTGTTTTTTTTAAGTTTCACTGACAACTAAAAGGAATAAACTAACCAATAGGAGGTTTGGCATTACAAAAACCAGTAAAATATCCACACTCTGAGAAATGCATAATGAGAATCTAGAACAATTCACAATGAACACAACATTGATGCATTTTGCCATATGTATCTCATCTCCTTGGTTACACGACAACATTTAAGAGATGTTAGCCTGGCTCAGGTCCCAGTAAATTACACGGCTTTCCCTACGCATTCTTATTCAATGATGTTAAAAGTAATGCAGGCAATAATTTGAAGCTGAAATCTATTTGTTTGGTCTCTGTTTAACATTGAGATCCACATATAGGAACTAATGATACAGCAGCAAATATGATACGAGATTAAGAAGTCTAATTTAGCAAATAGAAAAATTGTACCTTATGTCATTTTACATTAAACTTCCAGAAATTTTTTATGGTTCACTGTACAATTTTTTTTAAAGTGAGTTTAAACATTAAAGGTTTGAAAGAATAAAAGCTCCTTGACTTAGTTTGAGGCTGTTACGGATATATTGGGTGTTGGCAGCCCTTATAATTTATTTAGTTATTCTGACTGTGTCAAAGTTCCATATGAAAGATTACCAATTTAAATAAAAGCTGCAGGAATCCCCTCAAGACTGCCTTCCCTTAGGTTTGCCAACCCATCGGATTCCTGGGAACATCTTCTAAAGGAATATGTATATTTGGGTGCTGTTGCTAGCGGTTCGGGTGAACTTTCTGCTTTACGTTGCCCCCACTCACTGCAACATCACTAGCTGACACTACAGAGAAGGCTCTGGCTTGTTGACGTCACTCCCAGAGTTGGGAACTGGTTGGTGTACTGGTAACAATCAAGTGTCAATGGTGAGAGTAGGGAGCCTTTCACATGCTGGGGGTAAAGGTGTAGGACCGGGAATTGGAAGAAAGAGGGAGATTGGAGAATAAGCATCAGAGGATAAGAAGAGGGATGGGAGCTTGGAGACACAGTGAGAATAGGGATGGGGGCCCGGCAGGGAGAGAAGGATATCGACACACCCAAGCACAATCCAATTTTTAGACCAGTGTCATAGAAAAGATCTACAGCAAATACGTATTTCAAAGAGGCCGGTGTGGGGATTGCGAGAGGGGGAGATGGCAGACAAACATATATGGCATGAAATGGTGGGTTTCTTCTCAAAACATCAACTATTGCCAACTACTGATGTGATGCACAATGTAAAATTAAGCATAGTTGCAATGACAAAGATGAATGAAATCAGTGATCCAGTTACAGATGTTTCTCCTGCTAAACACTTAGCTCTGGTCTTCCTAGCATGTGCTACTCTCAGAAGATAACAACGTAACATGCTCCCATCATTCAAAGATCCATTTATTTTTGTGGTCTCCAATGCGAGAAAATTTTAGCTAGCTAATTAAGGGTGAGTCTACTCGCCCACAACAAACAATCAAAAGTGTAATTTACAGATGCAGACCTGATATGAAGCAACAATACATGTGCTTCACATTAACCATCTGTCTCTTGTGGAGCAGGCAAATCAGCTTCATTTTGAACATAATCAAATTTCAATCAATAAAATACTACAAGATTACCAGACCCAAGAGAGACAGCTATGGAAGACCTCTGCACAAACACCAGTACTAATGCACAGATCAGCTGCATATCCTAATAAAGAGGATGCTGAAATTTTGATGGAGCATATGTCTTATTAGTTCAACACCAATACCCAAAACTAAATAAGAAAATGGCCTGGTATCAGTTTCCAGCTGTAAGGCATGGCTACATTTTACAATATCTGTGGGCCAAGTGTGAAGCAGCAGTGAATTTCATGCCAGGTCAATTCACATTATGGCAAAAGGCCCAAAAAAAGTTTAAAAAAAGAAACATTAAAAAAATACTTTCCTTATAAGCCTTGTATAAGCAGATTGGCTCCCTAGTCACCACATGGAAAGCTTAGGCCTCCCCCTGCTGCAACTCCTGCCTATCCATTGCCCTCACACCCCAAATTGCAAGACTTTTCATCGATCAGCCCCAATAGGTGATCACATCACTTACTTGGTCTCAGTGGGTGACCTCCGGGCCATGCGATTTTTCGACTATTCCCGACAACTTCTCACCTGGAATAGGTGGAAAGTGGGCCAGTGGCAGTTAAATTAAACCTGAGGAATAAAAACCCTGGGCCTCATTTCTGCAGCAGCAGGCAAGCATCCAACTCACTACTCCACACCAACCAAAAAATGGGCAGGAGTTGCAATCAGTGCCATTTGGTGAGATATTTCTTGTTCAGAGCCATTTGGTATTGAGTTCTCAAGGTAAGCAGTTATGTTCCATTTTTCCCAGTCTTTTTATTGCAAAAAAAAAATAGGCTTGAGAATGGTAACTAATTGTGACTTAAAGCACATTATTTTTCCACTTCACAGTAACAGCACACAGTCATAATATAATTATAATAATGAATAGAAATTCATGTATTGAAGAGAAGATGGTGCAATGGAAACATTTTGCAGTGTAAATCTTTGCTACATAGCAGTTATCTTCACTTCAAACATAATAACAGTGTGTTCCTGGGTGCCTTGACGGCATGACATAATGTTAAAAAGGTATTAGTTCTTTCTTTCTTATCCACACAATAAGCCTATGCAGCACAAGGCCTTGGCTTTAATGCAACATTGTCACGTATTTCGAATAAAGTTTTCCAAATGCGCTTTCCAACTTGCATTTTGTATCCTCGCTTTACTTAAATAGATATACTTCACTGACAATTGGGGGGGGGGGCAGCGGGGGGATCTATGCCCCTGTTGAGAGAATGTGCAAATGAACATCAAGCATTGCTACAATCATATAAACATGACAGGAACTAGATCAAATTTAAAATGACAGTTTCTACATTGGTGTGTGCACTGAATAACTGTGCGACATTAAAAAGAGCTGTCAGGCAGGTCATATATGCCCTCTCACCCAAACTTTGTGCTAGTGCGTTTAATTAAATGTCAGGAAAGTGGATACTATGCTATGGCAGGATTTTTTATACTATGGTTGAGACACACTAGTGAAAATGCATTAATGTACTTTTTACTTTTTTAATAGAGGTTTTAATTGAAAGGTGTAAAACTTAAAAGATGGTATTAAAAACAGCAGTTAAGAAAATGATCCTCTCTCATTGAGATTTGATGAGGTTTTGCAAATATAAAAAAGACGAGGGAGGCTAGCACTGGGGAGTGCTAACTCAGAAAACTAATATCTGTATTTATTACTTCCATGTCAAGATTCAAACTCAGGCCCCAAAAGTAAAAGCTAAACAACCAAGAATTAAGTTAAGCCTTCTTTCATTTTCCCCCAACCTACCTTTCGACTTTAGGAACAATGTCAGCCATTTGGTCCATCAACTCTTTAATGTATTTTTTACCGCATGAAGCAGTGTGTTGTAATAACATTTACGGAACTGGCTGGAATGGAATAATGAGCTCAATGGTGTAGGGTAGACAGATCAACATCTGCAGATAGTCACTAGCCGTGGGCATTCCGCTGGTCTAGTTATTTCCACTACACTTGCCTGTTGAGCTCTGTTCCGCCTCTGGGACCAGATACTTTTCCAAGCCTGGTGAAGTCACTAAAGCTCACTGTTTAAGCAAAACCCTTCCTGAGACATTTTTCTTTGCAGTGCTTGGTACCAGTCTGAGCCAAAGAACATAAGAAATGGGAGCAGCAGAAGACATGTGGCCTGTGGAGCCTGCTCTGCCATTCAATAGGATTGTGACTGATCCTGAACTTCAACTCAATTTTTCCACCCACTCCCATATCCCATGATTCCCTGAGAGACCACAAATCTTTCTATAGCAGCCTTAAATATATTCAGTGTTGGCACATCCATAACCCTCTGGGGTAGAGATTTCCAAAGATTCACAACTCTTTTGAGTGAAGAATTGGCTCCTCAACTCAATCCTAGATGATCGGCCCCTTATCTTGAAACTATGCCATCTAATTCGCGATTTCCCAGCCAGGGGAAACAACCTCTCAGTATCTACCCAGTAAAAACCCTTTAGAATCTTGAACGTTTCAATGAGGTCATCTCTCATTTTTTATTCTTGTACTCCAGTCCCCTTGCAATAAAGGTCAACATGCCACATTTGCTTTCCTAATTGCTTACTGTGCCTGCATGCTAACTTTTGTATGTTCCTTGTATGAGTACACTAAGTCTATCTGAGCATCAACATTTACAAGTGTTGTACCTTTAAAATATTCTGCTTTTCTATGCTTCCAACCAAAGTGAATAACCTCATACTTCCCCACATTATACTCCATTTGCCACCTTAGTGCCCACTCACTTAACCTGTCTATGTGTCTCTTTGCAGCCTCCTAACAGCTTGCATTCCCAACTAGCTTTGTATAGCAAGCTTAGATACAATTACTCTCTCATTTACGCAGATTGTAAATAGCCGAGTTCCCAGCGCTGATTCTTGCAGCACTCCGCTAGTCAAAGCCTGCCAACTTGAAATGGCCCATTTATCCCTACTCTGTTTCCTGTCCGTTAAGCAATTCTCTACCCATGCTAATTTATCACCCCAAACTCCATGAGCCTTTATACTGTGTATTCATCACTACAGCTACTGATTCCCCTTTATCTACTATACTATTTGCATCCCCAAAAAACTCTAAATCAATATGCCAAGAAAGGCTGCAATGCTGACTTGTCATATTCTCCACAGGTCCTTAATCTATGCTTGTAGCAGAGAAAGGGCATTTCCGCAGCTGAGGAACACATCTTCCTGCCGTTAATAACTAGTATTATGCCAATGTCTATTGAAAGGGGCCTACAAATCCTTTGAAGCATCCCCAGGAGCCAGAAGAGTGGGTCTGAGGAAACATCAGTATTGGTCATTACCCGAACAAAGTCAGGCAGGCCTCTGTTAGTCACCCTTACGTACAACACGAGTATACCAATATGTACATCAATGCTAACAGACTTTATATATTGATGTATACTCCTCTAGTTACCTTGTAAACAAACATGTGATATGTGCAATAATACATAAAGTAATAGTTTGTTTTAATTAAAATTCCAAAGTGTACTAAAGTTATGAAAGTTTAAAATCATTTTAATATTCAAATCTTTTGACTGGTGCTTTAACCGCATAATTCCCTAATTTCCCTATTAAACCTACAGAATTTCAACCACTGAAATACCCAAGTATCTTTAAGGGTGTATTATGCTCTTGTTCTCGTTCCTGGTTCTCTTCAGCTCCTGCAGCCTAAAGGATGGGCTGAGGGCCTTCTACGTTTCCACCAATGCCTGTTCTGATGCAACTAGCAAGGGGGTGACACAATAGCCCAGTGAGGATTTCAGCCTCAAAAACTCTCTCTCTCTCTCTCGCTGTGGGCAAGTCCCTGGCTTCTGATGAATTGCTCATTTACTAAGCTAACAATGGAGCTGTTTAAAGGAGTATAGTCAGCTGTGTTTTTGAAAAAAAAAATTCTGTTTAAAGAAGCCAAGCCTCACTGTTATCACTGGAGCAGGGGGAACAAAATCTCCTAAAAGAAAATGCCACTCAAAAAGATGTAAATGAGATAAAGTGTGTGAAAGCATTCAGAGAACAACCCCTCACAGGATTAGTTAAGATTATCAAAATTGCTCTGAATTGAGCCAGGAAGTGGTGTTAATCAAGCATGTTTTGTTAAAATAGTGGACTGAGCCAGAATGGGTGTTAGACTGGAAGTTCAAGGAAGTTCCATTGATTTGCAGTCTGTATATTAAACACAGGAGGAGATTTCCTTCAAATCCAAATGGCCATTTCCTGTCACAAAAACAATTCTGTGCTGCAGCCAACTTCAACACTGTTGCTTGAGGTGACAGTTCCATAATATTTATTTCAAGAGGGGGATATTATAAACATCTCCTTGTTGTATTTTTTCAATTTTCTACTCCAATGATAGCACTGTCCACCCCACAATCACTACTTTAAACAATGCTGCGTGGAGAAAATAATTCCATTAGTAAACATATGTTTGTGCACAAAAATTATATTAGATTTACTACAACGTGCCGAATGTTCTGGTTACATAAAAGTTGGTAATAGTCATGAACGCAAAGCGATTTCACAACAATATTCCTTTGGCTACGTTAAATGGGATATTACCCCAAAATTCTTGAAGGGGGGGAACCTCTCAATTAAAATGTTGCATACACGAGGAACAAGTGAATAAAGGGATATGAGGGTAGGGTGAGAAAAGTTCATTAGAGTGGGGGATGACTCTTATGTAGTATAAACACTGGCACAGACCAGCTGAACAGCCCATTTCTGTGCTGTCTGGTCATCAGGTTCAGGTGGCAGGAGGTCATTGCCAGGGGCAACAATCCCCATCACAAGGTGAGTGGTGGCAAAGAAATTGGTTACTTCCTGATTCCACTTAAACTGCCTCCCCTTTGTCTAGTTTCTGTCATAATATGATTTAGACATAAACCTGGATAAAGTATCCAATTTTCTTTTGAAGTGAAATTATACCCTTTTTAAAGTCACGGGTATTTTGACTCCATTGTTTTTCTGGTATTTTTTCGTGGTTGTGTAGGTTCTCTCCACATTGCAAAAATTGCTGAAGAAAGTTATATATAAACCAACAAAATGGAACATATTTGCTGAGAAAAACTGTATATGTAACTGAGTATGTTAGGCAGGAAATGCATATTGAAAGTAATCACACATATATAGATTAATCAAGAAACACTTATGTTAGTATAGTAGCACATGCACTACTAACGCATGGCTCCAGATTGGCAGAATGCAGTTTTAATTCCTCCTAACCCTTCTCACACTGTCCGGATATCCCAATGTCATTTTCCTGGCTGTACTGCTCGAAATGTCCCAGAACAGGCATCAAATCATTGCTGTAAAAGGGAAGGGCTTGAGAGAAGCACAGCTAAGAAGATGTTTTCCTGGATTATACTCATGAATCCACTGACAGGTGGCCAAAAGCAACACTGGCAATCGGTGGAGAGTTGGCTTCCTGCCTTGCCCATTTGAACACAGGGAGGTACATGCCTAAGGGACCAGCAAAGGGAAAAAGAAACATTAGAAGGGTCAGTGGCTGGGGGAAAAAGGGACAGTGCAGCTGCTCAAAAATTGAAAAATGCCCAAGTTATGCAGCATACAAATTAGGCTTAATGTGATATCCAAGAATTTCAAGTAAAAGCAAGATAAAAGCATGAAGGAAATGCCATTTGGATCTCACTCAGGTTTTTAAAATTTTTTTCATGGGATGTAGACATTGCTGGCAAGACCAACATTTGTCACTCGTACCCGATTGCCCTTGAGGTTGTGGTGAGCCGCCTTCTTGAACCGCTGCAGTCCATGTGGTGTAGGTATACCCACAGTGCTGTTAGTGGAAGGGAGACCCAGGGTTTTGATCCAGTGAAGGAACGGCAATATATATCCAAGCCAGGATGGTGCGTGGCTTGGAGGGGAACTTGCAGGTGGTGATGTTCCCATGCATCTGCTGCCTTTTCTTTCCAGATGGTAGAGGTTCTGACTTTCGAAGATGCTGTTGAAGGAGACTTGGCGAGTTTCTGCAGTTCACCTTGCATATAGTACACACTGTTGCCACCATGCATCGGTGGTGGAGGGAGTGAATGTGTAAGTTGGCGCTGGAGTGCTGATCAAGCGCACTGCTTTATATGCAGTCGAGCTTCTTGAGTGTTGTTGGAGCTACACTCATTCAGGGAAGTGGAGAGTATTCATTCATACTCCTGACTTGTGACTTGTAGATGGTGGACAGGCTTTTGGAGAGTCAGGAGATGAGTTACTCATCTCAGAATTCTCAGTCTCTGACTTGCTCTTGTAGCCTATGGTCCAGTTAAGTTTCTGGTCAATGGTAACCTCCAGGATTCAGCAGTGGTAATGCCACTGAATGTCAAGGGGGAGATGGTTAGTTTCTCTCTTTTTGGAGATGGTCATTGCATGGTACTTGGGTGGCATGAATGTTACTTGCTACTCATTAGCCCAAGCCTGAATGTTATCCCGGCCTTGCTTCAGTATCTGAGGAGTTGTGAATGGTGCTAAACATTGTTCCATCATCAGCAACTGTCCCTGCTTCTGACTTATGATAGGGTGATGGTCCCTGATGAAGTAGCTGAAGGTGGTTGGGCTGAGGAGCTCCTGCCTTGGGATGCCCTGGGACTGAGATAATTTCCCTTCAACAACCACAAATGTTTATTTGTGTTAGGTATGACTCCAACCAGTGGAGAGTTTTTCCCCCCGATTCCCACTGACTTCAGTTTTGCTAGGGCTCCTTGATGCCACACTTGGTCAAATGCTGCCTCAATGCCAAGCACAGTCACTCTCAGTTCCTTGCTTGAGCTCAGCTCTTGTCGAGGACAAGGCTTATTCATTACTGTACAGCAAAGGATATGAAAACAAGGGCCCAAATCTTCCAATATGGGGAGAGGCCTCTTACTCAACTTACAACACTGTTACACATCAAGACCCTGAGGAAGTCCAGACTTACGCACATCTGCGGTACTTATGCAGCAAGTTTAAACTTCCAATTGCCAGTTTTACCCCACTCCCAATAATGCTCCCCCCCTGCCACTTCCCCCAATCCCTGACGATGCCAGGAGGGAGCTGAATAGTGTTCACTTGCCATTGCCTGAATAGTGTTCACTTGCCACTCGCCCCCGCCTCCCCCTCTTTTCGGCAGTGTTCGGCACTGCTACCACAGCAACGTCACCTCTACCATGCCTGGACAGTGCTCAACCCCAACCGCAACCTCCTCTTCCGGAATCGCTGGCTCTTGTCCGGCCAATGTTGGAAGAGTCAGCATTGGTCGGGGAGTGAGGGGAGGGTTGTGCATTGTCGGGCAGTGCTAGCGCTGTCAGTGGGTTGAGGCTATGTAGTATTGGGATTGACTACTTCATTTAAAACAATGCAAGTCAATGAACTAAAGACAGGCCTTCAGGGGAGTGTCTTCAGTTCATGATCAGAAAAGGGGTGCAGCTACGCTGGAATTATGCCCAACTATCAGCCACCCAACTCTGTTTGTCCCTGCAGGAGGCGGCATTGGAAGGTACAAAGGCTCCAGTGTAAAGTGGTAAGTGGGCAGATTAAATCGCAGTCAGTGTCAGACACACATCTATTTTACAGGGATGAAGAGATGGAAAACATTCTGAAACCAAACATGCATGAAAAAGAAACTCATTGAAAGAGGATAGTCTGTTTAAGGGACAGTGGTGGGGAGGGGGGTGTGCGTTGGCGAAGAACTAGGACATTTTAAAAGGTAACAAATAACCAGAGAAACAGTTAATTCTGGATTAATGCATGCCTGATTCAATTCACCAAACTGTCTTCCATTTATTCTTACCGTAATAATTTTCTGACCAAGGTTGAAGATTGCTTCCAACCATCAGTTTCTAATGCACAACATAGCAGAAATAACTATTGTCAGTGTTATCCCACAATCAATGTCTGTGAACTGGATTCCTCCCTTTGTTATTTTAACCCATTAAATTTTAAGTAGGACATCTCTGCTTAAATAGCTGGGGCAAAAATTTGGCACATACATGTTATGCATACACATGATAATATTGCCAGTCACAATGTCTAAATTTACATTGCCACATTCAAACTCCAGGCAGTAGCACTTTGTCCAAACCCCATTGCTTGGAATCCTAGAGTTTTGGTCATTTTTGTCTAGACTGAATCGCTGAATGCCTATTTATAAAGTCTATGGTACAAAGGTTTGCAATTGGCTATTTTTATCTGCTGTTTACAGAATGTCTAGTCGAAGTATGTAATTATGTAGCAAACTAATCATGTGTTTATCAGGATTTGACTGCACTGCAGTCCTATGACTGATATTATAATACTTGTATTCTGTACTCAGCTTGTAGATGTAAAAACGAATGGAAGACAAGTATACCAGGAACACATCAAATATTTACAAATTGCAAAAATCCCATTAAGTGAATAATGTATACCAAAAGGTTATTAAGTTGAAGAAATAAAAGAAGAGAAACAAGGGTGCTAAGGGGCAAACAAGTGATAGGGAGACAGAGGCACAGTGGATCGAGAAGATAGAGAAGAGGAGAAAGAAGGAAAGGAGACAGGAAGAGGAGGAGGGAGGATAAAGAGAAAATAATAGAGGAATGCGAGAAAGAGAAGACAAGGGAGAGAGATGGGGAAAGAGAAAGCAATGATGGGAGAGACGAGGGAAGACGGGAGGGAGAAAGAGAATAGAAGGAGAGGCAGAGGCAGTAGCAGACATGGGAACAGAGGACTGAGACAGACACAGAAAGAATAGGACAGGAGAGATTTTTTTTTACACTTACTAGAACCAGTGTCTTTAGTCATGGGGGATTATGGGTTGGTGGAGCTGGTTGTTAAAAATGAACACTTTTGTTTACCTTTTTAAGGATTGCGTGAATAATCTGTAAAAACATAGCATTTAAAGATAAAAGTTCAGGCTGTACTACTGAAGGCTTGTGCTCCAGAACTAGCCATGCCCCTAGCCGAGCTTTTCCAGTATAGCTACAATAATGCCATCCACCCGATAGTGTGGAAAATTGTCCAGCTATGCCCTGTCAACATAACGCAGGGCAAATCTGATCCAGCCTATCAGGTCTCCCCATCAAGTCTCCTTTCGATCATCAGCAAAGTGATGGAACATATTGTCAACAATGCGATCAAGTGGCACTTAATCAGCAACAATCTACTCAGATGCTCATGACCAATCAGCTCCAGGTCTTATTACAACCTTGGTTCAAAAATGGACTAAAGAGCTGAATTCCACGACGGAGGTGACAGAGACTGCCGCTGACATCAAGGGGCAGATTTGGACCAATTGTGGCATTAAGGAGCCCAAGCAAAATTGAAACCAATGAGAATCAGAGGGAAAACTCTCGAACGGTTGGAGTCATACCTAGCACAAAGGAAGATGTTTGCAGTTTTTGGAGGTCAATCATCTCAGCCCCAGGATATTGCTACAGGAGTTCTTCAGGGTAGTGCCCTCAGCCCAACCATCATCAGCTGCTTCATCAATGACTTTCCCTCCAACATAAGGTCCAAAGTGGGAATGCTTGATGATTGCAGTGCTCGGACAGAACCTAAGCAACTCCCCTTGACATTCAATAGCATCACCATCGCTGAATCCCACATCAACAACATCTGGAGTCACCAATGGCCAGAAATGTAACTGGACTAGACATATAAATACTGTGACCACAAAAGCAGGTCAGAGGCTGAGAATTCTGCGGCGAGAAACTCACCTCCTGACTCCTCAAAGCCTGTTCGCCATCTATGAGGGAAAGTCAGGAGTACATTGGAATACTCTCCATTTGCTTGGATTAGTGCAGTTCCAGTGACACAGGAAATTATGCAAAATACTATCGAGCCACATTACTACAAACACTTCATCAGAATGGTTTATTCTCATTGTCAGTCAATTAAATTAACTTCTGACAAGAATATCTGGTCATGCCTAAATGTTTTGCATCAAGAAGTCTGAAAATTAATCATGTGTGCAACGGCTTTGAAAATGGTTCAAAAACATTGCAGATCCATCTGCCTTAGAATAGCCTCAGTTGTGGCTCATTGATAGCACTCCTGCATCTGAGTCAGATGGTTGAGGGTTCAAGTCCCACTTTAGGAATATCTAAGCAGGCACTCCACTGCAATACTGTGGGAGGTGCTGTCTTTCAGGTGAAATGTTAAACTGAGGCCTGCCTACCCTGTCAGATGGACGTACAAGGTCCCATGACACTATTCGAAAAAGAGATGGGAGTAGGGTTACCAATTTATGACATGCCCTACACTGCGCCTAGTCTGAGGTGAGAAAATTTCCTTTTTCGATATGATCTGCTTCTGCTGCCATACTGTCTCAATAGATGACTGCACCATAAACAATACCTGCTTGAAACATGCCTGCTCTGTAAACTCACTTAAGCAGGAGCGGTTTTGCAGCACAATTAATGACACCACCAAACATATAGTAAATCTCTCCAACCGTGCACTCTCTGAAAGCGAGGAGTTCTTGCACATGGCTTCAATTTTGGTGCGTCTTCATGGCACATCAATTGAGAAGAGGTATCTGCTGAGTTCGAACTCCTCCACTCCCAGCTATCCCACCACAAATCAGCGTCCACTGAAGATGATGATGAGTCCTTGAAAGTGCGCCTAGCTGATCTAGCACACACATATTGTGGGATTCCAAATGACTTTGCTGATTTTCACATGCAATGCGAATGTCTGGTAGCATTGCAGTGCCACAAGGCTAACCCAGGCATATATGTATATATCTGCAAACCTGACAGAGGGACTGGAATAGTCATCCTTAACAAGTGTGATTATATCAACAAAATGCATGCCGTTCTTAATGACAGTCCAAATTTGTATCCATTGGGCCTGCCGCTAAGCATGACCGGACAGCCTGCTCAAAAGCAAGTTGCAAAAATGCTTGTTGGATTTGCGCAAGTTGCAGGGTGTTATATATGATAGAATTCGTCTTCATGGCTGAATGCATCCACGTATGTATAGGCTGCCCAAGACACAAAAGTGATGTCCCTTTACGCCCTAACTTATCTATGACTGGCTCTGCACAACATGAATTGGCCAATTGGTTGGGCAAGTTGCTACAACCAGTTCTGAGTGAGTTTTCCACATACATGGTGAAGGATTCCTTCACCTTTGTGGAGACCATACAGTACTTGCATATCAATAGCAAAGCCTCTGTCCACATGTTCATTTGGCATTGCTAGCCTATTCCCCAATGTACCGCTCAAGAAAGCCAGAAGACCATAAGACATAGAAGCAGAAATTAGGCCATTCGGCCCATCGAGTCTGCTCTGCCATTCAATCATGGCTGATAAGTTGCTCAACCCCATTCTTCCGCCTTCTCCCCGTAACCTTTGATCCCCTTACCAATCAAGAACCTATCTATCTCAGTCTTAAATACACTCAATGACCTGGCCTCCACAGCCTTCTGTGGCAATGAATTCCATAGATTCACCACTCGCTGGCTAAAGAAGTTTCTCCTCATCTCTGTTCCAAAAGGTCTTCCCTTTACTCTGAAGCTGTGCCCTCAGGTCCTAGTCTCTCCTACTAATGGAAACATCTTCCCCACGTCCACTCTATCCAGGCCTTTCAGTATTCTGTAAGTTTCAATCAGATCCCCCCTCATCCTTCTAAACTCCATCGAGTATAGACTCAAAGTCCTCAAACGTTCCTCATATGTTAAGCCTTTCATTCCTGGGATCATTCTCGTGAACCTCCTCTGGACCCTCTCCAGGGCCAGAACATCCTTCCTGAGATACAGGGCCCAAAATTGCTCACAATATTCTAAATGTGGTCTGACCAGAGCCTTATAAAGCCTCAGCAGCACATCCCTGCTTTTATATTCTAGTCCTCTCAAAATAAATGCCAACATTGCATTTGCCTTCCTAACTACCGACTCAACCTGCAAGTTAACCTTAAGGGAATCCTGGACTAGGACTCCCAAATCCCTTTGCCTCCAGATTTCTGAATTCTCCCCCCATTTAGAAAATAGTCTATGCCTCTATACTTCCTACCAAAGTGCATGACCTCACACTTCCCCACATTGTATTCCATCTGCCACTTCTTTGCCCATTCTCCTAACCTGTCTAAATCCTTCTGCAGCCTCCCCGCCTCCTCAATACTACCTGTCCCTCCACCTATCTTTGTATCATCTGCAAACTTAGCCAGAATGCCCTCAGTTCCTTTATCTAGATCATTAAAGTATAAAGTGAAAAGTTGTGGTCCCAACACTGACCCCTGCGGAACTCCACTAGTCACCGGCCGCCATCCTTGAGAAGGACCCCCTTATCCCCACTCTCTGCCTCCTGCCAGACAGCCAATCTTCTATCCATGCTAGTACCTTGCCTCTAACACCATGGGCTCTAATCTTACTGAGCAGCCTCCTGTGCGGCACCTTGTCAAAGGCCTTCTGGAAGTCCAAGTGGATAACATCCATTGGTTCTCCTTTGTCTAACCTGCTCATTACCTCCACAAAGAATTCTAACAGATTTGTCTGGCATGACCTCCCCTTGATGAAACCATTGCTGACTTTGCCCTATTTTGCCATGCACTTCCAAGTATTCTGAAATCTCATCCTTAATAATGGACTCTAAAATCTTACCAACGACCGAGGTCAGGCTAATCGGCCTGTAATTTCCCATCTTTTGCCTCACTCCCTTCTTAAACAGGGGGGTTACATTAGCGATTTTCCAGTCCTCTGGGACCCTCCCTGACTCCAGTGATTCCTGAAAGATCACCACTAACGCCTCCACTATCTCTTCAGCTATCTCCTTCAGAACTCTGGGGTGTAATCCATCTGGTCCAGGTGATTTATCCACCTTCAGACCTTTCAGTTTTCCTAGCACCTTCTCCTTGGTAATGGCCACCATACTCACCTCTGCCCCCCAACTCTCTTGAACTTTGGGGATGTTACTCGTGTCTTCCACCGTGAAGACTGACGCAAAGTACCTATTCAGTTCCTCCACCATTTCTTTGTTCCCCACTACTACTTCTCCAGCGTCATTTTCCAGCGGCCCAATGTCCACTTTTGCCTCTCTCTTACTCTTTATATATCTAAAAAAAACTCTTGCAATCTTGTTTTATATTACTGGCTAGTTTACCCTCATATTTAATCTTCTCCCTCCTTATTTCTTTTTTAGTTGTCCTCTATTGGTCTTTGTAGGCTTCCCAATCCCCTGGCTTCCCACTGCTCTTCGCCGCATTGTATGCTTTCTCTTTAGCTTTTATGCTGTCCCTGACTTCCCTTGTCAGCCATGGTTGCCTCGTCCTCCCTTTAGCATGCTTCTTCTTCCTAGGGATGAATTTTTGCTGTGTCTCCCAAATTACTCCCAGAAACTCCTGCCAATGCTGTTCCACTGTCTTTCCTGCTAGGCTCATCTCCCAGTCAATTCTGGCCAGCTCCTCCCTCATGCCTCTGTAGTTGCCTTTATTTAACTGTAATACCGTTACATCTGATTCCAGCTTTTTCCTCTCAAATTGCAGGGTAAATTCTATCATATTATGGTCACTTCCTCCTAAGGGTTCCTTCACCTTAAGCTCCCTTATCAAATCTGCCTCATTACACATCACTAAATCTAGAATTGCCTGTTCCCTAGTGGGCTCCACCACAAGCTGCTCCAAAAAGCCATCTTGTAGACATTCCACAAATTCCTTTTCTTGGGATCCACTACCAACCTGATTTTCCCAGTCTACCTGCATATTGAAATCCCCCATGATCACTGTAACCTTGCCTTTCTTACACACCTTTTCTATCTCCTGGTGTATCTTGTGCCCCACATCCTGACTACTGTTCAGAGGCCTGTACATAACTCCCATTATGGTTTTTTTTACCTTTGCAGTTCCTCAATTCTACCCACACAGATTCTACATCATCTGACCCTACGTTGTTTCTTGCTATTGATTTAATTTCATTTCTTACTAACAAAGCAACCCCACCCCCTCTGCCAACCTGCCTGTCTTTTCGATAGGATGTATATCCTTGGATATTGAGCCCCCAGTCCTGATCCCCCATTGATATTTGCACCACGTCACCATATCATAGCAATCTAGATGCACTGCCATTGTCTGAATCTATATGCATTGACCTTATGAACACAGTAACTCATGCAGTTGAGTTCAGTTTTAACAGCACCATGTATGCCCAAATAGATGGTGTTGCCATGGGATCCCCTCTAGGCCCAGCTCTTGCAAACATCTTTGTCGGTTTCAATGAGAAACCAGTCTTGGATAGAATAACGCCTAACCTCCTACCCCTTGTATATTTCTGATATGTAGTTTGTTATATTTGAATCTGAAGTTCCAAGTAAAAATTGCCTTACCATCCTACATTCAAATTCACCTTTGAAGTGGAGCAGTCAAATCAGCTCCCTTTTCTCGACATGCTAGTTGAGAAATCTGCCAGGGGATTTTCTACTACAGTATACCGCAAGCCTACTTTCACTGGTCAATAGACACATTGGGATTCCTACAGTTCCACACGCTATAAGAGTGGCCTTACTGGCAACCTCGTAAATACGAGCCATTTGCTCACCGTGCATGCTTGATGCTGACAGAGGGCACGTCAAAACCACCCTGCCGAATAATGGCTACCCTGATCAGAAAACTGCTCACTGTATATCGCGCAAACTCATGAATCAGCCACTTTCAGTCCTGAAAAGTGCCCAGCCTACCTCAGATTACCCTGGAAGGGTAAGGTGTCCCAAAAATTTGAGCAACAGGTGAAGCTAGCTGTTTCATGCTGCTACTGTGCAGTAGCAACACAAGTGATTTTCTTCACTAACAGGATGCTGCCAGCAAGCCAAAAAAGACATCCTATCACACAAATGAACAACATGGTGTATTTCAGTGCCAGTGCGATGCCAGGTATATAGGTCGTACATCTCATCAACTGATGGATCGTATCAAACAGCGCCTTTGGCTGTTTGCAACAAGCAAAGTACTGACCACACCCAAACAGGCCCTGCTTGCAAAACTCAAAACATGATGTCCAACATTAGATCTGATTCCGCAATCGCACACCACTTGCTAAACAATCCCGATTGTGCTGAGAAGTACACAGACAACCAATTTAAGATTATCAGTTGAGCTCACAGTCTGGCTTACTTACACGTGCTAGAAGTTACACATTTTTACGCTTAGAGGCCTTTCCTTTTCAGACAGAAGGGGCATGTCCACGCATTGTGTCTTTTTCAACTAAACAAAAGCTGGAGATACAGCCATTCCCTGGTTCATTCCCCATGGCAATGCCTTGACCAGAGCTGATCTGCCTGGTTTGAATAAAAAGCTTGGTAGTTAACGGCTCCCTGATGCATTCTCCATGGTAACACCTCTACCTATCAGAGTCCACTTGCCAATCAATCAGCACTCTTTTCTCACGCAGTATAAATTGTTGTTCCCTTTATAAATCGGTATTCTTGCAAATTCTATCCTGATGAGTGTAAGACGAAAAGCTTCGACAGCATGTCTCTTTTTTCAGCATTACTAAAGTCTTCTTTCTTTCTAGAATAGGAAAAACATTGGCTGATAATGGAAAAATCAGGGAAGGGGCACTTTGAATGCCCAAGGACCACCTGATTTTGTTTTCAAAATAGAATCGGGCAGGCCAGTAAGTAAACTCTCAGAGCTCCTGCTGGGAGAACACAGAGGAGTAATGCTCCTCCTGATCCCACAAAAATGCTTCAACTCACTGCTGGCTGTTGTAATCAGAATCCAATCCTTAATGAGGCAACCATGGCTACCTTCTTTTGATATTTTTCTATTACATTATATCATATACATATTTTAATAAAACTGCTTTTTTTTTTAAAATTGTACGTATTCAACATGGTTTTACAACCATTCATCCTTCAACAGACTGTAATGCAGGACAACAAATGTTACAGTTGGTTGCCTGTATTGCTTCAATGATGGACACACTTCTCCTCTGATACTACTAGTTAGTAGACCAGCAGCTAGCAATATGCCACAATGGAAAAATTGAAAAACTTTAAAGATGAGATGAGATGAGTAGTTTTATAACAGACAGGAGTAAAATCTGTGGTTAGCTATCACTCTGCAAGGACTTATTCTTACCCTGATACATTATGCATGATGTGTGAACATAACTGAAAAAGAAACCTTCTGCTAAATGCCATCAGCATCAAATCCAGGGATAAAAACCAAAGGTCAGTTATCCAGGAGGGAAAGAAATAGCTGTCACAAGAGGATTAACAATGTTATTTTCTACAGCTATAATCTTCCAACTTTTTGATTTTGCAGCTCAGGTTTCTTGTTTAGATTAAATGTTCCTGGTGAAAAGATATTGCAGCCAACTCAAGGTGAAGAAAATTCTAATAAATAAGTAATGGGGTTGGAGACTCTACAATAAGCAGTTTTGCACATTACGCCATTCTAAGTCCTCATTAGTCACTGGAACCACAGATTGCTCATATTGTACTCAGTGCTACGACAGTCTCCATTCCGAATTCAGCTGAAAGGGATTCACTAAATGCAGCCCAAGGTGGTCAAAAGAGAACTGTCATCAATAAACTTGGCAGGTTTCACCAAGGCCTCAAAAATATTGGGCAGGTGGGGGAAGAGGAGGGAGAAAGTTGGGCAAGTTAAATTACCTATTTTAGTTGCATACTTAACGTAGTTAAGCTACATCTAATATTCGAATAAGCTTGTCACCACGGTATTTGTTTTAACAATACAGAGTCAGAGCAGAAAACTGAAAATTAGCCAGTTGTTCGTTTTTCTGGACTTGCCAGCAGTCAAAAGGATAAAACTATTTCCCTCGTTACAATTACACTCATTAGATCATAAATGAAGAATGTACATAGTTCTCAGTCCAAGCTGTGATCTCAGCTTTCCTAGTAGTTTCTCAAGCCCAATCAGCAATACTCAAAACAATTGCATAAAACGAGGAGGGTGTACAGACTTGAAGCTTACTTTTCATTTTAGTTGGATCATGAAGTAGCAGAAATCTTAGCAGTCAACTGTAGAGGAGTCTGTACTTTCACATAGAATTACATGGACTATACAGCACAGAAACAGGCCATTCAGCCTAACCAGTCCATGCCAATCAAGTCTCCTCCCATCCTTCCTCATCCATCTATCAGCATAACCCACTATCCCTTCTCCCTCACATGAACAAACATGCTTATCTAGGTTCCTCTTAAGTGCATCTAATTCCAACAGTCAACTTCCAGTATATGTAAAATGGACTTTATACGGCCCGTTCTATGAAATTACACTCCTGGTGTGATGCTTCATCTATTGGAGTGCATATTCGGATAGAAAATATTGGATTAAAACAAATGGGGAATGTGCCGATGATTTTTCAGTAAATGCTCCCAGCGGGCAAGGTCCTAAATTAACAGTGGGATCTTGAAAAATTTGTCCATACATGGTTATCTGACTATGTACAGTATTTCAAGATGTCATTAGTCAACCAAGAGCAGCATTACCTCTTTCATTTTGTCCACTTCATTCTGCAGCACCTGCTTGGAAACGTCCATTTCAATGAGTTTCTGTCGAAGATCTTCATTTTCTTCTTCTAACTTTATTCTTTTCTTTTCAACAGCTTCCAGTTCATTGTGAAGCCTTACAGACACATCCTTTGAGACCTGTATATAGGAAGTCAATTCAAAGTATTCAGAACGTGCACTTGGCATGCTGCCTTTTATCAAATAATGCCTCATAAAGCCACACTTGTTTATTGCAAAGCAATTAAGCTCAAATCTTTCTCACCCCTAATTGAATTTCATTAGGCATGCTGTCACCAGAGGCATTCTGAATTTCTCACACACTGAAGTTATTTGTTGTAAAAGGTTCACTCAAAAGAATTCGTATCCTATTGTCTAAAACTGGTAAGCAATGCCCTATGTACAGTTTGAAAGGTGTGTAGATGCATTAAAATAGCACCACAAAGTTGCATTTCAAAAAAATTTATTTCAGGGATTTCTTGAGAATATGACATCTGTGTAGGTTCGACATCATTCTAAAGGAGCTATGGAGCATCCTTCCTCAAGAACTACCAGCAGACATTTTTTTGGATCAAGGAATGCAAAACACAGGAAGCCATTAACAAATTCCTTGTGACAAACCCAATTTGTTAAATGGAGGGCTTTGAACGTGGTGAGAGTAACCCTTGCTAAACAGGTTTAGGGCTGGCCAAGGCCCCTGGCTCAGCCAACCTCCACCACTGGAGCCTCGATACATACCCACATGTGTACTCATGGAGAGACACAAACAATGCTGCACATTACTGAGGAGTGTCCCCTCTACAGAATATGTGGTGGACTAATCACCTTAAACTCAGCAAATGAGGAGGCTATTGCTTGACATTAGTTGAAAAAAAAATCATTCTAGCCACATCAGTTGACCAAGCTGTGTGACATTTTTGACATATAAAAGAGTCAGACCCACACCAAACTTACCTTTCACATGAAGGGGCTTGACAAGGTAGACATTGAAAGATTGTTTCCCTAGGCTGAGGAATCTAGAACATGAGAGCACTGTCTAAAGTTAAGGGGTTAATCATTTAGGACTGAGTTGAGGAGAAATTTCTTTATTCAGAGGGTTATGAAACTTTGGAATTCTCTACCCCAGGTTGTTGCGGATGCTCTATCCTTGAGTATATTTAAGACTGAGATCAATAGTTCTTTGATCTTTTAAAGAATCAAGGGATATCGGGGGTGTACAGGAAGTGGAGCTAAGGCAAACATCAACCATGATCGTACTGAAAGAGGGAGCAGGCTTGAGAGATCATGTGGTCTACTCCTGCTCCTATTTCTTATGTTATGTTATCAGCCTAAGATACAATGGACCAGCAATCACACAGCAAGACTACAGGCTGCACCATTCAGAGGTCATCAGTTATGCCCTTACGCTGCACACTCTCATAAGGTTTTGCTGTTGCCGATCTTGCTCGGTCTGAACATTGGAACGTTTTGTAACAGAAACTTGCTCCGTATCAATGGGAGACAGAAGGCACTGCTCATTTCCTCTCAACCACTTGTGCAGCATAAGTGCAGCTGTCACAGGGAAATCATACCAAACCACCATAATCCTCCAGTTAGCACAGGTCGAAATGGGGTGGTGAAATAAGAGAGCTGGGGAAAGTCACAACAAGTAGACTAGGATAAAATGTGGCAAGAAATCAGTCACATGTACAGAATTTAAAGTAAACAAAACAAGTAAAGAACAGCAATTTTTTTTTAAATTCGTTCTTGGGCTGTGGGCATCACGAACTCAGCCAGCATTTATTGCTCATCCCAAATTGCCCTTGTTCAGAGGGCATTTAAAGAGTCAACCACATTACTGTGGGTCACATGTAGGCCAGACCAGGTAAAGACAGCAGATTTCCTTCCTTGGAGCCAGTGAATTCTCAGGAATTAGTGAACCAGATGGGTTTTTAAAACGATCGACAATGGTTTCATGGTCATCATTAGACTTCTAATTCCAGATTTTTATTGGATTCAAATTCCACCATCTGCTATGGTGGGATTCAATCCCCGGTCCCCCAGAGCATTATCCCCGAGTTTCCGGATTACCAGTCAAGTGACAATACCACTGTGCCACTGCCTCCCCGCTATTTATAGTGAGTTTCAAAAGGATTTGGCTGGTATTATTGAAAATCTCCTTTGAAAATTAGAATCATATTGGGATCTGCTCCCATAAAGTGCAATCGACAAGACTTTGCAATGCCCTGTACACTGACATTCTACTTAAAATTAGGTGGAGCAATAAACTGTTCAGGTGCTGTATCAGACAATTGTACAAGAAGTTGCACATTTCACATGTCCAGTTTTGTTGTCAACTTAACAACATTAAGTTATGATTAACAGAAGATCATCCAGCTCATACTATCCTTCAGCTGCTGTAATGTACTAGAAGTTTCATCTTCAAATGATGGATGTGCTTAGCCATCATAGTTCTGTGCAGAGTTGGCCAAATTTAAGAAAACCTTCATAAAATGATGCAGCACATTGCCAGAAACAACCAACCAAGGGCCTAATGAAGACTGAGGGCATAAGCACTCGAGTTGAAACAAAGATTGCACAGCAAGTGTTCGTGTCATCCTGTAAAAAAAAATCCCGTTAATACCAGTAACGGAAGGCAGTGACATACACTTGTGAAAACCTCATCAAATTCTGGTGTAGAATTTTAAAAATTGGAAGGTTCTGAAATGAACCAGCTCTTCTCCAATATACAAATGACTGTGTTTGCCAAAACCTATAAAATTGGATAACAAGCCCTTGATCTTCTGAGTTGTGCTTTGGCTTCAGATTCTGGATGTTATTTCATTGGTATTATTGACAGATACATTAATTATTCTCCACAAATACACAATCTCATCTGCAATCAGTCTGCTAGCCTGAAACATTCCAAAATAATAATTCAAAATGTCCAATTGAATGGCTTGCCAAAGAAGCAATGAGCTGGATTGGACAACCAGTCTCCAGCATCAAACCCAATAGATGGCAATTGACTCCACTTGAAAGTTTGCAATGCCTTGAAACTGAGTGATATTGTGTATTCAAAAGCTAACTTTTCATTTATTTTCTATTAAATCAAGATGTTTGCAGGTCTGATGCTATACTGCAAAGAGAAACAAAGGTGTTACATTTTGGATTCTCTCCCAAAAAATTCTGCGCTAATGACAAAAAGGCAGTTTCCATTAACAGACTAATCAATGAGGATAATTAAATTGGTCTTGTTCAAGGTCTAATAATCTGCACATGGGAACATTTTAAACAACCATTCCTGGCCTCAAACTACTTCAATTTACACCCCACCACACATCACAGGAGCTAACTTCAAAGCTATGCCTGAAACCTGAAACAATTCCATGGCATAAGTTCAGAATTTTAATCCGGGTGCAGATTTAAATAATGGGCAGATTGGAAATTCATGTCATCTATGTCCAAATCTACATAATAAATCTTCTATAAATAAATCATAATATTTTTAAATTTCTTCAGTTTGAGAATCTGCAGGACTTGACTGTTTCATCTAAAAGTCCTGCAGATTATCAGACTGCATTAAGAAATATTATTGCTTCTGTGTAAATAAATATATTGTTTTAACTCTGTATACTTAGGTCTAATAGTGTTGTAATTACCACCTTTCAAAGGGAAATAGGAGGAAAGTAACAGGCATCCAATGTGATCTCCAGTAAAACTAAGAATAACCATCAGCCCAAGGCATGCTATCCGAATTATGGCATGGATAATTGCACAGATTTTAGTTCATAGGAATCATACTATGCTTTTGAAAACTGGCATTTTGCCATAGGCGCAAAAAAAAAATTAAGAGAAAACACAAACTATAATTCCAGAGTTTCTTGTAGCAATAGTTCATGGGTTCCCAAATGCAGGATTTAATATGACTCATTTCCCAGGGGTGTGACTCAGGTGGAGACAGTGGTGAAGTGGTAATGTCGCTGGGGACACAGGTTCAAGTCCCACCACAGCAGCTGGTGGAATTTAAGTCTAATTCCATTTATTAATAAATTCAGATAATTATTTTTTAAAAATCTGTAATGAAAACTAGTGTCAGTAATAGTGACCATGAAACCATCACCAATTGTTATAGAAACTCATCTGGTTCACCTTTCAGGAAGGAAAGGTGAGGTGTCAGCTGTGGCTCAGTTCATAGCACCCTCGCCTTTGAATTAGAGGGTTGTGGGTTCATGTCCCACTCCTGGAAAACCAAGAACTGTGATTGTACTCGAAAGAAGTTGCAATCTGTGACTGTTGGTAACTCGAAAGAGTTTTCAGGAAGGAAATCTGCCATATTTACCTGGTCTGGTCTACATGCGATACCAGACCCACAGCAATGTGACTCAAAGGACAGTTAGGGTTAGCAACAAATGCTGGCCTTGCCAGAGATACCCATATCCCATGAAAGGATGAAACTGTACAGCATTGACTGCCTCAGAAATCAATTTTGGCATCATTGAGAATTTCTCACCTTAAATGGTCAGATCAGTTTAAACACATCTCCATTTTAGCAATAGTTACATATCAGTGAAATTCCTGTCACTATAAAACAGTGTGTAATTCAAATTTTCTGAGCTACACCTTGAGGGATTCATTAGTTCTAATAAAGCTTGTTGACATCAGCTGAATTAGTAACAAAACTTCCTAAGTACTAAGATTTAGTATTTTATCCAAACTAACACCATCTGATTTACCAGCAAAGACAGTAACCACAAAAAAGGGAAATGTTTTGCTCTGAAATTTTTAAAAATAACACACATATATGTGCACATACGTTTTGCACCTTTGGATCCGGCACTATTCAAAGTGAAACCCTGAACTCATTTTTACCCCAATTACAGTTACCTAACCTAAACTCAACTTTTCCCAGCAAGGGAGTAATTGGCTTGAAAAGCATTTGATCATTAGTAAGCTGTTTAATTCAATTGGATAAATTTGAGACACATTTGAAGCAGCGGGAAAGATGGAATGACTGGTTGCAACAAACAAAATTATTTTTATTATCATGGTGTTAACATTGACGCATGAAACTGGTATAAAAGGCACCCTCGATAATTATCCTTGAGAGCTGCCACCCACATGATATATATACACAAAGCCAAATTAAAGCTGCTAAATTTTGGTGAATACCACAGGGCAGATGGTAATGAAATTCATACACCTGTCACTCCATGTTCAATCTTAAACGTTTTATGGACTCTTCACATCTCATCCCTATTCTTTGGTGTGTATATGTACAAACAAGAAGCGACGGATATACAATAATATTAGTAAACTTTGGATCAGAACAATTTTTTCTCAATAGCGAAAGTAATCACTTATTTCATATTTAAGGTCAAATTTCATGATACAATCTAAAGCATCAAATTCTTTGAGGTAAATCATTGGCCTGGAACTTACAGCCTAGCCACAGCGCAAGATTGGCATAGCACTGTTTTTAAGTGAGAAAAATTTATACTTAAAAATTGATACCTACAAATTTCCTCAATTGTTTGTTGCACTTTCAAGATAGATCAGCCTGTTTCCAGGCAGAAGAACATTCCTGAATGATGAAACCCAAGGATCTATACATATTGGTCCTCTGGCCTTAAAAAAATATAAGCAATAGGAGCAGGAATAGGCCATTTGGCCCTTCGAGCTTACTCCACCATCTGACAAGATCATGGCCGATCTTCTACCTCAAATCCATCTTCCTGCACTACCCCTTATCCCTTAATATCAAAAGATCTATCAATCGGTGTCTTGAACATACTCGGTGCCTTTAGCATCTACAGCTCTCCTGGGTAAAAAAATTCCAAAGATTCATAACCCTTTGGATGAAGAAATTTCTTCTATTTTTCAGTCAAAATTTGGCTGATTCGTTATTCGAGACTGTGACCCCGTGTTCTAGATTTCCCAACCAGTGGAAACATTTTCTCAGCATCCACTCTGTCAAGCTGCTGAAGAATTTTATATGTTTCAATGAGTAAAAAGGCAATTTAGAGCCACTTGCCTCATTGGTAAGTCCCATGAGTTTGGTGGGGGGGAAGAGATTGGAATGACCTCCAGGGGGAAATCACAATGGCCATGGAATTGCAGCAGCATCAAAGCTTTGTATAAGTGACCTGAGACATTGAGACAGTGGTCATTGCCTTCAAAACACTATATATTTTTTTAAATGTGGATCTTAGAACTTCCAGGGCAGGAGTTCCATTCATTTTATGTTACAGAGTTGCTACTGAAGTGAAGATTGCCATCAGCAAAGGTGCTGTAGATTAAATATGATGCCGATTTTACTTCTTAATTTCAACTCATTTCGAAATTTGGTTTTCAGACAACTGGCTTCCAACAGAAAAGTAAACCTGACAGCTGCTTAGAAAGAAAAAACCGATTCTCGTTGAGTTACTCATACCAACATGTTTGAAAGGAGGCTCGAGACACATCATTGCACAATGTTATCATTCACATCCAGCAAACATTCCTGTGAACTTATTCATGACAATGCAACTTCCTGACTAAACTCATCCAACCATTCTTCAAACAAAAAAAAATTGGATAGGGAAATGTTACACAGAAGGTTTACTACACATTAAGGCACGACATTTAAATCATGAAAATAAAACTTACAGAAAATTTTAATAAGGTACTATACAGTTGCCAATTTCTTTAATATAGTCCAACAATATTCTGGAAAAGAGCTGAACAAAAATATAACAAATACCTTCACATCTTGCTCTAAACTTCGGATTAGCTCTCCATCAACTTGGCCTGTCTGAGCTACTCTTAGGCTTCTGCGTTCAGTCTTTCGTAGTCGGTACTGAAGGATCCGGCAAGTTTTGTTTGCTCGGTCTAGTTCTTGACGAAGTTCCTGCAGCTGGTAAACATCTTCTTCTAAATAGATATCCCTCATTTCCAGCATTTCAGCTCGAAGCTCCTCAATTTCATCCTAACATCAAGAAACATGCACATATTTCATTAATTTTTTGCACCATTTTTTAAGGCAGGACAGCAAATGAAAAGTAAATAAATTGTTACCCGCCACATAACATGAATCTGCAAGTGAATCCTATGCAGTATATTATCTCACATCTGTTGTTTCATTATTCAAGTGAGGTATAACCAGTATTCGTAATGAATGAAATTAAAAAAAACTTAGATAAAACATTCAGCTTTTTTGTGGATAGAACTGAAGCAGCCAAATGCTAAATGTACTAGTACTTAAACAACTGACCTTTCTTAATAGTCATTAGTGCTTTAACAGTTGAATTTGTATAGCACAGTTGTAAAGGAAGGAATACCGCAATGCATTCAAATGGAACTACAACATTTTCTAATTATCATTTAAGTATAGGATTTAATAAAATTTTACTCATTTTGACATGCAAAAATAATTTCAAAACTCAAGTCCTCCTCAATCATTTGCAAGATTCACAGTTGGGTAAACAGCTATGGGGAAGATAGATCAGGAGCTTAAGAAATATAATTCATCATGTATCAAGGTACCTTCCTTGTCAGTCTGTAGTTTTCTCCCCTGTGAGAGACCATTCAATAAACAAGCACATACACTGCTAACACAGTACAAACAAAAAGCACGAGTTACAGCGAGTGTGAGCGAGAGTAATATTTGTCTCAGAATGGGCAAACTGGGTATCCATAATTCTGGAAATACAACAATGCAGAACATGAACCTTCACATTTGTCAAGCGTTTAGGACAATTAAACTACTGACTACACTTCCAGTTTACTCTGTGCTGCATGGAAACATGAATAACAATATTAATCAGTTTTAATAAAGCAGGTTAATAATCATGATAGGTTGAAGTTGCCTGAATCTCAATTAAATGATTGTGCAGGGTAAATCTTTTATGAACTGTTATTAATGCAATGATTAACAAACATCATGCAAATGTGAGCATTACATGCACCAAGTCCCACTGAGAAGCATGCCTGGAAAAGAATGGACCTCACTGTCTCCTGTGATTTTCCCAGCTGTAGTGAGAAAGTGATTCAGCATGCTTTTATTTTACAGTAACAAAATAGAATTTATTTGAAAAAAAATCAGTTATTTTTAGCCTAGTGAGTCATTACATTAAAATACATAAGCATAATCTAATTATGGTTGCAACCCAAGTATGATTGTGACTTCTACTGCTTTTGAAATGAATTCTGAAGAGAACAGTGTAGCGTTATGCACTGAAATCCTCTATATGACATGAATTCAGTATTACCCGTTCTGCAAACAGTACCGAAGTATAGATTTTCCAGCTGCTTGGTGATGCCAGCTGTACATACTTTAAAGCTTTGTGTTGGAGCAGATGGGATTTAAATGACCACAGGGGGAAGGATCAAATGACTAGCTCACATCACTTCCTGTGGACGCAAGGTGGGATTTCAATGACGTGTATAGGGTTAATTGATGAGGGCTATTCCACACTAAGCTGGGAGTTTGGCAAAGATAAATTTCAAATGATTAGTACACTGCATTTACGTTTTATCCTACATTTTTTTAGACAAATTAAGCAGCCGTGTGTAAACCCTGTATGGATGCTACAATTAAGTTTCATTTTTGAGGAAAAAAAGTCTGCTACATAAAAATGCTTTAAAATAGTGAGTTGCATCTTTCTTTGTGGCTCTGCACTATTCTAAGTAGTACATTAAATAAGCTCATCATCCTGTTTTTTTTTCGCTCTCAGGATGTGGGCAGTGCTGGCTCATCTCCAATTCTCATGAGGCGGGAGTAGTAGACATTCTCCTTGACCACCGCAGTCTTTGTAGTACTGCAGCTCCCACAATGGTGTAAGGTTCACCCTCTGGCAATGAAGGAACAATATAGGTCCAAATCAGGATATTGTGTGACCTGGACATAATTGGCCAGATCGCTGGAAGTGCAAGCTGATAACACTGCAGCGAAGGCAACACAGCATTTTAGACATTGGTGACAAAGAGACAGATCTAATTGTTTAAAGAGATACTAAGGGCTGAGATAAACAACAGAGGAAGGGTTGAGAAGGAAAATGGTTAGTGTGTGTGAATTCAATGTTAAATCAGGTATGTAAAGAGGAATAAAGAAAAGGGAAGGAAGATTGGATTAAGAGAAACAGAAGGCAAAAAATAATTTTTTTTGACTTTTTAAAAAATAAACAGTTCACAACCTGAAGCAGGAAATGGCGTTTCTGTGATGCTGATGGCACAGCATGCAAATCATTCAGCAAATTGTGATGGTTTGCAACTCATGGGGCATCTTTTCCTCCTTCCAAGTTGCTGGCCAATTTGCGCATTAATAGTGCGCACCAGTCTGGTCCCAGTGAGATCTAGCCCAATGCATGGAAGATCTAGCCAATGTTATATTGTCATGCTATGGATCATTTAGGATGATTTAGGATTTAACCACCAATGAGCCAACAATGCTAAAAATAGTCCCAACAAAATTCAAACAGGACAAACCAGCAAACAAGAAATATAAACACAACTAGGACGGAGAGGCCTCAACTTTGTGGGCCTCAGGACCACAACAACACCTCATGACATTGCAGTACTAATTTGGGAAGGAAGAGTTACTTTCTTACTGGCCTTATAACGAACTGCTCACTTTAATTTCCCCTAACTCCTTAACTAGGTGGATCTACCTCTGTCTGAAATTCAGTACTAAAGTAAGTTATATGACAGAACTGTTACAAATTTTAGCTCCATAATTTTATACAAAAACACAGTTCATTTGAAAAAAATACCATCAGTTGCTATATAGGAGAAATAAAATGCTTATCGCTCCAAATTTTATGCAACAAGCCTCGAGGGCAATAGGACCGAATTACAATGTGTGAAATGAAGTTCAAGGAGCATGCTCAAATTTTGTTTCTATGTAGCAGACCACTTTGAATTTTAATAGGTATTTTATTTTTGCATGCTTGCATCAAAGAAAGAAACATTCATATGTTCTATTTTGGCTAAAATAGGTGCAATACAGTCTTTCAGTACTTAATCCTCAAGGCAATCAGCTGTGGAGTGCGCAGTGCAAGGCAGCTCTTATGAAATGAAAGCAATTTACTCTATTAAAAATATAAAGCATCAAAAAGTAATATTTTAGCATTTGGGATAACAGCGAAAACTAGTTTGTTTTGATGGAGCTGATCACGAAAAACATACTAAGTTCTCTAAACAGAACTCATATTTTAAGGTTCTACTTCTATTTATCTTGCCAAAGTTCTGCCAATCCTGTCCTGAAGTCACCGATTCCTCTCCCTAATCTTGGGACACTGAGACCAATTATACAGGCTCAGCTGAGATCAACTAATTATGCACGTGAGGGGTCAGAGATTGAACCTAGAATGCTCTTGTCAGTATCATGAAGCCATCATGGAAACTGCCGAGGCTGACCTTTTATATTCTCCAGTTTCTTTCAGTACAATTAGCTTTTTGTCTTGATTATAAGTGTTTCCAAATTTAGAAGTTTTGCTGTGTGACATTAGTAAGAAAGACATTAATGAATTTTATTAAAAGGGCAGACACTGGAATTGTATCTGACTGTTATTAATATTGATTGCATAGTACCATTTCAATCCCACAGCTGTAGTTTTCTGAACACGCCCATGTTGATCTATCATGCTGGTGTTTTCTTATTTTGTGATAACAGTGAATATTAAAGTTCATTTAAAGTTGTATGGACTCTGGTTTCAGTGGAAGGCATGGACCATAAAGTTGTTCATCCTGATTCTATACTTCTTAATGATACAGCTACCCATTTTTGGCACTGTTACATTATTTTAAATTTATTTTCCGACATTGATATGTAGGTCTTAAACTTGGGCACTTTGAATGAAAGGAGATTATTCAAACTGACAAGTAGCTTAAAAACAGATAAATTATGCATCTAAGGCAAGAAGTTCTGCACCATCGAATATTTTTTTCAACAGGGAAAAAGCATTCAGGGAAGGATTCATGTACATAATATGAAAACATACAATATTTTAAAATAAACAACACACGAGGTCTCCTGTGGTGTTGCTTGTAGCAAATTGTACAACACCATCGTAAAAAGACAACCGTCACACTAAACACACATGCACAATGTGTTATTCTCCTTAGGTCCCTTTAATTGTTAAGTAAACATAAGACAATGTGACATCTGAAGTACGACAGTGTCAACTTGCATTTAATAGAGTAAAAAGGTTCCAAGGCACTTCACAGGAGTATTATCGGACATAATGTGACACTAAGCCACATAAGAGGATATTAAACCAGGTGACCAAATGCTTTGTCAAAGAGGTAGGATTTAAGAAACATCCTAAAGTAGGAAAGAGGTGGTAGGTAAGGCAACGAAGTTTAGGGAGGGAATTCCAAAAGTTAGGGTTCAGACAACCGAAGGCACGCCACCGATAGTAGGGCAAAGTAAATCGGTGATGCACAAGAGGCCAGAATTAGAGGGATAGAGATTCTGAGGTTTTGCAGGGCTGTAAGAGGTTACACAGATAGGGTGGGATTTGAACTCAGTTATGAGAATGGTATATTTAAGGCATTAGTCAGTCAACCAGGTGCTAATGTAGCTCAGTGAGCACACAGGTGATGGGTAAATGGAATTTGCTGACAGCTAGGATACAAACAGCAGTTTTGGATGAGCTCAAGTTTAGAGAGACTGGAAGATGGGAGGGCACTGAAGAGTTGAGGCTGGGAGGCAACAAAGACATAAATAAGGATTTCAGCAACAGACCAAACAAGAAGTGTGAATGTAAAGTTTTACACTATATGTACATTAATAGAATGCCAACTGAAATTTTTCACAGCTTGTATTGCTCACAAGTAGCCATTTCTCTTTGCTGCTGAAAATTATACTACAAGGACGTCAATACGTTTGCTCCTTCAAATATGAATAGACTGCCACAAAATATAGTGCCAATCATGGTGTCAAAGAATTGTGTGCAGTTCCTCATCTCCCAAAAGAAATAACAGAATTAAGGCAAACACCTGCAAGAATCCAATAATATAACCATGCATTGCATAACTCAAATCTTCCAGATTCCACTGAGAAGCATCCAAGTGTTTTAGTGGATCCTGTTGTTATCTGTTAATATCCTTGAAACACAACCTTGGCTTCCACCAGTGAAACCTCCCTAGAACTGTATGTGAGACCTCAGTGTAATATTATGGCAGCTTATGCCAACAGCAAATCCACTGATCACACGTTTGGATGGGATGGGGGGGGGGGGGGGGGTGGCAATCCCGAGATCCTGGCTGCACCTACATTTGTACAAAAGTGGGATTAAACCCTGAAAGGAAAGGCCAGCTTGGTACACAAACTACACACACAAGTGCACCTTTGAAGGCAGTTTAACCAATCCAGTGAACCCAGTTGGCAGGGTGTTCAGTAGCCTATTACAGTTCGGTTCGTTTCTCAATGTTGAGGCACATCCACAAAACGTGGATGAAGAACAACAGAAACAAAGGTGATCTGCAGCCACAAAATCATTTCCACTCCCACCCCCCCAAAAAAAAGAAATTATTAAAGCGGCCTCGCCTACCTTCAGATAATCGTTTTCGGATCGAAGCTCCTCTATTTCTTTCAAGAATTCCTCCTGGATGCTGTCAACGAATTCTTCGCTGAAGTCGGAGAAAGCCAGCGAGTTGCTGACAGGGAGCCGGCTCTCCAGCGACGGGGACTTGGCCCCGGACGCGGCGGTGTCCGACTGCCCGCTGGCCGAAGCCAGGGAGCCGTCCTCCCCAGGCCAGGTCCGCTCGTCCAGGGGGTCGGGGGGCGTGGGGCAGCCCCCCTTGCCGGGCTGGGGCTGGGGCGAGAGCGGCTTGTTGTCCTCGGAGAGCTGCTCGGAGGGGCAGTCGGAAAGCTCGGAGCTGCTGCCGCCGCTGCTGCTGCTGGTGGGCGACAACTTGCCGAGAGCGAGAGCGGCGGAGGAGCCGCCGCCGGAGGAGCCGCCGCCGCCGCCCCGCTGGCTCTTCCTCTTGCCGGCGGCGCTGCCTTTCAGCCCGGCTGCTCCCCGCTCCGGCTTCTTACTCGCTCGGGAAGAGGAGGAGGATGAAGCCGCCGCCTTGCCGGCTGGCACTTTCCCCAGCTTGATGTCCTTGAGAGCCGGGCTGTGCCGGGACAGCCGGCACTGGGCGAGCCCCTGCTTGGAGCCCGGGTTACATTTGGATTTGGCCACCGACCAGCCCCGGATCGCCTTGGGTCTGGCCGGGGAGGGGGCTCGGTGCAGCTTCTTCTTCTCCGCCGGCTGCGGAAGCTCCGGAGCTCCGTTCACCGCCTCCATCCCTCGATGGACGGATTTTATTTATTATTATTTTTTTTTTTGTTTGCTTAAAGAAACAAGACACAGCAGTCCTTGCCTCTACAGCCACGTTATTCATCCCATCTCATCCCATCGCCGCCGAGTCCTGGGGCGGACGCTGATCCATTCAACACGATTGGCAAGGCTTCGATCAGAATGCAAGGACGCCCCGCTTCCTCTAGTGATTTTTTGACACATACATAAATGCATATATTTAGGATCCCTCTTGTGTTTTCAGTGAAACGCTCTGCCCTGCTTAATGCGCCACTCTGCTTCTGGAAAATAGCATCATACACCGCCCAAAGCTCCTGATCCAGTGACGCATGCTGCCCACTCAGAGCCAACTTGCTCCCCCCTTGCATCAGACGTCTTTCGCTGGAATTGCTGCTCAGCCCAAAACCCACACACACATATATACACACACGCACACACAACCCCTGTGAATTAGGTTTCCCGGTGCTCTTCGTTTTATCCACGTTTATTCCAATCATCTTTTCGTATCTCTTAAAAAAAAGATAACGTGTACCGTTGCATACGTTATGCTCTGAATTTATTTCTGAATGAAGCAAGTGTTGTGAAGCCGGAATAAAGAGAAAAATGCACTCAACATGGGCTGAAAAGAGAGAGAGAGAGAGAGAGAGGGAAAAAAAAACAACTCGAGGCTGGGGGAGTTTTTGCCAGAACCTTTACACATTAATGCGTTGTTTGTTTTAATTTGTGTGCTGTGAATTCACAACTTTTTCTGTTCTCACCCAATAGTGTTTTTATGAGAATTCCATCCAGTCAGACAGCTGCTATAATAAAGATTCCAGCTAAAAGCCAAGTGGCCCTAACCGCCTCCTCTTCACCATGGATGTCCAATCCCTCGACACCTCCATCCCTCACCAGGGTAGTCTGAGGGCTCTCCACTTCTTCCTTGATCAGAGGCCCGAACAATCCCCATCTACCACCACTCTCTTCCGTCTGGCTGAACTTGTTCTCTCACTGAACAATTTCTCCTTTATCTTATCTCACTTCCTCCAAATAAAAAGTTTGGCTATAGGTACCCACATGGGTCCCAGTTATGCCTGTCTCTTTATGGGGTATGCGGAACATTCTTTGTTCCAGTCCTACACAGGCCCCCTCCCACAACTCTTCTTTTGGTACATCGATGACTGTTTCGGTGCTGCCTCATGCTCTCGTCTGGACCTGGAAAAATTTATCAATTTTGCTTCCAATTTCCACCCCTCCATCACCTTCACATGGTCCATCTCTGACACCTCCCTTCCCTTCCCTGACCTCTCTTTCTCAATTTCTGGTGATAAACTGTCCACTAATATTCACTACAAGCCCACCAACTCCCACAGCTATCTCGACTACAGCTCTTCACGCCCTGCTTTCTGTGAAGACTCCATCCCATTCCCTCAGTCCCTTCACCTCCGTCGCATCTGTTCCGATTATGCCACTTTACAAAATGGCGCTTCTGACATGTCTTCTTTCTTCCTTAACTGAGGTTTCCCACCCACTGTGGTTGACAGGGCCCTCAACCGTGTCCGACCCATCCCCCGCGCCTCTGTCCTCACACCTTTCTCTCCCTCCCAGGACCATGAAAGGGTCCCCCTTGTCCTCACTTTTCACCCCACTAGCCTCTGCATTCAAAGAATCATCCTCTGCCAACTCCAGCATGATGCCACCACCAACGCATCTTTCCTTCACCCCCCTCATGTTGGCATTCCGTAGGGACCATTCCCTCCAGGACACCCTGGTCCACTCCACTATCACCCCCAACACCTCATCTCCCTCCCAAGCAATCGCAGAAGGTGCAACACATGACCCCTTACCTCCTCATCATCCAAGGGCCCAAACACTCCTTTCAGATAAAGCAGCGCTTCACTTGCACCTCCTTCAATTTGGTCTACTGCATTCGCTGCTCCCAAATGCGGCCTCCTCTACATTGGAGAGACCAAACGCAGACTGGGTGACCGCTTTGTGGAACACCTTCGTTCTGTCCGCAAGCATGACCCAGACCTTCCTGTCGCTTGCCATTTCAACATCCCATCCTGCTCTCATAATCACATGTCTGTCCTTGGCCTGCTGCAATGTTCCAGTGAAGCCCAATGCTAACTGGAGGAACAGCATCTCATCTTCCAATTAGGCACTTTAAAGCCTTCCGGACTTAACATTGAGTTCAACAACTTCAGACCATGAACTCTCTGCTCCATCCTCACCCCCTTTATATCCCCCTTTTTCCCAATATTCATTCCCATTTCTTAATTTTTATTTTTAAAATTAAAATTTTTTATTTTTATCCACTTATTTTTATTTCTATTTTTATTTAAATTCATTTTTATTCATTGTTTTATCCTATTTTCAATCTTTTTTCCTACCACTGTCCCTTCCCCCCACCCCACCCCCACTGGGCCATTTGTCACTTGTTCATGTTGTTCTTTCCAGAGTGCTTACCCTTGTCCTGCCATTATACATTCTGCTCTCTGACCTTAATGCCACCACTAGCACCTCCTTTAGCCAGTATCACTATCTTTAACACCCTTTTGTCCATAACATCTCTGGCAATCTCTCCTTTGCCTCCACCCATCACTAGCCTTCTATCCAACTTCACCTGCTCCACCCCCCCTTACAATATAAATTTCATTACATTTTACTTCACTTTAGCTCTGAAGAAGAGTCATAAGGACTCAAAACGTTAACTGTTTTCTTTTTCTCCACAGATGCTGTTAGACCTGCTGAGTTTTTCCAGCATTTTCTGTTTGCGTTTATAATAAAGATTCCATTCAGAATGAGATGAGGTGCATGTAATACAAATTGTATCCTTACTTTCGGCAGCAAATGGGTATACCTGAAAATAAAAGAGATTCATTGGATTTGGTGCTCAGTTCCCCCCTCCCCCTTGGAAAAGTGACTTGTGTCATATTATGGTTCCAGAAGCAACAGCAGCTTCCAGGTACCTTGTCCATTTGGCCATTTCTCATGTGCCTCTTTTGCCTTGGCCAATAGAGTGGTAACTCACATGGCTCATTGCCACCAGAACAAAAAGAAATGCCAACATGTTAATAAGTACTTCCCACAGGAGGATGGTACCCAAATATATATATTCAAAACAGGATCTGATTATCTCTGTTAACAAAGCACGGTGTGTCCAGCAGTATCTACTGGTTGCAGAAAGCTTCAAGTGAACCAACGGACACCCTGTAATCCTGTTCCAAACTCAATCATGCACGCATAGGCTTCAGAAAAGCGGCCAGTAGTAAGAATAGTACATCCCAAGGATTCTACCCACCCTGGACATGGTGGCTATTTTTTGTGTGCAAACATTGATCGTGTGAACAAGTTGCTTAACCGACAGGGGTTAACACATCAGTCAAATCTGATCCTATGCTCTGAGGTTCAAGCACTCCAACTTTCAGTTCTTAAGTAACAGATGTTCTTCTTCACCTTTACTTTTTATGGATTATTGGTATTACTGAATAACATTTACAACAGACATTATTCCAACTTTGGAATTAACTTCCAGAAACCCTCTAAATTGCCTGGTAGTTAACATAATGTTGCACTGCTGTTACACAGAACTGTAGACTGTGGTTCATACCAGTGGTTTCTCACACAAGGCAATTCTGATCTATTATACCATTAGGGAAGAATGTAAAGAAAATGGTGAGCTGAATCTATTGTTGCATGCCTTCTGATGACAATGTTTTCCAAACATCTATCAATAAATATTTGAGGTAAACTTTAATTGATTTGGTCGCTGATTGTCTTTCCACGCCTGTGGAAAAGTACCTCTTTGACTTGGAACTATATTGCCATTCCATCACTGCCGCTGGGTCAAAATCCTGGAACTCCCTTCCTAACAGCACTGCGGGTGTATCTACACCACATGGACTGCAGTGGTTCAAAAAGGCAGCTCACTACCACCTTCTGAAGGGCAATTAGGGATGGGGAATAAAAATGCTGGCCAAGCCAACGAGATCCACGTCCTGTGAAAGAATAAATTTTTAAAAATCTCTCGAAAGATTTGCCACTTCTAAAGCGAGATCAGTAATTCATTGTGTGCTGGGTGATCTCCCTCCAAAGGCTTCCATTTTAAGAAATTGCCCTTTGCCATAACAGTTACTGTCAGTGCAACATATTTACTTTCAGACATGTCCATATTTTGATAGTTGAATTGAATAATGCTATGTACTTAATTAATAAAGTGAATGGTTTATTGCTATTTTGTCCTTTTTTTATTTTGCACAGTATAGTATATTTCTCTGTAATAAATTAAATATTTGTCCTCCAGCAAATGCTGACATGAAATTCCTCATGCAAACTGATGTACCAGGTATTAGCAATTGTTTGTATCCAATGATATATGGAGCCTTCAAACCAAATAATTACCATCAAGTTAATTATGAACTATTTGTGAGTTCAATGGCATTACTAAAGTGATTTTTTTCCCCAAATCAAATATAGTGAGATGATGCAAACTTTATGTTAAATTAAGTTTCCTTTTTTTTGTTTTTAAGGAATTTTCATTGTATTGCTCCTTTCAGGTGCTAATGCTGGGAATCAGTTATTTTAAAACTTGAGACACTGCTTTTATTCTTTCATGGGATGTGAACATTGCTGGCAGGGACACCCGTAACTACTCTTGAGAAGGTGATGGTAAGCCGCCTTCGCGAACCGCTGCAGTTCATGTGCTTCAGGTACACCCACAGTGCTGTTAGGAAGGGAATTCCAGGCTTGAGTGTGGCATGGAGGAGAACTTACAGGTGGCGGTGTTACCATGTGTTTGCTGCCCTTTTCCTTGTAGGTTGTGGAGTTTGCAGGTTTAGAAGGTGTTGTCAAAGAAGACTTAGTGAGTTGCTGCAGTGCATCTTCAATATAGTACGCACTGCATCGGTGGTGGAGAGAGTGAATGTTCAAGGCAGTGGATGGGGTGCCGACCAAGCTGCTTTGTCCTGGATGGTGTTAAGCTTCTTGAGTGTTGTTGGAGAGAAAACTAGAGAAAGATTCAAGTTCATGGCTAGGGCAGAGGGACTTTAAAGGAAGTTTGACCTGGTGGGCTAGTGGAAGGGAGGGACATGGCAGAGGCAGCTGATCGGATGGTCTTAAATTTATTATTAGAGATGAGGATGGAGCAAATAGGGGAGAGAGTTTTAAAAAGATGGTTTGCAGTAGAGAAAAGATGTTGGGTGTTATCTTTACATTTCAGGATTATCCTATAATAATGAGCAGTTATAGCAGATGAAAGCAGTATCCATAGTGCTTTATGTGATCCAGCCGGATCTGAAAGTTGATGGCTGAACTAATTGCCTGCCATGTTCTTTCAAGTCTGCGCCCCTTAAACTTGAGGTATTAGAAATAAGAGGCATACTTAGGGAGCATCCAGGGTGAGAGAGAGTAATGGTTTTATTGGGGTCTGGGGAATCAAATGTGAAGGAGCTGGTGCAGTTAATCAAATCAGTAGCTATGGAAATGTTATGGCAGATGGAGGGCCAAAGTCTATGCAGTTGGGATTTTGAAAGTACTGTTCTAAGTAAATTGAGTGATAGATTTTCCAGGAATGGACACAGAAGAAGGCAGAGTTGAGGCATGGAAGGGAATGTTGGTTGAGCGTGAGACAAGCAAGTGATCAGAGATCTTATCTGTGATTGGTATGAAGCACAAAAGGTTTCCTGTCATTTACTACATCTCATTTACTCCCTGCATTTCAAAAATACTTCATATTTAAAGCGCTTAGAAATTTTTCTGAGATATGATAATTTTTTAATGCAGGTCTTTCTTTTCTGACTGCATGAGGAATCCCATATGGTATTCTGCAGAGTAAATAATAAACTTCCATACAGAATATTTCATTTCACTCATGATACATATTGCCCAAATATTTATGCAGTTGCTGTTGGATGTCAACATTTAAAAAAAGGTTTGGAAAATTAATGAGAAGAAGATCCCAACATTCATGAAAAACGTAATAGCCCTTAAATACATGAATTAACAGCAGTCCCTTTACAGACAGCACACTTATTCAGGGCAGTGGGATTATAGTATTTTAGACACAAGGATAAACTACTCATGTGCTCATAAACTATTTAAATGTTTAATTTTGCCTTGAAATTTGGCAACAGAAAGACATTTTTAATAAAATTACATAATTATTTTCATCCTGTGTTTAGGAAGCTGGCCTACATTGGAGAACTTTATAATTATATTGACAGAATACTTTGAGACATCTTTAAGCTGTGCTCTCTCCCTCAGTTGGTTTATCATCAACTTGGAAACTCCTGAAATGAGGTCATTGTTTTTTCTCATCTTGTTTTCTTATACATAGAATGGAGAATTTTAAACATTATTCTTGTTAAGTGCTAATGTACTTTTGAAACTGCAGCTTGTGTAAAAGAATAGATTATGATAATTATATTTTCACATACCTCCTATAAAATTGTAAGGAGAGTATTAGAAGAGACTAAAGTAATCTCCATTTTGCTGGTTCACTTATTTCTCCTTTCAGGTTAGTGCAAGGATTGTAATAGATAAGTCTTTATGTTAACAAAAAAGTTTGAGTTTAACAGCGTAGATGGATTTAAGGGGACACGAGATAAACACATGAGGGAGAAAGACATAGAAGGATATGCTGATGCGATTAGGTGGAGAAGGGTGGAAGGAGGCTTGCGTCCAGAATAAACATGGGCATAGGCCTGTAAGTCTGAGTGGCCTGTTCCTGTGCTGTAAATACTATGTAATGCTATGTAATAGAAAAATAATAGATTCCTGTATCTTCTATTGTATTTTCAAGATAAGATAAGAACACAAGAATGTGAAAAATAGGAGCCGGATTTGGGACCTCGAGCCTGCTTTGCCATTCATTACGGTGATGGCTGATCTGATTGTGGCTTTAACTCCATTTTCCTGCATGCCCTCCATAACCCCCGACTCCATTATAGATCAAAAGTCTGTCTATCTCAGCTGTGAATATATTCAATGACCCAGCCTCCACTCATCTTTGGGGTAGAAAATTCCAAAGATTAATGACCCTCCCAGAGAAGATATTCCTCCTCATCTCCATCTTAAATGGGAAAACCCCTTATTTTGAAACTGTGCCCCCTTGTTTTAGATTCCCCTCTCAAACATCAATGAGTAGAGGCCCAACCAACTCAATCTTTCTTCATAAGACAACCCTTCCTTCGAGGAATCAGCACCTCGTTAACATTCTCTGAACTGCCCCAAGTATATCCCTCCTTCAATAAGGAGATCAAAACTGTGTGCACTACTCTGGGTGTGTCACACCAATGCCCTGTACAGTTGTAGCAGGATTTCCCTACCTTATACTCCATATCCCTTAAAATTTTAAAAAATTCTTTCATGTTATGTGGCCATCACTGGCTAGGCAGAATTTATTTCCCATCTCTAATTGTCCTTGAGAAGGTCATGGTGAGTTGCCTTCTTGAACCGCTGCAGTCCATGTTATGTAAATACACCCATTTGTGCTGTTAGGGAGGGAGTTCCAGAATTTTAACCAAGCCAACATTCCATTTGCCTTCCTAATTACTTGCTGTACCTGCAAGCTAACATTTTGTGATTCATATATAAGGATATCCAGATTCCTCTGTACTGTAGCATTCTGCAGTCTCTCTCTTTTTAACTAATGTTATGCTTTTCTATTCTTTCTGCCAAAGTGAACAACCTCACATTTTCATCCATCAAACTCTACCTGCCAAATTTTTGCCCATTCATTTAACTTATCTGCACCCTTTTTCAGATTCTTTAACAGTGTATTTGCCTTCACTCAGAAGCAATTTTCATCATCAAAGTTTCTGAAAGACAACCCGTGGGATTTACAAATTTGAGGAAAAGGCCTAAACCTTTCAGAGTTCTTTGAAGAGGTCAAGTACCCTTTGGAGAGGTTCAGATACATCTTTGTGATTATTAAGAGTACTCATGAATGCATAAAGAGTGGATAAGGTCTGTGGAACTGTCAAGCTGTCAGATCATTTAAATCCCCAGCACTTTAAATGTTGAAGGAAAAAACAGCCACAATTAGTGCTTGCAACTTCAATGGATGTTTGTTGACATAGCCTGAGGGCTATCATTATAGTATTAGCACTTATTGATTGCTTCCACAACCTATTATTATCACAGTTGGGGATTGTAAATTCACAGTTTGATTGACAGCTCTAAATTAAGGGATTAGCAATGTTTGATCTGGGGTTATCAATAAAAAAATGTGTTTTTATCAGGGTGTAAGTGCTTGAAGGAATTTAAATGTATTGAATGGACTTTATCAATTGGAGTGTTTTTTTTAATACAGTGAAGTCTGTAATAGATTCTTAGAACTTTATTTTATCTCTTCTCAGCATGGCTCCTGAGGTCTGCTCGTGGTGGGTATTGGGTGAGTTGGCATGGATGGTGCAAGGGCAAAGGGTAATGAGCTGGGGGTCATGGGTTGGCATGAGTTAGCACTAACCTGGCATTGAAAGGCCATGGGGATGGGTAGAGAGGCATAGGTTGGCGTGGAGGGTATGAGCGGCCATGGAGGGTGGGTGGGGGACATGAGCTGGCATGAGATGGCATGGATGGGGGATGGGGAGTGTGTGCAGGGTGGTGAGGGCTTGTGAAGGGAGAGGGATAGAGTTCCTTTCTGTTTTAATTATAACTGGAATGAAGTCCCAAAGCACAGAAGCAGGCCATTTAAACAGCCTGGCTTGGCACTCGGCAGCCCCTGTGGCTGCCTGTGCACTGTTTCCAGGGATGGCAGGTCTGACTGCAGTTAGCCTTCACCCCCTGGAATGAAAATCTGAACATTTGGGGAAGTTTTTCCCGAGTCGGGTTTGGGGAGTCGGGAATTTTCCATTCCGCTGGGACATTTCCAGAATCTAGGAAATTTTGAAAGATCACAACCAATGCATCCAATTCTTCTTTTAGGACCTTAAGATGCATGCCATCAAGTCTGGGGGATTGTCAGCCTTTAGTCCCATTTGTTTTCCTAGTATTTCTTCCCTAGTGATCATGATTGTTTTAAGTTCCTCCCTCCCTTTTACCCCTTGATTTTCTACTATTCATTGGATTTTTTTAGTGTATGTAGGTGGATTTGCTCAATATTTTGTTTTGCTTGTTCTTAAGGTGTGCATTGAAAGTAGTGATGTGCATTTTTGTGTCTTTTACATTGTCAAAGTATAACCCTTGGCTGGATCAATGCTTGGATCAATGAGTTATCTCGCTCCATTGGCACATAAGTTTCTCTTTAACCTGGGACATTTGATCTGCCAACAGATTTGACAGCTTATCTTCTTTCTGGCACATAAAGAAGAAGAACACGGTGGGGATGTAGCCAAGAACATGCAATATTGCGTATTCAGTACAGATTTACTGTCCTGAATTGGGATCTGCAAAGTAAAAGTTCTTTAATGCTGGCCTGTTACATTTTGCATTGTGTAGTTCAATGCGGGAGTTAGCCACATCGCCTTAGTTCATGTTTGTGGATTGCAATCACTCAACTTCCTTATTTCCTTGAGCTTGTTAATTATTTTATTTGCAACATTGTCTGCATACAAGTACAGATTCATATATTTGAAGTTAGAGGTGTCTCTTGATACTTGTAAATTCAAATACCAATTATTCAGATTTAGTTACGCCTTTCTTGACAATCATTTTGTCAAAATTCTATTCAATTGGTTGCTACTACTTCCTTAATAATGGATTCCAGCATTTTCCCAATGACAGATGTTAGGCTAATTGGTTTATAGTTTCCTGTTTTCTGTCTCCCTCCTTTTTTGAATAGAGGTGTTACATTTGTGGTTTTACAATCTGTTGGGACCTTACAACCAAAACAAAACACAGCTAAAAGAAACCATACTGAAGACAGAAACTGCATGATTTTATCCTGGTGGTTGCTACGAGCACAGAAAGGTTTGAACAGCATGATCTGAGTACAAACAGGCAAACCAGAGTTGTTCTCAGGTCTAGTGTATGCTTCATCAGCCCTTGTTCAATATATGACGGTTTATTCTATATTTTAATGTTTGTAAACAAGAGCAAAGCTCTAAGAAACAGTTCTGCAGGTGGGAGCAACAAAAATTAAAACTTTGCTACTCCATGCAAGTCTTTTAGCTTAAAAAATGTTGAAGTGCAGTTACTCTTGCTTCCCTAGCAACACTGGAATTTTGAGATAACCACCAGCAAATTTTGAGGACAGTTCCAATTATGACCTTGTGGAAGACTGGCAGTTTAGGCCACATGGTTACAACGTTATGGACAATGAACACCAGCCAAAGTTACGAAAGGCCAGTATAAGTCTTTTTATTTGGATTCCAATTAGGGCTCAGTTCCTGTGAACTAGTTCCTGGCCCTTGCACTGCTAAGTTTGTTTTTGTTAGATTGGCAGCAGGCTGCTAGACTGAAGTGGATCTATATGTCTGCCATGGTCTAAGAAAAAACATAAAGATTGGAAGTTGGCTCCTAGATGCTGGGCTTCAAGAATCCAAATTAAGAGATGATCAATTTAACAAAGGCTTTATCAATGGCCAAGAAAAGAATATTCTATCACTTGGCAGGTCTGTGTTTAATTTTTTTTTAAATGGAGTTTGCTGCACGACAAGTAGCACCAAATTTCCTTGAGCATTTTCACTTTCTTGCCATCGTTTTTAGCCACTTTCATAACCTGCCTTTCACAACATTGCTCAATTGTGATTCCCAAGCTAAGGAGCTGAATCCTGAACAAAGCTTAACATTCTCACAAAAGAGAGGGTGAATGCACAAAATCAAGGTCAAGATTTCTTGGCAGTTACCCAACTTATTCTCGATTCCAAAGATGTCACACCATGGGAGATAATATATTATTTGTTTGCTCATGTTAACAAAAATTTGGTGAGAGTACGAAGCAAACAGTGGAAAGGGTACTCTTTGGCTGTGATCCTCTAACCTTTTTTTTGAGGTCCAACTGTAAGACATAGGTGGTCAGGGCTTCCACCCACTCTAGAAAAATGCCCCTGACACTAGCTGATTTTTGGCCTCGGGGTCATTGAAGTGAAGTGGCAGTGACTGTCCTTGACATCAAGGAAGCCATAAGACCATAAGATGTAGGAGCAGAAGTAGGCCATTCAGCCCATTGAGTCTGCTCCACCATTCAATGAAATCATGGCTGATCTGTTAATCCTCAACTCCACTTTCCTGCCTTGTCCCCATAACCATTGATTCCCTTATTGATTAAAAATCTGTCTATCTCAACCTTGAATATACTTAACGACCCAGACTCTACAACCCTCTGCAGCAAAGAATTCCACAGATTGACTACCCTCTGAGAGAAGAAATTTCTCCTCATCTCCGTTTTAAATCAATGCTCCCTTATTCTGAGATTATGCCCTCTGGTCCTAGACTCTCCCACAAGGGGAAACCCTCTCAGCATCTACCCTGTCAAGCCCCCTAAGAATTTTATATGTTTCAATAAGGTCGCCTCTCATTCTTCTAAATTCTAATGAGTACAGGCCCAACCTACTCAACCTCTCCTCATAAGAAAATCCCTCCATACCCAAGATGAACCTAGTGAACCTTCCCTGTGCTACCTCCAATGCCACTATATCTTTCCTTAGATAAAGGGATCAAGATTGTTCACAGTATTTTAGGTGTGGTCTAACTAGAGCCTTGGATAGTTTTAGCAAGACTTCCTTATTTTTATACTCCATTCCCTTGGAAATAAAGGCCAATATTCCACTTTCCCTCCCTATTACCTGTTGAACTTGTATGTTAGCTTTTTGGGATTCATGCACAAGGACTCCCAAATCCCTCTGTGCTGCAGCCTTCTGCAGTCTTTCTCCATTTAAATAATATTCAGCTCCTCTATTCTTCCTGCCAAAGTTTTCCCACATTATATTCCATCTGCCAAGTTTTTGTCCACTCACTTAATCTGTCTATATCCTTCTGTAGACTCCTTGTGTCATTCTCACCATTTACCTTCCCACCTATTTTTGTGTCATCTGCAAACTTGGCAATAGTACATTCACTTCCCTCATCTAAGTCATTAATATATATTGTAAATAATTGAAGCTTCAGTACTGATCCCTGTGGCACTCCACTAGTTACAGGTTGCCATCCCAAAAATGCCCCCCTTATCCCAACTCTCGGTCTTCTATTAGTTAGCTAATCCTCTATACATGCTAATATACTACCCCCAATACCATTGGCTCTTATCTTATTAAGTAGCCTTATCTGGGATAGCTTATCAAACGCCTTTTGGAAATCCAAATATATTACATCTACTGGTTCCCCTTTATCTATCCTGCTTGTTACCTCCTTAAAGAATTCTACTAACTTTGTTAGGCGTGATTTTCTCTTCATGAAGCCATGCTGACTCTGCTTGATTAGATTATGTTTTTCTAAATGTTCTGTTATTACATCCTTTATAATAGACTCCAACATTTTCCCAATGTCAGATGCTAAGCTAACTGGCCTAACTGACCTGTTTTTTGTCTCTCCCCCTTTTTGAATAAGGGATTGGACGTTCTCCAATCCTTCGGGACTTTTCCAGAATCTAAAGATTCTTGGAAGATTACTACCAGCACATCCACTATCTCTGTAACTACTTCCTTTAATATCCTAGGTTGCAACCCATCAGGTCCAGGGACGTATCTGCCCTTAGTCCTATTAGTTTCCCTAGTACTTTTTCTCTAGTGATAGTTATTGTATTTATTTCCACCCCCACTTTTGCCCCTTGATTATTTTGTATTTTTGGAATGCTGTTAGTATCTTCTATCATGAAGACTGAAGCAAGGTATTTATTCAACTCCTCTACCATTTTCTGGTTCCCCATTATTATTTCCCCAGCCTCATTCTCTAAAGGGCCTATGTTCACTTTGGCCTCCCTCTTTCTTTTTATATACTTAAAGAAGCTCTTACTGTCTGTTTTTTTCATTACTTGCTAGTTTACCCTCAAAGTTTATTTTCTCCCTCTTTATTTTTTTTTTGGCCATGTTTTGTTGGTTTTTAAAACTTTCCCAATCCTCTGGCTTACCACTAAACCTTGCCACATTGTATGTTTTTTCTTTCAATTTGATACTGTCCTTAACTACCTTGGTTAACCATGGTTGGTTTACCCCCTTTCTTGAATCCTTCTTCCTCACTGGGATATATCTTTGTTGAGAGTCATGAACTATTTTCTTAAACACCTGCCCTTGTTCATCAACCTTCTTTTCTGCTAAACTCCTTTTCCAGTTCACTCCAGCCATCTCTGCCCTCACTCCATTGTAATTACCCTTATTTAAGTTTAGCACAGTTCTTTCTGACCCAAGTTTCTCACTCTCAAACTGAACGCTAAATTCTACCATATTATGGTCACTGTTTCCTAGGGAATCCTTTACTCTAAGATCGTTTATTAAACCTTCCTCTTTACACATTACCAGATCCAAAATAGCCTGATCCTTGGTTGGATTCTCAACATGTGTTTAGCAGAAATTTTGTTCTAAGAAACTGCCCTGAATACACTCTATGTATTCTTACTCTTGTCTATCTCTGCCAATTTGATTTTCCCAATCTACATGAAGATTAAAGTCACCCATGATTAAATGTACTGCCTTTTTTACATGCCCTCATTATCTCCTTATTTATTCTATGTCCTACAGTATAGCTACTGTCAGGGGGCCTATAGACTACTCCCACCAGAGTCTTTTTCCCCTTGTTATTCCTTACCTCCACCCATATGGATCCTACATCTTCCGATCCAAGATCCTTTCTTGCTATCATACTTATTCCATCTCATACTAATGAAGCTACCCCACCGCCCCTTCCTTCTTGCCTGTCCTTTCGAAAAGTCGCATACCTCCGAATATTTAATTCCCAGCTTTGATCTCCTTGTAACCATGTCTCCGTAATGGCTATAAAATCACACCCATTAACCTCCATTTGTGCTGTTAATTAATTAATTTTTTTCTGAATGCTACATGCATAGAAGTAAAGGACCATTAATTTTGCCTTTTTACCATTTTTTCCCCCCTTTGACCGTATTGGCTGCTTTTTTCAATGTTTGGACACCTAAATAGCTGCCCTGCAAGTCTGTCATATCCTTTTGCTCTGTAAGCCCACGTATCCCCTTTCCAGAACCCTCCCCTCCTCTATTTAGTTTAAAGGCCTCTCTACAGTCCTAGTTATTCAGTTCGCCAGGACACTGGTCCCAGCATTGTTCAAGTGAAGCTCATCCCACCGGAACAGCTCCTTTCTGCCCCAGTACTAGTGCCCCATGATCTGAAACCCATTCCTCCCACACCGATCTCTGAGCCATGCATTTAACTCCTTGGCTTTATTTACCTTATGCCAGTTTGCCTGTGGCTCAGGTAACAATACCGAGATTATTATCTTGGAGGTTCTGCTTTTTAATTTAGCTCCTAACTGTTCAAATTCTTTCAGCAGAACCTGCTTTCTAGTCCTATCAATGTCGTTGGTACAAACATGGACAACGACAACTGGATCCCACCCCTCCCCATTCCAAGTTCCTCTCCAGCCCTGAGGAGATGTCCTCAACCCTGGCACTGGGCAGGCAACACAGTCTTCGGGACTCACGCTCACGGCTGCAGAGAATAGTATCTATCCCCCTAATTATACTGTCCCCCGCCACTACTATGTTCCCATTTCCTCCCCCTACTTGAATGGCTCCCTGTACCACAGTGCCATGGTCAGTTCACTCATCACCCTCTGCAACCCTGGCTCTCATCCCCAAGAACCTCATAACAGATGGACAATTGCTGGGGCCAAGGCTCCTCGAACGCTACACCCTGGGTCCCCACACCTGCTTCACCTGCAGTCACACCCTCCTGTCCCTGATCACAGTCCAAATTTGAATGACCTAATCTGAGGGGTGTGACCGCCTCCTGGAGCAAAGTGTCCAGGTAACTTCCCCCTCCCTGATGTGGCGCAATGTCTGCAGCTCAGACTCCAGCTCCTTAACTCGGATCCGAAGTTCCTCGAGCTGCAAACATTTGGTACAGGTGTGTTCGTTCTGGATCACCTTGGTGTCCAGCTGTTCCCACATGCTGCAGCAGCAACACATCACATGCCCTGCCATCGCTATCGTATTCTATTCAATTTATTAATTAATTACTCTAGTATCCCCACTCTTTACACTTCATTATAATTTTTTTTTTATACACACCAGTATTGATCTTATACTTCACAAGCTATCTTTAAGAAAAAGAGAAAAAAAGACTAGAAATCTAAACACAAACTAAAGACCTTACTTTTACTTTAAAGACTAGAAACACTCACCAATCCTACTCACTAATCAGCTGCTCTCCGCGCTCTTTTCCTTCTCGCGCTCTTTAATGGTCTCACACTCTTCTCTCACTCTCTCACTGTTAAAGGCCTCAGTCCTCTCACACTCGCTCTCTGTAAATGACCACGCTCTTTCTCTCACATTCTCTCACTGTTAAAGGCCCCATTCCTTTCACACTCACTCCCTGTAAATGACCATGGTATTTCTCTCACACTCTGTCGCTGTAAATGGCCCACTGTTTCTCTCACTCTCTCACTATAAACGGCTACGCTGTTTCTCTCATGCTCTCACCCTGTAAATGACCACGCTGTTTCTCTCACACTCTCTCATGGTCAATGGCCCTGCTGTTTCTCTCACTCATTTGACTGAGTGTCATCCAAGGAGCCCCAATAAAATTAATGTCAATGGGAATCAGGGGAAAACTCTTTACTGGTTGGACTCATATTTGGCACAAAGAAAGATGGTTGTGATTGTTGGAAGCCAATTATCTCAGCCCCAGGACATTTTTACAGGAGTTCCTCAGGGTAGTGGTCCTAGGCCCAACCATCTGCAGCTGCTTCATCAATGGCCTTCCCTCCAAACTAAGATCAGAAATGGTGATATTTGCTGATGATTACAAGGTGTTCAGCACCATTTTCAATTCCTCAGATGCTGAAGCAGTCCCTGTCCGAATGCAGCAGCACATGGACAACATTCAGGCTTGGGCTGATAAGTGGAAAGTAATATTTGTGCCCCACAAGTGCCAGACAATGATTATCTCCAACAAAAGAGAAGCTAACCATCTCCCCTTGATGTTAAATGGCATTGCCATTGCTGAATCCTGAGGGTTACCATTGAGAAGAAACTAAATTGGACCAGCCATATAAATACTGTGGTTACAAGACCAGGTCAGAGGCTGGGAATTCTGTGGCAAGTAACTCACTTCCTGACTCCCCAAAGCCTGTCCACTATCTACAAGGTACAAGTCAGGGATGTGATGGAATACTCATCACTTACCTGGATGAGTACAGCTCTGATTACACTCAAGAAGCAAAACATCATCCAGGACAAAGCATCCTGCTTGATTGGCACTCCATCCACCAACTTAATCATCACTTACTCCACCATTAGCACATAGTAGCAGCAGCGTGTAACATTGATAAGATGCACTGCAGCAATTCGACAAGCCTCATTCGACAGCAACTTCCAAACCCACGACCACTACCACCTAGAAGGACAAGGGCAGCAGATGCCTGGGAACACCACCAACTGCAAGGTCCCCTGCAAGCCACACGCCATCCTGACTTGGAACTATATCGCTGTTCCTTCACTGTCACTGGGTAAAAACTGTGGAACTCCCTCCCCAACAGCACTGTGGGTGTACCTACACCACATGGACTGTAGCAGTTTAAGAAGGCAGCTCACCAACACTTTCTTAAGGGTAATTAGGAATGAACAACACATGTTGGCCATGCCAGCATCGCCAACATCCCATGAAGGAATAAAACAAAAATGATTATTTTAGAGGCAGATACCCTGATATTTGCTGGGAAGTTGCACCAGACTCGGGTGGAATTTTGCTGGATTTGGTTTTCACAGGAATGGTAAATCGGACAGCTTAGAAAGATGTAAGTGTGCAGTGGAATACATCGCCATGCAATTTTCCAGCTTCCACCTCCCCAAATATGTTGAATGATTAATCGAGGCAGGCAGAAATTTGAGGCTACGAGGATATTTACTATTTTATTCAGTCTATATTTGCCATCAATGAGTCAATCACTGCTTCCAGATGACAATCTGTGCAGAATAATGTTATCAGCAGAACAACACCATTTTTGATGCCATTCACAGATCTGTTTTTGTCTGTAAATAAGGACAGAAGTGTTAATTTAAGTTTGCTCTTTGGAGTGTTTAAGTTACAAAAAATAATAATACTTCAAGTTACATAAAGTACCCTATGTCAAAACACATCTAATGCTTCATTCAAAAGTAATTGCTTTTTATGGTCATATTTTCACCCATTAATAGTTTGAATAAAACAGAGTGATTGCAAGGGCATGTGCAGTGATGATTGTCCTGATTCCAAGTCTTTAGTAGCTTGTAGTTCATGTATTCTGCCAAGTTCTATTTTTGAGAAATTGTGTGTCACTGTTGATTTTTGTAGGTTTCTGTTCCTTGTCAGTGGATGTGGTGCTTTACAAGTGGAGGTTATTTGGTTCCATCTGTGCACAGTTTTGTTTAGTTTGAGGACTGACTGCAGTGGTTATGGAATCAGTACTAGAGATTGCTCTGCCACCCAATTTAGAAGCTTTGGGTGTGAGAATATGAAAGGCACTGTTTGTGGCATGGTTTGTGGCTAAAGACATGGATGGGTTTTCAAAATAAATTCTGACTAATTTCAAAGCTTTCTGTGTTGTCAAATAAATTTGTTAGTTTTTTTTGTATGTACAGAAAGTACAAGTACATTTTAAAAATTCTTTCTCTGGGTATGGGCGACGGTGACCAGTCCAGCATTTATTGCCCATCCCTAATTGCCCTTGAGAAGGTGATGGTGAACCCCTTTCTTGAACTGCTGCAGTCCATGTAGTAGAGGTAACTCACAGTGCTGATAGGAAGGGAGTTCCAGGATTTTGACCCAGCGACAGTGCAGGAACAGTGATACTGTTCCAAGCCAGGATGGTGTGTGGCTTGGTGGGAACTTGCAGGTGGCGGTGTTCCCATGCATCTGTTGCCCTTGACCTTTAAGATGGTAAAGATCATGGGTTTGGAAGGCTCTGTTGAAGGATCCTTGATGAGTTGCTGCAGTGCATGTTGTGGATGCTGCCACCATGCGTTGTTGGTAGTGGGAGTGAATGTTCAAGGTTGTGGATGGAGTGCCAATCAAGTCACTACTTTGTCCTGGATGGTGTTAAGCTTCTTGAGTGTTGTTGGAGCTGCACTTTTCCAGGCAAGTGGGGGATATTCCATCACACTCCTGACTTGAGCCTTGTAGAAGTTGGACAGGCTTTGGGGAGTCAGGAGTTGAGTTACACACCATAGAATCCCAAGCCTCTGACCTGCTCTTGTAGCCACAGTATTTATGTGGTTGTTCCAGTTCAGTTTCTGGTCAATGGTAACCCCCATTGTTTATAGAGGGGGATTCAGCAACGGTAATGCCGTTGAATGTCAAGGGGAGATGGTTAGATCCTTTCTTTTGGAGATGGTCATTGCCTGGCATGTGTATGGCATGAATGTTACTTGCCACTTATCAGCACAAGCCTGAATATTGTCCAGGTCTTGCTGCATGTTGGCACGGACTGCTTCAGTACCTGAGGAGTCGTGACTGGTGCTGAACATTGTGCAATCATCAGAGAACATCCCCACTTCTGACCTTATGATGGAGAGAAAGTCATTGATGAAGCTGCTGAAGAAGGTTGGGCCTAAGACACTACCCTGAGGAACTCCTGCAGTGATGTCCTGGAGCTGAGATGATCAACGTCCAACAACCACAATCATCTTCCTTTGTGCTAGGTACAACTCCAACCAGTGGAGAGTTTTCCCCCAATTCCCATTGATTCCAGTTCTGCTAGGGCTCCTTGAAGCCACATTCAGTCATGCTACCTCTCACCTCACCTCTTGAGTTCAGCTCATTTGTCCGTGTTTGGACCAAGGCTATAATGAGGTCAGTGTTTTGATGGGCTGTTGCTACCTGTGGTGTGCACTGCTTAGATACCATTAAGCAGTCTTGGAGAAGTTTCCAGGAACTCTTTATTAATATTACTGAACTATGTACATGTTTACAGTATAGGATACAGGTATGGAGAGGACTCCATGGCATGTGCTAACATGTTGCTACCTAGCTCTACACTGCTAATCCAAGCTCTAGGTCAGGTGCCTTCTTACATCACTGGTGGGTATTACTGTACTCAGTCCCAGGTTAACCCTTCATGTAACAGATCCTTCTACTACACCCCCGCCCCCCCCCCCACCCCCCCCCCCGCCCCCCACAAATCTTTATCCCCTGGGTATAGACTGACAATAGTTAATTACAGTTTGAGTCAAGTCTTGTGTTGCCATAAGGCTTGTGTACTTAACTTCAGTGTTGCAACTTTAAATACTCTAAGTCTAAGCTACACTGTGATCAACACGACGACATTAACAGCATGCATTAACAGAGTTCATATGACGCTGTCTCCCCACTTCAAGTCTTTGGGCAGAACTTTATGCTGATCTAGCAGGCGTGCGGCCGACCCAGTTGGACGCAAAATCATGTGAGATGATGTCAGGCGCGCTTCCCGACGTCATCCTGCACTCGTGTGATATTTCGCTCGGCAGGCACGTGCAAAAGTCGGAAGCACGCCCGCTGACAATTAAGAGGCATGCCAATTAATGTTATTACAGGTGCAATTGTCTCCGATTTTTTGTGGTCCATCCAACCTTACAGTTAGCGGACGGTTGAATCGGCCAGGCGAACTTTGTATTTTTCATGAAACCTCATCCAAGGGCTGGATGAGGTTTCTGTTATTGAATGAAAGAAAAATAAAAATCTATGGACAGCATTTTTATCATGTAAATGTTCAGGTGGCTGTTTGTGATGCTTGGACATATTTTTCCTGATTTTAAAAACTTTATTTAATGCTTTTCAGGTCTTCAGCTCCCCGAGGTAGCTCCCTGCCTTCAGGGAGCTTTCATTCCCTGCTCAACCGCACCTGCACTGACATCAGTGCCTGCCCTCCTCCTGACACCCCACCCCGGTTGCAATGAGCTTCTTAGCGCATGCTTCACGCTGGCTGGCCATTAATTGGTGTTCTTCTTTTAAGCAAATGAAATTCCGGGGAAAAGAAGAGGCGAGCGATCTTCTTGCGTACTTTTGGGAGCAAAACCTACAGTTTGACTCGAAGCCTGACATTACCCAATGCCCCAGGTTCAAAGAATTTTGGAGAATTGGCCTTGTGAAGGGACAACCAAGCCCTCAGTCACGATGCGGAGGTTCTGGTTCAATTTGCGAAGCAGAGGCCCAGGTGAGACAACTTCCAGCTACTTGGCAAATTTGAAGCAACTAACGGAACATTGTGAGTTCGGTGAGACTCTAAATGACATATTCAGAGATTGTTTAGTGTGTGGTGTGAAAGAAGACACTGGGCTGAATTTTCACCCCATCAGGGGGGTTGTGCGAGGCGGGCGGGAGCGAGCGTGAACCCAATCGGTGCCCCCGATCGGGTGTGCACCGCCATTTTACATGGGTGGGCCAATTAAGGCCCGCCCAGCATGACGCTCACCTGGAAGCGCTGAGCGCTCCCTGTGCAGGCGGAGGGTGATTCCATGAGTCAGGGCCTGCGTGCGAAAGAGCGCAGAAATCTCCCTGAGGCACAGAGGTGCCTCAGGGTGATTTGTTTAAGTTTTAAACATCAAATTAAAGTAATTAAAAACTTTTAAAACTTGTCCCCTCATCACATGAGCTGGAACATGTCAATGAATTTTTTGGAATCGTTATATTGAATTTTTAAACACTTCATGAAACCTCATCCCGCCTCGTGGATGAGGTTTCATGAAAAATGTGAAGGCCGCCCGGGCTCTTCGCCTGCCCGCCAACCTTAAGGTTGGATGGGCAGCTCATTTAATTGAGTTAATTAGGTTTTAAATGGCCTTAATAGGCCTTTGATAGTTCGGCGGGTGCACAGCTGACTCGGCTGTGTGCCCGCTGAACTGAAAATCTAAATGACGCGCGGTGACGTAGAGACGCCTGGCCAACATCACCGTGCGTCATTTCACACGTCGGCAAATGGGCCCCGCCCCTGCTCACCGACCGGAGAATTCAGCCCACTATTCAGAGAAGATTGCTAGCTGAAGTGAATCTAGGTTTTAAGAAGGCATTAGAAATAGTACTGGCTATGGAAAACGCTGTACGAAATTCACAAGCAATACAAGGAGTGCAAAGTGGTGCCATACTCCAAATCGGATGGTAACAGTCAGCTGAAAGTGGCATGAAAAAGTGAGACCCTGCCCAGAAGCAGGAAACTGGCTAATCGAAAAATAAGAAGAAATAATTTAGCAGCTAAATTGAAGAACAACTTTATTCGATGTGGAAACAATCAGCCTTTTCGTGATTGGCAGTTTAAAAAAGTAGAATGTTACTTTTGCCACAGAAGTGGACATATAATGAGGCAGTGCGAAGAGAGATTTAAACAGGGTTGCAAACAACAGAATGAAATCTACAGTGTAGAAGAGCCTGAAACAACAAATTCTGACACCTATTCATTGTTTAAAATGAAAGTTGGGAAGACAGAGCCAATATTGTTACAGTAAAGTGAATGGTAAATCAGTAAAAATGGAAGTAAACACAGAAGTTTCTTGTATAGAACCTTAGTGAGGCCACAGCTGGAGTACTGTGTGTAGTTCTGGTCGCCACATTATAGGAAGGATGTGATTGCACTGGAGGGAGTGCAGAGGAGATTCACCAGGATGTTGTCTGGGATGAAACATTTAAGTTATGAAGAGAGGTTGGATAGACTTGGGTTGTTTTTGTTGGAGCAGAGAAGACTGAGGGGTGACCTGATCGAGGTGTACAAGATTATGAGGGGTACAAGATTGTGATGGTGGTAGTGTGTGAAGGGTCAAGCCATCTTGGGCAAGATTGGTTAAAGGAGATTAAATTAAACTGGTCTGAAATCTTCCAGTTGAGAGCAAGTGGACTACCGGAGCTGCTTAAAAAGTATGCCACCTACTTCAAGGATGAACTGCGAAGAATCCAAGGCCTATAGGCCAAGACGTACGTGGATCCAGAAGCAACCCCTCACTTCATGAAAGCAAGACCGGTGTCATACATTATGAGAGAGAAGGCTGACGCTGATCTGAACCGGCTAGAGAGATTGGGTGTCATAAAATCAGTTCAGTTCTCAGGATGGGCAGCACCCATAGTCTCTGTCCTTAAACCAGACCAGACCATCCGGCTCTGTGGGGACTAACGGTCAACTAACGGTCAACAGAGCAGCCAAACTGGACAGGTACCCCATTCCAAAAATCAAAGACCTATATGCCAAGCTAGCAGGAAGGACAATGTATACAAAGCTTGGCATGAGTCACGCATGTCAGCAATTAAAGTTGGATGACGCCTCCCAGGAATTCATCACAATCAATACCCACAAATGGCTGTACCAATATACACGCCTGTCTTTTGGTGTTTCCTCAGCCTTAGCCATCTTTCAGAGAACAATGGAAAGCTTACTGCAGGGATTACCCCAGGTTGTAGTCTACTTAGATGATGTGCTAATAACCGGATTCACTGAAAAGGAGCATTTGGCTAACCTAGAGGAAGTCCTAAAATGCTTTTTACAAGTAGGAGTGCAACTGAAAAAGGAAAATTGCACTTTTCAAGCAAAGGAAGTAATTTATTTGGGTCACCGGGTGGATTCTCAGGGGTTACACCTGGTTGAAGAGAAGGTTAAAGCTATAATAGAGGCACCTGCACCCAAGAATGCCCCTGAACTTCAATCATTTTTAGGAATGATAAATTGTTATGGGTGATTTTTATCTAATTTATCTACAGTTCTGGCTCCTCTGCACTCACTGCTAAGAAAGAACCAATGCTGGACTTGGGAGACATCCCAAAAAGAAAATTTCATGTAAGTGAAACAGCTGTTACACTCATCCAATCTGTGAGTGCATTATGCCCAGACGAAAGATTTGATGCTAACATGCCATGTGTGGAATGGGAGCGGTACTATCTCATAGAATGGACATCAGCACAGAGTGACCACTAGGCTATGTATCTAGGACGCTTGCCACAGCTGGAAAAGGATATTCTCAGATTGAAAAGGAAGGTCTGTCGATCATTTTTGGTGTAAAAATAATTTCACCAATACATGCACGGCCGGCATTTCACGATTGCATCAGACCACAAACCACTATTGGGTTTGTTTAGTGAGGAAAAGGCTATACCATCCATAGTCTCAGCAAGAAAACAATGTTGGGCCCTAATTTTGGAGGCTTATGTATACATATTTGTACATAGGCCTGGCATTCACATCGCAAATGCTGATGCCCTGAGTCGCCTGCCCTTACAAGAGAACGATGAACACGTCCCAGTTCCACAGGAACTTGTTTTACTGTTAAATTTTCTAGATTCCTTGCCAGTATGTGCCAGATAGATCCGAAACTGGACAAGTCGGGCCCCAGTACTATCTCGAGTGTGAGATCGAGTGTTACATGATTGGTCCCAGGAGCCAGTGTTCAATGGAATGAAACCGTTCTTCAAACGAAGACACGAGATGAGCAGTCAAGCTGTGTTCTATTGTCGGGTGCACGGGTAATAGTTCCTCCAAAGGGAAGGGAACCACTTTTAGTCGAACTATAAAGTGCCCATCCAGGGATCTCCCGAATGAAGAGCACAGCTCTGTGGTGGCCGGGGATGGATAATGATATTGAAAATGTGGTAAAGCACTGTGTGCAATGTCAGCAGCTGCAAAAGTTGCTGGTGGCAGCTCCATTGCACCCATGGGAGTGGCCTGGTAGCTCCTGGGTGCGGTTACACATCAACTACGTCGGACCCTTCTTGGAACCATGTTTCTACTGATTATAGATGCCCATTCCAAGTGGTTAGATGTTTATGAGGTGAAGTCACCAACGTTGGCCGCTACAATAGGGAAACTATGCCAGAGCTTCACCATCCACGGACTACCAGAAGTAGTCGTATCCGATAACGGCACTGCATTCACGAGTGCTGAGTTCCAACGATTTATCAGCCTCAAAGGTATCACCCATGTGAAGACTGCACTGTATCATCCGTCATCAAATGGACTGGCAGAAAGGGCAGTTCAAACTTTTAAGGTGGACATAAAAAAGTTAACAGGTGATTCGTTGGAGACCAAGCTTGCACACTTTCTGTTTGACTACAGAACGACCCCCCTACCTCCCCATACAGGATGACAGGAGACAACACCTGCAGAACTGTTGATGAGACACTGTCTTAGGACAAGACTGAGTCTAATGTTTCCAAATTTGGATGGGCAGGTGGAGAAGGGTCAAGGAAACAAAAGAGCTGCGCAAGACTTGCATAGTCATGAGAGACAATTTACTGTCGGAGACGCAGTATATGTGAAGAATTTTGGTGGAGGACCGAAGTGGTTACCAGGTAAAGTAAGTTCAGTGACTGGACCATTATCATACCACGTGGAAGTGGAAGACCGGCTCATCTGTAAGCATGTGAACCATTTAAGAAAAAGAGAGATACATCAGCAAGATATGGCTCCACCTGTAATCATTACTGAACAAGTGTTTCCTGTTGAAGATGCTCAACCAAGGACTGACATGCCTGATGTCTCTACCAGAGCGGAAGACATTGAACTGCAAGTGTCCACCAAGGTACCCCCAAGGTTCATGCAGTTCCAGAGAATGTTGTTCCTGAAAAATAATCTGAAGTCGAGGAGCTGCGATGTTCCACATGAATCAGGAAACCACCTGAAAGACTGAACTTGTAAATTTCATGAACTCTGTAAATATTATAATGTCATGAGATAAATATACCTGTAAACACAATATGTACAGCAAAGCTAAAGGGGGAGGAATGTAGTAATTACGGTTTTGCTAAATGTTGGACTGTACCTTTAAGAATAGTCCTGTGATGTAAGATCAAATGATCTGTGTAAACCAATGTGTTAGCTGTGTGGGCTACCTCCACTGTCAGTGTAGAGAGAGAGAGATGGAGTTGAAAGCACATGTGTAGTTGTTGCTGGGCTGTATTGTAAATAAACCTAATGTTTGCACTAAGAAAGTTGTCTGCAGATCAACTCTATTACAAATAGGTGACACGGCTACACTACAACAGAGACCATCTGGAATTCTTGTATCCCAGCCATGTCTCATTTGTTGTCCGGTTGGGAGAGCACAAGGATCTAGGGCTGTTGATCTTGGGGGTGGATTGTTGGTTGGAGTTGGGTGCAGGCATGGCTTCATGCGCTTTTTCCATTGGTGAGAGTTGCACCATGCCTGGTCGGTCAGGTTGCTGTGGCCCTGGTTTGGTACTGAGAGTGGTAGTCATTTCTTTCTGAGAGGATGGGAGTGGTATCCTTTTGGCTGTCAGTTGTGTCTCTTCTTCTTCCACCTTTTCTGGTGTCTGGAAGCCTCTGGGGTCGAGGGGAGCCATCCTGTGGATGGAAGAAGAGTGTAGAAGTGGTTCACCTTTGTTGAGTAGTGTTTGAGTCGGGCTGCTACCTGGTTCCAGTGGCCTCTGTGATTTCGTCACACTGGCTGAGAGTTACTGGGAACATGTGTAGGTTGTCATCTTAACCTACTGCACTGTCACTGGTGGAGGCAGAGGCTCTGCTGGGAGTCGTTCTGGCTCTGGCATTGCCTCCACTGGGGGTGCTTTGGAAACTCCTACGCTATGGGTTGGTCCGGCCCTTGGTTCAGTCCTGAGGCCTGAAAACGAGAAGATCAGACCTGCTCCATGTACAGGGAAGAGAAGTTATAAACAAAGTCAACATTGAGTTGCTGTTATGTAGTTGGGCTTTCAGGAGAACCAGTATCAGTCTGCATGGGGGCCACGGTTGTCTTCATATCTTCTGCTGGTTGAAGCAGGTCGAGAACTATGCAGGAGTGCTGGGGAGTGAAAAACGAGGAGTGATTTCGCACGACGTACATAACTTCTGTGATGATCTGTTTGTCGCTCTTAATGGCTCTTAAATCATTCCAATGACCGGGAGCTGGAATCCCCTTCTGCACCACAGAGTGGAGTGTCTGTGGTTCGGCCCCAGCGGCCTTGGAGCCACGGTTCTTCGGCCATTGACGGTCACTCCACGCCGGAATCTAACTTGAAACTGGTTAGATGGCCATTTACTGAGATGTCCACATTCTAGAATGAGGAGCCACATCATCTGATACTGCCCAGGAAGATGGGCTGTGTGTCTTCTGGGTCGATGGCCTTGACTTCGTGGACGGCTCTCAAATTGTCTGTGTGGTGCGGGGGGAGCGACTGGCACAGCCTCCTGAAGTGCCCCTGTTTGTGACCGTGGAAGCATTTAGCAGCACTGGCCGGACAATAGCCCTTCCTGTGGCTGTGCTTTTCCCTACAGCGCTGGCATGGTCATTTGGCAAGGTGGCTGGGGGCTGGCTTACTGTGGGTCAGACGGCGTCTGTGCTTTTGTGGTCAGATATGGTGGACCGAGGTGTGGCTTCTGCCCCATGAGGTGCTCTCGCCTCTAAGAATGTTCCAATGTTGGTCTTGCAGCTCGGACAGCCTGACTAGCTGGACAACCTTGTCAAGAGTGAGGACTTCCTTGGCTTGGAGAAGGTAGGAGAGTGAATCATCTGCGACACCCACCATGATTCTGTCTCAGGTAAGTTCTGATTTCAGATCTCCATATTCACATCCCTCTGCCATGCGGTAGAGGTTGTTGAAAAAGGAGTTGACAGGCTCCCCAGGCTGCTGGGTTCTCCTGTTAAATTTGGCACATTCCAAGATCTTGTTGGATTGTGGGCTGAGAAAGAGGTTAAAAGATTTTAAAGCATCTTCAAACTTAGCCAATGATTCATCTAAGGCTTGCCTGGCGATGATATCATCTGCAATTGGCCCAAGAATAATGTAATGTGCTAACTTGTCCTGCCTCCAACCTTTTATTTAATCCTGCAGCTGTGCTTTTTCTGAGGAATCTTTTTCTCCAATAACTCCAGTTGTGAGATTGATCTGGGCCATGGATAAGGCACATTGGGGGGTGGCATTGACAAATTGAAATCCATGGTTGAAAAATTTTAAAATGTGGTGTCCCTTTAAGAGATTGGAAGATTTCAAAATGGCGCTGCCGGTATTCCCGAGGAGAAGATTTTCACGTGCTCTTCAGACTTTTGGCATGATGTTTATAATGGTGGCGATGGGCTGGGCGGAGGAACAAGCTGCAAAACTTGGGTCGCGACTGTGAGCCAGTAGAATGGCGTCAGCTTGCTACAGATTGGGTCCGGGTTGGGAGAGCAGAAGTTTCGCTTGCCAGGGGGCCAAAAGCTTTGTCAGGCAGTAGGGCTTTCATTTAAATGGTGGATTTCTGTGTGTCCTATGGTTTTATTTCCTTCGTTTGTTGCGCTCCAGACTCAGAGGCCAGGTGGAGGGGGTGCTGAGTCAGAGGTTGGGCTAGTGATGAACGTGCAACTGAGTTTTCTGCTTGACTGATTTTACAAAGAAACAGTTCAGGGGACTGGCGTCCCTGGAACTTTAAAAACGTTTACCTCACTCTGCAGACTGCGGGCTGAAAAGGAGATTAGAAGATTTTAAAACATCTTTAAACTTAGCCAATGATTCATCTATGGCTCGTCTGGTGATGATATCATCTGCAATTGGCCCAATTGAATAAAGTAATGTGCTAACTTGTTCTGCCTCCAACTTTTCCTTTATTCCTGCAGCTGTGCTTTTTCTGAGGAACCTTTTTCTCCAATAACTCCCATTGTGAGATTGGTCCAGGCCACGTATAAGGCACATTGAGCATCAGTGAGCAGGTTATTGCTGAGTAAGTGCCACTTGCTAGCACTGTTGATGGCCCTTTCCATCACTGTACTATTATTACTGCAGTGTTTTTTCAGTATTTCAGTTTCTACACACCCATGGGATAGTCGCAAGATTTCTGATTAGTAATCTTAGGACACCAAAGAATGGTTCAGTGGAAGGAAAAATCAGTGAGTCTGCAAAATGCAATTACTTTGTTTTGTAGAATCATATGGCCAGAAATTTTCCCCGTGTCGGAGGGGTTGTGTGGGAATGGGCGGGGGCGGGCACGAACCCGATCAGCGCCCCCGATCCTTCATCGCCGCCATTTTACATGGGTGGGCCAATTAAAGCCCGCCCAGCGCAACGCACGCCCGAAAGCGCCGTGCGCTCCCTGTGCGGGCGGCAGGGGGATTCCCTGAGTGGTTCCCTGCGCCCTTTAGTGCATGCGTGCAAAAGAGCGCAGAGATCTCTCTGAGGCACCTCCCTGCCTCAGGGAGATTTGTTTCAGCGTTAAACTTTTAAATAAAGGATGTTTTAAATTTTGAAACATGTCCCCTCATGTGACATAAAAATTTTTTTTTAAAACACTTCATGAAACCTCATCCCGTCTGTGGATGAGGTTCCATGAAATATGCAAAGGCCGCCTGGTCTCTCCGCCTGCCCGCCAACCTTATGGTTCGACGGGCAGCTCATTTAATTGTTTTAATTAGTTTTAAACAGGCCTTAACAGGCCTTTGGTAGTTCGGCGGGTGCGCAGCCCGCCAAACTGACAATCTAAGTGACAGGCGGTGACTCTAGTCATGGCTTTACTCCAAACAGGGAAGAGGCTGTACATTTCAGCATTCCTCTGTTCAGTTCCTCTTTCATCACTTTTTTTGACATTAAGGAAGAGAAACATGACAGGATTATGCAAACATATACACTTCTTTCTCACACATTGGGTTTCATAAATATCCTCAAATAGACTTCATTTAAAGAACTTGGCGGAACAAAATTACTTTAAAACTTAATGGAACAAATCAAAACACCGCAGACACTAGAAATCTGAAATTAAAAAAAGCTGGAGTTACTCGGCAGATCAGAAACATCTGTGGAAAAACAGAAGCTGACTTTTCAGGTCTAAAGGCCCTTCTTTGGGACTGGAAGAAATTGCAGATGAACAAGGAAAAGGGAAAAGGGAACAACACATAGATAAAAATAGAACAGCTGCAAATTGTTCCTTGATGAGTAAATTTCTTTTTTTCATTCATTCTTGGACTATGGGCAATGTTGACAAAGCCAGCATTTATTGCTCATCCCTAGTTGCTCTGGAAAGATGGTGGTGGGACTTCTACTTGAACCATGATAGTGTTCTTTTGATGCAACTGAGTAACTTGTTAAGCCACTTCAGAGGGCAGTTAAGAGTCAAGCACATGGGGGTAGGCTTGAAATTACCAAACTGGACAAAGATGGCAGGTTTTCTTCTCGAGAGGACATTAATGAACCAGTTAGATTTTTATCCCCAATCAAGGGTCCAAGCCACAATTTTGAGACAGCAAGAGCAGTTGGATCCTCATGGACTTGGCAGCAAATCTGGGTTGCGAGTAACAGATAGAATTATAACAACAATCACGTGCATTTTTATAGCACCTTTAACATAGTAAACCTTGAGTATTGCTGAAAAAAGAGACATGTCTAAGCTTTTCATCTTGCACTTGTCAGGACACTTGCAAGAATACCAATATAGGTGGAAAACAACAATTTATACTGTATGTGATGAGTGCACTGATTGGTTGGCAAGTGGCTTAGCCATGGAGAATGCACCAGCGGTGGAGACTGACATTTAACTGCCGAGCATTGTTTGAGATTTAAACCAGGCAGCTTGACCCTGATTGGTCAAGGCATTGTCCTGAGGAATGAGTCAGCGAATGGCTGTTGCTTATTTTATTTAGCTGAAACAGGCGCAGAGTATGTACATGTTCTTTCTGTCTGCAAAGAATAGGGCCCTGAGCATTAATATATGTAGCTTCCTGTACACACAAACGTGCCACATTGTGAGCCTGACTGACAATCGTAAATTGGCTGTTAGTGTAATTCTTAGCACATTGAGGATTATTTAGCAAATGTTGTCCAATCGCGGAATCACATCTAATGTTGGACCCTGTATTTTGAGCTTTGCAAGCACGGGCTGGTTGGGAATGGTCTGTACCCTGCCAGTTACCAACAGCGGCTGAAACACACTGTTTGATATGATCCACCAGTCTTTGGGATATAGGGCCGACATACCTAGCATCACACTGGCACTGAAATTCATATACCACATTACTCATTTGTGTGATGGGCAGAACGTCTTATTGGCCTGACGGCAGCATCCTGTTAGTAGTGAATACCATTTGTGTTGCTACTGTGTAATGGCAATGTGAAACAGCTAGCTTCACCTGTTGCTCAAATTTTTGAGACACCTTGCCCTTCCAGGGTAATCTTAGGTCTGAAAGTGACAGCCTTAGGCCCGTTCATGAGTTTGCGTGACATACAATGCAAAATGATTTGACCAGGATAGCCATTATCCTGCAGGATGCCCTTGAAGGGCCCTATTTCAAGACCAAGCTTGCATGGTGAGCAAATGGCTCGGGCCCTATTTACAAGGTTGCCGATAAGATCAATCTTATAGTGTGTGGGATTGTAAGAATCCCAACGCGTATATAGACCACTGAAGGTAGGCTTGCGGTAGACCGTGGTAGAGAATCTCCTGGCAGAATCCTCAACTAGTACATCAAGGAAGGGGAGTTCATTTGACTGCTCCATTTCATAGGTGAATTTGAACGCAGGATGGAACCCATTAAGACATGTGAGGAAATTGTTACACACAGCTGCAGATTTAAATATAGCAAACGTATCATCCACATATTGGAAATATGTAAGTGGTAGGAGGTTAGGTTGAAGACACATTTCTCATGGAACCCAACAAAGATGTTTGTGAGAGTTGGGCTGAGAGGGGATCCCATGGCAACACCATCTATTTGGGCATACATGGTGTTGTTAAAACTGAACTCAACTGCGCGAGTTGCCAAGTTCATAAGTTCAATGAATACTGATTCAAGCAATGCTGCTGGGTCTAGATTGCCATGATACAGTGCTGCAGTGCAAATATCCATGGCTTCCTTAAGTGGAACATTGGTGAATAGGCTAGCAATGTCAAATGAGCACATGGACACAGCATTGCTATCGATATGCAAGTCCTGTGTGCCCTTCGCAAATGTGAAGGAATCGTTCACCGTGTACATGGAAAACCGGGTCAAAACTGGTTGTAACAATTAGCCAATTCATGTTGTGCAGAACTGGTCATAGATAAGATGGGGTGTAGAGGGACATCACTTTTGTATGTCTAGGCTGGCCCATACATACACTGACATAGCAAACCGTGAGGACGAACTCTGTCATAGATATCACACGGTAGCTCATCGATCTTACACAAGTCCTGCAAGCTTTTTTTCTAGCTTACTTTTGAGCAAGGTCATGTTGAGCAGCAAGCCCAATGGATACGAATTTGGACCTGTTGTTAAGAATGGCGTGCATTTTGTTGCTATATTTAAATCTGCAGCTGTATGTAACAATTTCCTTACATGTCTTAATGGGTTCCATCCTGCGCTCAAATTCACCTATGAAATGGAACAGTCAAATGAACTCCCCTTCCTTGATGTACTAGTTGAGGAGTCTGCCAGGAGATTCTCTACCACGGGCTACCACAAGCCTACCTTAATTGGTTAATATACACATTGGGATTCTTACAGTTCCAGGCGCTATAAGATTGGTCTTATTGGCAACCTTGTAAATAGGGCCCGAGCCATTTGCTCACCATGCAAGCTTGGTCCTGAAATAGGGCCCTTCAAAGGCATCCTGCAGGATAATGGCTATCCTGATCAGATCATTTCGCACTGTATATCATGCAAACTGTTGAACGAGCCTTTGGCTGTCACTTTTGGCTTTGAAAAGTGCCCAGTCTACCTCAGATTACCCTGGAAGGGCAAGGTGTCTCAAAAATTTGAGCAACAGTTGAAGCTAGCTGTTTCATGCTGCTACTACGCAGTAGCAACAATAAGTGGTATTTGCCACTAAAAGGATGCTGCCGTCAAGCCAAAAAGACGTTCTGCCTATCACACAAATGAGTAACGTGGTATATGAATTTCAGTGCCAGTCTCATGCTAGGTATGTAGGCCGTACATCCCAAAGACTGGTGGATCATATCAAATAGCATGTTGCAGCCACTGTTCGCAATGCGCAGGGTACAGACTGTACCCAACCAGCCCATGCTTACAAAACACAAAATACAGTGTCCAACATTAGATGTGATTCCGTAATTGGACAACATTTGCTAAATAATCCTCAGTGTGCTAAGAATTACACTGCCAACCAATTTAAGATTGTCAGTCGGGCTCACTATGTGACACTTTTACGTGCACTAGAAGCTGTCTATAGTAATACACAGGGCCCTGTTCTTTGCAGACAGAAAGAACATGTCCATACACTGCGCCTATTTCAGCTAAACAAAATAAGCAACAGCCATTTGCTGACTCATTCCTCAGGACAATGCCTTGACTAATCAGGGTCAAGCTGTCTGGTTTAAATTTCAAACAATGCTTGGCTTTTAACTGTCAGTCACCATCACTGGTGCATTCTCCACGGCAATGCCACTTACCAACCAATCAGCACTCTCTTGACATGCAGCATAACTGTTGTTTCCCCTTTATATTGGTATTCTTGTGAGTGTCCTGATGAGTGCAAGACAAAAAGTTTAGACATGTCTCTTTTTTCAGCAATACTCAAGTTTTGTACTGCCAAACAACCAATCGTAAACTTCCCAAGATGCTTCACTGGAGCATCACCAAGTAAAATTTGACATCAAACCACTTAAAAATGTATTAGGACAGATGATCAAAAGCTTTGTTAAAGAAGTCATTTTTCAGGCGTGCCTTATAGGAGGAGAGTGTAGTAGAAGGGTCTGGTACCTAAAGGGCCAATGTGGGATTGAGTAAAGTACCATCCACACATGATGTATAAATATGCACATAGTTATGGGCTGTTAATAAAGATCTGCTGTTAACATACTCCAGTCTGGAAGTCTACTTCATGGGGCAGAAATTTTCGCTCGGCAGGCAGGCGCGCACCCGAAACGCTTGAGCGTGAAATGACGCGCATTGATGTTGGCCGAGCGCGCCGACGTCAACGCACAATCGCACGATAGTTTGGCTGGTAGGCATGCACCGGAGCCAGCAGCGCGCCCGCCAACAATTAAAAGGCCTGTTAAGGCCATTAAGTTATCAATTAACGTAAATTTTTCACTGCCTGTCCAACCTAATAGTTGGTGGGCAGGCGAAAAGGCCAAGCGGCCTTTGCATTTTTTTGGAAACCTCATCCACGGGCGGGATGAGGTTTCCAAAAGCAAACAAAAATAAAAGTTTAAAATTTAATTAATAACGTGTCCCTGCTCATGAGACAGAGTCACACAAGGGGACATGTTTTATTACATTTTTATTTTCTTTATTTTTTTATATATCCCTTCATCTCCCTGAGGCAGCTCCATGCTTCAGGGAGATTATGCAGCGCTCACTTGCGTGCATGCGCGAATTTCAAGCTCGGCCCACTCGCCGTCTTCCCCCCGCCCGCACAGGCAGCGCTCACCGTTGCCACTTGCGTTTCAAGCTGGGCGGGCCTTAATTGGCCCGCCAGTGTGAAGTCGCGGTGTGGTGCCGATTGCAGGCAGTGGTTGGCTTCCCGACTGCCCCCGCCAGCCCCTGCCAAGCCCGCCTGCCAAGGGCAAAATTCTGCCCGTGGTGTCCGAAACAGAATTCTTCGGAGAGAGAGAGGTATAGATGCAGAGAGGTTTAGTGAGGTAATTCCAGGGTTTATGGCTTGGGCAGATGAAGCTATGGCCACTAATAGTGGAGCAATTAAAATCAGGAATGTGTGAGAGGCCAAAAGTAGAAGAGGGCAGAGATCTCGAAGAGCTGCGTGGCTGGAGGAGGTACGGAAGTAGCGAAGGTGAAGGTCTTGAAGGGATTTGAAAAGAGGGATGTGAATTTTAAATTTGTGGCATTTGGATGCGTTCACGTTTATGCTGGGTGGAAAATAGGAGGCTGGCCAGGAGAGAATTCGAATAGTCAAATTTAGGTAAGACAGATTTGGATGAATGTTTCAGCAGCAGATGAGGCGTGGGTGGAATCAGGCGAGGTTACAGAATTGAAAGTAAGCTATTTTGGTGATGGAGTGGATATGTAGTCAGAAACACAGGGGCATTTGACCAATCACGCCTGTGCTGGGGCCTCATTTCACATTAGAGCCATGTATATATCGTAAAACCATACAATTTGTCAATGTAATCTAACTTTTCTAATCTTGTGTTTTAGAGATTAAAAAAACCCCCCAAGTCATTTCCTTCCTGTGTACGTGTAAAATGGCTGGCTTTAAAAGTCCTGTGCTAATGTCAAGTTACTTGTAAAGTGGTAATATTTATTTAATCATTAATGACATGGAAAGACTTTAGGAGAGAATCTGTGTTTGATTCATGCTGTCCTGCCTCGAGTTGTAATGAATAATGAAAATTGGATTGTATGATGCAGCTGTTCTTCTCCAGCATCAGACTGACATTGTAACTGAGGTATAAGGTCTCAACTGAGTGGAACATTCAATTATTTTGAACAGTTGCTAAAAGGGAGGAAACTAGCCTCCTGGAAAGAATGCTTTATTTCGCTCCATCTTGTGGTGAAATTACCAAAAACAATAGCACTGACTTAAAACAAAAACAGAATTACCTGGAAAAACTCAGCAGGTCTGGCAGCATCGGCGGAGAAGAATAAAGTTGACGTTTCGAGTCCTCATGACCCTTCAACAGAACTGAGTAAAATTAGGAGAGGGGTGAAATATAAGCTGGTTTAAGGTGGTGGGGGGGGGGGGTGTGGGGGGAGAGAAGTGGGCCGGGGGGTTGTTGTAGGGACAAGCAAGCAGTGATAGGAGCAGATACTCAAAAGATGTCACAGACAAAAGAACAAAGAGGTGTTGAAGGTGGTGATATTATCTAAGAGAATGTGCTAATTAAGAATGGATGGCAGGACACTCAAGGGACAGCTCTAGTGGGGGTGGGGTGAAATAAGACTAACAGGGCATAAAAGGTATAAATTTAAAAATAATGGAAATAGCTGGGAAAAGAAAAATCTATATAAATTATTGGAAAAAACAAAAGGGAGGGGGAAGAAACGGACTGATTTAAATGTTGTAGCTATACCATTCTTTGTAAGGTAACATAACACAGGCCACAGCCAGAGACAGTTGTAGCAAGGATACCATCGTCTCGCACCATTAAAAAAAATGCAAAAGAAAACTGCAGCTGCTAGAATTCTGTGAAATAGCACTGAATAGGCTCTACATTGGGAACATTAACACATTTTGTGTCCACAGATACTGACTGGGCTGCCGAGTATTTCCAGGGTCATGAGGACTCGAAATGTCAACTGTGCTCTTCTCCGCCGCTGCTGCCAGACCTGCTGAGTTTTTCCAGGTATTTCTGTTTCTGTTTTTTTTTATTTTCTGCTTTTGTTGTTTCAAATATTTCACAAATTGATCTTAATGGCTTCAGGCAGGATATTATGAATTAAGGAGTGTGAAACCAGAAAGTCAGCCTGTTCTTGATTCCTATCTGGTGACCTTTGCTGAAAGTGCATGTGAATGAGCACCAGGTGCAGGCTTCCTATAAACAAAGATCCCGCCAACTTTCACCACCTCGGCTCACACCTGGAGAATTGCAGAGAAAATAATGGTTCCTCAATGTAAAAGTGGAATGCTGAACTGAATGCACGGGAATTGATTCATTCAGACTGCAGAATCAAGGCAGCTCTGACAGCACAATCAGCAAGGTGCCTGCATAAACAATAGGTGCGGCTGCTGACATCGTCAATAAGTCGCTTGTGCTGGGTCACTTTCCAACTTGCTAGAAATGAGCTGCAGTCTCAATCATCCACGAGCCAGTTAAATACTCCTGACTCCACGAACAACCTATCAGCCTGCTGAGCTGCCTGGGAAAGCAGTTGGGGAACATCATTACATAATGTCTTCAGTATCACTATGGGATCATTTGCTTCTTCAACTCAGGCCAAACATGGCTCATGAGAGGGAGAAGCACCAATGACAACACCAGGGTATCCTCAGAGTCTTCAACAACAACAAGAATCTTCATTTATATACCATCTTCAATATAATGAAATGCACTTCACAGGAACTTTATTGAATTTAATTTGACATTGAGCCACATGGGGAAATACCAGGAAAGGTAATCAAAAGCTAGGTCAGAGAGGTAGGTTTCAGGGAACATTTTAAAGGTAAAAGAGGGAAGCAGATATGTGGAGAGGTTAGGAAGGGAATTCCAGAGCTTAAGGCCGAGGCAGCTGATGGCCATCACATGCATGCTATTCTTCAGAAGAATAAGGGACAGGATGCATGGGTTGAGCTGCTGTTGAAGCCAGTAAAAATTAGCAGATAATAGAGGTTCCTGGACATAGCTCTTCAGAAAACTATGGCCTGGATACTGTCCACCTCAACATTATTGTCAGGCCATCAGTTAGGCTGAATCAATTGCGAGTCACCACTAGTAAGAAGCATAGAGTTAGCCTCAGAACTTTCCTCAAATCGTAGAAAGCCTACTTCTGACCAGTTCTGGAATACAGCTAATCAGCCTTATGCACAGTGAATCGGCTACAGATGAATACCTGCAAACAACCCAGATCTAACAAGGGTAGTATATCACTTAATATAGTATACAGTTGCCCTTGCTTTATTTTTCTACCTGCATAACATTTGTGGACTCTAAACAATAGAAGAAAGGCTACTGGGACTTTCACAGAGTCTGCACAAGGCAAGGACAAAATTGTCATTATCACGGCTGATAAATTAAAATAGACAGTACTTACCCTACATCTGTGGTTCTGCAGAAGAAGGCAGTCCTTAACTGTATTCAACCACATAGACGATTATAGCACAGGAGTCATCTGAATAGCACTGATAACCACACACGTGTTATATTGACTGACACAAACTCCAGTATACTTAATATGAATGTGATATGAAAAGCATGATACACAATGAGCCATCTTTAGCTAGCTCCCAATGTTACTAGGATGAAAATTCAGATCTTCTCCTGTCTCCGCTTAATTATGATTGTGGAATTGCTCCTGTCTTTTGGCAGCGCAGCCTGAATTCAACACACTAAATTATGCTCGAGCTTTTAAAAGGTGTTTGACACCAAATAATTTTATACATGACTTTTGCTCAATTAAATGTATTTTTTTAAAGTTTGAAACTACAAAGTTATCAAATGAATTAATGAAGGCTTTCGTTTTTATGCAAATTAATTGATTTCCAGTCATTCTTGGTTGTTACTACAAGAATAGTGTTTTCTAGTGTTTAAATGTGCAAATTATTACAATTAATGTCTTGTAATGTTCTTACACACTTGAAAATTTATATTTCACTGTTTACTATGAGTGTAAAGTACAAGGGCGGTAACTTCTGAGCTCCAGGGCAGTGTATCTGAGAGGTGGGGGTTACCCGAAAGGTGCGCTAGGAACCCCTCTCCCAGATTTCCCCAGGTAAGGATTGCATGGCAATGGTTCAGGAAGGTCAAACTTCCGATGGGCAAGTGCCCTGCACTAGGAACCATCCGAAAATGTGATTTAAGTCACAAACTTCGGATGGTTCTGAATGCCTTACATCAATAGTTACCCTGAAAAAGTTAGAAGAATTAAATCCACTTCTAGCTTCTGGGTAACTATTGTACAGATCCAAACCGACCTCCCATGGGGCTTCCCCACACCCCCAAACTCCCATGGCACACACCCACCACCACCCGACTCCCCCCCCAACCCCCCACCCCCCCCGACTACCACCCCTCCCCCATGGGACTCCCCCCACCCACCCCAACAACCACCCCCACGGAACTTCCCTCGCCAATTACCCCCCCACCCCCAACATGACTCTCCCGCCCCCCCACCCGACACTCTTCCCCATGGGCCTCCTGCCTCATGGGACTCCCCACACTCCCAGGACTCCACAAACCCCCGGCTACCTCCTCCAGGCCCAACCAGACATGACCCCCACCCCCATCGACTGCCCGACCCCTCCGCCAACTGCCTGACCCCACCCCTTGACTGCTCGAGCCCTGCTCCCCAACTGACCAACCTGCCCCCGACTGCCTGACCCCTCCAAATGTCCGACTTTCCCCCGCACCCCCAACTGTCTGACCTCTCTGTCCCTCCCCCAAATCCCAACCACTTACCCAATAAGCCCACCTTCTCCCTGGCTTGAAAGTGGTTGTACCTTCAAACCTACCTCATTTACAGCAGCTAATGCTGTAAAAAAAGGGGGCATCACCTCCATGCGTCCGACTCTGAAGTCCTCGATAGAAAGCCCTGGGAATGCACTGCACAGTCCTGAGTCGGAAGGTTGGGCGAGAAAGGATCGGAAAAATTTGAAGGTGTGAAAGTAGGAGTGAAGTGGCAATCCAACTCTGATTGCCACTCTGCGGAGGTTCAGGCCGTAGATATTTTCCTGTTTCAGTTAACATACACGTTTTCCCTCTTCTATTAACACTCATTGGTGAAGAGGATTCAAACGCTAAAGAGAGCAATGCTGTCTATTAGCTGTTTTCTTTCTCTATGCAATTATAAATTTGACTAACATACTTCACTAAAAGCTGCTTTGCCAGAAATATTTGACATGGTCAACATCCTGAAACTTATCACCGAAGAGCATTGTAGGGGCGCATTGATCTCACACGGCCATCACTGCTAGCTATCTCATGGACATCTCATGGCTTTGCCAGCGACACCCCCATCTGAAAAATGCCCGAACTATCTCTTCTTTGATGGTAGCCCATTGTTCAGCTACTGTTTTTCCTGCCAATCTTTGGCTCCAGTTTATTTGGCCCAGATCTGTTCTTATCCCATTGAAGTTGGCTTTCCCACAGTTAATTATTCTTATCTTGATTTGTTCATTGTCCTTTTCCATAGCCATTCTAAACCTTATGATACAATTATCACTGTCCCCTAAATGTTCTCCCGCTGCCATTTGATCCAATTGGCCTGCCTCATTTGCAACAACCAGGTCCAGCAGTGCTGCCTTTCTCGTTGGATTGGACACATACTGCCGTAGAAAATTCTCAAGAATACACTCTAGGAACTCTTGCTCCTCTCTGACCTTTACACTACCATTATCCCAGTCTATATTTGAATAATGAAAGTCCCTCATTATAAAGACTCTATAATTTTTGTACCTCTCTGTAGCTTCGTTGCAGATTTGTTCCTCTTTCCTTCCCAATAGTTGGTGGCCTATAGACTATACTGAGCAATGTATTCGCACCTTTTTGCTCCTTAGCTCTAGTCAAATAGATTCTGTCCTTGACCCCTCTGGGACATCCTCTTTCTCCAGTACTGCAATGCTCTCCTTAATCAATATGACCACCCCTTCCCCTTTTCTTATTTTCCTATCTTCCCTGAACATCTTGTATCCAGGAATATTTAATACCCAGTCCTGTCCTTCCTTGAGCCAAATAGGCAATCTGCACCTGTAACTCACCAATCTTATTTACCACACTCCGTGCATTCACATATATGCAGTAACCCTGATTTAGACTTTATTAGCAGGCTGCAAGTGAGATCGCAGAAATTGTTTACCCTGTAAGTGGGTGAACTGACCCCAGGACAAATGACCTGAAGAGGTTCCTTCAACCATTGGTATTCAACATGAGGTAGCAGCTCACATTGCTTATCAATTGAAAAAAGGCTATATTATAGTTAAATTAAAGAACAAGAAAACAAAGAGGTGCTGCTTGATTTCACTAGCCACAAGATGTATCGTTGAACCTTCAACTTAGAAATTTTTCTAATGTGCTGCAAAAATTTTACAGGCCTTCTTAGGGAGTCCCTCGGGACTGAGGATGACTTTCTCCCGCTCCAGGATTGTGGGTCCTGAGGTGACTAAAATGTCCAATGCTCGATCTGCACACTCTGCCACAGGCAGGGTGGGTAGTGTTTGATGAGGCAGGTGGTTGGGATGCTCAGATTTTGGTACGCTCCATCCGCTGTTTGTGCTTGGCCTCCACCTGGGCTGGTTGGGGACGTTCAAAATGGTTGATACCTTTGCGGATGCTTCTTCTCCAGTTTGGGCAGCCTCAAGCAGGAGGTTTCCACAAACCAATGGGGATGCTGCATTTTTTCAGGAGGCTTTGTGGACTGTTACGACAGGCAGACGGTAAATGCCAAGCTGCCCAAATCCCAGAGGGAAACTTGAAGCAGCTGCCACAATTTGCAATTTGTACTTATTTCGAGATGTTGGCTTTGAACTCACTAAAAGAAGGCCACCAAGTCTTATAGGTTTCTTACAAAACTAAATTAAACCTTTATTAATAGAAGAAATGATTTTTGAGCACATACGTAGATCTACAAATTGCTACTATGATAACTTCTAAACCCCCTAATTAATCTAAACCCCAGTTATACCTCCATTAAGGCAACAGTGAGGCACATAGTTTTTAAAAAACACAGGCAAAGTAACACACAATACCCTGAACAGTCAAATTCAAAATTATTTTTTCTCAGCTTCAGTTCCTTGTAGACATCAGCTTGAAGCTTAGACGCTGGAGGCTTTTCACATTTTTGTTAGATCTTGGAAATTCCTGCCCTTATACACAAAATGCAAATGTTCCCTTTACACCTCACATTCTAAAACTTCCCCCATGTTTACGTACTTAACATTTCAAACCTAGCTTACCGTCTGATACATCAAAGCATTCAGACCAGCTGCCTTTAATTCAATTAAGCCCCACACACACAGATACACATAGGGCAGAATTTTACGTCCCGTGGGCACGTGTGCACCCGACCAGATCGGGCGTAAAATAGCGCACGATGATGGTGGGCAAGCTTCCCGATATCATCGCGCACTTGTGTGATATTTTGGTCAGCGGGTGTGCCCACCGACAATTAAGAGGCCTATTAAGGCCATTAATCAATTAATTAAATGCTATTTTTTGTTGTCCGTCCAACCTTACGGTTGGCGGGCGGGTGAATCGGCCAGGTGGCCTTTGCATTTTTGAAGAATCCTCATCCTGTTTTGACAGAATTTTTATTATGCCTATGTTCATGTGAGTGAATCCTATGTGAGGACATTTCTTTCACATTTTCCACAGCTTTATTTAAGGGTTTTATATTCCTCAGCTCCCTGACGCAGCTCTCTGCCTTCAGGGGGCTTTCATTGTATGCTCCCCTCGCGCATGCGCAGACTTCAGCACTTGCCCATCTCCCACGCCCCCCAACCCGGCAGCGCTGAGCTTCTCAGCGTACCTTTCATGCTGGCTGACCATTAGTTGGCCAGCTAGTGTGAAATCCTCGTCGGGGGACGATCGTGGGCGGCGGACTATTTCCTGGCCACTCCCAGGCCCACCTGCCGCGCCTGCCCAACAACCCGAAAATGCTACCCATAGACACAGACCCCACTATTAGTCTACTTTACAATAGATTGCAGTAACATTATAAAAATTATTTTATCTTCCTGACATCCCCCTCCCTATTAAAAAATGAACCGTCATAATATAAAAAGACGGCTTCATTTTCTGAACTCATCTTACATTACCTCCTATACCCATTACATTATTACATTACCAGATGCATGTATTAACATAATATTTACAAATCCTTGGTATCAACAGAAATCATTCCAGTCCAGTGTTCAGGTTTCAAATGTTCAATTTTCCCTTTAAGCTTCAAACCCTTGACAATGCATCTGCAATCAGATTTTCTCATCCTGCCACATGTATAATCTGTAGATTAAATGGTTGTAGTAATAAACTCCATCTGAATAACCTTGCACTTCTGTCTCGAAATTTGTCCAGAAACTTTAAAGGATTGTGGTTTGTATAAACAATTGTTTCTGACGAATTGTTTGCAATGTAAATTTCAAAATGCTGCAATGCTAACACCAACCCCAAAGTCTCCTTTTTGATCATTGAATATCTTTTCTGTTTGACTTTCAACTTGCGTGAAAAATACCCGATTGGTTTATCAATTCCAGTGTCATCTTCTTGCAATGGTATGGCCCCAATGCCTATATCGCTTGTGTCAATGGCCAACTTAAATTGCTTGGCATAATTGGATACTCCAAAACTGGTGATGTAGTTACTACAGTTTTCAAACTGTTACATGCCTTCTGACACTCCTGTGTCCATTGAAACTTCTTGTTCTTTTTTAATAGTTCAGTCAATGGAGCAACCACGCTGTTAAAATTTGGTACAAATTTCTGATAAAACCCATTCATGCCCAGAAATCTCAAAACTTCTCATTTTGTTGTAGACACGGGGAAATCCACGATAGCCTTGACTTTCACATCTCTTGGAGACACCTTACCATGTCCAATGGTAAGGCCTAGATACGTAAATTGCCCTTTTGCAAATTCACTTTTAGCCAAGTTCACCACCAAATTAGCTTCTTGTAATTGAGTAAATAATTGTTCCAAACGTTGTAAATAGTCCTCCCACGTCTGGCTGAAAATTATCCAGTCATCAATATACACAGCACAATTGCTCAGACCTGCAATTACTTTATTTGTCAGTCTTTGAAATGTCGTAGGTGCATTTTTCATACCAAATTACATGGTTTTAAACTGATATAGTTCATCTGGCATCACAAAAGCCGATATCTCCTTTGCTCTTACTGATAATGGTACTTGCCAATACTCTCTTTGCAAGTCAATCTTTGTGATAAATTTTGATTGCCCACTTGCTCAATACAATCTTCCAACCGTGGTATAGAATATGAATCTGCTTTTGCCACTACATTCATCTTTCGATATTCCACACACAGTCTTTGTGTTCCATCTGGTTTCGGTACCAGCACAATAGGCCAACTCGAGTTACTGCAACCAGACTCAATGATACCATTTTGAAGCATGAATTCAATTTCTTTCTGTACTTGTGATAACTTTGCCGGATTTAATCTATAAGAATGTTGCCTTATCAAAGATGAAACTGCTACACATACATCATGTGTGTGCTAAATTTGTCCTTCCCAGCTTATTCCCACAAATATCTTTGTGTGACCGCAATAGCTTCTCCAAATCACTTTGCCACTTGTCTGGAAGGTAACTCAATATTACGTTAAAATTTTCAAGTACCCCCTCATTATCCAATTTGATTAGAGGAAGATCAATTTCAGAATCCTGCATTCCTACCTCTTTCTCATTATCCACCACCACTAATGAGGGAGGTGATGGCGTAGTGATATTGTTGCTGGACTAGTAATCCAGGGACCCAGGATAATGCTCTGGGGGCGTAGGTTTGAATCCTGCCACAGCAGATGGTGGAATTTGAATTCAATATAAATCTGGAACTAAAAGTCTAATGATGACCATGAAAGCATTGCCGATTGTTATAAAAACCCATCTGGTTCACTAATGCCCTTCAGGGAAGGAAAACTGTCATCCTTACCTGGTCTGGCCTACATGTGACTCCAGATCCACAGCAATGTGGTTGACTCTTAAATGCACTCTTAAGTGGCCTAGCAAACTCAGTTGTACTAAAGTCACAAAAAAGGTATGAAACTGGATGGACCACCCGGCATTGATCTAGGCACTGGAAATGACAACAGCAATCTCAGCCCTGTCAACCTTGCAGAGTTCTCCTTACTAACATCTGGGGACTAGTGCCAAAATTGGGAGAGCTGTCTCACAGACTAGTCAAGCATCAGCCTGACATAATCATCCTCATGGAATCATATCTTACAGATAACATCGCAGACACCACCATCACCATCCCTGGTTATGTCCTGTCCCACCGGCAGGACAAAGCCAGCAGAGGTGGCGGAACAGTGGAGGGAGTTATCCTGGGATCCCTCAACATTGACTCTGGGCCCCATGAAGTCTCATGGCTTCAGGTCAAACAAGGGCAAGGAAAGCTCCTGCTGATTACCATGTACCGCCCTCCCTCAGCTGATGAATCAGCGCTCCTCCATGTTGAACACCACTTGGAGGAAGTACTGAGGGTGGCAAGGACGCAGAATGTACTCTGGGTGGGGGACATCAACGTCCATCACCAAGAGTGGCTCAGTAGCACCAAAACTAACTGAGCTGGCCTAGTCCTAAAGGACACAGCTGCTAGACTGGGTCCGCGGCAGATGATAAGGGAAGCAACAAGAGGGAAAAACATACTTGACCTCATCTTCACCAACATGCCTGCAGCATATGCATCTGTCCATGACAATATTGGTTGAAGTGACCATCGCACAGTCGTTATGGAGATGAAGTCCTGCCTTCACATTGGGGATACCCTCCATCGTGTTGTGTGACACTACCACCATGTTAAATGGGATAGATTTCAAACAGATCTAGCAACTCAACACTGGACATCCATGGGGCGCTGTGGGCCATCAGCAGCAGCAGAACTGTACTTGAACGCAATCTGTAACATCATGGCCCAGCATATTCCCCCAATCTAATGTTACCATCAAGCCAGGGGATCAACACTGGTTCAATAAAGAGTGCAGGAGGGCATGCCAGGAGCAGAACCAAGCATAACTAATAATAAGGTGTCAACCTGGTGAAGCTATAACACAAGGCTACTAGCATGTCAAACAGCATAAGCAGCAAGTGATAGACAGAGCTAAGCGACAGATCAGATCTAAGCTCTGCAGTCCTGTCACATCCACTCGTCAATGGTGGTGGACAATTAAACAACCCCCACTGGAGGAGGAAGCTTCACAAATATCCCCATTCTCAATGATGGAGGAGCCCAGCACATCAGTGCAAAAGATAAGGCTGAAGCCTTTACTACAATCTTCAGCTAGAAATGCCGAGTGGATGATCCATCTCGGCCTCCTCCAGAGGTCCTCAGCATCACAGATGCCAGCCTTCAGCCAATTTGATTCACTCCACATGATATCAAGAAATGGCTGAAGACACTGGATACTGCAATGTCTATGGGCCCTGACAATATTCCGGCAATAGTAATGATGACTTGTGCTCCAGAACTTGGTGTGTCCCTAGCCAAGCTGTTCCAGTATATCAACAACACTGGCATCTACCCAGCTATGTGGAAAATTGCCCAAAATGCAGGGCAAATCCAACCAGGCCAATTACCACCCCATCAGTCTACTCATGATCATCAGTAAAGTGATGGAAGGGGTCATCAATAGTGTTATCAAGTGGCACTTGCTTAGCAATAACCTGCTCACTGATGCCCAGTTTGGGTTCCGCCAGGGCCACTCAGCTTCTGTCCTCATTACAGCCTTGGTTCAAACATGGACAAAAGAGCTGAACTCCCAAGGTTCAGTGAGAGTGACTGTCCTTGACATCAAGGTCGCATTTGACTGGGTGTGGCATCAATGAGCCCTAGTAACGCTGGAGTCAATGGGAATCAGGGAGAAAACTCTCTGCTGGTTGGAGTCATACCTAGCACAAAGGAAGGTGATTGTTGTTTTGGAGGTCAATCATCTCATTTCCAGGACATCTCTGCAGGAGTCGCTCAGAGTAGTGTCCTCAGCCAAACCATCTTCAGCTACTTCATCGATGACCTGCCTTCCATCATAATGTCAGAAATGGAGATGCTCTCTGATTGCACAATGTTCAGCACCATTCATGATTCCTCAGATACTGAAGCAGTCCATGTCCAAATGCAACAGGATCTGGACAATATCCAGGCTTGGCTGACAGGTGGCAAGTAACATTCATGCCACACAAGTGCCAGGCAATGACTATCTCCAACAAGAGAGAATCCAGCCATTGCCCCTTGATGTTCAATGGCATTACCATCACTGAATCCCCCAATATCAACATCCTGGGGGTGACCATTGATCAGAAGCTGAACTGGACTAGCCATATAAGTACTATGGCTACAAGTGCAGGTCAGAGGCTAGGAATCATGCAACGTGTAACTCACTTCCTGACTCCCCAAAGCCTGTCCACCATCTACAAGGCTCAAGTCAAGAGTGTGATAGAATACTCCCCACTTGCCTGGTTGAATGCAGCTCCCAAAACACTCAAGAAGCTTGACACCATCCAGAGCAAAGTAGCCAGCTTGATTGGCACCACATCCACATTCATTCCCTCCACCACTGACGTACAGTAGTACAATTTGTACAATTTACAAGATGCACTGCAGGAACTCACCAAGCTCCTTAGACAGCACCTTCCAAACCCATGACAGCTACCATCTAGAAAGATAAGGGCAGCAGATAGATGGGAAGACCACCACCTGGAAGTTCCCCTTCAAGTCACTCACCATCCTGACTTGGAAATATATTGCCGTTCCTTCACTGTCGCTGGATCAAAATCCTGGAACTCCCTTCCTAACAGCATTGCGGGTACACCCACACCACATGGACTGCAGCGGTTCAAGAAGGCAGCTCACCACCACCTTCTCAAGGGCAACTAGAGATGGGCAATAAATGCTGGCCTAGCCAGCGAAGCTCACATCTCGTGAATGAATAAAAATTAAGTCACACACACACACACTTAGACATGGGCCCCACTATTACTCTCCCATAGATTCCAATAAAATTATGAAAATTATTATATCTTCCTGACAAGGACAACCCTGAAACGTTTCCTCTGTCCTCCTGGTAACTGCTTGCCATGATGAAGCTCGGAATAAAGAGCTTGTTTGGGGAGTCTTGTGTCAGGCATCCAGACGATGTAACCCACCCAACATAGCTGATTAACCATAACCCTTGCCTTGATACTGGGGATGTTAGCCTGAGAGAGGACACTGATATTGGAGTGCCTATCCTGCCATTGAATTTTTGCAGGATTTTGTGGAGGCACCACTGGTGTTATTTCTCCAGGATTTAAGGTGTCTGCTGTTTATAGTCCATGTTTCTGATGCATACAGGAGGGCAGGTAGTACTGTAGACCATGCACTTAGTGCAAGGCTTGAGGTCTTTGTCAGCAAACACTCTTTTCCTCAGTCGGCTGAAGACTGTGCTGGCACACTGGAGGCAATGTTGAGTTTCATTGTCGATGTCTGCCATTGCTGAGAGGAAGCTCCCAAGGTATGAGAAAAGATCTGTGTCGTCCAATGGTTCGCAGTGGATCTTGATAGTGAGTGCTGCACAGCAGGAGCAGGCTGGGAGAGGACCTTTGTCTTTTGGATGTTTAGCCTAAGGCCCATTCTTTCGTACGCCTCCCTGAATGCGTCGATGATAGTTTGGAGCTCGGCCTCTGATTGTGCACATAAGCAAGCATTGTCAGTGTGCTGCAGTTTGATGACAAAGGTTAGGGTGATCTTGGTTCTGGAATGGAGGTGTCGTGCGTCAAATAGTTTCTCACTTGTCCTGTAGAGTAGCTCCACTCCAGCAGGAGCTTCATGGAGATGGATTGGAGTGTGGCAGCGAGGAAAATGAAAAAGAACATTGGTGCGATGACACAGCCTTGCTTGATCGCAATTTGCACTTGTATTGGGTCTGTGGCAGATCTGTTAGTAAGAATCATGGCTTGTATCTCATGTTGTGCAGCAGGCGGATGATAGTGACGGATTTCTGCGGGCAGCCAAATTTGACGAGGATGCTCCAAAGTCCTTCCTAGTTGATAGAGTTGAAGGCCAATGTGAGGTCAAAGAAGGCCATGAGTAGTGGTTGCTGCTGCTCTCTGCATTTTTCTTGGACTTGTCTTGCTGTGAAGATCATGTCCACTGTGCCTCTTGATGGACAGAACCTGCATTGTGACTCCGGTAGGAGCTCTTCTGCCACTGGGAGAAGGCGATTGAGAAGGACTCTTGCAATCATCTTCCCTGTGGTGGAAAGCAGAGGTATCCCTTTATAGTTACTGCTGTCGGTTTTGTCTCCTTGTTTGAAGGTGGTCACAATAAAGGTGTCTCGAAGATCCCTTGGTATGCTCTCCTCCTTCCAGATGGGAGAGGTGAGGCCATGTATTCATGTCAAGAGTATTTCTTCACCGTATTTTAATATTCTTGTGGGGATTCCATCTGCACCAATGGCTTTGTTGGTTCTTAGCTGTCGAATGATCTTTTCAACCCCATGTTGGGCTGGGATTGTGCTGAGATGGTGGCGGGTAGCATGCTGTGGGATGTGGACGAGGTCACTCATGACGAGAGCTGAGTGTCAGCTGAGGAGATATACTGAGCAGCCTGCCATATTGGATCGGACTCCTGCATAGGTATCCAGGGTGCATTGTGGAATTACTTAAAAACATTTAATGTGAAAATGGTTTGTCCCAACGCCTGACTCATCATGTTGATAAACTCAGTTAGCAACTCCTGGTGCTAATAGGCAGGGTGATCCCTTCGACAGCCTTATTTGAACAACTCACCCATATATACTTGCTGGCTTGTCCATTTAGACTGCTGGTTAACTTTGTGGTGTTGGAATAAAAGTTCCTTTTCCAGATAGTTTTACTCCAGTTTATTCAGGTCAAGCCTCGATTCTTGATTTACACTACAAAATTTTCATATTGGTACAAAGCGAAACCGCTTTGCGCTTTGTCATGAAACTATCATATTTTTCATAATATTGTTGTGGGAAATTATAAGGTAGGCTTATGTGCAGCTCTGTGGGTGGCTGATTTAATTGAGTTAAAGTTAGACTGCAAGTTTGAAATTATCAAAAGAGTTAGGTGTAAAAGGGGTATTTGAAATGCTAGTGAATGAGTTAGGGTATGAGTCAGTAGTTAAGGTATGAATGAAATTTGCATTTTAAGATAAGTGAAGGGGTTGTTTGATTTTCAACGGGATAGTGCAATGTTTAGAACTAACAAGATAAGTGAGGCAAACCATTACGTTTATTTTTCCCAGAAGTGCTAACCATAATGATGACATGAAAGATTTTTATATTATGGGAAAAGTACATTTCCAAAGACATATAGTGTCTTTAGTTGTATTAAAAAGCCTTTGGAACTCCACTGTTGAGTGGGTGCTATGGTAACCTTGCTAGATTGCTTATTTAAATTTAAAATCTATTTTGGACTGTTGTCTGAAAGGGAGTGTGTAGTCGGGAGCCAGGTTAATTAGGAATTTTGGGATTTGTTATGATAAATGTTTTAATTTAATTTATTTTAATTTAATTTTTAAAATCACTAAAGGTGTTAGTGGACTCATTACTTCTGAATTCACTGCATAAATCTTCTCATAATAAATACAAATTGCAAAACTGTTGTGACAGCGTGGCCAAGTTTCCCTTGTGCATTTGGTCTGCCTGGCACATGTCGCCTGCCGTACCATAACAGCTTATATTACAGCTATAGTGTAAATACACTTCAACTGTCTCCTTTGTCACGGGCTGCTTATTGTTTATCAGGTCACGTAAAGATGTAATGCTTCATAAGTTGTCACGTAATGTTACTTCTGCGAAATATAAACACTTACACTTGAATGCAATGGTAACTTGTTGAAAGTGGACAAAGGCTACAATACTCTTTATCTGTGTATTTTGTGGTTTTCAGAATTAACAAGGCTGTAGCACCATCTAGTGCACATAAATGACATTTCAGCCATTTTACTTCTACCCATTCACCATCACATTTTCACCGATACAAATCTTCACATAACTTTATCAGCGTTGCACTAATTCATTTTATTTGGGGTGGGGGGTGGGGTTGGTGGTGGGGGAATGGGGAAAGCTCTTAGCCTTCAAAAATTGGCGGGTGAGTAGTTGAAATAATACATTTTGGGGTTGTGACTACAACTTGTTCCCAAGCGTCAACTTTCGAGTTTAATGGAGGTGGGTTTGGATGCCTGAGTATTTATTGGGACCTTAATTAGTGCAGGTGAGAAACTAGTAGCAATTAATGTTCTTACAAGATGTTAATTAGGTCTTCTTTGCTGACCTTTACATTTAATGTCTCCACCACAGATTTGCTGGGGCTCATGAATCTCACTAGCAAAACACAGGCAAGACTGAGCCCAGTTCATGTGGGTAATTAAACTTGTGATTGTCCCATCTGAATAAAAGCAGATTTATCACAGCAGGTGTCTCAGCTCCCTCTGGCTAACGTTTGGAAGTGAGTTCTTGTGTTGATGCTGCTTTTTAAAAACTTTGGAGCATTTTAAACTGACAAGATTAGGATGGGGGTGATGCATGTAGTAGGTGTATTCGCGAACACAATGGAGAAGGAAAACAATGATTATCTATGACAGTGACATTGTGCTGGGTTGGGACTGCATTTCTACAAAAGAGAGGTGCACCACACAGACCTGGAGAACATTGGAGAGAAGGATAGGGAGGAACAGAGAGTTCTCGGTCATAGGAGAAGCTACCCACTGTGTGAGACAAAGGCTGAGCACCCTGGACCTGTTTGTGCCTATGTGGGCTCATATTGACCCTACGTCTGCCACTGTCTTATTGCTCTTTTGCGATATTTAAAGTATCTTCAATCAGACTACTGCCCTTTCCCCACCACTGCTGTGATTGAGAGACTGAAATCGCCTGAAATGAGCCAGCTGATTCAGCTGGTTTTTCAGTTTCAGTTGGCGGAGCAGGGAGAGTGTGAGCCAGCCTGTGAGGGTAGGGAAGAAGAGTCCACTAACCTGGGGCCCCAGGTGTGATGCGGGGCAAGATTTATGGTGCGTGTGTGGGGAACTGGGTCACACAAGGCCTTCTTTGCATTCGGGGGCTACATGATCTAAGCTAATGCCCCATCCAGCTTCTCCAACCTAGATCAAGGCTGTTGGCACTCTCCCGAAAATTGATTTAATCGTGGATTTACACAGTCTAGGGTCCTGGAACTTGAGTTAAATGAAGACCAATAAAAATAACCCTTGAACTGTGGGTGTGGATGTTGCAAGACAAAGATAAATGGAGGAAAGTTGCAGAGAATAGGGCTGATTTGACTGAGGAATGCCAATGGTGGGGTGGAGCAGAAAGAGACAGATTTAAGTGTTGAATTTATTTTTTATTAACGTACAAACAGCATGGAATTGACAATGCTTGCATAAGCTGTTTTCAGAATCTGAATGAAATACTTAAGGAGTTACATATAAACAAAACAAGAAAGGAGAGGAGAGGGCTGAAGTGTTCCAAATCATTTGCATATTAATGTTGTTCCCCTGCAGTTGAAATCTAACTTCCTTTTGGGACCACTGTCTTTATGATGTTAAATACTTCCAATTCAATCCATGTCTTTGAAAATTTACACTTACATTCTGCTCATTCACTGTGGAAATCACAGAATATTGCAACATTTAAATGTTTCCTGGCTAGTGCTGAGCCAGTTTTCAGTCTTTAAACCTGTTGTATAGGTGTCAATTGGGTGTTGGTGCTGCTGCTTCCTGAAGCTTAACTTTCACCCAGCTAATGGTAATTAAAATTTAAACCAAGCATTAGCTAACTCTGCCCCTGTGACAATCCAACATAATGTAGAGTGTGTCACTTGAGCAGGCACACATAGTAAATTAGGTAGATTTACACGGAGTTTATGCTGAATGAGTGTGATTCATGCATCAGAAGCTGGAAATGCAAATGCTCCAATGATACCAATAGAACAGAGTTGGAGGGTAATTTAGATGGTGCTGCTGCTTGCTGATGCTGGGCAAGCAGCTGCCATCTCCCAGAGATGTGTGGTGCCAAACTCGCCTCATGGCCAATTAGGCTATTTACATTTTAAAATTATCTGGGTCGCTAGGTCAAAATCCTGAAGCTCCCTCCCTAACTGCATTGTGGGTGTACCTACACCAGATGGACTGCAGCACTTCAAAGAGGCAGCTCACCACCACCTTCTCAAGAGCAATTACAGATGGGCAATAAATGCTGGCCCAGTCAATGGTGCCCACATCCCATGAATGAATTTTTAAAAATGATGTTGCAATTTTGATGCATCTTGGACCCGGAATTCATCCAGGTGTCGAGTTCCTGACCCTGCATTGAAAATCAGGCTCCTTGTCCCCTACTGACATCACCCCACCTGTCCTACCCAAGCTGCCATGGTGGAGTGTGTCCTGTTCAACGATTTGCACCTTAATCTCTCTCTCTCTCCCTCATACGTCCTGGTACCTGCTCCTTCTTTGAGCATCTGACCCTCTCACCTCACCTTTAAAATCCTCATTGTGATTCCTTAAAATTCATTTTGAGAATGGGTGCATCACTGACAAGGCCAAATCTTCTGAAATGTTCATCGCAATCTGTGGCTGTTGATTTTATTCAACCACGATCTCTGTCTCCCAACTCACCTCCTCCACTCTCAATCCCATTTCCGCTGAACTCCTGACCATCCAACTCTTCCTGCTCCCTATGCTACCTGTTCCTGGACTCAGACACCATCCCCCATCCTTTGAAAACTCCCTCCTTAACAAAGCACAACCTGAGCCCCTTTGTCCTTACGGGGCACAATCTAAGATTCTTGCACATGTTGTCACCTTCCAGGTCCATGCCAAGCTTCCAATAACATATATTATTTTGATCACTCTAATAAGGGATGAAATCCAATAACATCAAAGGAACTCTAACTAAAATCAGGAATTACATTCTCTGTGACCGTGACAGATGTGCATTATCCCTGTTTCTCTGCTCTGCAAGCTTTCATTCATTTCATCACAATTCCTCCACTGTCTTGCTTGATTCTACTATTATCATGTATTCAAATATAGTGTTACAACCAGTCCTCAGGCAAAGTCTACCAATTTGTTAGCTTCCCCAATGGGACCCCAAATTTGTTATGCTCCTGGGTGAGGAGGAATGAGCTGGCTCCTCTTCTTTATTTAACCCCCTTAATTGGTTAATTTAAAAGGAATCCCTCCACCCCCATCCCACCACCCCGCCTCCCAGTAGATATCTTTTCCCAGTCTAAATGTATTTATGTGTTTATAAGGAACCCATTTAACCAGACTTTCTTGAGTCAGAGAGTAATTTGATTACTTACTAAAAACCTGAGAAAAATAATAAAAACACAACACACATACACACAGGTCAGAAATGAGAAGTTAGGAGTCCAAATAAAAGTTAAAAAAAATATATGATTCAGTCTTTGGCTTGTCGATGAGGTATAAGATGGTGATACATTGCGGCCATGAAGTTGAGTGACTCCGGTAGAGCTGCCTTTGGCAGTTTAACAGTTGTTTTGGAGACGGTTAGTTCTGTAGGTTGGCTGAAGAAGCTGTCTTATTTCCTTTTTGATTGTGGCTTTGCTGAGCCTTGCCTCCAGCAAGAGAGAGAGAGAGAGAGAGATAGAGAGACAGAGAGAGAGAGAGACAGAGAGAGAGAGAGATTCCGCCTGCAACTGCAGGGCTGACTAGTTGGTCTTCTTGCTGTCACACACACAGCACACTAGAGCAGCTCTGCAGCTAGTTTTTTAACCAATTTTTCCCTGTGTATTCCTGTAAAGGAAAAAAAGACCATGTCTTGCACCCAGAGTCTATTTTCTTTGGTCTCCGACCATTTTACACATTCTGTGGTATAAATCAACAGAAGATGGATTTTAGATGCCTGCTGAGATGTGGTAATCAGTCTTTTGACTCTGTAACCACAGGAGATTAAAGTTCAGTCTTTTGCATCTTTCCTATCTCCTTTCCAATGTCTCTGCTTAAAGAAGGCCATGGCGCTTTTCCAGCTGCGACATTCCATGTTCTCTCAGGGCAGGTCTGTCAGTATAGCCCATATAGGAATTTTCCAGAAAGGGTTCACTTTACATTATCAGCCATCGTTTGCTCAGTGGCCTTGCTTGCTTGTATTTCTTTAAAAGAACACACATTCCTTAAAAAGTTCAATGTGCCCATAAGTAATTTGTGACTGTAATCAGCTTTTGACAATAGCCAGAGCATCTTTAGCAATGACTTACTTCCCATCCTTGCAGTCAGCTGAGGAGATCCCAAAGAATCCCTTCTTGGCATCTTGCTCTCCCTCATCTACATGTTATCTCTTGATCACATATCCGCAGACATGGGCCAGCTTCTCCATGCACCCTATGTTTTGTGATTTGCCTCAAGCAGTTTCCCGCTACTCATGAGTTACTGAGGTCAGACTCAGGTTTCTTCAAAACTACTTTATTAACATCATATACATAATAGGATACTAGGTAAATACATCTCTCTTGTGTACAGACTATTCCATCTGTTCTCCAGAGTCTCCAGCACATGACTGCTGATGTCACTGTTACATCATGACGCCCATCACTACCTCATTACCGTAACTATTCACCCGCTATGCTACATTTCCCCCCAAGTATAATGTCAACTTTTTTAATAACAATGTTAAACTATTTCTTAAACTATTTACGTTCATTTTCCAAACTTCTATAACCTCCTTTACTGTTAGAAGTTCTATCTAACCTTTGCTCCTACTCTTCCCTCCGTCAAATCACTGTTATAAAGGATTCAATCTCCCACAGTGTTCTTGGTTCTCTGGGAAGACATTGTGGATACATGTGGGCACTCGAGTTTATCCTGGAAGACAACAACATCAGCGGAGTGGGACAGCTCTCTAGTAACTGGGGTGTGATCGTCACATTGGCTGAACTGTAAAGATCATAAAAGCTTTTCAATGAAAGACTGATCCAAGAGAGAAGACTGGAGGACATTGATACTTGCACTCCCTTCAACAGGAAGAGGATAGACTAGCATTCACTCAGGAATCTTCTTCTCCCTCTTAGCACACTGGAGAAAGGCCTGAGAAGCTGAAGTATCTTCAACTTTAACAAAGAATTGCACAGCTGTATCATTCACTGCTGCATTGAGGGCAAGAAAAGTATTCAACATTTGAAATTTGGAAAGTTCTGGATGATGAGAAGAAAAACGACAAAATTCCTGTAGACATTGCAGAAGATGAAGAAGCTATGACTTCCCGACATCACTTCAGAAACTACTTTCACCTTCTGTGGGTAGTGGTAACATTGCCACACTTGCGTCAGTGTTAGGCTGCTCTGCTGTAGGCAATGGGGTTTCAGGATAAGAAGATAAGACAATACCATCTTCAGCAATGGGATGAATCTCCAGAACTAAATTTAGACAAAATTCTTGTATAGGACTCCTCTGCTGTGGAAGGTCTGTAGATTTGGCCTCTGCTTCTGCACTAAAGGACAACTCTAGTGGAAAGAAGATTTGCTGATGAGATTGAAATGTGGACGTCCACTTACTTTCACCAAGCTAATAGGCTCTGTCATAGCGTGATCTACTATGGAGTCAAGTATTTTTTTCTCTCTGGACAACTCTATATGTTCCGCCAGTGATATACAAAGCATCTCGCTGCGGGGTTCAGTGGGACAAAGTTACAAATTCTGCTCTTCGGCAGCAAACACAGCTGGCTCATCAAAAAACAATAGAGGCTTCTTCTGCTTTGGCAGCAGATTAAGTAGCATACCAATCTCTTGGACCTCATCTCCCAACAGACCACTCTTAGCTACAAAGGCTTCTTTCTCATAACCTTCTTCAAGAAAGAGGCAACCTAGGCCTAGAAGGTCCTCCTATGAATGGTCACATCCTGCTGCAGCGTCTTCTGCTTCTGCGCCTTCCGACCTATCTTCAAAAAGAATTGAGAAATCTACAACCTCAATCTCCTCCCGCGGCCTAGTGGATGGTGTCTCTGTGATCGAGAATGAAACAGCGCTCATGGAATAAACCCCATCAGCTGCTGTTGTACGAAAAGTCGTCAGTTCTGCACCTGACTTTGGAAATTCCTCCATGAAAGGCATCCAGCTGTCCTGCTGTATGTCGTCATCTGCTTTTTCCAGAATGTATACATACATCGCCGCTCAGTAAACATACCTTATGATTGTAGGTGACATAGACGATCTCAACAATCTGCCACCCGTTGTAGCAATGGGTGGTGGTTATCTGACCTTTTACTTTAAGAGTCATAGCGCCTGGACCTTGCAATTTAATGTTTGATGGCAGGATGTGTACTGTTCTGAGCCGTTCCAGCTGACTAGTCAGTGCTGTAATGCCAGCTCCGGTGTCAGTTTTGAAGTCAGTTTAAAAGCCTTTAATTTCCACAGTGACTGACCAAAAGTCTTGTTCATGATCATTTATTTCTCCTAGGAACTCTGTAATTTTGTTTCTTTCATTATTTCCAATTTCTTGAATTGTTTGCATTTCATAGATGTCTTATGCCTTCTTCCTTCTAATGAATTTTTTTAATTTACAGAGCTGCTGTAAGTATCCTGTCTTTCTGCACTGGAAACACTCTGCAGCCCTGCTGGGCAATCTTGCCGTCTGTGCTGCTTCTTAACACTGTAGCGTAAGCACTTTAAGGGGCTCCTGTAGGGTTTCCCGCCCTTTCGTCTGTTTTTGGCAGGCTTTTGAGTCAGCGCGGCTGCTGCCCTTGGGCTGAGCCTGTCCGAAGCCTCAGTATCTTGATGGATTATAGCCTGATTTAGCTCCCTAAGTTTGGCCGGCCTGGCATATTGAACTGCTTGATCGAGTGTTAGGTCGTCTTTTGACTGTAAAAAGTCTGACAGCTTTTTGTGGTGGACGCCGATGATAATGCGGTCGCAAGTAAGTTCATCTTTCAATGCACCATACCCGCAAGAACTGGCCGGCCTATAAATGTCTGTCAGAAACAATTCGATAGTTTCCCCTGGCCTTTGGGATCTCTGGTTGATTTCCGCTCACTCGAGTATGAGGTTCCACTTTGGGTTGAAATATGCATCAAACCCTTTTAGGAGAGTTTTGAAGTTTGCGGAGGTCTCTTTTGCCTCCTATCACAGGAGAACATCATCGATGATAGGCCCTATGGCGTAGAGCAGACTTGTCTAACCTTTTCACGTGGTGGGGGGCACATTTCAATTTTGCTCACATTCGAGGGGTTGATGACCAAATTTCGTAAAGATAAAGTTTGGCACATCACTAACCACAAATTACAGAAAAAAAGCTCACTTATGAAAAGAAACAATTTGTTGAGCAAAAAAAAAGATCATGACGATAAATTGATAATTTAAAAAAATGAGTCATAAATAAAAATGACCATTAGAGTGTGAAAGGATGAGAGTGTGCGTGTCCAGCTCACTCCCTGTCTCAGGGTGCTCGCTCACTCACCCTCACCCGCTGTGAGAATGGATGAGAGTGCATGTTGGTATGTGGAAGTGTGGGTGAATGAGAACCCTGAGACTGGGAGTGAGGCAGACACACACTTTCCTCTCTCTCTCGCTGTCTCACACACACACACACACACACACACATACACTCTCTCTCTCTCTCACACACACACACACACATACACCCTCTCTCTCTCTCACACACACACAGTCACCCCTCTCTCTTGCTCTCCCCCACACACACTCATCCTCCCTCTCATACACACACACACACCCCTCACTCACTCACCCTCACACACATACTCACTCACCCACATTAACTCACCCAATCTCATACACACTCACTCACCCATCCTCATACACATTCACTTACTCACCATCTGACACACTCACTCACTCATCCTCACACATACTCACTCACTCACCCATCCTCATACACTCACTCGCTCATCCATCCTCACACTGATTCACTCACTCATTCTCTCACACACACTCACTCACCCATTTTCACACACTCACACTCACTCACCCATCCTCATACACACTCACTCACCCATCCTCACATACACTCACACTCACTCCCCCATCCTCGTATACACTCACTCACTCGCCCATTCTCACACACTCACTCACTCGCCTATTCCCACACACTCACACTCACTCACCCATCCTCATACCCATTCACTCACTCACCCATTCTCACACACTCACACTCACTCACCCATCCTCATACACACTCACTCACCCATCCTCACACACACTCACTCACTCGCCCATTCACACACACTCACACTCACTCGCCCATTCTCACACACTCACACTCACTCACCCATCCTCATACACACTCACTCACCCATCCTCACACACACTCACTCACTCGCCCATTCACACACACTCACACTCACTCACCCATCCTCATACACACTCACATTCACTCACCTATCCTCACACTCACTCACCCATCCTCATACACATTCACTCACTCACCTATTCTCACATACTCACACTCAATCACCCATCCCCACACACACTCACATTCACTTACCTATCCTCACACACTCACACTCAGTCACTTGTTAAATTGGATGGGGTGATACAAGAGGAGGATTAGACCTGGAGTGAGGCCTGAGGCTTAGTGATGCCCGAATATGGATGCCCACCGAGAGGAGCACCAAGAGCCGGGAGGGATGTGGCCAGAGCCGGGAGGGATGCAGCCGGAGCTGGGAGGGATGCAGCCGGAGCTGGGACGGGCGTGGCCTGAGCTGGGGGTGGGGTGCGTGGCTGAAGCCAGGGGAAAGGGTCGGAGCCAGATCAGAGAACTGGGATCTGTGGGAAAGCAGCTGGAGCCACAGGACAACGTGGTGAGCGGATGCTCCGTGCGCTCCAGAGTCTCTCTATCTTCACATACTCGCAGTTCCTGCTGTTTGCTGCTCCTCCAATCACATCCTGTTTCTCTCCCATGTTTGCTGCTGATAGTCTCAATAGTGAACCTGTCTGCCACAAATGCGGGGGAGAAACAAGCTGTAATTGGAGGAGCAACCCCCTGCAGAAATCTTCAAACTCACTCACTCATCTTACTAGTATTTTCACCAATCGATCCAGGGTCCAGATAGAGGGGCTTCTGCAGACTGTGGGCCACGGGTTGGACAAGCCTCGCGTAGAGAAATGAACTAACCTGGTGCTTCTGTTCATTGGCATGCAAACCTGATGCTGCTCAATACCTTAGGAAGTGATTTTTCCAAAAATCCCGATGCTGGCCTCTCTGTTAACCTTCCAGGTTTTCAAATGGCCGCAGAAGGAGCAGTGACTGCTTGACTGGTGCTGGCATCACTACCAATTCTCAGTGTGCCTCTCACCAAGGTAAGTCTGCAGATGCTTCCTTCAAAGAAGCATTCTTTCAATTTCTCACTGTGGGTGTGATCTGTCGATGGCACCAAGTCACTGTAGATTAGTGTCCCCACCACTGCTAGCATATTTTGTGGTTTGTCTCATGGCCCAATCTATAATGGGAAACTTTTCTTCTACTTGTGAGTGACTCTGGTCAGACTCAGGTATGTTACTTCAAAACGACTTCATTAACACTATATACAAGAGAGAATACTAGGCAAGTACATCTCTCTTGAGTATAAATTATTCTATCTGCTCTTCAGAGTCTCCAGCACATGAAATGTCAACAGCAGGAGTGCCAAGGAGGGCAAAGTTGGGTGATGGGCAGAGGATGCTGCTCAAAAGAAGAGGCGGCCCAGGAGAAAGAGAGCACCTTCGCACCAGAGGAGGAGATGGCAAAAGCTCGAAGGCCCCATTGTGTTACCCGAGGGACCTGAGATTAAGCTGAAGCACACAGCTTGAGCAGTGAGCAGGAGGCGAGGAGAGGCCCAGGATAAGACTTTCTCCCCGTACGTGTTCCTGGAGAGGAAGAGAGAGGCCGCGCTCCTCTGCACGATAATCAATGCCCAGGATGAGAAACGGAACAGGGCCCAGAAAGGGGTGAAAGGTCACCAGGGACCAGCCTCCACTCCGCCACCCAGCTGTGTTGGCAACGCCTTACCCACCGCCTCCTACATGGTACTGGGTCCATTGGTGACTGAGTGCTCCACCCTCGGCCTGTTGGTGTACTGTCTGTGTGGTGAATGTGCCAAACACAGGGACCTGGGCATCCTCTTTGGGCCCTACTACCCACACCAGTACGCTGGCACCTTGCCCAAGAAGAGATGCTGCTAGTACAGAGGCGGGTGAAGGTGAGACATAAAAGTATGCCTGACCCGTTAAAAACTGGCCAATAGGAAGAAGAGGGCAAAGAGTTTGGCAATCTCCTGGGACATCCCAGGTTCAAAAGGCGTCACTATGCTGAGGACTGCGCCCCTTCCTGGGCTAGTCCCCGGAGTGGTAAAGGACACAGGCGCTGCTATTGCTATGAGAAAATCTCTCCCTTTGTCAATTTGCAGACTCAGAGATTGAGAAGTGAGCTCAGCTCCCAGGTGGATCTCCAGCTGCCTCAAATACCTCTCGACCCCAACGAACTGTGGATCCATGAATCCTGTGTGCTCTGGGCCAGTGGGGTTTATTTGGTCTCTGGGAGGCTCTGTGGATTACAAGAAGCTGTCGAAGTGGCCAGAGAGATGGTGAGAATAGTTGCATACAACCTGCTTTGCACAGAAAGCTTGCTGTTGGGTGTTGAGCAGGGGTCACTGCTATGAAGGTGGCTTTAGGACCTCCTCTACTCTTTGTTTCCCAATTACCCTCCCAGGGAAACCTGGTTTGTCCATTCGAGTTCACCCAAGGGGTAATTCTGCATGTGAGTCTCATTGATGAGGGACGGTGACACTCACTCCTGTCGAAATCCACACAAATGTTCTGTCCAGCAGGAAACTGTGGTACCTCAGAAACCCTGGCTGATCGTTCTGGAGGCCAAATGTGCTTGACCACAACACCACCCACCCCCTCCCTCCACCCCAACCATTGGCAGCTTTGCCTCCAGATGCCAAGGCCTGAAGTCCTGGAATTCCCCTCCTGCCGAATACCCGTCTCTCTCTCCCCTTGAAGGTGCTCTTTAAATCAAACCTCTTTGACACAAGCTTGTGGTCACCTGTCCTTAGATCTCCTTATGTCAGTGTCATTTTTTTTGCCTTTTTATGATCCTGTGCAGTAACTTGGGACAACATTACTTAGACCAATCCCCACCAGTACTGTACCCCAGTGTTATACAGTGATAGACCTGTCCCCACCAGTACCCCAGTGTTATACAGTGACAGACCTGTCCCCGCCAGTACTGTACCCCAGTGTTATATAGTGACAGACCTGCCCCCACCAGTACTGTAACCCAGTGTTATACAGTGATAGACCTGCCCCCACCAGTACTGTACCCCAGTGTTATACAGTGACAGACCTGTCCTCACCAGTACTGTACCCGTGTTATACAGTGACAGACCCGTCCTCACCAGTACTGTACCCCAGTGTTATGTAGTGACAGACCTGTCCTCACCAGTACTGTACCCCAGTGTTATATAGTGACAGACCTGTCCCCACCAGTACAGTACCCCAGTGTTATACAGTGACAGACCTGCCCCCACCAGTACTGTACCCCAGTGTTATACAGTGACAGACCTGCCCCCACCAGTACTGTATCCCAGTGTTATACAGTGACAGACCTGCCCCCACCAGTACTGTATCCCCATGATATACTGTGACAGAACTGTATCCCAGTGTTATAAAGCCTTAGATCTGTCCCCAAATATTGTATCACTGTGTTATATTCTGACAGAAGTGTACCCAACAATACTGTACCCCAGTGTTATACAGTGACAGACTTGTAAGCCCCCTCCCCCACCCCCATCCCCTGCTTTTTTACTTCTATATTATACAATTATTTATGTAAGGTTTCTAGCTGCCTGATATGGTCCTTGCCATGTGTGCCATTAGGACCATAGCCCAATAACCCATGTTGAGAGAACCTAGGTCAGGCTTCGGGTTACCTAAGTTTACACTGGGAAACAGTTGGAATTGAACCAGTGAAATGTAGACAGCAACATCAGCACTGAAAGCTTCCCAGAGTTGCACTGCTAGGGGCACTGCACCCTTGCAGGGTTAATTGAGGAAGAGTGGATTGAACTCCCATCCCCAATGCCCATCAACCAGGAACCTGCCTGCTTCTTGATTCTGAGCTTACCCGGGTGGCATTAGCTTAACGATTGTGGTGCATGTTCAAATGGCGCTGCCTGTACCCACAATCCCCAGAGTGAGGGAAACCTCTTCTTGAATTTTGAGTGGTTTCATCCTTACTGCATTGAATCTGTAATAAAACCGAGACAATTGTAATCCCGATGTATAGACAGCTGGTGAGGGGAAAATTCATTTTAGAGCCTTTTTGTTCTTCGCGTAGGATTCTGATAATTCCATTAAATCTAGTCATTTATGTAAAACATTAGATTTCGGGACCTTCAATTTTTTTCTGTACCTTTTTAACCTTTTTAAACTGCATTTTATCTTTATTTTTGTCTCGCTTTCTGCTCATCTTTTCCCCCCAAACAGCTGGTCCAGGCAACCCCTATGTCACTCCCCCTCACACACCCCAGTTCCATGGCCCTGCTTCCCCTCACACCAACCACCTCCACCAAGCTGTCCCCCACCCCTCCGACACACAGTCCTCACCCCCCAGGTCTCTTCCATCGCTCCCCCATCTCTCTCCCCACCTGTACCTCTCCATCCCTCCCCCTGTCTCCCTCCCCCTCACCCCCCCATCTCCAGCTGCCACACACCACCATGCCCCCATCTCCCCCCCCACTCCCACAGACCATCCCACCCCCACCCTGGCTCCCACCCGCCACCACCCTTGCCTCCCTCCCAACCCTCCGTCTCCCTCACACCGCCCCCACCTCTGCCTTCCCCCATCTCCCTCCCTCCCCTCCGCCCTCTCCCTTTGCCCCCTCAGCCATTTCTCTCCTCCCTCCTTCTATCCTAGCTCCCCCCACCCCCAACGGTCTCCCTCCCTGGTCTCTCATTGGCCCCTCCTCCCCCCACCCAGTTCCTGTTGTTGGATGTACCCCTCCCCCAACACAGTCACTACTGGGTGTAAAACTGCGAGTCTGTAACTGAGGGTCGGACACAGGAGCCCTGTTCCTCTCACAGTGTCATGATCCAAAACAAAATATGGACTGTGCAGCTGGGCCTGCCGCTTTTCCCTCCTCTACTCAACACCACCCCACACCCCCCCCAAACCAGCCCAGGTTATTGCTGGAGACTGTGCCACAGAGAGACCGTGGCAAATCAGCTGGGTCTAGGGTTGCCAACCCTCCAGGGTTGGCCTGGAGTCTCCAGGAATTGAAGATCAATCTCCAGGACGCTGCTGTGTGCAACCCTGGAGAATAATTGTCTCGACATTAAAAAAAAAAATTTTTTTGTCATTTTCTTCAAATGTTTCTCTTTCCCATATATAAAAATCCTGAAACTGGGGAAAAGCAGCTGTTTGGCTGACAGTCGAGTGTCATCCAATTGGGTAATGAGTCTTTTTGCTTCCCAATTGGTGGAGGAAGGCAGTACGTCACAAGGATGGGTGTGTTGGCTGGCTAATGGTTGAAGTGTGGGGCAAAGGCATGTGATGAAACCTCCAGGGATATGTTTAATCACAGTTGGCAACCCTAGCCAGGTCCCAGGCCCCGGCACAGGAAGGTTAGAGTCTGGCTCCAGGGATAGATCTGTCAGTAGTGCCTAGTTTTCAAAGGGCCGCTGCAGTCATGTTGCTCGCTGGCATGTGATTGGTTCAGATCATATGGTGTGTACCCCCACTGCCATCTCACACTGTTTTCTTGTGTTCCCCAGGCATGCTCACACTGCTAGGAGCCTGGAGCTACTCTGGGCTGCTACTGCAAAGGATGCCCACTCAATTATCACTCCATCTGTGCCACGGAAGCAGGTAACTCTGGGTCAGGGCTGGGCAGGCCTCTGGGGGTTGTGCGGGGTTGGTTGGGGTGGCGGTGGGGGGGGGAGTGGGGTGTGGTGCATGGGGTGGTAAAGGTGATGGACTTTACTATTGATGGATTAAGGGATCAATGAGTTGGCTGGTCACCCAGGAGAGGCAAAACTCGGACTCAGAGCTCGCTCTGGGGGTTTCAGTATCACCTGTGTGCAGCTGACACAGGTGTCACCCTGAGATTGGGGGGAGGTATCATAGAAGAAGGCTGCAGCTGACAAGGCACAAGGCTTTCCCTTTCAGCACTAAGCACCCTGTACAGGACTTGCCATACTGTAATCCTCACCTCAGTACACTCGCACACATGACCTTCAGCACAATTCACAGTGCAAATTCCACAGATCATGGAATCATGGAACCTTCCAGCACAGAAGGAGGCCATTCGATTCATCCTGTCTGTGCTGGCTTTTTGAACGGTCATGCAAGGTCCACTCCTCCGTTTTGTCCATAACCCTGTAAGTGCCCCATCCTCCTGCACCAGTGGAACAGGCTCCGCTTGAACCAGAGTGGGACAGGTATTGTAGCTGAAAGAATAAATCGGGATCTAATTCTGAAGAGAACAGAATTATTGCTGAAAAGGGCATTTTGTCGAGGCTTTTCGTCTCGCACTCATCAGGACAGCTGCGGGAGTGCTGGTGTTGTGGGGAGCAACAACTTGATGCTGTGTGAGAAGAGAGTACTGATTAGTTGGCTGGTGGACTCTGATTGGTAGAGGTGTTGCCATGGATAATGCACCAGGTAATGGTGACTGACAGTTAACTGCCAAGCAATGTTTGAAAGTTTTAAACCAGGCAGCTTGACTCTGATTGGTCAAGGCATTGCCCTTAGGAATGAACCAGTGATGGCTATCACTTATTTTGTTTAGTTGAAACAGGAGGTGCAATGTGTGAACATGCTGTTTCTGTGTAGGGTCCACTTGCCAACCATTCAGCACTCTCTATCTTCTTGTGCAGCGTGGGGTTGCCCTGGCACTGGTGTTCATGTGGTTGTCCTGATGTGATAGATATCTTTTTTTCAGCAATACTCAAGTTCTGTACTACCAAACGACTATTAGAATCGAATTAGAAATTGAGAGTAAAGGTCAGAACAAGATAGAGAACAAAAGTAACACAAATAATCAGAGAATATAGCAGAAATATAGAAGGACTGTTAAAAATAAAGTCAAAGGGATAATACAGGTGTCTTAAACTGTCTGTACACCAACTTATGCAGCATTCAACATAAAACAGTTAACTGGATTCACTAGAGGTTACGAGGAACCAGATGCATTATGAATCACTGAAATCTGGCTACTAAAGGACTGATAACTAAATGCTGCAGATTATAACATAATCAGATTGGAGAAGGAAGGATTGGGGGCTGAGGCATAGCTGTGATAATTAGAAATGCCATAACAACTGTAGATAAAGGGACATAGCGACCAGAAAGTTCAAAACAAAACCCATATGGATTGAAATAAAAGGAACCAATCACACTAATGGTGTATATTACAAACCAATTAACAACAGAAGGGAGGTGGAGGAAGAGGTATGGAATCAAATATGCGAAATGAGGAGGAATTGCTTCACTCAGAGGGTGGTGAATCTTTGAAATTCTCTACCCCAGAGGGCTGTGGAGGCTCAGTCACTGAGTATGTTCAAGACTGAGATCAATAGATTTCTAGATATTAAAAGCATCAAGGGATACGGGGATGGTACAGGAAAACGGTGTTGAAGTAGAAGATCAGCCAAGATCTCATTGAATGGTGGAGCAGGCTCGAAGGGCTGAATGGCCTACCCCTGCTTCTATTTCTTATGTTTCTTATGACTGCTGATGTCACTGTTATATCATGATACCCATCACTACATCATTACCATAACTATGAACCCATAATGCTACACTCTATCTCCCCACTACTTCTCTTGAGTCCTTCACTGCCTCTTTGTTGTTAGAGTGGTTCACCAGCATTTAGTCCTGGATGAATTGCTTTATCCTCCAGCTGAACCTTGATAAGATCAAAAACATTGGAGGTGATTTTAACCCTAACCTGCTGGGCAGTTAAAATTGTTTGGATTTCATACCTGCTGCAGATTTGTTTGGAATTTTAACCTGTTTAACTAAGCAAATGGTAAGGACATAAGCGAGCAAGATCCTTTATTACATGTAGCTGTCAGGTTTCAATAGCAGTATTGAGACCTGACTGCAATTTAAACTCACTGTCCTGAGTGAACTGCAGTGAACTGTCTGCCAGGTCAACCAAACAGGGATTGGATCAGAACCAGAAGAGGCAAAAAGATCTGTACAATGTCATTTGCATTACTTGTAGGACTAACAGCAGCAGAAACCCTACAGAAAGGCCCAGTAGTAAATCCCACTACTAAGCCTCAGTGAAAAACCTTTACCTTTAGGCTATGCGATTTTCCATTTCTTCCCTAGTATCAAACATATCAGCTGGTAAGATTTAAATAAGGCGTGAGTGTTTAAAATACCCTGGTCTCATTTCTGGAGAAGCAGGTTAACTTTTAGATACTCACCTGCCAAAAAATGGCCTGGAGTTATAATTGGGTTGATGATCTTTGTTCCAGCTACAAATATTGCATCCATGCTACCAATTCCACCCTCCTACCCATCCACTATCTCAAATTGAGCCAGACTGTATGGAACATTCGTGTTTTACTCAACTTTCAACTGACCTTCTGACTCGACATCCTGAGCATTGCAAAGACTGTGTCCATCTCAGCAAAGCCTTTGACAAGGTCCCACATGGGAGACTTATAAAGAAGGCAAATGCACATGGGATACAGGGTAATTTGATAAGGTGGATTCAAAATTGGCTTAGTTGTAGGAGGCAGAGGGTGATGACAGAAGGATGCTTTAGTGACTGGAAGCCAGTGTCCAGTGGCGTACCACAGGGATCTGTGCTCGGTCCCCTATTATTTGTCATTTATATAAATGACATAGATGACTATGTGGGGGTTAGGATTAGTAAGTTTGCGGATGGCACAAAGATTGGCCGGGTGGTTAACAGTGAGGTTGAGTGTCTTGGGCTACAGGAAGATATAGACGGGATGGTCAAATGGGCAGATAAGTGGCAGATGAAATTTAACCCTGAAAAGTGTGAGGTGATACACTTTGGAAGGAGTAATTTGACAAGGAAGTATTCAATGAATGGCATGGCACTAGGAAGTTCTGAGGAACAAAAGGACCTTGGCGTGTGTGTCTATAGAACTCTGAAGGCAGAGGGGTATGTTAGTAGGGTGGTGAAAAAGGCACATGGGACACTTGCCTTTATCAATCGAGGCATAGATTACAAAAGTAGGGAGGTCATGTTGGAGTTTTATAGAACCTTGGTGAGGCCACAGCTGGAGTACTGTGTGCAGTTCTGGTCGCCACATTATAGAAAGGATGTGATTGTACTGGAGGGGGTGCAGAAGAGATTCACCAGGATGTTGCCTGGGATGAAACATTTAAGTTATGAAGAGAAGTTGGATAGACTTGGGTTGTTTTCATTGGAACAGAGAAGACTGAGGGACGACCTGATCGAGGTGTACAAGATTATGAGGGGCATGGACAGGCTGGATAGGGAGCAGCTGTTCCCCTTAGTTGAAGGGTCAGTCACGAGGGGACACAAGTTCAAGGTGAGGGGCAGGAAGTTTAGGGTGGATGTGAGGAAAAACTTTTTTACCCAGAGGGTGGTGATGGTCTGGAATGCGCTGCCTGGGAGGGTGGTGGAGGCGGGTTGCCTCACATCCTTTAAAAAGTACCTGGATGAGCACTTGACATGTCATAACATTCAAGGCTATGGGCCAAGTGCTGGTAAATGGGATTAGGTAGGTAGGTCAGGTGTTTCTCACATGTCGATGCAGACTCGATGAGCCAAAAGGCCTCTTCTGCACTGTGATTCTGTGATTTCCGTAACACAGCCCTCTTGTTCATGAGACCTACCTCCTGCTCTCAATCATATTTCCTCAAACATCCTGACCATTCAAATCCTTTCCCCAGTCCTACTCCTACATCAACCTGCCACCAAAGCCCTTGTCCATGCCTTTATCATCTCCAAAATCAATGATACCTGGCAGGTCTCCCATTTTCAACTTGGGGGGGGAGCTCCGGAGAGAGTGGCGCAAGAGTAGGAAGAAAAACCTTTCTTCCCTCCTTTAGCACCAGGGTCTTCACTTGTCCAGATCCTACTTTCTGGAATTCCCTCCTTCAGTCTCCTTAGCTCTCCCTCCTCCTTTAAAAGCTTCTCCAGAAACCCATCTCTTCAGTCAAGCATTTACTCATGCCTCCTCGTCTCCCTATCCAGGCACCTGGCTTTCATTCATCCTATCGCTGAATTGTCCTGGGAATTTATTTTTGCATTAAAGCCGCTGTATACATGCAGGTTCTTATTGCTCTTCATCCATTTTATTCTGCAGAGTTAACTAAACACTTTAAGTTATGTTAACTTGTCCTCTGAAGAAAATTGCACTGTAAGAGCTCCAGGTACCAATACAAATGATGCTGTAGTTTAATGCAAAAAATGTTTTGCAATTGTGTCCACTAGACACAGAATAAAAATTTATCACACAGAAGTTATTTAGTGGTTCCAGCTGGAGGATAGGATTATTTATGATACTGCAACTTGAATTTTTCACGGAGGCAATTATTGATCTATTCTTTGTCGGATTTACGAAGTACATTAAATAGAACAATGAGGAAAAATAAGAATTTGTAGCCCAGTTAGTCTCCACATCTGTTGCAGGAAAAATACTTGACAGCATAGTACTCAGTGCTACCACTGATAGTGCAAAGAACACAAAGGCTATAAACTGTAATCAGCGTAGCTTTTAGAAGGTATTGGAGATATTCCATTAATCCAATAAAAGGTGTCATTCTTTAAAAAGATTCCTAAATCAAGGATTAAAGGTTATCCAATGGATTTCAGCTACCTGGACTTTCAAAAGAAATATCATAAAGGCCCATATATAGGATTTTTGAAAAAAATTTAAAGCTCATGAAATTCACTTCACACTAACTAACAGGGGAATGGCTTGGAGATTAAAGGCAAAAGGTGAGAAAAACAGATAAGTGGAAAAATCTCTACAAGCAACAAGTGAAACACCACTCCCCCGCGCCCCACCTCCACAATGAAGGGTGGATATGTGGAAAAGATTCTGAGCAAAGAACTATGTTCCTAAACCATTTTAAGGCACCCGGATAAATAGCTGGTTGGGAATGTGACTGGGGGATATAACGGAAAATGCAGATTGAGATGGTGAAATTATGTATGGATATATGATGGCTTCTGTGCAGTTGGGTAGCTGACGAGAGGTAGGATGTTGTCTTGGAATTTGAGCTAAGGTTGTGCGGGGAAAGTGGATGATTATTGTGATCTTTGACTTGAATTGCATTTGGGGAACACAGAATATTTAAGCTCAACTCGAAGAGACTAAGTAGCTAGGATGTGTTGTAAGGTTTTGGGCATAGTTTGGTAGGTCTTATTAAGGTAATCATAGTTTTAGGAAGTTCAACGGTAAGTATTTATGAACTACTGGAAACGATACACATAGGTACAGTAAAGGTCCAAGTTAGGAGATGTCTCCATGCTTGCTTCTACACACGGCTCTGTCCAACACTACACCGACCCTTAGGTGCGGGTCATGTGCTCTTTTACATCAATGTGTGTGCGGTACTGTACTCAGTCTCATGTTAACCCTTTATGTGCCAGACCCTTATAGTATAGGGTGGAGTCTATAATACTGCAAATTGTATGTGGAAGAAGCAGGTATAGACTCACGGTTGAAGTGTGTTACCTGGATGAGTTATTAAAGGGAAAGCTGGAACATGTAGCCTAAAATGGGTCACTGAAACAAGCAAAGGAGGGAAGAGAAATAACTAATCTATCTTTCAATACAATAGTACACAAAGGCTGATGGCCTTTTTTCATTTCATTTATTTCTGTTGTGAAGATCAAACTGCAACCTTTATTTGCTCTGCAAAACTTCCTGAAGTTAAATGTAAGTTTCCGTTTCACTAGGCAATCATAATTGGTTTCATATTTAATTTTTGTGTATTGAACTTCTGTGAAGACAGGCATCTTCTGTTGGAGGCTGTAAGCCTGCAGCAATAAAAGGCTACCTAATTTAGACTTTAAGACTATAATTTCAGCAATGCAGCCTGACAGCAAAATCTGGAAATTATAGACAGCAATATGAGCCAAAGAATGCTCAATATATTCACAGGACACAGGATGTTAACCAATTTAAAGTAATTAGTTCAATGTTTAATGTTATAGCAAGAAATAAATTGCAACAAATTAAGAAGTAAGAATATTGGCCCACGTATTCTAGTCTCCGGATCGTCAGAGACTGGATGTATGACCCAAGGTGGGCTTCTGGAGCCTATGGATGTCCCAACATGCTGGACTCCGTGGAAATTGCCTGGGAAGTTTGAACTTGTGACAGACAATTCCCCTGCTCCCTGGGGCCCTCCACGAATGTCTCTGACTCTGAGTTAGATTCAGAGAATTTGGACAGTTCCTCGGTACTTACCTGAATACCCGGAAAATGATAGACAGAAAAACCTGAGTCTAACTCCTGGGTAACTGCAGAACTGAACCACCAATCCCTCACACTGGCCCCCATGACTCCTCCCTAACCCCCTGACTACCACTCTGAAACCCCAAACTACCCCTTTGATTGACCTGATTACCACCCCCCCACCAGACCTGACTATCCCTCACTACCCAAACTGGCTACCTCCAACCCACTTGCCATCCTACCCACCTACCATCATATGCGCCTACCACCCTACTTACCTACCATTTTACCCACATACCACCCTACCCAGCTACCACCCTCCCCACCACCTCACCCTTTTACCATCCTACCCACTAACCAACCTAACACCGTACCACCTGCCACTCTATCCTACTACCCTACCCCATAACACCCTACCACTTACCACCTCACCCACCTGCCACCCTACCAATCTACAACCCTACCCAGCTGCCACCCTCTCCACCAGCCACAGTACCCACCTGCCACTCTACCCACTAACTACCCTACCCACTAACTACCCTACCTACGTACCACCACACCCACCTATCACCTCACCCACATGCCATCTCACCCACCTGCCACTCTACCCACCTCCACCCTACCCATTTACCACCTCACCTACCTACCACCCTACTCACTGACGCCTCATCCACCTACCCAGCCTACCATCCTACTCATTCATCCACTCACCTATTCACTAACATTCACACTGGACCTTTAAGCTTGTCATATGGCAGCTAATGCTGTAAAAGGTTTGTGTGTCTTGTCTCCCCCGCCACCCCACCGAGGGCACAGTGCTGTGACGAAGGTCTCTGAAGGATGCCGCGCTTCACATTTCTGGAGAAGCTGGGCTCAGAAGACCCAGAAAGAAATGCGGAGCAGCGCTTAGGTGAGGAATATTTCCAGTGGAGTGGCAATCCGATGATGATTGCCGCTTCACGGAAGATCCGGGCCATTTATTTTAATAATAATAGATGGCCTCAAAGTATATGCTTCACTGTTATAGCTGTTTCCTGTCTATTTTCGTGGTACTTTTCTCCCACTTCAGAAATTATTCAGGCATTATATAAGTCAACTCCATAATGTAGCAAATAAAGTGATAATAATCAAAAGCCAGGGTTGAGGAGATCTCCTTGGAAAATAAATCCAATACATGATGTACATTGTACTGCTTCTAAAATTCCCATTGTAGCACTGAGAATAACATTGTGATATTGAAAGTCTGACAAAGGCTGTGTTACTCCCGGACCTGATTTGCATGCCCTGAAACTGGCTTCTGCCCAAAGGCTGCAAGTGAGAGCGGAAAGTCGCAAGAGATCATGCCACTGACGTGTCCGGCAGATAGGTCCCCAAAGATATCAGCTGGGGTAGGGAAGCTCCCAGGCTACCTAATTTAGACTATAAGACTATAATGGGGAGATCCGAGGTATGTTTTATGGGGCAGAACACTCACTCCTGCTTATAAAGAAACATTAAAAATAAAAGAGAAATAAACTTGCTTCAGTGTCTGTTCTCACAATGCTGCATTTGGCTTGAGATTGTGTGACCCTTAGTTGTTCCACAGTTAAAATAATGTGATTGTCCCATTTTAACTAATCACAGCAGCAAACTTAATGTGAGTATTTTGGAAAAAAAAAAGGTTGTTTATTATCACGCACTTTGCCCCAGATTTTAAAATGTGACGTCTCACTCACACTATCTCACACACAAAGATTAGCTATAGATGAAGGCAAAACAAGACAATTTATGATTATCTCAATCTCTGTCGTGGAAAACCTATGGGGCAGGATTTTCAGGTCGTTGGGTGGATGTGGCGGGCGGGAAACAGTTCGCTGCCCCCCGATCGGCCCCCGGCCGCGATTTCACACTGGCTGGCCAGGCAGCGTGAAAGGTGCGCTGAGGAGCTCAGCGCTGCCGGGGTGGGGGCGGGAGGAGTGCGAGTGCAAAAGTCTGGGCATGCGCGGGGGGAGTGCGCACTGAAAGCTCCCGGAAGGCAGGGAGCTTCCTCAGGGAGCTGAAGAATATAAAAATCAAAAATAAAGATTCTGAAAGTGTGCAAAACATGTCCCCACACAGGACTCACTCACTCACATGAACATAAATGTTATAAAAATTATGTCAAAAACTTTTAATTTAAAAAAAATTAATGTTGGAAAATTCATCCCACCTGTGCATGAGGTTTCCTAAAAAATCCAAAGGCCGCGTGGCTGATTCGTCCGCCCGCCAACTGTAAGGTTGGACGGGCAGCGAAAAATAGGTTTAAATTAATTGATTAACGGCCTTAATAGGCCTCTTAATTGTCAGTGGGTGTGCTGCCGAAACTCGTGCTCGCCCGCCGACTGAAATATCGCGCGAGTGCGCGATGATGTCGGGACACTCACCCAACGTCGTCACGCGCTGTTTTACGCCCAATCGGGTCGGGTGTGTGCCCGCCCGCAGGATGTAAAATTCTGCCCATAGTTTCCTGGATGAGTTGATGCTTTAGTTAAAGTGAACGTCTTGTAAAGCAGAGGATTCTCAGTCGGCTGAGAGGTTTCTTGTAGTCGAATTTCCAGGAGGTTGGTTCTCAGGTGAACTCGAAATTAGAACAGGTTGTGGGGGAGACCTTCTCCCACTTTTAAGATAGTGCTATTTTTTACCCTGGCTACTTAGACATGACTCTCAGTGGGTTTGATGGCTTTCTGATGGAACTCTATCTCTGCTGTTATTGTTAAAGAAGGCAACAAAATGGCTTCCTCACCACAACCAGTTGCATTGTGCAAGTTCAAATTCCTTCTTCCAAAAAAGGGGCGGTGTGTTGATTACACATCCAGTGTTGTTGTTGACACTGTAAAGTTCACCAACCTGGTTTGGATGAGGGAACCTTGTAACACAATGGAATGTCGATCAGATCCAATCACATTCGTTTAATACACATTGAGTTTTGATGTTTCTTGTGCCTATGGTAAAACAGAAAGAAGGTCTGGCTGGAATGCTAAGGCTATTTTGGTGATGGCCCATCCGTAAACAAAGGGATTGTAAATCTCACTGGATGTCTATGAATTGCCATATTTAATTATGTACATTTTTGCCACTCAGGACCGTCTGGAGCTCAGAATGCCAAAGATGACATGGTTTGCAGTGGCCAGTTTAATAGTCTGTGCATTCAAAATTTTTAAAGTATTGACTAAAAGTTCATAATATACTGGAACATGACGCTATGCATACTCATTGGGCGGAATCATCCCAGATTTGCACTAAGTGCGGTAGTGGGCGGGGAAAATGACATGCTACCTGTCGGTGGCAATGGCGGCTTCTCACGCCGTATCGTCCCAAACCCGCCGAATTAATTGTGCATTCCCGGGACACACACCGTTTCTGTGGCGAGCAGGGTCTCATTTGCTCGCCACGCTATCACCTCGCCGCTTCGTCATGCTGGGCACCACATTTAAAGTGTAGCCATGCACACACCTCTCAGTGCTTCCAGCCCAGCACTGCTGCATGGAAGGCAGGATGGCCGCAAAAGGCAAGAAGACTGCAGCCCCCAGATTCAATTACATATCTCTCAGGCGCCTTTTGGATACCATAGAGGCTGGCCGTGATGTCGTCTACCCCCGCTCTGACCACAGGAGGGGCAGCGACACCACCAACCCAGCTCGGGAGGCGGCGACAGTGGTGGTCATCATCAATGCCCTGCAAAAGAGGACAGCCACACAGTGCCGAAAGAGGATGAGTGATCTCCTCTGTTCCACCAGGGTAAGTCATTCTTCTAACACAAACAAAAACACCTGGGAATAGCTGGAAAAACTCAGCAGGTCTGACAGCATCTGCGGAGAGGAATACAGTTAGCGTTTCGAGTCTGTATGGCTCTTCATCAGAACTGAGGAAATATAGAAATGAGGTGAAATATAAACTGGTAGAGGGGGGTGGGACAAGGAGAGCTGGATAGAGGGCCAGTGATAGGTGGAGGCAAAGGAGAGATTGCCAAAGATGTCATAGACAAAAGGACAAAGGGGTGTTAACGGTGGTGATATTAGCTAAGAAATGTGCTAATGGTGACATTAAGGGTAGAAAGCAGGACGAGCAAGTGACAGATAGCCCTAGTGTGGGTGGGATGGTGGGAAGGGATCGAAAAAGGCTAAAAGGTGGAGATAAAACAATGGATGGAAATACATTTAAAAATAATGGAAATAGGTGGGAAAAGTCACTCTTCTCATCACTCTCAGCTCACACACTCACAAACCCATCACACATCCACAGGGCCCTCACTCACTGTCGGTTCAAGGGACATCACCATTCACTCTTTCACACACACCTTCATTGCCCTCATTCCATCCATGGGACCACTCACCACCCATATATGCCAGGCATACTTATCATCTGGCCTGGCAGGCATTCTGCTTACACTCTCTCCACCTCTATTCATGCAGGACAAGCTGGCACATAACAACAGGGAGAGTCACAGACTGGTTGAGGAATGCCTGAAATCAAGGTCCTCTTGGATTTTGAAAACAGAGCCATCCAGCTGGCCAGCGATGATCTGGACCGGTCCTGTGCTGACGGTGAGGTCGGCGCTGCTCTACCAAGTAGGATCCAGCAGTGCAACATTCATCAGACAACCATGCCTTAAGTGAACTGTCCTGTTTCACAAGCCACTGCCTTGCACTAATTATCTCTCCTTGCTTTCGCAGGCACATCTGCCAAACAGATGACGGAGTCTATGATGCAGGTCCTTGACTCAAGCCCTGAAAATCCCTCCAAAGAGGAATCTGAAGGCACCCTCCTTGAAGTCCCGTCACAGCGCTCACCCACACCCTCCACCAGTGCAGAGACACACACCTTGGCGGATCCTAGCTTTAGAGTAGCCTCAAGATCACAATCTGGTGAGTACAGCAGGTGGCAGCAGGGACTTCCCAGGTGCCCAGCACTCGGAGGGCTGCTGGAGGCTGGAAATTTACTGAGTCCGAGGCAGATGATGAGCCTCTAGACTCGGTCATGTCACAGTTGCTGGAGCTGCAAAGGCAAGCTCGGGAACATCAGGAAGGGATGTCCGCTGCACTCCCCAGATTGCAAGGCACGATAGAGGAGTCCGTCCGCCTTCAGGCTGAGGTGTGTTAGAGCTGGCATGCCAATGCACCGAGGTCAACACTGGTAGGATGGCGGCCACCATGGAGACCTTGGTCCAGGACGTTGCTCCTGCACTGCTGTGCAGGGTCAACACCATTGCTGATGCCATAGTTGGCCTCCAACAGTGTGTACGCAAGAGGCAGCTTGATCTCACTCCAGCTTCCCCATCTCCTCAAGGAGTCAGTCTGGGGCCCTTGGGCACCTGTAGGGAGGAGGATCAGCAAGTACACACCCCGGGGTCATCCACCCGGATGAATCTGGAAGTGTCCAGCCCATCGGAACCCCCTCTTTCTCTTACCCCAGCAGCTCCAGCTCCACAGCTGAAGCAGGGTGCAACTGCCACACTGCAAGATCCTGAAAGCAGGCCGGGGCCCTCCAAGTCTCAGCCCTCCAAATGATACCCGTTAAGGTCATCACAGACAGGGCGTAGCAGTTAGCAGGCTGCCTCCACCTCAGCTGTGGATGACCAGGGAGCACCAATACATACCAGCAGGGTTAGGAAAGTTAAGAAGCTGTACTTGCACAGTTTGGGCACAGTGTTAACCATTTGTACATAATGTACATTATTGTAACTAAACCCTCAACAATGTCTCCCTGTCTATGGCTCCTTGTTCTGATGAGCAGTGTTCATGTCACCCAGATGTGAAAACCTTCTGCACAAGATAAAGGCAGGTGTCTCAGTCCAGGGCCTCTTCCCTGTGCTTTGTGCAGCCTTCAGACCAAAGTGATGGTCCGGCTTCATGCTCCCTGGACACATTACTGATGCCTGCATCTCAACAGTGCTGGTCATTGCTGCCAGTATGTCATGGGCAGGCGTCACCAAGTTCCATCATTCTCTCTGTGTGCTCCCAGCACCTTTAAGGTGGGGCTGGCCCCCATCTCTTCAGCATCAGTGACCAGTGACCTGTGCTCCTGAAGGGCTCAGGTGCTGAAGGCTGACAAAGGATCAGATGTTTCTAAAGTTTCATGGCTGCATCTCTATGATATGACTCTGATCATGGAGCGCAAGCGAGCTGCCCTCAGCCAGACAGGAGTCAGACATTCTCAGGGGCTATGTTAAGATCTATGGAGTGTCCTCACTGCATGTTGTCATCATCCTCCTGCAATCGACCGACTATTAGGGCATCCACTGCATCTCCACGACAGGAGCATTCTCACAGAGGGTATGTGCGCTGCCACAAGCCAGACTGGGGTCAAACATTTACAGATGTAATGTGAGGATCTATGTGGCCACCTCACTGCACGTCGCCATCATCCTCCACAAATCTAGCAGCTATGACGGCCTCACGAGCGCACCGGCCTTGCGTGGCCAGTGCGAGGGCCTCATTCCTGTCATCACCGCCTTCGATGGCCTCCTCACCCTCATCCCCATTGGCGTCCTCCTCATCGGAGGAGACCTCCAGCTCCTCCGTCTCCTCCTTAGCCAGCTCCTCTCCCCGTTGCAGTGCCAGGTTGTAAAGGGCGCAGCAGACGACGACGATGCATGACACCCTCCGTGGACCGTATTGCAGGCTCCACCAGACCGGTCCAGGCACTGGAACCACATCTTTAGCATCCCAATGATCTGCTCCACCAAGTTGTGAGTTGCAGCATGAGCCTCGTTATACCGTCGCTCTGCTGCAGTCTGAGGCCGCCACACGGGTGTCATCAGTCACGGCCTCTGTGGGTAGCCCTTGTCCCCGAGGAGCCATCCTTGCAGCCTCTGTGGACCCTGGAAGGCTTCAGGGATCTGTGACCGACTGAGGATGTAGGAGTTGGGCACATTCCCTGGAGACCTGTGTTTCTGGTGGTCGCACACCAGCTGCACATTCAGCGAGTGGAACCCCTTGCAGTTGATGTTGTTCACCGCGTGTTGTAATGGAGATCTGAGTGCCATGTAAGTGCAACTGATCGCACCCTGCACCCATGGGAAACCTGAGATCCAGGCAAATCCAATTGCTCTTGCATCTGGCTGTTCTGGTCCCAGGTGAAACGCATAAAGTTGTGTGCCCTCACAAAGATGGCATCCGTGACCTCATGGATGCATTTGCAGGTGGAGGCTTGTGAAATCCCACAAAGGTCACCTGTGGAGCCCTGAAAGGAGCCACTGGCTTAAAATTGAGCACTGTAGTTGATTCCACATCCACTGGCAGTGCATGACCTCCATGTCCCCGTGGCGCCAAATCCTGCAGTAAGTGGCAGATGTGACCGACCAGTTCCCTGGACATGCACGGTCTTTGGTGACACTGGCTCTTAATCATCTGCAGGAATGAAAAACGGTGTTTATAAACCCTGGGTGTCGCTAGGCGCTGATCAGCGACGGCTCGCTGTGGCTCTTTGGCAACGTCTGCGGGAGCCCCAGCCGCTGCTTCTTCCTGAGGTGCTTTTCCTCCTTCTGCGCAGCCAGGTGCCTCAGTCACTCTCTCCTCCATCTTCTTTGCGCTCTTTAGGGCATCAGGCATACAGCTAGGTCACCAGGCTCCATGATCCTGATGTTGTACTCCTGCAGGATGAAAGAGAGAGACACGTGTTTAACATGGGCGTGCTAAGAACCTGTCCTGGTTAAGTGAGAAGGCCCCTTAGTGCTTCCCGGAGAGCGCTGGCCACCACTTAGATGGCCAGAGATTAGTGCGCTGCATGGGTGCCTGAAACTCCACCCACCTCCGCCCCACTCCACCCGACGGATTGGCAGCAGCTTTGCCCATTGGACTGCATGCTGTGCCCTCAGCTCAGGCACAGGCATTCTCCTAACCAGCACTGCAAGGCTGCACTGTTAGCTTGAACCATGGGGGAGACTGGTCCAAACCGGGATGCTGACATTGCAAGGGGCTGTGAGCACCTTCACCAGTGACTGCTCCATGACCAGCTTTAGCAAGGAGATTGTACAATGTGTGCAGTCGTCCAACTGTTCTGCAGCCCACCAAAGTGCTCATGACTTTGCAGCCTGTGCCAGGGGGGTGAAAAGCTCTGGAGCACTTGGTGGCACTTTAATGCCTCTGTGTTGCTTGAGTGGGCAGATAAGCTAGAAGCCCGACTCCAATCATATCAATGCACCTGAACTGTCTCAGTCGCAGAGAAAAGGTCACTTTGTACATGTTTCCCTAATGTGTGGCCGCTTCCCTTGCCCATTCTACCCTCCACCTAGAATGTTTGTGTGTTATATTCAACGGCAGAGCAGCACTTCCCTCCTCCCACACAAGTCGCCTCAATGGCAGGCTGCCCTTAGCCACCCCCCAAAAATTCACCTCAACTGCAGGGCAACCCTTGCCACCCCCACCCTCACAAGTCACCTCAATGGCAGGGCTCCCCTTAACAGCCCCCACCCCCGGCACGCCTCAAGCTTGAAGTCCAACAACAGGCGACCCTAGCGAGCGTTGCACAACATTGCTGTGTACTCACCTCCGAGTTCCCCTCAAAGTGCAGCCCGCCAAGCACACATCTTTTATGTGCTGTTGTGAAACACGTCGGCGTGCTTTCCCGCCAATCTGGACGGACCATCCAGTGGTGGGGGGGGGACGATTCCAGCAGGTTGGCCGAAGAATGAAATGCAGGGGCAGGATTTTCGGGTCGTCGGGCGGGCGTGGTGGGCGGGTGGGCCCGGGAGCGGCCAGGAAACGGACCGCCGCCCGCGATCGGCCCCCGACCGCAGTTTCACACCGGCTGGCCAATTAACAGCCCCCCAGGGCGAAACGCACACTGGGGGAAGGCTCAGTGCTGTCAGGGAGGGCGGGTGCTGAAGTCCCCGCAGGAGCGTACACCGGAGTGAAAACTCCCTGAAGGCAGAGAACTGCCTCAGGCAGCTGAAGAATTTAAAAATCAAAAATAAAGACTTGAAGATTTTGAAAACATAAAATGTCCCCACATAGGACTCACTCACCTGAACATATACATAATAAAAATTAGGTCAAAACATTTTTTAAAATTAATGTCGGAAACCTCATCCCGCCCGTGGCTGAGGTTTCCTCAGAAACGCAAAGGCCGCCTGGCTGATTCGCCCGCCCGCCCGCCAACCATAACATTGGACGGGCAGTGAAAAATCTCTCTTAATTCATACTTCAATGGCCTTGACAGGCCTCTTAATTGTCGGCAGGCGCGATGATATCAGGACGCTAGCCCCATGTCATCGCGTGGTATTTTATGCCCAATCGGGCCGAGCGTGCGCTCACCCGCTGGACATATAATTCTGCCCCAGATGTATTACAATGAGGTTCCTAACGTCTGATGGCGGCCGAGCGGACAATCGCGAACTGGTTTCACGCTGTCGTGAAACCGATCGCACCGTATTGCCCGCTCACACCACACCGAACACCCGCCCAATGCCGGTGGGCACGGAAAATCCCGGCCTTAGATACAAAAATCACCAGAATGCAAAACATGTTAAGTTTTGTTGTTGCCATGCGACTGGTGGAAAAGTATTAGGCACATGAGTGAGCGTGGAAACTATAATGTGATCAAAGGAAAAATATCAGTACAAAAATGTGAATATTAGGTTAAGGCAGATTTTAGAGGTGGTAGAGTTTAATAAAATAACTAACGCCCTGTTATACCGGAATGGAGTTTGCTCACTGCTGTGGAAGAAGAGGGCTTCGAAGGTATAGGCTCATAAAGATTAAACAGGGACACAGGCAGCATTTCAGATCAATAAGGTCATTGAAAAATTGTGGCATGGTGTTGTCACAAAGAGCATTTAAAATCCATAGGATAACAATGAGCCAATATTACCTTAATAAGACCTCACTTAGAGTAACTTGTGGAATTAGGGGTCCGTATTGAGGCTTTAGAACGGGAATATGCATGATTCCCTTCGATGCTGCCAGCTATCAGAAAATGCAAACATGAAGGAAAACTTGAAAACAGGAGCATTTTTTCATTAGATCAATGTAGCTTACAGAGTGGTATGATGGAAATGTTTTACATTAGGAAACAATGAGATAGGATTGGTAGAGCAGACTGTTTCCAGTGACTGAGGGGGTCTGAAGGGTCACACATAAATGATTAAATGTACAGGAGAAACTTCACACAGGCAGTGGCGAACCTGTGAAATTTCCTTCCCGGATTAGTATTTGAAGCAGAAACTATTTAATCCTGAATGTTGAAATAGGATAGGTGAGTGCACAAGAGCAAATAAAGGGATATGGTAAATGTGATTCTAACTATTTGCTCACAGTGAGAGTAAGCACTGAATACTTGTGCTGAATAGCTTACTTCCATGTAGTGTTTTCTATGTATTTTTATTTAAATGTGAGCATGCAAAAAAAAAACGTCAGTACCTAAAATACAAATACGTGGGCCCTTCCTATAACATTAACAGCAATTTCCAAGTCATGTCCTTCTTAAAAAAAACAATCATAGAATTATAAAGAAACAGGAAATTCTGCCATCGTGTCCACTCTGGTATTTTTATTCATGGATAAAATTTTTGGTTTGGTGGGCGGGTATGTGCCCGACCCAACCGAACGTAAAATGACATGCGATGATGTCGGGGGTGCATCCTGACGTCATCGTGCATTTGCGCAATATTTCAGTCAGCGAGTGCGCCAGTGTCGGCAGCGCACCCCGCTGACAATTATAAGGCCTAATAAGGCCATTAAAAAGTTAATTGAAAGAAATTTTTCACTGCCCGTCCAACCTTATGGTTGGTGGGCAGGTGAAAAGGCCGAGCGGCCTTTGCACTTTTTTGGAAACCTCATCCACGGGCAGGATGAGGTTTCCAAAAGGAAATAAAAACTTTATTTTTTCATTAATAACATGTCCCGGCTCATGTGACAGAGTCACACGAGGGGACGTGTTTCATAACATTTATAAAATCTTCAATAATTTTTTTGAAACCAGTTCATCTCCCTGAGGCCGCTCTCTGCCTCAGGGAGATTATGTAGCGCGCACTTGCCCGGATTGCCCTCCTCCCCCTGCCTGAACAGGCAGCGTTGAGCGCTGCCATCTGCGTTTCATTCTGGGCGGGCCTTAATTGGTCTGCCAGCATGAAATTGCCTTCCGGGCCTGATCGCGGGCGGCAGTCGGCTTCCCGACTGCCCCTGCCCCCTGAGCCTGCAAGCCAAGGGCAAAATTCTGCCCCATGGGTTTGTTAGCCTAATCCCACTCCAAATTAAACATAGAACAAATTCATGTCTGCTGCAGGTATCTATTTGGGTTCACTAGCATCAACTTCTCCTTTAACTATCTGGGGTGCTTTTTAATGAAGTTGATACCCACAGTTCTACCTATTAGGGACAATTGCAGAACCTGTGAGTGTAATAATGAAGCTCCCTTGTGGCCTAGACTGGAGATGTTGGGGCTGTTCTCATTAGAGGAGTGGAGATCTAATAGATATATTCAAAATCATGGGGTCTGGACAGAGTAGATAGAGAGAAACTGTTCCCATTAGCTGAAAACCAGAGGATACCGATTTAAGGTGAATGGCAAAAGAACCAAAGGTGACATGAGGAAAAACTTACACAGTGAGTGGTTGGGATGTGGAATGTGTTGTCTGAGAGTATGGTAGATGCAGGTTCATTGTGGCTGTCTGAAGAGAGAAAAAAAAATTCAGGGCTACGGGGAAAAGGCTAGGGTGTGGGACTAGCTGATTTGTTTTTGAGGAGAGCTGGCACAAACATGATGGGTCAAATGGCCTTCTTCTGTGCTGTAATCATTCTAAGGTTTGGGAGCAAGACCAGCTGGTTTGCTCTTGAAAAGAGCTGGCACAGATACAATAGTTTGCATGGCCCCCTTCTGTAACCGTTCTATGAGTCTAATCTCTCTGAAGGTGGACCAAGTTAACACAAGGTAAGAAATTTGTTTTCATCTTTAAGTTGCTTTATTCCACAGTCAGCAAAACATATAAAGACCGGGTGTGATAAGAGACACTTGGTACAATCAGTATAATTTCTCTTTCCGTATCATTACAAACGCTAAGAATCTTCTTAGGCTAGCCCACTTCAGTGAGTCTATTACTTCATGAAAAAGATGAACTCAGAGTCTATGTTCTCCTCTTCAGTTTGTTGTTGCCTTGTCTTATTGCCAATGATCGTCCTTTTTTTAAGAAGCCTTCCTTCAAATATTTCCTGACCTTTGTTAACACCAATGTTCACAATGTCTTCCTGAATTGCCAGACATTGCTAATGAGCTGGCCAGTGTTATGTATCTGCACAAAGCAACTGCATTTAGATTCCCTTTGTCTGCCTCTGTGCCCATAACTCAGCATGGGGGCCTACGTAAAGTGCTGACTGACACTATTTGAGGCAATTTTCACTCGGAATAAGTATTAAACCACAACTGTCACACTCCCAATTCCCTTTAATATTCTCCTTTATAAGCGACCAAATCCCTTTTAAAAGAAATTATAAACTCTGCTTCAACAATGGCTTGTGGCAAAGAATTCCTCATTCTAACCACCATCTGTGTAAAGTTTTTTTTTTGAGATGTCCCTGTTAATCTATATTTGAATGTAAAAATGTTCCAATCAAGCAATGTCACCAAATCTCAAATCTCATCTTTTGTCCATTTAAGAAATGAAATGTATATGAATGCACTCGGGGTTCTAGTTCTGCTCCTGCTGTTCTAACTATTTCTCCCAAATGCTGTGACAGTACAATGTGCAATAATGTCACTCATTTTCTTTCATTTCCAAACTGAACGTTTGCTGCTATTTCTTTAACAATTTATTCTGGATAACTATTATATATTAAGCAAAATTTATTCAGTCTATGAACAATTTCACAGTACCCTGACGTTGCATTCCATAATAATATGATACCAACAAGGCACTTGATAACAGTTCACATTGTAGTCTAAAATGTGTTGCGCCCCAGTTGTGTGAATTACACGAGATCACATCACTTCAGATGCAGTGTGTCATTTAATCTTCAGACTCCTTTCTGTCTGCAGCAATTGGGAATAGAATCATAGAAACATACAGCACAAATGGAAGCTATTTGGATATCATGCCTGCGCATCCCTGCCTTTTGTCCATAACCCCATAAATTCATCATCCTCAGGAACCTGTTCAGCTACCTTTTCAAATTATGTATGGAAACAGGATTCTACCATCTTTTCAGGTTGAGTTCCTTGGCAACTCTTTGGGTGAAATTAAATTCTCCTCATCTCCCCTCCAGATTGTTTGCCAATTATTTTAAATCAACGATTTCTAGTTATTAAATTAAAAATTAAGAAGACAACAGCTATCGTCTTCAGCCTCTGTCACAAACTCCATTCCCTCACCATTGATTCCATCTCTCTCCCTGGCAACTATCTGAGGTTGAACCAGATTGTCCATGTTATACTAGAATCTGAGAGGAACTCCCAGCCACACACCCACACCATCACTCAGACCACGCATTTCCACCTCCATAATATCACCTGACTTCAACCTTGCTTCAGCTGCTGAAACCCTCATTCATGTCTTTGTTAATTCGAGACTCGACTATTCCAACACACTCCTGGCTGATCTCCCATGTTCTACTCTTAATAAACTTTAGGCCACTCAAAACTCTGGCCATGTCCTAATCTGCACCATGGCCGCTCACCCATCTATGCTGTACTGTCTGGTTTACATTGGCTCCCGGTCAGTCAACAACTTGATTTAAAAATTCACAACCTAGTTTTCCAATTCCTCTGTGGCCTTGCCCCCACAGCCCCCCCATCTCTGTAATCTCCTTCAGCCCTACAACCAAATTAGATCTCTCTGCTCCTCCAATTCTGATCTCTTGCATAATCCTGATTTTAATCATTCCACCATTGGTGGCCGTGCCTTCAGCGACCTAGGCCTTATGCTCTGGAATTCCCTCCCTATATCCCACCACTACTTTTTCTCCTTTCCCACCATTGGAGGTGTCACAGATTTAAGGTGATCGGCAAAAGAACCAATGGTGGAATGAGGAAAAACATTCTTACCCAGCGAGTGGTTAGGATCTGGAGAATGTGGTGGGGCAGATTAAATCGGGGCTTTCAAAAGGGAATTGGATAAGCACCTGAAGTGAAAAAGACTTGCAGGGCTACAAGGGAAGGGTATGGGTGTGGAATGAGCTAAATTGCTATTGAAGAGAGCTGGCATGGACCTGACAGGGCAGGCCTCCTTCTGTGCTGTAACCATTCCATGCTTTGGGATGTCCTTTCATTGTGTAACATGCTGTAAAAATACAAATATTTTCTCTACATCAATGATAGTTTTGTTGTTTGCACAACAGAAACTTTGGCTGGAATTTTACTGCCCCGTTGTGGCGGGGATGGGGCTGTAAAAAGTGGCGAGCCATTCTAAACGTAAAATCCTGCTGCTGTATAATTCCGCCCTTTGTTTTTATTAGGCTGAGATAGCTAAAGAATGAGTAGGTATTATCTGTGGAGCTATATTTCAAGAAAAACAGCAGTGTTAATATCGACCCCTACCTCCAGTTGGAAAAACAACTGTTCAGTCTCTGTTTCTGTCACTCAGCCAGCTTTGTATCCTTGGTGCCACTGTGCCTTTTATTCCTTGATCTACAACTTTGCTGGCAATACATGGTACTTGTTGAGCGCCTTTTGGAAGTCCATATTGTTATAACCCAGCAGTTGGTAAAGCTGAGTGATTTAAAAATCCCAGAGGGAAATGTTAAACAACTGTCATAACCTATATTTTATTTTTGTATGTTTGAGATGCAGCCCTAAATTCAGGAATCAGACCACCAATTCTCGAGAGGTTTTATGTTAAACTAAGTGAAACATTTTATTAGGTTACAACACATTAGACAAATAAACATGGCTACAAATTACTACTATCATAACTTTTAACAAATTCCCAAACTAATCTCCATTAAGGCAACAGCAACCCATAGGACTGAATTTTCCCCCCGTCGGGGGCAAAGTTGAAGGGAGGGCGCGCACAGGCACGATTCCAATTGGCACCACCAATCGGGGGCATGACGCCATTTTACGTGGGTGGGCCAATTAAGGCCCGCCCAGCATGATGGCACACAGAAACACTATGTGCTTCCTGTGCGGGTGGGGTGGGGATTCACAAAATCGAGAGTGCGCTCTTTCGTGCATGCGCATGAAAGAATGCACTCACCTCCCTGAGGCTAAGTGCAGTCTCAGGGAGATCGGCTCAAAATGTAAATAACCTAAAGTAAAATTTCCCTAATATGTCCCCTCATGTGACAATGTCACATGAATTGAGACACGTCCATAATTTTCATAAAAGCTTCATTAAAATTTTAAAAAACCTACATGAAACCTCATCCCGCCGGTGGATGAGGTTTCATGCTTTTTCTAGTTCGCGCCAGGGCTCCTGGCCTGCCCACCAACCTTGAGGTTGGACGGGCAGGTCATTTAATTACTTAATTGACTCTGTCAATGGCCTTAATTGGCCAATGACAGGTCGGCGAGTGCGCAGCTGATTTTGCTGTGCCCCCGCCTTCATGAAAATTTAACTGGGGCGCGGTGACATCGGGAGTTCCCCCCGATGTCACCGCGCATCATTTTACGCATCAGCGAGTGGGCCCCGCCCCCCCTCGCTGACGCGTAAAATCCTGCCCATAGACTTTCAACAGACACCAGGCGAAGCATTTTCACCATACAAACTCAAAATGAGGTTCCTCTCACTTTGGTTCCTGTGGGGACAGTTGTAGGCTTACAGCTACTTTGATCTTACATTGTCTCTGCCCTGCACACACAAAAACTGCCATTGGGTTATATCCAGCACATCTCATTGAATGTAAATTCTCATTGTATCGCCAGCCTCTTTGAACTCCACCTCTTCTAACAATAAAACCCCTTTCATAGCACCAATTTTGTTAGTAATATAAACATTAAGCTAGGTGCCAGATTTCACCCCACTTCTTGAATGCTCTATTCAAAAAATGCAAATATACCTCTACTCTGTTTACATCGCAAAACTAGTACACACCAAAACACCCAGACTAGCTGGCTTTAATCCAATTAAGACACACCCACAGACTAAACCTCTATTTTAAAAGAAAAATATTTTCCAATATTATATACATTAATAACTTCATGACAACATACCATATACATCAACCTCATACCTTCATTAGCCATTTCTATCATCTCATCAATAAACTCAATCAAGTTAGTCAAACACGATTTGCCTTTAACAAATCGATGTTGACTTTCCCTAATTAATTCGCATGTGTCCAAGTAACTTTGTCCTGGATTATTATCTCTCAAACTTTCCTACCACCAAGGTTAAACCGACTGGCTTATAGTTGCCTGATTTATCCTTACACTGTTTTTTGAATAAAGGTGTAACATTTGCAATTCTCCAGTCCTCTGGCACTGCCCCTGTATCTAAAGAGGATTAGAAGATTATGGCCAGTCCATCCTCAATTTCCACACTTACTTCTCTCAGCATCATTGGATGCATCCCATCGGTTCCTGGTGATTTATCAACTTTAAGTGCAGCCAGCTTTTCTAATAATTATCAGGCAAACCAACGACAGAGAAGGAAAAGAAAGGAAGCAAATCCTGCACCAAAAACAAAAATAGCTGGAAAAACTCAGCAGGTCTGACAGCATCTGTGGAGAGGAAGACAGAGTTGACATTTCGAGTCCGTATGACCCTTCATCAGAACTAAAGACAAATAGAAATGAGGTGAATATATAAGCTGGTTGAGGGGGGTGGGACAGGTGGAGCTGGATAGAGGGCCAGTGATAGGTGGAGGCAAAGGAGAGATTGCCAAAGATGTCGTAGACAAAAGAACAAAGAGGTGTTGACGGTGGTGATATTAGCTAAATGGTGCTAATGGTGACATGAAGAGAAGAAACCAGGATGAGCAAGTGACAGATGACCCTAGTGAGGGTGGGGTAGGGGGAAGGGATCGAAATAGGCTAAAAGGTGGAGATAAAACAATGGATGGAAATAAATTTTAAAATAATAATAGAAATAGGTGGGAGAAGAAAAATATATAAAAAAATATATAAATAATTAGAAAAAAGGGGGATCGGAAAGGGGGTGGGGATGGAGGAGAGAGTTCATGATCTGAAGTTGTTGAACTCAATGTTAAGTCCAGGAGGCTGTAAAGTGCCTAGTCGGAAGATGAGGTGCTGTTCCTTCAGTTTGCGATGAACTTCGCTGGAACAATGGAGCAGGCCAAGGATGGACATGTGGGCATGAGAGCAGGGTGGTGTGTTGAAGTGGCAAGCGACAGAGAGGCCTGGGTCATGTTTGCAGACAGACCGAAGGTATTCCTCAAAGCGATCACCCAGTCTGCGTTTGGTCTCTCCAATGTAGAGGAAACCGCATTGGGAGCAGTAAAAGCAGCAGACTAAATTGAGGGAAGTGCAAGTGAAATGCTGCTTCATTTGAAAGGAGTATTTGGGCCCTTGGACGGTGAGGAGGGGGGAAATAAAGGGGCAGGTGTTGCATCTTCTGTGGTTGCATGGGAAGGTGCCATGGGAGGGGGTTGAGGTGTAGGGGGTGATGGAGGAGTGGACCAGGGTGTCCCGGAGCAAACGGTCCCTATGGAATGCCGACGGTGGGGGGGGTGAAGGGAAGATGTGTTTGGTGGTGGCATCATGCTGCAGTTGGCGGAAATGGCGGAGGTTGATCCTTTGAATGCGGAGGCTGGTGGGGTGATAAGTGAGGACAAGGGGGACCCTATCATGGTTCTGGGAGGGAGAGGAAGGTGTGAGTGCGGATGCGCGGGAGATGGGCTGGACATGGTTGAGGGCCCTGTCAAACCTCGGTTAAAGAAGAAGGAATACATGTGACAAACCCAACGAGAGGTGATGCAATTCTAGACCTAGTCTTGGGGAATGAAGAAGGGCAAGTGGTGAAGTGACAGTTGGCGACCATATTGGGGACAGTGATCACAATTCAGTTAGATTTAGCGTTACCATGGAAAAGGACAGAGATAAGGCCGGAGTAAAAGTCTTGAACTGGGGGAAGGCAAATTTTGCAGAAATGAGAAGGGACTTGGCTGAGGTGGACTGGACAGCACTGCTGGAGGATAAAACAGTGGAAAACCAGTGGGAAGCACTAAAAAGCGAGATCCTAATTGTACAAAGTAGACATGTCCCCTACAAAAATAAGAGTGGTACTGCCAAATCTAGACCTCCCTGGTTGTCTAGACGAATACAGGAGAAGGTCAAACAGAAAAATAAAGCGTATGATAGGCACAAAGAACTAAGCACTGCAGATAGCCTAGACGAATATAGGAATTGCAGGGATGAAGTAAAAAAGGAAATAAGGAAATCAAAGAGAGGGCATGAAAAAAGATTAGCAAATAAAGTTAAAGATAACCCGAAGATGTTTTACCAATATGTTAATGCTAAAAGGTTAGTTAAGGAAAAAGTGGGACCTATCAAAGACGAAGATGGAAACTTGTGTGTAGGTGCAGAGGCTGTGGGAAGGGTTTTGAATGAATATTTTGTCTCCATATTTACAAAGGAAAGGGAGGATGTAGGTATAGTAGTCCAGGAGAAACACTGCGAGAAATTGGATGGGATAGTCATAAAGAGAGAGGAAGTACTCGAAGGGTTGAAATCCTTTAAAGTTGATAAGTCACCAGGGCCAGATGGATTGTTTCCGAGGCTGCTGAAGGAAGTCAGGGAGGAGATAGCAAACGCTCTGAGGATGATTTTCCAATCTTCACTAGATACAGGGGAGGTACCAGAGGACTGAAGAAATGCAAACGTAGTTCCATTGTTTAAAAAGGGATCAAAGGAAATGCCAAACAATTATAGGCCAGTTAGTCTTACATCGGTGGTGAGCAGATTAGTAGAATCAATCCTGAGAGATAGGGTTAACTGTCATGTGGAAAGGCATGGACTAGTCAGGGTTGGTCAGCATGGATTTGTTAAAGGAAGGTCTTCCCTCACAAATTTGATTGAATTCTTTGAGGAAGTGACAAGACGGGTTGATGAAGGTAGTGCAGTGGATGTTGTGTACATGGATTTTAGTAAGGCTAACAAGGTCCCACATGGTAGATTGGTCAGGAAAGTAAAAGCCCATGGGATTCAGGGTAATGTGGCAAACTGGATAAAAGGTTGGCTTTGTAACAGGAAACAAAGGGTAATGGTCAATGGATGCCCTTGCGAATAGAAAGTTGTCTCAAGTAGTGTTCCACGGGGCTCGGTGTTGGGACCCTTGCTGTTTGTGTTATATATTAACAATTTGGACATGAAGGTGGGGGGCACGATTGGGAAATTTGCAGATGACACAAAGATTGGTCGAGTAGTGGATAGTGTGGAGGATACCCATAATCTCCAAAATGATATAGATGGGCTGGTGGAGTGGGCAGTAAAGTCGCAGATGGATTTTAACATAGAGAAATGTGAGGTCATACATTTAGGGAGGTCAAACAGTTACAGAGATTACAAAATAAATGGAATATACTAAGAGGGGTAGATGAAGTGAGAGATCTTGGCCTACAAGTACACAGGTCCCTGAAGGCAGCAGTTCAAGTAGACAAGGTTGTAAAGAAGGCATATGGAATGCTCTCCCTCATCGGCAGAGGTATAGAATATAATGTAAAGATATAATGTTGGAATTGTATAAAACACTGGTGAGGCCACAACTGGAGTATTGTGTGCAGTCTGGTCACCACATTACAGGAAGGGCGTAATAGCTCTGGAGAGAGTGCAGAGGAGGTTTACAAGAATGTTGCCAGGATTAGAAAAATGTAGCTATGAGGTGAGATTGGATAGGCTGGGGTTATTTTCCTTAGAACAAAGAAGGCTGAGAGGTGACTTGATTGAGGTGTACAAAATTATGAGGGGAATAGATAGAGTGGACAGGATAAAATTGTTTCCCTTGGTGGGGAATTCTAGAACCAGGGGACATAGATTCAAGATAAGTGGCAGAAGGTGTAGGGGGGACATGAGGAAGAGCTTTTTTACGCAGAGGGTAGTGGGTGTCTGGAATTCGCTGCCCAAGTTGGTGGTAGAGGCAGAAACTCTAAACTCTTTTAAAAAGTACCTGGATCTGCAACTAAAGTGCTGTAAGCTGCAGGGCTATGGGCCGGGTGCAGGAAGGTGGGATTAGAAAGGGCACCTGGGTGTCCTCATGCTGGCATGGACAAGATGGGCCGAATGGCCTCCTTCTGTGCTGTAACTTTTCTATGGTTCTATGTCAGAGGAACTGTTTTGGAAAGTGGCATCATCAGAACAGATGCGATGGAGGCGAAGGAACTGAGAAATTGGGCTGGAGTCCTTACAGGAAGCAAATCCTGCACTCTGGATTCCACTAGTCTGTGGGATGTCCTGTCTCATGTGCCCAAAGATTTGAAGACTGATGGCAGAAACTCGTTACTATGAGTAGATGTCATCCTTGAATTGAGGGACAACGACAGCCAGGCTTTTTGATACCTCTTTATCAATTAAGAGTAAGAGGTGACTTGATTGAAACATGTAAGATCTTGAGAGGTCTTGACAGGGTGGATGTGGAGAGGATGTTTCCTCTTGTGGAAGAATCTAGAACTAGGGGCCACTGTTTAAAAATAAGGGGTTGTCCATTTAAAACAGAGATGCGGTGAAATTTTTTCACTCAGAGGATCGTGAGTCTTTGGAACTCTCTTCCCGAAAAATATTGGAAGCAGAATCTTCGAATATTTTTAAGGTAGAGGTGGATAGATTCTTGGTAAGCAAGGGGGCGATAGGTCATTGGCAGTAGGTGGGATGCAGATTTCAGGTTACTATCAGATCAGCCATGATTTTATTAAATGGCGGAGCAGGCTCAAGGGGCTGAATGGCCTACTCTTGCTCCTTGTTCATATGTTCTTGTTCATAATTTTTAGCCCATCCAGTATCTCAACCCTTCCTCTTTTACTTTGATTTCGGCAGCATCTTCTTCCTTGGTATAGACAGATGCAAAGTATTCATTTAGTACCTCAACCATGCCGTGTGCCTCGATGCATAGATCCCTCTTTTGGCCCCACTCCTCCTCTTGCTACCCTTTTACTATTTGTATGCTTATAGAATAATTTTGGATTCCCATTACAGCCAATTAAGTACATTTGAAGTGTCATCATTGTTGCAATGTAGGAAATGCAGTGGCCAATTTGCACAACTCAAATTTCCACTCTAAGCCACACACCATCCTGACTTGGAAATATATCACCGTTCCTTCACTGTTGCTGGGTCAAATCCTGGAACTCCCTTCCTAATGGCACTGTGGGTGTACCTACACCACATGGACTGCTGCGGTTCAAGAAGGCAGCTTACCACCACCTTCTCAAGGGCAGTTAGGGATGGGCAATTAATGCTGGCCCAGCTAGCGAAGCCCACATCCCGAGAATGAATAATAAAAAGGCCACAAACAGAAACGTGATAATCACTGGATAATCTATTTCTGATTTTGATTGAGGAATAAATATTGACCAAGACACCAGGGATAGTTTCCTTCTTCTTCTTTGAAATTTTGCCAAAGGATCTTTTCCTGAGAGGGCAGATGGGGCCTTAGTTTAATGTCTTGTCAGAATGATGGCACCTCTGACAGTGCAGCACCCTCTAAATACTGTGATGGAGTGTCAGCCTTGATTTTAATGCTCACATCTTGGGGTGGGGCTTGAACCCTCATCTTCTGACTCATAGGCAGGAATGTTACCAATGGGGCCTTTAACTTAATAAACCATCCTAAGCAGATTCACAGGAGTAATTTTTAACACTGGGCCATAAAAGGTACTGGGTCTTATGGGGTGCCATGGTCCCCACCAAGCACCCACCCCCACCTTGACTAAAAAGTCAGGGGAAGCCCACCCAAGCTCCTGACGGCTGTGCCTCAGCAATTTAAAGCTGGAAGTAGCGTTAATTGCTTTAAAACGAGATTTCCACCCCTATCTTGGTAGGATGTCCCACCTTGGAGAACTGCCGGCCAGTCGAATGACCAGCAACTCTGTGGTCCCAGCTGTGCCAGCTGGGAATGGTGACCACTGCTGGAACTACAGTCAATTCCAGCACGCAGGTAAGTCCGGGATTGAGGGTCTCAGCAAGATGGGTGAGGGTTGGGTGTGCCAGGCTCAACAGGCCAGGAGGAGGACTAATGGGGGAATGATCTTTGGGGCGGTGAATGGTGCCTCCGATGGGCCCAGGGGACTCATGAAGGAGGTTCCCTCCCCCGCCTTGCCCGACGCAAACCCGCACAGCTAAAGCTGCCAGGCTTTCCACAGGACCTGGGCCTCCCCCGCCACAGGGAAAATACCGGCGCTGGTGGGATGTGGCCCTTAAGTGGCCTCTCCCTCCGCCCCCCTCCCCCTCCCCACCACCCCCGCCTCGCCTTCAAACGTGCCACCCGGGGAGTGTAAAATCTAGCCCTTGGACATGTGCCAGAAGCTTGGACAAAATGGTAGATTTTATGTAGCATCTTAAAAGAAGAACAAGAGGTAGAGAGTTGGAGAGCTTTAGAGAGGGAATTCCAGAGCTTAGGGCCTAGGCAGCTGCAGGTATGGCTGCCAATGGTGGAGTCAATAAGGTCAGGAATACACATATGCCTTCTATATGAATTACATACACATAATAAACATACAGAGGAGTAAGAATAGTGCTGCAACAGCCTCAAGGTTCAGATGACATTGTGAATTTATCATTTATTTTGTCATAACGCACTAAACCTGCAGAAAAGTTGCAAAAAAACCCCCCACAGCTTCACATTCCATCCAGATATCCAGAAGGGCCTAACCCTTGAGTGACAGTATACAGAGCAAACCATTACGTGCAGCTGTACTATTCTTTCTGTGTAATTATAAATTAGAGTTTTTCTCAGTTTTCCACCGTGAAAATCATTTGACTGCAGTGGAAAATTATAAACCTTATAGATCCCCCAACCGTCATTGAGCAAATGCAGATGTCTGATGCATGCAGATGTGCTGTGCATGGCCAGAAAATTGTAACTTGAAATTTTCAATCTGAAACTTAAAAAGAACTGCAGAAAGCCACCAGGTGGCGCCAGACAGCACGGAATTGGAAAACTGGTTGAAAATACACGGGAAACATGGGAAGAACTGATGAGACAAGAGGGAAGGCAGTGAACAATGCACAAAAATATAGTGAAAGAGACCAGCAGGCTCAGGGATTTTAGTACTGTGGTTTTTTTGGGCTGTTGTCCAATCGGGCCAGACCAGAGGTTGATCAAGACTTCCTCTGACTCGTATTCGAGTCAATTATAAAGCTCAATATTCTATTGACTTTGTTGGATGCTGCTCTACATTGATTAGATATAGTAGAAAGCAGCTTCGATAGCGTTGTAAAGAAAGAAGTTCTATTTATCTAACAACAGTCATGAACACAGGTCCTCCAAAAGCCTTATATAGCCAATGGAGTGCTTTTAGAAGTAGAGTCACTGTTGTAATGTGGAAACCTGGTGTTCCACCTGGGGTACAGGCTGCACTGCTAGCTGCTTCTGACAGGGCCTGTGTGGCTCACCAATTTGAGAATAGGGCTCATGTGGGCACCCCCAGTGAGCACCTTTCTGGGCTCTATGTGTGTCTTGTTTTTTGTTTCAATGATGCACAAGGCCATCAACATTGTAGCTGAGCTAACTTTATTGCTAACACATTTTCCTAACATAAACACAGATCTGCAGTAACTGAATTTCATCAAGACAGGTTCCAACATGTGCTATCTGACCTTCAACCCCCAGGTCAGGTGACCCCACATCTAGTACAGAGTACTGTATAGTATCTAATATTGGAGACCACTACCACAACCAACTATTATAATGACAGTGTGCACTAGAAGCAAGCAACTGGTGAGACCGTGACATCACACGGTTAACTTGATTAATGTGACAGCTATTATCCAAATTTTTGCCACACAGGTCCATTCAATGAATTTGCACATCACACAACAAAGATCAAACATTCAGCTGCAAGATGGGCCTTGCACATCAGATGCAGGTGAAATGCTTTTGACTTTCTGTTCAGGTTGTATTTGTGAAAACACTGTGTTTTGTGTTTGGAGTTGTTTTCTCAGAGCCAGTGCTTTACAGTCAGGGAGAACAAAGGGATACCTGACTGAGTTATGGGGGATGTGGTGGCTGTACCTCTTGGTCTGCAACATGACCAGGAAATGGGCAGAAGTTGAAGAGAGGAGAAGCTCGGCAAGGAGAGAGGAGGACTTTCCACAGAAGGCACTGCTCAGCATAGGTTTTCCAAGATCACAGACCATATATATATATCTCACTCAGGAGCAATGCCTGAGGCAACTGAACTGTGTCACCTCCTTCAACCCAACCTGGAGCCTCATAGCAGCACAGAGACAGTTCTGCCAGGGGCTACCCTCAATTTTTATGCCTCTGCCTCCTTCCAGTTGGGAGTGGGAGACATTGGCAACATTTCTCAGTATACTGTCCAGGAATCCAGAGGCAAACTCGGGAAGAGGAAAGGAAGAGGAGAAGGCAGGGGGCAAGCATCCTGGACCCCTCGTAAATGAATGGGCAGTATTTGGCGAAGTTCCACAATGTGACTAGATCACTTGTTTTTTTTTGTTGCTTAATAGATATTGACCAGGACACTGGGGAAAATACCCTTTCTCATCTTCAAAATTGTGCCATGGGATATTTTATGTCTCCCTGAGAGAGCAGATACGACCTCATTTTAATTGATGGCACCACCTACACTGAAGTTTCAGCCAAGTCCCTGGAGTGGAATGTGCACCCAGAACGTCCTGACTCTGCGGCATGAGTGACTGAGTCAGACCTGTTACAAAAATAAGTAAATATGCTTGGAGAAACAGCATAGAATTCTCCTGGAATCCTGACCAACATTCCTCCTATAGACACCATCATAGAATTTTACGTGGAGAAGGAAGTCATTAAGTCCATCACACCTATATGCCAGCTCTCTAAAGAGCTATCCACATAGTACCAATCCCCTGCAAGACCCCAAGATGGCATAAATTTAAGGTCATCAGAAGAATGAAGGACACATGAGAAAAGTTTATTTTTAATGTAAAAAGGCTGCTTGAGCATGAAATGCCCCAAACCAGAAACAGAAGCAGAATCCATAACACCTTTTAAAGTTGAATTGGAAAAACATCTGGAAAAGAAAACATCTGGGAAAGAAAATAATGAAGATGGCATTGAGCAGGAGCAGCAGAATGGGACACAATGGATAGCTCTTTCAGTGAGTTGGGCTGGGCATGATGGATTGAAGAGCTTCCTTACATCCTATAAAATTCTACGATGGTGTTGGTTGAGGGGAAAATATTAGATGAGAATCCAGGAGAATTCCCTGCCCTCCTTCAAATGGGATCTTTATTGTACACACTAACAGATGGTGGCTGAATATCTCAACCATACAGCCGCACCCCCAATAATGCACTGGATAACAGCACTGTTACGGTAAGCCTAGATTACTGTGTTACCACTTTTAATAGTAGGCGCAACATTGGGTTGTTAGAAAGAGTTAAGCGTATAAAACATAAAATAACTAATGAACTTGCAATCATTTCAGAACCTGTAGGAGCACCACAAGTTGGCTGCTTTACCAGGCCACACACACAGAAAAATGAGAGAGAGCAAAGGAATCCCTGGGATAGGATTTTAGCAGAAAAAACAGTTGATGAACAATGGCAGACGTTTAAGAAAATAGTTCATGACTCTCAACAAAGATATATCCCAGTGAGGAAGAAGGAAGGGGATAAACCAACCATGGTTAACCAAGGAAGTTAAGGATAATATCAAATTTTAAAAAAAGACATACAATGAGGCAAAGATTAGTGGTGAGCCAGTGGATTGAGAAAGTTTTAAAAACCAACAAAAGATGACCAAAAAATAATAAAGAGGCCCAAAATAAACTTTGAGGGTAAACAAGCAAGTAATAAAAAAATGGACAATAAGAGCTTCTTTAAATATATAAAAAGGATGAGAGGCCAAGGTGAACATAAACCCCTTACAGGATGAGGCTGGGGAAATGGCAGAGGAGTTGAATAAATACTTTGCATCAGTCTTCATGGTAGAAGACACTAATAGAATTCCAACACTAAACAATCAAGGGGCAAAAGTGGGGGAGGAAATACATACAATGACTATCACTGGAGAAAAAATACTAAGGAGATGAATGGGGCTAAAGGCCAATAAGTCCACTGGACCTGATAGGTTGCATCCTAAGATATTAAAAGAAGTAGCTACAGAGATAGTGGATATACTGGTAGTAATCTTACAAGAATCCTTAGATTCTGGAAAAGTCCCAGACGATTGGAAAACTGCCAATGTAACACCTTTATTCAAAAAGGGAGAGAGACAAAAAACAGGCAACTATCGGCCAGTTAGCTTAAAATCTGTCATCAGGAAAATGTTAGATAAAAACAAAAAGCTAAAAGCTACTGCTAAACTAAACTAAAAAAAAAATTATTAATTTTGCTTCCAATCTCCACCCCTCCATCATCTTCACATGGTCCATCTCTGACACTTCTCTTCCCTTCCTTGACCTCTCTGTCTCAATTTCTGATGATAGACTGTCCACCAATATCCATTACAAGCCTACCGACTCCCACAGCTACCTCGACTACAGCTCCTCACACCCCGCTTCCTGTAAAGATTCCATCCCATTCTCTCAGTTCCTTCGCCTCCGTCACATCTGTTCTGATGACGCTACCTTCAAAAACAGCTCCTCTGACATGTCCTCCTTCTTCCTTAACCGAGGTTTTCCATCCACGGTCGTTGACAGGGCCCTCAACCGTGTCCGGCCCATATCCCGCGCATCCGCCCTCACGCCTTCTCCTCCTTCCCAGAAACATGATAGGGTCCCCCTTGTCCTCACTTATCACCCCACCAGCCTCCGCATTCAAAGGATCATCCTCCGCCATTTCCGCCAACTCCAGCATGATGCCACCACCAAACACATCTTCCCTTCACCCCCCCTGACGGCATTCCGTAGGGATCGTTCCCTCCGGGACACCCTGGTCCACTCCTCCATCACCCTCTACTCCTCAACCCCCACTTATGGCACCTCCCCATGCCCACGCAGAAGATGCAACACCTGCCCCTTCACTTCCTCTCTCCTCACCGTCCAAGGGCCCAAACACTCCTTTCAAGTGAAGCAGCATTTCACTTGCATTTCCCCTAACTTAGTCTACTGCATTCGTTGCTCCCAATGCGGTCTCCTCTACATTGGAGAGACCAAACGCAAACTGGGCGACCGTTTTGCGGAACACCTGCGGTCTGTCCGCAAGAAAGACCCAAACCTCCCTGTCGCTTGCCATTTTAACACTCCACCCTGCTCTCTTGCCCACATGTCTGTCCTTGGCTTGCTGCATTGTTCCAGTGAAGCCCAACGCAAACTGGAGGAACAGCACCTCATCTTCCGACTAGGCATTTTACAGCCCTCCGGGCTGAATATTGAATTCAACAACTTTAGATCTTAAACTCCCCCTCCCCCCCGCTTTTTTTTTCAATAATTTATATAGATTCTTCTTTCCCCACCTATTTCCATTATTTTTAAATCTAAAACTAAAACCTTTAGTCTTTCCACCCCACCCCCACTAGAGCTGTACTTTGAATATCCTGTCTTCCATTCTTAATTAGCACTTTTCTCAGACAAATACCACCACCTTCAACACCTCTTTGACCCTTTTGTCTGTGACATCTTTTGATTATCTGCTCATCTCCACAATCACCACACCACACCCTCAATGTCTCTCTCTCCACCAACCCCCCCCCCCCACCCACCTTAAACCAATTTATATTTCTCCCTTCTTCTAACTATGCTCCAGTTCTGCCGAAGGGCCATGAAGGCTCGAAACGTTAACTGATTTCTTCTCCGCCGATGCTGCCAGACCTGCTGAGTTTTTCCAGGTAATTCTGTTTTTGTTTAGGAAAATGTTAGAGTCTATTATAAAGGATGTAATAGCAGAGCTATTTAGAAATACATAATCTAATCAAGCAGAATCAGCATGGTTTCATGAAGGGAAAATCATGCCTGACAAACTTATTAGAATTCTTTGAGGAGGTAACTAGCAGGATAGATAAAGGGGAACCAATAGATGTAATATATTTGGATTTCCAAAAGGCATTCGATAAGGTACTGCACGTAAGGCTACTTAATAAGGTGTTGGGAGTATTATATTAGCATGGATAGAGGGTTAGCTAACTAGTGGAAGGCAGAGAGTTGGGATAAGGGGGGCATTTTCAGGATGGCAACCTGTGGAATGCCAGAGGGATCAGTGCTGGGGCCTCAATTATTTACAATATATATTAATGACTTAGATGAGGAAAATGAATGTACTATTGCCAAGTTTGCGGATGATACAAAAATCGGTGGGAAGGCAAGGGGTGAGGATGACACAAGGATTCTACAGAGGGATACAGATAAGTTAAGTGAGTGGGCAAAAAAGTGGCAGATGTCTATAATGTGAGAAAATATGAGGTTATGCACTTTGACACGAAGGAAAGTGGAGCTGAATATTATCTAAATGGAGAAAGACTTCAGAAGGCTGCAGCACAGAGGGATTTGGGAGTCCTTGTGAATGAATCCCAAAAAGCTAACATACAAGTTCAGCAAGTATTAGGGAAGGCAGATGGAATGTTGGCCCTTATTTCAAAGGGAATGGAGTATAAAAATAGGGAAGTCTTGCTAAAACTATACAAGGCACTAGTTAGACCACACCTAGAATACTGTGATAAAAGCAAAATACTGGGATGCTGGAAACCTGAAACAAAAATAGAAAATGCTGGAAAAACTCAGCAGGTCTAACAGCACCTTTGGAGGAAGAAACAGAGTTAATGTTTCGAGTCCGTATGATTCTTCTTCTGAGCTCATTGAATGGAGGAGCAGACATGATGGGCTGAATGACCTACTTCTGCTCCTATGTCTAATGGTCTTATCACCTGACGATGACTGATGTTCCATACACGTACAGCAAATGTGTGCCCCATGTCACATCTTTCCATCAAAAGAAAAAGTTATACCAGCATTTCAGAGTTAAAAAAAAACACACAGATAGAGAAATACTGAATTTTAACTGAAGCACAACACACAGTCACAAGTTAAAAAGACAAGAACGACCATCTATCAAGATGGAGACTGACACGTTCTTCCAGATCTAGTCCGTGATTGGTGTCCGACCACTAGGAATTTCAGGTGTTGCAGTTGTTATTTTTTTTAATACTATGGACGGCTCAAAGAACAGCTGGAGACCTGCTTACATGGCCTCGTCAGTTTATATCAACTGCTGATTCCTTTTTTTTATTTGTTCATGGGATGTGAGCATCGCTAGCTGGGCCAGCATTTATTACCCATCCCTGATTGCCCTTGAGAAGGTGACGGTGAGCTGCCTTCTTGAACCACTGCAATCCATGTGGTGTAGGTACACCCGCAGTGCTGTTAGGGACGGAGTTCCAGGATTTTGACCCAGCGACAGTGGAAGGACGGCGATATATTTCCAAGTCAGGATGGTGAATGGCTTGGAGGTGGTGGTCTTCCCATCTATCTGCTGCCCTTGTCCTTCTAGATGGTAGCAGTCGTGGGTTTGGAAGGTGCTGTCTAAGGAGGCTTGGTGAGTTCCTGCAATGCATCTTGTAGGCAGTACACACGGGTGGAAGGAGTGAATATTTGTGGGTGTGGTGCCAATCAAGCGGGCTGCTTTGTCCTGGATGGTGTCAAGCTTCTTGTGTTGTTGTAACTGCACTCATCCAGGCAAGAGTATTCCATCACACTCCTGACATGCGCCTTGTAGATGGTGGACAGGCTTTGGGGAGTCAGGAGGTGAGTTACTCGCCGCAGGATTCTTAGCCTCCGACCTGCTCTTGTAGCCACAGTATTTATATGACTTGCCATTTCAGTTTCTGGTCAATGGTAACCCCCAGGATGTTGATTGTGGGGGATTCAGCATTGGTATTGCCATTGATTGTCAAGGGGTGATGGTTAGATTCTCTCTTGTTGGAGATAGACATTGCCTGGTACTTGTATGGCACGAAAGTTACTTGTCAGCCCAAGCCTGGATATTGTCCAGGTCTTGCTGCATTTGGACATAGACTGCTTCAGTATCTGAGGAGTCGTGAATGGTGAACATTGTGCAATCATCAGCAAACATCCCCATTTCTGACCACTATGATGAGTCTCCAACTGCATGTTAAGCATTAAGAATCCACCAGAATTATTCATGTTTGAGAAATTGAATGAGCCAAACAGATATCACACTTTGCAATGTATTGAATAAGTTTGTTGTGCCTTTGGTCAATCCAGGCCATCATGGACTCTGCAGAAATTGCCTTCTATGCTAATGTGTGTTGAATAGGCTACTGACATCAATTCTTTACAAATCAATATAGCTGGTACCAGGAGTTGTTGTCCTTTGAATATTAATTCCTAATTCCCCTTGGTTCATCTTGAAAAGCAAAGTAGGGATAAGGGTGTCCAGGTACCTCCGATTTAATCCCAGGCCAGTCTTAGAAAATGATAACCACAGTTGCAGGTGAAATGCTGCAGTGTGATTAAGTTCCTCCAACTTATCCCTTAAAGTTACTGGCAAACAACATTAGAATTGAAACTACTGATTTGTCATGCCTGATTGGGTACTCTCCCTCAACTTGTCCTACCCCAATCACTGAATACTCAAGGATGTTTCAGTATTGGTTAACGGCTTGCAGGTATTGATGGTGCAGACTGTTACTCCAGTAAATAGTGCTCTTACTTTCATCCCTGTAATTGTATCTGCAGCACTTGTGACATGATCTTCACCTTTGGCAAATATAAGAGAAATGCCGTGAACAACCGATGGGACTCTACTGTGCCTTTGCTGAACTGATGAAGGCCTTTGATAGGGTAAACAGAGAGGCCTGTGGGAAGTCTTAGTCAAACTTGGATGCCCTGTCAGAGCTGTAAATCTGATGCAGCAGTTTCATGATGGAATGAAGGCCAGAGTCACTGATTGTGGTGAAAACACTGACTCCCTTGACTAACAGTGCTGTGAAGCAGGGTGTGTCATAGCCCCTGTGCTCTTCAGTATATTCTTTGCTGCTGTGCTTTCTGGGCATTTGTTTGAAATATTGAGGGAATGTACATCCAATTCAGAACAGATAGCAATCTCTTCAAACTGAGCTGACAGAAATCCACAACTAAGGTATCTGAGATGATGGTATGGAATTGCTGCTTGCTGATGGTTGTGCTCTTCTGTCACACTCTGAACATGGCCTTCAATGGATCATGGACTGTTTTTCAAAAGCAGCTGATGACAACTGGGCTAACCATCAGCTTAAAGAAGCCAGGGATACTCCATCAACCACCACCAAACTGTGACCATATTCCATGTGCTATAACTATCATTGACACAACCCTAAAGGTTGTAGGTAACTTCACCTATCTTTGAAACACAAGCTCCAGAAATGTCTGCATTGACAGTGAGGTGGCAAATAGAATTGCCAGAGTCAAACTCAGCATTTGTCCATTTACACAAGAGACCGTGGAGGAAACAAGATATAAAACTACAACAAATTTGCTATGTACAAAATACTTGCTGTGGTAATACCTAGCCTCCTATATGCCTGTGAGACATGGATTACCTACTCCAGACATATTCAGCATTAGGACAGGTTCCACATGAGATGCATTCAGAACATCATGGGCATCAAACGGGAGGACAAAGTGCCCAACACTGAGGTACTTCAAACAGCAGAAATGTCTGGAATTGAATCACTCACCATCAGACCTCAGCTCCGATGGAGTGGACATGTTGCACACATGACTGATCATAAAACCCCTAAGGTGGCCATGTGTTCACAACTTAAACTTGGACACTGCCTGCGAGGTAGGCTGAGATTAAGGTTCATGGAGTCCTTGAAGGCAAACCTCAGGAAATGTGGCAAGTCCAGCACAAACTGGGAAAACAATGCACAAGAAAGAACAATCCAAGGAGTGATCTCAAATAGTAGCGTTTCTTTCTTCAAACAGTAAATAATACAGGCAACTAAGGGCAAAAAGCAAGCTAGGAAGACTGGGCAATTCCAACAAAAGTAGGCTTCATAGCTACATTAGAATGCATACCAAATTAATGTACATATGCAGCAAACAACCATCTTCAATAACGAAGGGAAATCGATGACAATGATCATTGTACCTAACCATGTCCATACCCAAACAAGCCTTTCTATCCAGCAGAGGTCACTTTGTTGCTATTGATGAGTTTATATACAGTCCAGTTTACACTTAGTCACCATGTCGGATCAGCATTAGCACTTGTCCTTTAACAGGAAACTTGTACCACCATAAAATACAATCATAGACTTGAGTGGTTCCACCTTTGCTGGATTAAAATCTCTTGTTGGTAAAGGTGATGTGGAATTATGTTACAATGTGCACCTGTGCCTACTTGGAGCTTAAGGTAGTTCCCTGACGCCAGAGTAAGGGTAACTCACTTCCTGGCCTCCTAGGTAATAGGATGGGCATCATTGATGATAAAGATTTCTTTTCTCCTTGGTTTGTCATCTATTGCTCTGCTATTTGTTTGTGGCTAGGCAATTATTTTCCACAACGTTTCACTGTAAAATGGATACTCTTTCGCAACTTGTTGCACATCTTCCCTAAGGTTGGCACAGCACTTTCATGTGGAACTCCCTGCAGTTTCAGCACTCATAAGTCTTTGGGGATTCTTTAGTGTTGTCCTGAAGCTTGTCTCTGTTGTTCCCTGGCTTTAAGTACCACACCCACAATCTGCCCTCTCATGTCCCTGATGATTTTGAGTTACATCACTCTGCTTTCAACAATGTGATAAATCTCATCCATATTCAGCAAGGTTGGGTTAGCCTGTTTTCTTCACACCCTTGAATCTGCAATTCCAAACACAAGTTGGACTTGGAGTATCTCTCCTGGTGTTATAGTCTCAGGCTCACACGCTTTGGTGAGTTTTCACAGTGCTCTATGGTTACCGGTTGCATGTTTCAAGTATCTTGCATTCTCTGGTTGTACCTTTGTCTTTCAAAAAGAATGTTCTTGTTTATTCGGCAATACCAAAAGAGCTTCCTCAGCACTGACTCTGTCTTGTTCCTGTCTCCAGCCATGGTCCATTCTGTCCACATGGAGCTGATTTCATGCACCTTTTCACTGATTGCTGTGAAAATGCATTTGTTCCAGCTTCTGCTCAAGATCCGTCGCAAGGGAGTAGTTTTCCCAGGCTTGCTCGAATCTCCACAACTCTTCGCAGCACTCATGTTGTAAATTTCAAGATCCAGAGTTGGTAGTGCACCTCACAACATTATTGTGCACATGCTTTAGTTTTCACCTAACTTTTAAAACTGTGTTTGCTACTAAGATGTCCACCAAAATAGTGAAAGTTTCTTTAAGCAATCACGACCACTTCAGCCTGCTCATGTTGATAGCCATTTAAGTAGTAGGCATGAGTGAGTTGTTAGAAAGAGCATGAACATTTTATTAAGTATATAGTTACCTTACAGTAATTCAGGAGCTCCACAAATCGGTTGCTTTAGCAAAAACGGAGGAGAGATAAAACAAAGAGCTATTCACCTGACAAATCACGTGACTATGATTCAGACCTGTGTCACATTGGTGTGTTTCTAAGTCTTGGCATAGGGTTTGAAACAATAACTGTTTGGCTCAAAGAATCACCAACGGAGTTAGAAAGAAATATTTTAAAAATGAATGCTGAATCCTGATAAACACATAATCAGTTTGGCCAGCAACTCTATTCTTCAATCAGAATATTGTAACTGTTCGGTTATAAATATTGTATCGAATAATGGGCACTGCAGCAAAAAGTATTGCTGTAATTCAGCTGAGTTTCTGATACACTCTTAAAATTTATGGTAGTCAGCAGAAACTGAAGATCGAGTGTAGCTGGCTCTATGGCCTCTGGCATTTTATATTGTACATACGGAGCGCCTCTTCCATTTTACTGCTGATATCGCATTACTTCTGTCACTTTGCAATTGTTTGCAGAATAGCTGCTGTTAGGACTTCAGGGCCTCAAACCAACTTTGGGAATACTTCTAATACTGTGGACAAGTCAACATTTTGATTCAGCAGCTCAATTCTCAACGGTTTACATTTTGCCGCTAGCTTAGAAGCAAAGCCACAACTGTTATGCTGATGAGTTTTCCAGTGAAACCCAGCCAATTCTGCAAGTGCAGTGTTAGTTCCTCCCTGGTCTGGTCTGCTGTATTATGAGTCATTTATATTTAAATCAGATGTAAATTATGTGAGTGGCATGTTTGTGTGCAATTCACATGATTGCAAAGCTACAGCTGGACGTAGAATATCCGTAATACTACTGGAGCTACATACTGCGGATGCCGAAAATCTGAAATAAAAGCAGAAAATGAAGGAAATACTCAGCAGGTCAGGCAGTACGTGTGGAGAGAGAAACAGAGTTAATGTTAATAATGTAATATGTTTTAAGCAAGTGAAAGAGGGGAGGATGGAAAAAGAACAATAGGGAAAGACTGTGATAAAAACAAAAAACTACTGCAGATGCTGGAAATCCAAAACAAAAACAGAATTACCTGGAAAAACTCAGCAGGTCTGGCAGCATCGGCGGAGAAGAAAAGAGTTGACGTTTCGAGTCCTCATGACCCTTCAGCAGAACTGAGCAAAGTTAGGAGAGGGGAAACCAGCTTATATTTCACCCCTCTCCTAACTTTACTCAGTTCTGCTGAAGGGTCATGAGGACTCGAAACGTCGACTCTTTTCTTCTCCGTTGATGCTGCCAGACCTGCTGAGTTTTTCCAGGTAATTCTGTTTTTGTTTTGGGAAAGATTGTGATCTAGCTAGAAGACAGGTAAGGTTCAGTGACAAGGATTGATGGTGCAGGGCCAAAAGGAGTGAGACAAGTAATAAAACAGAAGGTGTGTCTAGAGGAGGTATGAATGGCAGAATAATGAACAGCTGCCATCCAAAGGCAAACATAAGGGAAAATGAGATTATAGCTGAAACCTGCAAAGAAAAGGACACAAAATGGGGCCAGAGATTATGGTCTGACATTGTTGAACTCATGTTGAGTCTAAGCTGTAGTGCTCCTGATCAAAAGATGAAATGCTGTTCCTCAACTCACGTTGATCTTTGTTGGGTCATTGCAGGAGGCTGGGGACACAGCGAGCAGCTTGAGATCAAGCTGGACAGTTATAATGACAGGTGACCAGAAACTCAGGGTCATGCTTGCTGACTCAATGGAGGTGTTCCTCAAAGTGGTCACCCATTCTATGTATGCCCTCTCCAATTTAGAACAGACCTCATTGTGAGCAGCGAATATAGTATTCTAAATTGCAAGAAGTACACATAAATCACTGGGAGGAGTGTTTGGGGCCTTGGATGGTGAGGAGGAAATAGGTAAAAGGGAAGTCTTGCATCTCCTCGCTTACCTGGAAAGGTGCCATAGGAAGGTAAGAGGGTGTTAAGAGAATGGGGAGATTGGGGCTATAGGGGGTATGAGGGTGATTGAGGAGTGGACCTAGGTGACATGGAGGGAACAGTCCCTTCAGAACTCTGAAAGGGGAAGGGAGAGGAAGATATGTTTGGTGGTGGCAGCCACTGGAGGTAGCAGAAATGGTGGAGGATGATCCATTAAATGTGAAGGTTGGTGGTGGAGTGGTGGTGAGAACAAGGGGAACCCCAACATGGTTCTGCAAAGGAGGGGAAGGGGTGAGAGCAGAAGTGCAGGAAATGGAATGGGTGCAGTTGAGAGCCCTGTCAACCATGGTGGACGGGAATCCTTGGTTAAGGGAAAAGGAAGACTTACCAGAAGCATTGATGTGCAAGGTTACATCGTCAGTACAGATGCAATGGAGATGGAAAAAAAAATAGGAGAATGGAATGGAATCCTTACAGGAAGCAGAGTGTGAGGAAGTGTAGGCGAGGTAGATTTGGGAGTTAATGGACTTATGGTGAATAGTAGTTGATAGCCTATCCCCAGAAATGGAGATAGAGGAGCTGAGGAAGGGAAGTGAAGAGTCTGTGATCGATCAGGTGAAGGTGAGAGGAAATTTTCCAGTTCAGGGTGAGAGCAGAAAGCAGCAATGTACTGGAAAAAGGGTTATGGGAGGGGGCCTGAGTAGGACTGGAACAGGGAATGTTCCACATATCCCACAAAAATGCAGGTATAGCTAGGACCCATTTGAGAGTCCTCAGGCTGTCCTGTTGTGGGATGAAGGTTTGTACTAATTTTAATATTCTAATCAAGGTCAACTGCAACCAGTATGTTGATGTTAGTCAGCGTGTAAGAGGTAATAACACATTTTACAGAAAAAACATACGACCCTGACAAGTAGCAAGTATCAGTCCAGATAGGGCAGGATGGTAGTAAACGTGAATAGCTCTTTCTTTTGTTCTTTTTCCTCTTCTGTTCTCTGTACCTCATGGCTTCATGATTTTTCAAACTACCCAAGAGTGGTAACATGGATAAACCCTTAGAAGTTTCTCTCCACCAACTACTGCATCGAGCCCTCCCAGAATCTCTTACTTTATACTGTTTTTCAGGGGTGGACCTGGATGCATTATTGACAAGGCCTTTTTTCCTTATAGAGATTTACTTTATTTTGACATACCCTATGAAATGTTGGGTTCTTTATCTAAACCTTGGGTTGAAAAGCTCACATTTAATGACTCTCCACTGCCATTAGCTTCTTGAGCCTTCGCACATACTTTCTTTCCTTGATTAATCACTCTTACCTCATCCTTTCCTTATCATATGTCAAGCTGTTCTCCATGACAAGTTCCATCCTCCCCAATAACATTCCATCTCCAGTGTCAATCCAACTCCTAAAAGTTTCATTCTCTGTATCTGCCTTATCACCATTTGCTTATGCCCAAAGAATTCATAAAGGCCGGGATTTTCCAGCCCCGCCTGCCACCAGGATCTTTCAGACGCATTCCCCATGCTGTGTCCTGCCATGGAGGGTCCAGAAAATACTGACCAAAGCCTGTGGATGAGCTGTCCATAAATGGCCATTCAATTCAGTGTTTCTTTTCAGTTTATTGAACAATGGTGATTCACTAAAGTTGCTCCTATTCTATTCCTACATAACAATTAACTTTTCCATTCCACCAACATCCTAATTAAGCAAGGTTAAATGAAAAGCTTAGCACAGTATGGTTATCTATTTAGGCATTGATCCAGCTATGGCCCCCTGTTATCTAAGAATAATTATCCCACTAGCCTTGTTTCTAGGAAAACAAAACCTTCAGCAGTTTCTAGTGAAAGAAAATTTAATACATTAACCTACTATAAATATTAGAAGAGAAGACAGTTAGGGTCAGGGAATTGGAAACCATTAAAGTGACAGAGGGTATTGGAAGAGTTATGGATGTAAGTGGAAAGAGACTGGACAAGGGGAGAAAAAGTAGAATCGAGATGGGAAGAAAACAGTGGGGCAGGAACAGGCTGAAATAGTCTAACATGGTGGTCCTGTTTGTGGATCTTGTGTATGAGGTTGTGGACCTTAGGCCAGAAGGCTGTTCAGGGTTGGGAGGTGATGAGGTTGGAGTCCATGAATGGAAAATCTCCAGAGAAGATGAGGTCAGTGACAGATCTGGAGATGATAGCTTGATGTTTGTTGGTGGGAACATAGTCCAGGGGGAGGTAGGAGGAAGTGTTAGAGAGTGGGGTTTTGGCCTCTGCAAGGTAGAACATGCTTTGTCAGGCAACAATAGCACCACCCTTATAAGTATGACAATATGAGGGTAGGAACTGAGAGAACGGAGTGTTGCAAGCTCAGAGGGTGAGATGTTAGAGCGAACGAGAGGAAATTGAAATCGTTGATTTCACGCCAGCCGTTCTCAATGAAAAGATAAAAACAAGGTAAGAAGCCAGATGGAGTGGTACAGGTGGAGGGAGAATACTGGAGATGAATAAAAGGGTCTGCTATGTTGGGGGGAGGAATCCTTACCAAAGAAGTGGGCATGGAGTTGAAGGAGATGGAAGAAGAGCTCATCATCATGCCAAATTTGAAATTAAGTTTGGTGGGGGCATAAAGGGATGAAGCTGAAACCTCTGCTAAAGGTCAGGATGAGAGAGTGGGAGCTCGCAGGATATCATGACTACACGGCAAGGGGTAAGATTAGTAGAAGGGATGGGATCAGATGGAAGTGAAGGGGAAGAAAGATCTGGAGGGACATTGCTACCCATGAATTGCTGAAGCTTGTGATCCTTCACACCTGAAAGTAGGAAATACAGCTTTTTGGATGTTCCAGACTCAAGAATGATTGACAATTCTTTCAGGAAACGCAACAGGAAAGCAGTGCCACTTTCCCACTATTAGCTTAAGAACCCACCCACCTCATTTGCACCAGGTGTAATGGGTTGAAATTAGGGCTTGGATGTCTGCTTCTACTGTGAATTCACTTTTGCATAATTGCATTGCAAGTACAGTTTTCATGTTATAGTTGAGGTCAAATCCACTTGAGCATCAATTGGACAGCAGCAAAAGCTGCTTTGTTGCCAGTCGGGAATTTTTTTTCTGCCATTTAAAAAGCTCTCCAATCTCTTGCTATAAATGAGAAAAATGAATACATACACAGGCAAAAACGTGACAATTACTGAGCAATTACTGGCTGATGTACCTTTTACACTCAATTCCTTTGGTTGCTGACAATTAAACATCTGCTAACATTCATCATCCTGCATTGTCCTGCTCCAGGCTGACATTAACTCATGAGCATGCTGATGCCACACAGTGAGCTGAGGTACAAGCTGTTGCTATGGCAGCTTTGGAAGAAGTGATGGGACACTTCAACCTGATGGCCCAAAATATTTTTAAAAATTGCATCCTTACTTGGAACTCATTAAAGGTTAAATTTTAGACCTCAACCAGCTCTGAGTCAATTCAGGAGAGAAAAGATTCAGGACCTCATGAATGCAACAGCTGCAGGAAGAGGGGGGGCAAGTGATTGACCTGGCCTCATTGACTTCCACAATGTATACATCAGGCTAAAAGTGCCCTCTGACAGGTGCAGGCGATGGCGCTGCTGATAATGGGCTGCAACAGAAAACAGTTTTGCTCAGCTTGCTAATTATAAAGGACAATCTAAATCTTGAAACTGTTACAGCAGAGAGGGCAATGTCATGGCGCTGCAAGCTGAAAGAGGATCACATGACTGATGCCCTTTGCCACTTGTGGCCTGCAGCTGTTGGAAAACCGTGCCTGTCATTTCAAGTCCCAGCATCATTCCTGGTTTGAAGCAGAGAGGGAGCTGGAGTCACAGTTTTGTCCTCACCATATGGAGTTGAGTGTGGTAGGTCGTTGCTCGTGAAATAATGGGATTTAGGCCTACTACTTTACAATTGGTAGCATTTTAAAAGTGGCCTGTATCCCGTGAGTTGTTTTTTAATTGAGTCTCTTTCCCCCAGATATTGGCTGGGAAAAGATCTCATCATGGAGAAAGTAACTGGAATACTAGGCAGCAAACACATGGTCCACATGATCTTTTAATTTCCTGAGTATTCAAGAGAGGGAATTTCTACCCTTTTTTTCTTTCCTTTCTTGACCGTGGGTTTGTCAGGGAGACTACAAACTGGAGTTGGGTGGGGTGGGTGCGGGTGTAAGGAAGCATCTAGTCATGATGCTCCAGCCATCGTGAGTGTGGGGCAGGCTTGATGGTCATTTGCTGTCCATTATTTTCATATATTTGTATTCATTCACTAAGGCTTTACCCATTTTTGCCTGAACTTTCCCTTTGCTATTCTAAGAGATACTAACTTGTTTAGAATAAATGGGTTAACACTATCACCAAATAGCAAAGAGAGGTGAATGCACTAAGCTCATATGCTAGATCTGACAGTGCAATTTCAAGGCCACAATGAGCCACCCATATGTGTTTTGTAAGAAGAACATCCAACAAACAAGATTAACATCCAAAAAGCCTTCTCAAAGATGAATAAAGGTTACAGTTTCTTATTTTTAGAACTGTGAAAATAAAATAAATATTTGCTTGCAATCTCAATGCTTCCAGAAGTAATAATTTGTAATAATTATGCCAAAGATAAATAGTTTTGCATAGGTCAGTGATCTGAATGTTTCCCACACTTGTACTTATGACTATCTTTTAATAAGCATCTCAAACTGGAAAATTAATATGCAGATTAAGATTTATGTGCAAGGGACCGACAGCATTGTGGCTGCACGGTAGTTCATTGTCTCATAATCAGAGGAGCCAAGGATAAATCATAGACACAATAGATGTTTAAGCTTGGCTGCCCTTTATTAGATGAATTTTGCAGCTCTCATTTGGGTACTGAGGTCTCAAGGGACATGAACCCTGCGGCTCTAAGTCTTGTCCCGAGGAAGAGCAGCTCCTGTTTTGAGAATTATGAAATAGCACTGACTGCGTTGATGGAGAATTGCGCAGATCCATGGCTACCCTCAGTGTAAGTGCTGAGGAAGGGTGAGGCTGTGGCTAACAATTCAGTTCTGTAGGGTGGAATCTTGTCCTGTTCCCAGGAGCGGGAAGCAAGGCAAGCGAGGGAACTTAACTGAGTGGGAGGCCCAAATCAGCTTCCTGACGGCAGGATGAACTTTCACAATTAAGTTCAGGCACATTTGAAGGCGTATTGAGTTTCCCGATGGAAGCATCAGGAAGTGCATTTACTTGCATCTTCATTTCGTGCATGCTCTTTAAAAGGCCAGCTCGCCAGAATTAAGTTCCCCTTCCCAATTAAGTTATCTCAGGTTTACGACTGCATGCAGCAGGCAAGATAGTCGACTTGCTGGAGTTGGAGGGAGTAGCCATTGTTTTTTGCCTCTTTGAGGAGCTTTGTTCAATGAGGCAATGGTTGGATGGTGGCAGTTTAAGCGGTATGGGGTAGCAATGTTGGCTAAGGGAGGGAGTCCAGGTCAGGGATGAAGCCTGGGAGGGAAGACAATGGTGCAGGAACATAGGAGGGAGGGAAGGGCCTTGCTTGTTGGGTGTGGGGGTCCTGTTAATAGGTGGGGATGGGGTAGATTTCTGGGCAGGGATGGTGGGAAAGAGATGATCCTGAAGGGCGGGGTCGATGCTGTCTTCAGTGCAGTCCTGAGCTGAGGATACTGGGCAGTGGAGAGAACAGTCACATTGAGAGGGGGTAGTCGGATGTGGCAGGTCCAGGGTCATGGTCAGGTAGCAGATGGGGTCATGGGACGGGGGTCATGGAAACAAACAAAACAATGGTACAGACAATGGGAGGATTCAGGCTGGGCATAGGGATGGTAATGAGTGTAGGTACTGGGATGGGGAGAGAAAGCATGTGGAGGGTGATGTTTGTAGGCTCAAGGGGGAAGGGGGAGGTTCAAAGGTAACAGAGGGGAGAGGAATGGTTATATTGGGTGGGTCAAGGGTAATGGGGGAGTTGGTGGGTGACGGGGAGGTTAGAAGTGCACCATTTTCTCAAGGCTCTTCTTTACAACACAGTTGCTCTGCACGTGCGAATCCTCAAGGTGAGAGGAGGGTCTTCTTGGGTGGGTGGAGTTAAATGTGAGCACAATTGGCCAACTGAAGGGACACCCTAATAATCATGAGTCAACTGCATGAGAATCATGCCCAGGTATGTTCTCCTCTCTATGGTGAAACCCACACAGCAGCAGGCTTGCTCCCTGACTGATGTGTCTCATAACATCATGATCCCAGCAAGATCAGGAGCCGCAGTAAAGTTTGCGCTGAAGGTGCAACCAAGGCAGGGGGTGATGGACAGAGGGAGGGAGGGAAGGAGACAGGGGTTAGATCCTCAGGGGCCTGGAGAGTGGGCTGCAACAATGTGCTGGTTTAGAACTTCGAGGCTCCCAGGTAGATGGTCAGGGCTGATAATGGGATGGGTGGTACATCTATGATCTTAAGGCAAGGGCCTCTGAAATGCATCTCGAAGGTGATGGAGGGAAGCCCAGTAATTTTTGAGGGAGGGTGCACGGACATGGCTTTCATTACCCAGGTCAATGCTGCAGTCACCATGCAAGTGGATGTATGAATGAGAGGTGAACCCATCTGTGGCCCTCCAGGATGGGCTTCACCATGGGGCAGTGGGGGGAGGCCATGGGTAGACCAATGCTATCTAGACGGTTTCCCATTGGCTGAAATGCTCAGGGCTGGAGGGACAGTTTTAAAGAGTATGCTGACTGGATGGATCACTGCAATTTGTGCATAGATCACCTTAGGCATACATGATGCTGGCTCCAGGCAACCCTGCACTTCTAGTAACAATGGTCCAGCTGAGGAGGAAGTAGTGGGGGTGTCAACATCCTGCCCACCTCCACTGCAGGATTGGCTGTGCTCCTCACGCATACATAGCTAATAAGCTAACCAGCACGAGATTGCGTGTTCCTGCTCCTGAGTGAAAATCAATCTCACTTCGCTCCCGCCTCATAACTTGTACTCCAAGCCAGAAGATGCCGCTGACTGAAACAAAAAACAGAAGGGGAAAAAAAGGAGGCAAAACCCACCCATAATCTCCCTCCAACCAGTTCACCTCTAGTTTAATGGAGAAAGGTCAGGGATGCAGGCAGCCAATCTGCTCTGAAGAAATGGATTGGTCACTGCTCTCCTTCGCGGATGCTGCATGCGTCCGTTTTAACTCAATTTTATTTCTCATGTTTGGAGGCCGGGAACCCCAAACTGCGGGAACCCTGGCCAGTGAAAGGAAGTGAGGGCGCATATAGGGTTACTGTGGGACTGGGTACAGTACTGCCCACACTGTGATGTAAGACAGCACATGACCTGGGTCCAGGGTCAGTCTAGTGGTGGACAGAGCCATGTGTACCAGCAAGCATGGAGACAACTCCTAGCTTTTGATCTTTACGGTATATTTGTAAATAGTTCTAAAAGTCAATAAAGACAGTTAAACTATGTATGACTATGTTGACTTCTTCAGCCCTACCCAACACCCTACAACATGGTGGCAGTTTATGGAAAAACCCAAAACCTCTCAGAAAATGCAGAGAAAACTAAAATGCTGGAAGACTGAGAAAAAATTCAGCGTAGTAGTCTGACCTGAAAAGAAGCTCCAGAAGCACAAAGTGCAGAGGAAAAATCACCAAGAAAAAGCTCTAAAGAAAGGCTTGGAAGCTGAATGCAGAGATTTAAAATTCATTACTACAGCCGAACATTGCATCTCCTTTAGAAGTCCAACTTCAAATCCCAGAACACAGAGTCAGCTGACGTAGCAAGGGTGAGCTAAACCTTTTAAAATTTCAGGCTACAGCATGTCCTGCGAAACCTTAAAAAACTTCAGAGTCTGAAGTGCAGTTTGAAAAAAAGTCATCACAAAAAAACGATCCACGAATCGGCACCTTAACTCTCTCCAAAAAGCTTTACAAAGAAGTAATTGAATACTCTGGGAGAATCATGACTTTTTTAAACCCATCTAGAAACCTGGCAAAAGCCAGGATTCAATGAATTTGCGATTTTAAACATGACCACTGGGCAAGAGAACTCTGCTCGCAGCCATTGCAAGTAGCCCATTGTTGGGAAAATTTCTTTCAAGTTAAGGGCAATCACCTGCCAAAATCGGCAAGCACAGGAAATCCCTTTGTTTCCAAGTGAACGGTGACGCCATCTTGAAATTCAGAAAGCTCTAAAACAGGGCCTACACTTGTAAAAATTTAACCATGGACCAGAATTCCACTTAACCAAAACAATTTGGACTTATCCAAGGGCCAAACCAAACAGGAAATTTGACATCCCTGAGAAGACAATTCCTAAACTACCAGAGTACATCAGGTGTAAGTAGAAAGCCAGAAAACGTCCAGATTAATACATTTTTTATACTGGTTTGATGAATTTGCAGAAGACGTAATCTTAATGCAAGGCATTGATGACTCCTCAACCAGCTTGGATGAAATATTAAAAGCTTTTGATGACTATTTTAATCTTCAAGTAATGGAGCACACAGAGCTAAAAAAAGAGATAGAAACCCTCCAGTAAAGCGACAAAAGATCAAAAGGCATTATCCAAGCAAACCACACGAGGGCACCAGAGAGGCAGTCAACAGGGAGTCAATAAAGTTTTAGGCCGGAATTTTCTGCACCCAATTGGGATGGCGGTGTTTGGTGGTGAGATCGGAGAATCTAGTGAGAAGGCCCTAGGCACGTTTCCCAGCAACATGAATCCGGGAAGCGATTGCCCCCGCCCACTTCAATGCTGGCCGCTTTTCCTGTCCTCGAACATTGGGACCTTAATTTGAATGCATTTGCATCTCATTATTGTGGCCACATGCTGGAATCACACCCCCAACCCTCATGTCAAATTTAAAGCCAACATCAACGTGGTTTTACGATGGCGTGATTTATAACTGTCTTGAAAAAGCATGCACCTGGCAACCCGATCTTCAGAGGCAACTTGGAGGTGAGTGCACACAACTTTGCACAGCGCTCACGATGATCCCAATGAAATAAGCGACTCCACAGATTCGGGGAGGGGGGGTCACAGGCAAACCTCCACAGCAGCTGGGCGAGTGCCAAAACATGTCAAAGATGAGGACTCTTCCACAGCTGAGAGTGTTGAGCTTGCGCTCAATTGACATGCTTGGAGTCAAGCAGCACTAATTCCTGACAGTGCCAATGATTGCTCCTCTACCGTTAACCCCTTGCGCACACACTTCAAACTCGAATGAGTGCTATGGTGCTGCAGATCTACTGGGGGGCTGGCCAAGCTTGAAGATCCCCTTGGGAAGGGTGGCCATTCAACACTGATAGAGGGGTGCACCCCTAGTCCCTTGCATTATGTTTAAGTAGACATTGAAAAGTCACCCTCATGGTACAAGCAAACCGCGAAGCCTTGGAGTCCAGGTTCAGGCAATGCCTATGCCTGAGATGAGAGTTCAGGATGCAGTTGAGTGACCGAAGCTGTCGCCAGTCGGTTATGTGGTGTGGGGCGGTGCTGGGCGAGGCCATGGTGAACCATCATGCACACTAAACACTGAGCATCCATGTGGTGGCCTGAACTCTCCGGCATGCATTAAGCCGCCTTGAAAGGCAGCCGCAGGCGATGACTTGACCAAGAGTGGTCCTTAGGAGAAAATTGCTGACCATTGTGTCTCTCTCTTTGATACTGCAATGAGGGGACCATCAGGAACATGGAGTCTGGTAATCTCACTGTCTGCCTCATTGCTTATAGGCAGGAGGGAAGGAGAATAATGGGATGGAGATTCCTGGCTCACCAAGGGGAGGAGCAGAACCCTGAAGACCATGGGACGGCACGGCCTCCTCCAGGCGCAGGGAGTGAGCCCCGCAGAGCCGCCATTTGTAGGCACATTGCTAGACCCAAGGTTTATAAGCAGAGCGTGTGCTACCTGCAGATGAGTGAGAACCAGTGTTGCCAATGCCTGCGCATGTCAAGGGAATTGGTCACACATATATGCCTTCTGCAGGATTTGGCACCACAGGGATTTGGAGGGCATCCACTGCCAGTGGCAGTTAAAGTTACCACCGTGCTCAATTTCTACAGCATTGGCTCCTTCCAGGGCTCCACTCGGGACCTTTGCGGGATCTCACAAGCCTCCACCCATAAATGTACCCAGGAGGTCACGGATGTCCATTTTGCCAAGGCACACACCTTTGTCAACTTTGACAGAGACCAGGCAAGCTAGGAAGCCAGAGCGCTGGAATTTGCTGAGATTTCTAGATTCCCCGAAGTGCAGGTTGTACCATCAACTGCACTCATGTGACACTTAAATCTCCCTGGCAATGAGCAGTCCAGTACGTGAACCGCAAAGGCTTCCACTCTCTCAATGTTCAGCTGGACCGTGACCATAACAAATGGATCATCAGGTGTGTGCAAGACACCCTGGAGCATCTACGACTTGTACATCCTCAGCAGGTCTCAGATCGCTGACATCTTGAAGGGGCCACACAGGATGCAGGGTTGGCTCCTCGGAGGCAAGGGCTACCCACAAGGCTGATGATGTCCGTGCAGCAGCCTCAGACTCCTAGTGAGAGAGGGTACAACAAGGCTCATGCCGCAACTTGGAGTTTGGTTGAGCACACCATTGGCATCCCTAAAATGTGCTTCCTGTGCCTGGACAGATCTGGATCTGCATTATAGTGGCTTGCTGCATGCTACAACCTGGTAATGCAATAGGGGAATGGACTTGGATTATGAGGAGATGCAAGGACTGCATGCCTCCTCCGATGAGACGATGAAGACAAAGTCGAAGGCGGATTAGGGTGATGAGGTTCTGGATGGCAAGGGTGCAGGCAATGAGGCCATTGCACTGGCCAGATGAGGCCGTCATACTCATGAGGTCCTCATTGCCACAAGATTCCAGGAGGATGATGACGAGACTCAGTGAGGACACTCCTGAGATCTTCACATTGCATCTGGGAATGTCTGACACCTGTCTGGCTGAGGGCAGCGCACAGATGCTCTGTGAAGAGGCTCATATCATCGAGAAGCTGCTGAGATACAACAGGTACATGGACTTTAAGACAATGTGATCCTTTGGCAGGCTTCATCACCTGTTCCCTGCAGCACCACACCTTCACCTGTCAGGAATGGTGACGAGCCTGGGGGGTGGGGTGGGGGGTGTTGGCGGTGGGGGGCAGTGGCCCTTGGGTACGAGATTCTTGCAGCAAACAGAAGCCACATGGCAAAAGTCCTCACAGACTTTGAAAACAGAGCCATGCAGCTGGCTGGTGACAATGTGGACTGTTCCTGAGTTGACGGCGGAGTTCAACCAAGTGAGAATCCAGCAGTGCAACATCCATTAGACAACAATGCTGTCAGTGAGTTCCCCTGCTCTGCAGTCCCCTGCCATGCACTAATTATCTCTCTTTGCTTTCGCAGGCACACCTGGGAAGCAGCCAATGGGGCCCACGAGCCAGTTTCACAACTCCAGCCCTGAGGACACCAATGGAAGAGGAATCCGCAGGCATGGAAATTGAAGACCCATCACAGCGTTCACCCACACCCTCCACCAGCGCAGAGACACACACCTCGGTGGGACCTTGTTGTAGAATAGCCTCGGGGTCACAATCTGATGAGCAAATGGCACTGTCTGATCCGCAGCAGGTGGACTCAGGAACTTCCCAGGTCAATTTCTCAGAGGGCTGCTGGAAGCCAGAAATCTGCTGAGTCTGAGCCAGATGATTAGCCTCTGGACTCGGTCATACCTCAGTTGCTGGAGCTGCAAAGGCAAGCTCAGGAACATCAGGAAAGGATGCTCTCCTCAGATTGCAAGGCACGATGGAAGAGTCTGTCCACCTTCAGTCTGAGGTGATAGGACCGGCATACTAATGCACCAAGGTCAACGCTGGTAGGATGGTGGCTGCCATGGAGATCTTGGTCCAGGACTTCAGTCCTTCACTGCTGCAGGGTCTGCACTCCATCACTGAGGCACTTTCTGCCATCCATCAGTATCAACGCGAGGTGTGGGGCAGAGCATCTCGATCACACTCCAGCTTTCCCTTCTCCTCAAGGAGCCGGCCAGGGGCCCTCAGGCACATATAGGGAGGAGGATCAGCAGGGGTACACCGCCAGGGCCATCCACCCAGGTGGCTCCAGGAGTATCCAGCCCATCCGACTCCCTTCTTCTTGTGACCTCAGCTGCTCCTGCTCCACAGTCTAAGGAGGGTGCCACTGCCACACAGCAGGACCCTGAAAGCAGGCCGGGGTCCTCTAGAGAACGCCTGCCAAGGTCATCACAGACAACAGGACATAGCAGTCAGCAGGCCAATTCCACCTCCGCTGTGGATGTCGGGGGAGCAGCAGGGCTCGGAAGGTCAGGAAGGTGTAACTCTTTCGAGTACATTCATAGTTCTTGGTTTCCGGGAGTGGGACATGAACCCACAACCTTCTGATTTAAAGGCGAGGGTGCTATGAACTGAGCCACAGCCCAGGTGTAGTCTGCATAATGTGGACACGGGTGTTAATCACTTGTACATAATGTTGACCATTGTAAATACACTCCCAAGAATGTCTCTTTGTCTATGGCTCCTTGTTATGATGAGCAGTGCTCGTGTCAATCAGATATGATACCATGTTTCCTGCGCAAAATGAAGGCTAGTGTCACAGTCCAGGGCCTCTCCCCTGTGCAGTGTGTAACCTTTTGAGCACAGTGATTGTCCAGCTTCAAAGTCACTCTCCAGATTAGTGATGCATTCCTCTATGAGTCTGTAATCTCTCCCTTTTGTTGTGTGCCAGCTTGTCCTGCATGGGTACAGATGGAGAGAGTGTAAGAAGGATGCCTGCCAAGCCAGATGAGAACGATGCCTGGCATGTGTGGGTGCTGAGTGGTGCCATGGATGGGATGAGGACACGATCTGCAGGGCAGATGAAGGAGTGTGTGAGAGAGTGAATGGTGATGTCTCTTGAGCTGGCAGTGAGTGAGAGCCCTGTGGATGTGTGATGGGTTTGTGAGTGTGTGAGTTGACTTACCCTGGCAGAACGGAGGAGATCATTCATCCTCTTTTGGCACTGGGTGATTGTCCTCTTTTGGAGGGCATTGGTGTTGACCACCGCTGCCGCCACCTCCCATGCTGGATTTGTCACCTGGGATGAGGTTCTTTGCCCAGAGCAGGAGAAGAGCACATAGCGGCGGGTCTCCACTGCATCCAGTAGGTGCTCGAGGGAAGTGACGCTAAATTTGGGAGCAGTATATTTCTTCTTTTTGGCAGCCATCAGTTCCCAGCAGCTTCCTATCCCTTGAAGAGTGCTTGGCTCTGTGCAGGGGTGGCCTTTAAATATGGAGCCTGGATTACTGAAGGCCTGAGGGCAGGGCGCCCTACCAGCAACCTGATGTAGAACCTATGCCTCTTAATTTTTAAAATAAAGTGGCGCATGATATGGCAGAAAAAGCTGCCATTGCAGTCGGTGGGTCACACACCTGCCTGATAACGGACTTTGCCAATCTCTGGGACAATTCCACACTTACCGTTAACCGACGTATAACTACAAAGACTTCTTCAGCCCTACAAGCTTTAATCAACACTATACAACAGTAAGTGCCTTTATTGCAGCGCTTGTAGGCCAAGAGGCACAGGAGATTACCTCCAAGCTATTGGAACCTCGTGATTGCCAACCCGCTCCCTCACCCCTATCCATGATGCCAGACTTACCTGGCAACCCTGCCCCGGGGGTTGCCTTCCAGCCTGACAGTCAGTTGGCTTCGGGTGGTAAACCTGTTGAAAAGTTTTAGAACATATCCTGCATTTAAATTCAGCAGCGTGTGTGTGAAACCCATATTGCCAGGCTTCCCATCTGAAAATCATCTTTCCAGCCCCTGCACCATGCTCTCTTCCTTGCTTTGAGGTAATATTTGGGCAATTGGTTCCAAGGTAATCTTATAAGTGTAAAACTTACTCTTCTGACTGGAAACCATAGAAATTATTAAATGGAATGGCATAATTCCAGGCTTTCACACTTTAACAATATTACTTTAAAGTTATTACTACAGGTAGATTGAACTAATCAGCAGAATATTTTTGAGGTGCTGGGGACCTCACCTACTGGCCGGAGAGCTGGCGAGACACCCGACTGCTTCTTCTCAGGAAGGCTCACCGAACCACATGCCAATCAGACACTGGCGAGTCCACTGGCAGTTCTTCCCTTGGAATCAAGACCCCACCTCGGGGGCGGAAGTTTCGTCTGCTGAGAGCTGTCGGCCAATCCAAGGCTAGCAGCTCTTGCGCTCAGCAGCGCCACAGGGGCTGTTACTGGAAGAACACCGCCTGGGAGTTCCAGGGCTACAGAGCAACCCAGGGCACAGGTAAGTAATACGGTGGGGGTGGTTTCACAGGGTAGGGGTCGTGGGAAGTGGGGATTAGGGGTTCAGAGGGAAGGGCAAGAGGTGGCTCCCAGTGGGCACCCCCCTTCCCAATGCCCAGTTCCTTGATCAGGCACTGAGTGCCTTTGATCAAGGGACACCCCCTGCCCTCCCTGAGGTGACAAGCTGCCCAGTAAGGGCCTCAGCTGGCGGTGGGATGGGAAGTTTAACCTTGGGTCTTCTCACCCAGAACTTAATGTGCACCACATGGTATACCAACATCCCGCCTAAGTACATGCCCTTCCCACCTCCAAACTCATCACCAGCAAGAACATGAGACTCCACCCAATATGTGGTGCAAATTGGACAGGAGGTGGATGGCTCATCCATTCCTTCCATGAAGTCAGAGGGAGGCCCAATCTATTTTCATGATCAGGTTTCACCTAAATATTGGGGGTAAGCTGCCAATGCTGATTACTTGTAGAAGGGTCACAATTTGGGTATCAGGAAACTTAGCTTCCTGCTTCTTAAAGAGGAGCCGGAGTATTCTGTCGCGCTGAGAGGACACTTCAGCACTCAATCAATAAGCAAAATGACAATGGCAAAGGCACTCCGATTTTCAAATATTATTGTGGAACATATAAGATGGGGATTGAGTGTCCCAGAAAAGTAGCCAGAAGTGTCAGAGACACTGACAGAGGCTGAGCTGGTCAATGCTAGCTAGGACTAGCAATGCTAGCAATGTTCCTAGGACCTGGCTACAGTGCAGCAAGAAATTTAATGATCTTACCAGGATTGCAAGGTAACATTCTTCTTCATTTTCTCTCAGTGTTTATTGCAACTGCAAACTTTAAGCAAGCATGAGCAATCTTCTCTCCAAGGCTTATTTCGAAGTTATCCCTGTTGTCTTCAACAACAACAACTTATTAATGTAGCACCGGGAACATAATGAACTAGCCCACGGCACTTCACAGGAGCCTTATGAAACAAAGTATGACACTGAGTCATGTAAGGAGATATTAGGCCTGATGACCAAAAGCTTGCTCAAAGAGGTGAATTTTAAGAGTCTCTTAAAGGAGGAAAGTGAGCTAGTGAGGCGGAGAGATATACGGAGAGTATTCCAGAGCTTGGGGCCTAGGTAACTGAAGGCATGGACACCAATGGTAGAGTAATTAAAGTTGGGGGTGTTCAAGAGGCCAGAAATAGAGGAGAGCAGATATCTTGGAGGGTTGTGGGCCTTGATGAGAATGCAGAGATAGGGGAGAGGTGAGGTCATCAAGAGATTTGAAAACAAGGATGAGAATTTTAAAATCAAGGTATTACTTGACTGGAAGTCAATTTAAGTCAGCGAGCACAGGGGTGATAGGGGAATGTATATTCTGGCGAATATATATTCCTCAATCAACATCACAAAAACAAATGTTTTGGTCGCTATCAAATTGCTATTTGTGGGAGTTTGCTGTGTGCAAGTTAACTGCTGCGTTTCCTACATTAGAATAGCGATTACCCTTCAAAAGTACTTCATTATAAAGCACTTTGAGATGCCTGGTGGTCATGAAAAGCGCAATATAAATGTGTCCTTTTTTATGCGTTGTCATTCATCTGCTTTCGCTTAACCTTTCATTATGAGTCCTTTAGTTTTTTTCCTTAATTTCTTCTGAAGACTTGGGCTCTGCATTGTGCAGATGGAGGGCGATAGCCAATCAGGCGATGCATCATTGTTCATTTCCTTTAGTGGAGCGAGAAGGAACAGCAGTGTTGTCCTGGGCTCTGCACTCTCCCTTCCAGCTGTGAGACCCTCCCCCAGAGCAGTGTAGGTGTGTTGCCCTAGGACTTGTTGCAAGGGTATAGATTCCTTTGAGGTCACTTCCTAAAAGTTAAAATAATCTGGTATTTAGACAATTTTCAACAGTTTCTGAACCATCTCATTGTGCAAAATGGCATTAAAGCAGGAATGGAGGCAGCAGCTATTACTGATCTGATAGTACAACAGATGCATCAATTAAGTTGAGCTATCTGAGATACGCATAATTATAAGTAAATCAGACGGTTCATTTTTGGGAGGTAGTAGGACAGTGGCAAAGACAAAATGAAAACGTAGAACTGCAGCTCTATACAGTCGCTGAGAGAATGAACCAGCAAGTTGAGGGAATATGGACATACACTTAATTGTGTAGAGAGAGGAATTGGAAGGATTCCAATCTAATTAGTGTTAATAATGAACGATCTGCATTTAAAAATGATATTTGAAATAAAGATGTGCCAACTTCCACTTCTGTAAAAAAACACCTACATCCACCTATATCTCAACACACCTGTCCAACTCCTTCTCCTCCATTAAAACCAAACTTTTGGGCTCAGTCCACTAATATTCCTTTCTTTGCTTTGGCATTCGTTTTCTTTCCTTCAGCCTCTTTTAAGCACCTTGAGACTTTTTTTGTTAAAGAAGGGATATAAACATAAGTTGTTATTGCTGTTGTCATCTTTGTTGGGCAAAAATGCATGAGACAAAATACTTTCAGGACACGTTGACCATCAACTTGAATCAGTGACTGTTGAGACCACCACTGTTGTGAACTGTGATGCATGTTTAAGAACTTTATGTATGATGCAACTGGAGTTGGAAAATAACTCAGTGATTTGACAGGTTGCAAATCTGCAGCTGACTACAATACTGGTCTCAGGCTGCTATCTGTGGGATGCAAGGCCCAGCCCACAGATTCAAATTGTACAAGGCACTGCATATACTTATAAATGATGGGAAAGAAGCTCCATTCTTGTGTGCTTGCTTCCTAACTCCAGAGAACACAAGCAAAAGTACGTATTCTTCTACATTTCCATTCAAAGTTGTAACATTTTTTGGGTTGGTCCAATGCTATTTTTGGGCACTTCTAAAAGGCAGATTTGCACAAATGAAGTTACACTTTATCCAGTGTGTGCTAGCCTTTTGAGTGAGCATAGGAAGGTGTAGTAATTATGGTTTTATTTAGTGTGTAATATACATTTAAGAATAATACTGGTTAGGCAAGATCACATGATCTGTAGTAACCAATAGGAGAGTAGCACGGGCTACCTCAGTAGTCTGTGTAGAGATAGAGTTGGAGTTGAAAGCACACGTGTAGTTGCTGTTGAGTATATTGTCAATAAACTCATGGAAAAATTTATGCAGCCAAACACCTTTGACCACAAGTCCATAAGATCTTAGAGGCCCTGCGGGAAAAGGAGATGATGGATCCTGTCGGATGGTTCCCCGAGCAGACTGTCAAAGTCATTTGGCAGAATGCCTCATCGCCAGAACTTTCCAACAAGCACCAAGATGTAGCTTGGCTGGTGGTGAGAAAGATCCTTCCAATACGCCAGGAGTCTCACCCCCTCTGCACGTTGCCCTCGAGGTGGCTGTGGTGGGGATGAGACCGTTGTTCACCTCCTTGTGGATTGTGCATTTGCAAAAAAGGTCTGGAGAGAGATGCAATGGTTTCTGTCGAGGTTCATCCCGAGCAGCGCGGTGACACAGGGCTCTGTGTTCTATGGGCTGTTCCCAGGGACACACACCGAGACAAACATCAGCTGCAGCTGGAGGATCATCAATTTGGTGAAAGACGCTCTTTGGTCTACCCGAAACTTGTTGGTCTTCCAGTGCAAAGAGTTGTCCCTGACCACGTGTTGCAGACTGGCACAATCCAATGTCCAGGACTATGTGCTGAGCGATTCACTAAAGCTTGGGGCAGCCGCCGCAAAGGCGCAATGGGGAAAGGTCGCTGTCTGAGACCTTTCTGCCATAGTGCACCGAGGGGCTGGGAATTGTATAGACCCCTCGGGCTGTACGGCTCACAATGAATGTATGCATTGAATACAATTATAATTGTATTGAAGCACCTCAGAGTGCAACATGATGTATGTTGATAACTCCAATACCATTGCACTCTCTGTAATGGCCATATTGAAATGATTGTAATATTCATTGATTGTATTGATGCACCTTGCGATCCATGTGTAAAAGTTGAATCTGATTGCACTTTTTGCTATGGCGATTTAGAAATGTTTTGTCATATTCTGCCAGACATTGTATGAACAAAGTATATTTTTGCAAAAAAAAATTGCAAATAAACTTTAAGTTTCCACCCAAGAAGTGTCTGCTGATCAACTCTATCACTAATAGTACAACTCAGCCACCCTACAACAGAAGAGTCTAAAGCTATTTAGTACAATCAAGTGTTGGACAGACTCTTGAGTTAAGCTTCGGCACATAAAAGGCCTGAAAAGTGTCTTCCAGCATATTTCTTAATTTGATTAACATAATTGCGAGTATGTTTTTTGTTAAGGTTTTGTTCATATGGACTGTTGGAGATTAGTTGGATTCATAGGTGGTTTAAACAGCTGACTGGCCAAAATGATGTGCAAACTCCACCTGGTTAATTTTTGTTGATGTTTTGTGTGTTTAAAATGGGATACACATTTAATTAACAGACCTGATACTAATTTTTGCCTCCATTTGCTAAACCAAATACAGTTTGTGAAAATGAGGATAATTTATATTTCAATGCCCGAAGACAGAATTTGAAATTCATACTGTTTGAAATATATCTATTAATTTGTGCTGAATTATGTTCCGAAGTCTGCCTAAAACTACTTTGCATTGATGCAAAAACAGCAGGGGAACTGTAGCCAAAAGTAAACAAGCTGAAAAGGAAAAAGAAAAGAGATTATACGAATGGTAAGTATACCATTAATGAGGTGCAGTTTACTCCAATTGAGCATTGAGAAGATTGGCGATGATGCCTTTGGCCCTGGCATCAATTCCATCCTTGTCTCTCTGGCCACTCTCAGGCTGAACCAGACCGTTTGCAACCTGTTGTCCATGACCTTGATCTGACTTTTCTTTCCATAGCCTCCCCATCACCAAGACGGTCTACTTCTGCCTCTGTAACATGCCAATCTTCACACCTGCCTCAGCTAAACTACATGGTTGGGGTGGGGATGGGAGGGGGAATTTTCTCAGAGAGCTGGAGGCAGCTTTGGAAATGGGAAGTCTAGCAAATTCACGCCAGAGGGCGGGGTGCCAGTTGCCTGACTTGCTGCTGCCCCTTCACGATTTTTCTGGAGGAGGCTTCATGAAGCTGACAATTTCCTGCTGAGTATCATTGAGATTGCAAACAACCCAATTAAGGAGTCAATTGACGGTGCTAATTGGCAACGCACAGCAATTCAGCCAGTGCTGTAGGGGACCCCACCATATCCACACCCCAGCACTTAAAAGAAGTCTAAAAACAAAAAACTACTGCGGATGCTGGAAATCCAAAACAAAAACAGAATTACCTGGAAAAACTCAGCAGGTCTGGCAGCATCGGCGGAGAAGAAAAGAGTTGATGTTTTGAGTCCTCATGACCCTTCAACAGAACTAAGTAAAAATAGGAGAGGGGTGAAATATAAGCTGGTTTAAGGGTGGGGGTGGGGGGGTGGGGGGAGAGAAGTTGGGGGGGGAGGGGTGGTTGTAGGGTCAAGCAAACAGTGATAGGAGCAGATAATCAAAAGATGTCACAGATAAAGGAACAAAGAGGTGTTGAAGGTGGTGATATTCCAGGTAATTCTGTTTTTGTTTTGGATTTCCAGCATCCCCAGTAGTTTTTTGTTTTTATCTCTGTGTTTAATTGACTGCCACTCCTCTTCAAGAAATGCCTTCCTTGAAGAAGTATTGCTCTGCACTCCGACAGGATTTCCGTATCTCTCTTCTGCCTTGTTCACCTTCATTGCTTTCCATTTCTCTACCTTGAGTGTCCTGCCATCCATTCTTAATTAGCACATTCTCTTAAATAATATCCGACATCCTCAATCGGTCACAGATCCCTGAAGTCCACAGGGTCCACAGAAGCTGCAGGGATGGCTACTTGGGGACAAGGGCTACCTGCTGAGGCTGTGGCTGATGACAACCATGTGGTGGCCTCAGAGTGCAGGCTCATGCTGCAACCCGCAACTTGGTGGAGCAGACCATCGGGATGCTGAAGATGAGGTTCTGGTGCCTGGACCGGTCTGGTAGAGCCCTTCAATACAGAGGGTGTCATGCATCGTCGTCGTCTGCTGTGCCCTTTACAACCTGGCGCTGCAAGCGGGAGAGGAGCTGGCTGAGGAGGAGATGGAAGAGCTGGAGGTCCAAAACAGCGAGTAGAGCCGGGAGCTCAGTTTAAAACAGCGAGGAGATCCAGGAGCTCAGTTTAAAACAGCGAGGAGAGAGCCAGGAGTTCAGCTTAAAACAGCGAGGAGAGAGCCGGGAGTTCAGTTTAAAACAGCGAGGAGAGAGCCGAGAGTTCAGTTTAAAACAGCGAGGAGAGAGCCGGGAGTTCAGTTTAAAACAGCGAGGAGAGAGCCGGGAGTTCAGTTTAAAACAGCGAGGAGAGCCGGGAGTTCAGTTTAAAACAGTGAGGAGAGAGCCAGGAGTTCAGTTTAAAACAGCGAGGAGAGCCGGGAGTTCAGTTTAAAACAGCGAGGAGATCCAGGAGTTCAGTTTAAAACAGCGAGGAGAGAGCTGGGAGTTCAGTTTAAAACAGCGAGGAGAGAGCCGGGAGTTCAGTTTAAAACAGCGAGGAGAGAGCCGGGAGTTCAGTTTAAAACAGCGAGGAGAGCCGGGAGTTCAGTTTAAAACAGCGAGGAGATCCAGGAGTTCAGTTTAAAACAGCGAGGAGAGAGCTGGGAGTTCAGTTTAAAACAGCGAGGAGAGAGCCGGGAGTTCAGTTTAAAACAGCGAGGAGAGAGCCGGGATTGTCAGGATGGACCCAAGATAGTAGAATTTGATAACCACTTCTAGTGGGTATTATTTAGTGTGATCAGCGGTGGAGATGCAACAGCTTGTCCCATAACCAAGGTTTTCTTGGCCATTATGGTCAAGGAGAACAAGCTACAGACCTGGGAAAGACAGTGCATGAGACTTTGTAGCTGAGTTTCCGTGTGGTGACTAGCACGGCATCGTTAATGTGGAGAAGTTTCTGGATCAGGATGAGATGTGTTTTTATCTTTGCTTTCAATCTTGAGAGATCGTAAAACTTGCCACCTGACCTAGCGTGCAAGTAAACTCCTTCCATATCTGCAGGGAAGGCAAAGTTGAAAAGCATGGAGAAGAAAATACCAGAGTGGGGGCTAGGACACAGCCCTGTTTCACTCTATTCTTCACTCCAAAACTGTCAGAAGTGGAGCCTTAAAACTGTGCAGTGGGAAAGAGTGGATAAGAATATAGGAACTAAGAGCAGGAGTAGGCCAATCAGCCCCTTGAGCCTGCTCCGCCATTCAGTTGGATCACGGCTGATCTTCAACCTCTACACCATTTTCCCGCACTCTCTCCATATCGCTTTGATGTCTTTACTGTCTAGAAAGCTATCAAACCTCAATCTTGAACATAGCCTCCATAGCCCTCTGGGAATTCCACAGAATTACCACCTTTTGAGTAAAGAAATTCCTCCTCATTTCAGTGCTAAATGGCTTACCTCTTATTTCGAGACCTTGTGCCCTGGTTCTAGAAGCCCAGCTAGGGGAAACATCCTTCCCGTATCTACCTTGTTGAGCCCTGTAAGAATTTTGTATGTTTCAATGAGATCACCTCTTGGCCTCCTAAACTCGAAAGAATACAGGCCCAGTCTCCTCAATCTCTCCTCATAGAGCAATCCTGCCATCCCAGGAATCAGTCTGGTGAACCTTCATTGCACCTCCTGTATGACAAGTACATCCTTACTTAGATAAGGAGACCAAAACTGTTAGCAATTACTGCAGGTGCAGTCCCACTAAGGCTCTATACAATTACAACAAGACATCTTTACTCCTGTACTCAAATCCTCTAGCAATAAAGGCCAACGTACCATTTGCCTTCTAATTGTTTGCTGCACCTGCAGTTTAGCTTTCAGTGACTCATGGACAAGGACACCCAGTTCCTTTTGGACATTAATTTCCCCTATTCTTACCATTTTAGAAGTACTCTGTATTTCTGTTTTTTCTACCAAACTGAATAACTTCACATTTTATCACATTATATTCCATCTGCCATGTTCTTGCCCATTCACTTAGCCTGCCTAGATCCCTTGAAGCCTCTTTGCATCCCCCTCACAACTCACTTTCCCACCTAGTTTTGATATAGATTGTGAATAGTTGGGACCCATGGGCACTGATCCTTGCGGTACCCCACTAGTCACAACATGCCAACCTGAGAATGACCCATTTATCTGTTTTCTCTCTAACTCTCTGTTTTCTGCCCATTAACAAATTTTCAATCCATGCCACTATATTATCCTCAATCCCATGTGCTCTCATTTTGTTCAGTAACCTCTTATGTGGGACCTAATGGAAAGCCAAATACACCACATCCACTGGTTCCCCACTCTGCTAGTTACATCCTCAAAAAATGCTACCAGGCTTGTCAAACATGATTTCCCTTTCATAAATCCATTTTGATTCTGCCCAATCCTAAGATTACTTTCTCTAAGTGTTCAGTTATCACATCCTTCATAATATATACTGCCATCTTAAGCTACCACTGATGTCAGGCTAACAGTTCTGTAGTTACTTGTTTTCTCTGTCCCTGCTTTCTTAAACAGTGGTATTATATTTGTTACCTTCCAATCTGTAGGAACCATTCCAGAATCTATAGCATTTGGAAGATGACCACCAATGCATTCACTATCTCTATAACCACCTTTCTCAACACTCTGGGATATAGGTAATCAGGTCCAGGGGATTGATGAACTTTCTGTCCCATTAATTTCTCCAGCACTACTTTTTTACTAATGCTAATTTCTTTCAGTTCTTCATTCTCACTAGTCCCTTGTTTCTCTCGTATTTCTATGAGTTTTTTTTTGTATCTTCCTCTGTGAAGGCAAACACAAAGTACTTGTTTAGTTTCTCTGCCATTTCCTTATTCCCCATTATAAATTATCCTGCCTCTGTGGTGGGACCACATTTGTCTTTGCCAATCTTTTCCTTTTTAAATACCTCCAGAAGCTTTTAGTCCATTTTTATTTCCTCGCTTGTTTACACTCATATTCTACTTTCTCTTTCTTTTTCAGATTCTTGGTCCTAAGTTGAATTCTAAAATGCTCCCAATCCTCAGTTTTTGGCAACTTTATAAGCCTCTTTCTTTGACCTAATAGAATCTTTAACTTCTCTTGTTAGTCACAGTTGGAACACTTCTCCAGTTGGACTTCTGTGCTTCAAAGGAATATATATTTGTTGTAAACCACAAATTAGCTCTTTAAATGCTAGCCATTGCCTACCTACCGTCAAACCTTTTAATGTAGTTTCCAATCTACCACAACCAACTTGCCCCTCATACCTTCGTAGTTTTCTTTGTTTAGATTTAAGACCTTGGTTTCACATTGAACTTCATCACTTTCACACTTAATGTAAAATTCTATCATATTATGGTCACTCTTTCCTAAAGGCTCCTTTACAATGTGATTATTGACTAGCCTGTTCTCATTGCACAATACTGGATCTAAAACAGTCTGTTCTCTAGTTGGTTCCTCAACATACTGTTCTCTCGAACCATCTTGTATACATTCCACAAATTTGTTCCATAGCATTAGTGCCAATTTGATTTACCAGTCTATATGTAGATTGAAGTCCTCCATGAATATTGTATCACCCTTATTACATGCACCTCTAATTTCCTGATTTATACCATGCCCTACATTACCACTACTTTCTGGTGGCCTACAAATAACTCCCACCAACGTTTGCTGCCCCTTGCTCTTTCTTAGCTCAATCCAAACTGATTCTACATCTTGATCTTCTGATCTAAGATGTTCTCTCACTCACATTCTGGTCTCATCCTTTGAAAGCAGTGCTACCCCACCTCCTTTTCTCTCTTGTCTCTTCTTCCTAAATGTTGAATACCCTAGCATATTCAGTTCCCAGCATTGGTCACCCTGCAGCCATGTCTCTGTAATGACAATTAGATCATACCCATTTACTTCTATTTATGCCGACCTTGTTGTGAATGCTGTTTGCACTTAGATAGAGTGCATTTAATTTTCCCTTTTTAACATTTTTCTGTATTTGGCTCTATTTAATGCTAGCCTATGTTTCTGCTGCCTTCCAATTTTGTTTTCTACTTTTCTTCCTACCATTACAAGCTTTGTTTCTCTTCTACCTGAATTCCCTCTCAAGTTCCCACCCCCCAGCCTAGCTGTTTTAAACCCTCCCCAACAGCATTAGCATACCTCCTGATGAGGATGTTGGTCCCAGTCCAGCTAAGGTGTAACTCGTCCACCTTGAGCAGGTGCCAACTGTCCCAAAACCAGTCCCGTGCCTCAGAAGTCTAAAGCCCTCCCTCTTGCACCATCCCTCCAGCCATGCATTCATTTGCTCTCTCTTCCTATTTCTGTACACACTAGCAGGTGGCACTAGGAGTTATCCTGAGGTTCCTGTCTTTTAAGTCCTTTTTAATCCCTTTCCTAGCTTTCTAAAATCTGCTTTCAGGGCCTCACCCCACTTTATACCTATGTTGTTGGTAGCGATGTGGGCCACAACCTGTGGCTGTTCACCCTCCTCCATAAGAATGTCTTGTAGCCATTAAGTGACATCCTTGACCCTGGCATTAGGGAGGCAACATACCACACTGGCCACAGAAACACCTGTTTGTTCCCTAACTATTGAATCCCTACCACTATTGCATTGCCACACTTCTCCCTCCCCTCTCGTGCAGCTGAGCCACCTGTGGTACCGCAGACTTGGCTCTGGCTGCACTCCTCTGAGGAATCATTGCCCTCACCAGTATTCAAAATGGAAAACCAGTCAGTGAGTGAGATGGACTCAGGGAGTCTTCTGTGCTACCTGCCTGGTTCTCATAGACTGTTTGGTGGTCACCCATTACCCCTTTGCTTGCACTCTCTTAACCTGCAGTGTGACCTACAGTGTGACCACCTCCCTAAACATTCTATCCGTGTAGCTCTTAACCTTGTGGATGTGCGACAGTGACTCCAGTCGACGCTGGAGTTCCAAAACCCAAAGCTAAAGTTTCTGCAGCTGGTGACACTTCCTGCATATGTGGTTCTCTAAGCCATAGGAAGCATCTGAGACTTTCCACATGTTACAAGATGGGCATTCCATGTGGCTGAACTGCCCTGCCATACCTTTACTTTACAGACTGCTTATTGTAAACCTGGAGACAAGAAACCTAGACCCTACTGCTCCTAATAATCTTTCGTACTGCTAGTAAACCTTACTACTACTAATAAAACCTTACTATTACTACTAAATTACCAGAGTTTTGAAAGATAAATGAACAAAATACTCACCAACCAGTCACTTAGTTGTTTCTCTGTGACTTCACACTCCGAATTTTTCTCAGAACGCAGCGGTCCACAGACTGGGCCCCTCAGCTCCTTTAAATTGGTTCGCCGCTCTCCATGATCTTATAAACTCTAAAGTAAAGTAGCTACTTAGTGAACAACACCTCCCCCCTAACTACAACAAATTCTCTCACTCACCAAATTCCCAAGCACACACTCTATGACTAGCGGCACTCCGTGACCAGCTGTTGTCTTCATGCTTGCTTGCTTGTTTGGATGAGATTAAGCAGCTTTGGAGCTAAAGGCTAAGGGGGTAAATCTGACAAAATCTGGAGTGCACTTTCATTGGGTGTTTGGTGTTTCTCTCAAGTTAGTACCTTGCATCAATTCCTTCAACCAACTAGGCCACGAACGTATAGGCTTTGGTCTTTCCTCTTGACACTAGTCTATGAGGTTGGGAGGGTGGGGGTGTCGATGCTGGGCAAGTGTGCATCTCTTAAAACCATGCCTAGGCCACGCAGCAAACAAAGAAAGGTAACCTTTCGGCTCGGGAGCTGGAATGTGAGGACCACATGCCCTGGCTTGAACAATGGTTCATGCTTCACAGCAATTGACAGCTCAGACCTCAACTTGTAGGATTTTAATTTGAACTAATGTGAGTTTATGATTCAAGTTAGGGTTAAGTGGTTTAAAATTCCACGCAGAAAGGAAACCTTCTCCTAGCACAAGTAGGCTGAAAATCAGGGTTATCCTCAAAATCTTTGAGATTTCTTGACTTATTTAACAATATGCTATAGAGATTTTCAAGGAAAAGTCAACACTTCTTAATGAGACCTTCTTGACAGAGATAACCACATGCAACATCGAACATGATATCATGGTTGCAAGATAAATGACAAACATATTAATTAATAGACGAGCATGAAATTCCACTATTATATTAACTCTTTGTTGAGCCTTCATTAAATTAGTTCATAAAACATTTGTCAGATCATAAAGTAAATGTGCGTGAAGACCCCTCATTTCATCTTAGCTCATTCCTTCAGAAAGACCCTACAGTCTTTTTCATCACAGCAACCAGTGGTTTCTTAACTAAAAACAGGATTCTGGACTCTTAAGCTGGAACCTTACTCCAAATGCTAATCACTAATTCTACAGCATTGGACTCATTTTAGCTTTCGGGCTGGGGGGCTTCAACCATTACAACCAAACGAGTAAACTTCAAGAACAGAATTCATGAAACTTTGAAATAAAAACAGAAAATGCTGGAAAAACTCAGCAGATCTGGTGGCATCTGTGGAGAGAGGTACAGAGATACCGTTCTGAGTGCAATAGGACTCTTCTTCAGAACCTTTCGGAGGTGGTTTTCACCTTCTGCTTCTGGGAGTTCTATATTTCTATGTCTGGACCATATTTTACACTGAATATCCAAATCAGCACAGGAGGATACAGCAGCTGCATCACATATTCCATTTATTTTATTATACAGATGGCACAAGGCCCATTTTACAAACATTTCCTTACAACATATAAGAATAAATTAGTCAGATGGCATTACAGTTGTAAAAAGATCACATTACTTTTATGTACTGTCAAAAATATATTTCATATATTATTTGACTTAACATAACTCACCACAATTTAGAAAGCTAGAAAAGTAACCTGCTACAGAATATTACACAGTGAAGCTATTCAAACATGCTTTCATCTACCAAACACAGAAACTGAGCTGAGAAGGAAACAACGAACACCAATGGACACAGGAGAAGAAACTTGGTTTGATTATTTTCTTGCTTGTACATTGGTTTAATTTTCTGATTATGCAGTGTTATTATTTAAATTAGGGAGCCTACAGTGAATAATCCAGAACGTCTTATGCTGAAATGTTTTGGAGGGGAGGGGGAGGAGGTGGGGGGGAATGCTGACACAAGCACAGTAAAAGAACAGTGCTTGAATTAGATTACAGCTCACTGTTACAGCATAAAGCCTACTAGATCATTTGTAACAGCCATTGACACATAGTTCAGCATGGAACAGCTTTAATTTATTTTAAGTAAATAGTGCCTAACTGTTGGCAATTCAGAATGTTGTTTGCCTTTACAATAATGTTACTTTTTTGCTTTTGCTTCTTGCAGTAATAAGGACAAGGAATTCAGCTTTAATCATTTATGATCAAATAATGAATAATGTAGAATTTGTTCTTCAACACCAAGGCCTTTGCAAGAATTTACTGACTTTGGCCAGCTAATCTCGCTTTTAGATATTATTCAGCCATATATTAATAATACTGTGAACTTTACTGAGATTTAATACTGTACCACAGATTTGACCTTTACGTTTGGAGCAAATCTTTCTACATCGTATTTATACTTTACATAGGCGGGGCAGATGTTTCAAGGTTTGTGCAATACCACGTATGCCCTTTTGGTAAAGCCAAACAAAGGAGGAGAAAATAATTTTATACTGATTAAAATTGTATAAATGATGCACAACTGATGTACAATCACAGCAAAGTAAAATAAATTATAAAGAAAAATATACCAGACAAACTTAAGTCCTTCACAGATATTCTTCAGTCATTGAAGAATGATATTAAACTGACAACCAAACAACCTGATAGGAGGTAGAATTTCTAAGGTCCTTCCAAAGTTTAAGGACTTTGTATAACTCAATTTTTGTTCCTCTCTTACAAATACGTATTTAAGGAGTTCATGTAATCTACAAGAATTGTAAGTTAATAAACAGTTTATAAAGTGTTGAAAAAGTATGAGAATGGTGCTTTGACAAGATCTCAATAAAAGAGATGTACTTGGTTTATGCTACAGTCTTGCTTTCTGTCAGTAACAATGAGCTTAATGAAACTGACTAAATCACACCCAAACCACCTTTACAAGGCCCTCAGGTACTACAACCTTCTGATCTAATGCACCTTACTGATGGCTCCATAAATCAGAGAGAACACGTATAGAATGCCTGAGAGTTTAATTTTCTCTGTGTTATTATCGGTGCTCTGGTTAATGCAGTTATGTTAAATTTCTGTCTGGTCTATTTCAAGGCAGTCATTCTAACCTGTTTATTTTTTTGCAGATTAATGACTGTGTTAGAATAGCAGACAATTTAATGCAAAGGTGTTAACCAATGAATTGAAAACAGTGCCTCAGATGAAATGAATCTCCTCCACATAAACATAGAAAATGCTGGAAATGCCCATAGCTCAATCTACGAAAAGAAAAACAATGGGTTAACCTTAGGGTGAGAGCATTCATCTGAACTCATATTTCTGATGAAGGGTCACATCAAAAATTTAAACCTATTTTTCCCTTCAATATGCTGTGCTTTTTAACCAGTTCTTGCTGTTGTTTCAGGTTTCCAGCATCCACACGATTTATCTTTCGATTTCACATATAAATCACTCTTTTTAACACGCCCCATAGCTTTACTGGACAAAGCATCGAATATTATTGTGAAAGGTACATCTTCAGCTGACTCTGTCACACATAATCAAAAGTTGCTTGTTTAAAGGTTAAATACCTGATGAGTTGTTGAAAATTTTATAGTGGGCTCTTTGAAGGTTGCATTGATGTTTTAAACTCTTATTCTCACAAAACAGTTGGTGCTCCCAAACTGTACCATTTTAATGGAAGCTGCTGCTAGTGGGAACATCAAAATTAACAGGAAATCAATACCCAACAGGAATATTATTGCTTCATTTTATTTAGCATTTCTAATCCCAATTACTTAAAAAATGCTGAATAAAACTTTGCTAATAATAGATTATAGATAGCATTTATTAGTACTGTTATGCAAACAATTTAAACACAGTGGAATGTAATATACAAGGACAACTGACAAAATGAACAGCTGGCAAAATCTCCATCTAAACTGATGACATCAATATACTTCTGGCACAAGCACAACTCCGGTGAAAGATGGAGTAGTCCAACACTTTGGCCTACAGCCAATCCAGGTAGTTCTTGTGGATAATGTGTGAGATTAGTACTGAGTTTCTGCTTGTTTCCCTTTCTGGTTTCAACATGATCCTTGAAAACACGAATTTATGCGAACATTTCCTGGATGCACATGTTTTTCTTATACAGAATATGAAGATTTTTTTTTGATAAAATTATCACTGTGCTACCACAATGAATCTTCTCATCACAAAAGTTCAAAACGAATTCAAATACTCCAGTGCCACATCATAGCAGAATTTGTATTGCTCCTAGGAGAGAAAAAGACACATTTCCCTATAAATTGTGCATCTTTCACATGACTAATAGCACTTTCTGTTAATAAATATCCAAAACTGAAGACAATGGGGATTTGGAGCAAAACTCTCCATTGGCTGGAGTCACACCTGGAACAAAGGAAGATGGTTGTATTTGTTGGAGGGCCCAGAATATTTCTGCAGGGGTTTCTCAGGTTATTGTCCTAGGCTCACCTATCTTCAGCTGCCACAAAAATAACATTATCTCCATTATATGCTCAGAAGAGGGTCTGTTTGCTGATGATTGTATCGTGTTCAGCTTAATTTGTAACTCTGCAGAAAATGATGCAGTTTGTGCCCACAATGACCAAGAACAAAACAATATCCAGGATAGTGTTAATCAGCAGCAAAGAAAATTCACATTAGGCAAGTGCCAGAGAATGACGAACTCCAACAAGAAGTCACTTAACCATCTTTCCATAATATTCAATGCCATTACTATTGCTCAGTTCTCCATCATCAAGATCCTGTAGGATCACCATTAAGCAGAAACTGGACCAGCCAAATAGGGCAGAATCTTACAGGCATCCCCTGTCAGATTTGCTGTGGGGATGCCTGTCAGATTCATTGGGTGGCCTTTCCACCAAATGTCTGCTCACTCCTGACCTGTCAGAAATTTTACAGGGGGTGGGCAAGACCAACCTTAATTCTGCCCTCGCTTCCCATCGCTGCAGTTTCTCCTCTACTTACCGTTGTCCTGGGCTCCTAGAACTCAGGCACGCAGAACTAGGTTTAGTCTCAGCAGTCGCCACCGCTACTGGTGGAGCTGATTGGCTGGCAGCTCTCTGAGGTGGGATTTACTCCTCAGTGAGCAGCGAAAATCCCGCCACCACCCAATTAATGCTCCACGGAGCATTACATGGCTATGAGGTAGCCAACATCAGTGGGGATGCATTCCCCACTGACTTTATTAGTGGCGGGGCAGGAAACCCCATCATTCGCAAAATGCTGTGGAACTATTGGATCAGGTGCTATAAATGCTGTGGAACTAGAGCATGTCAGTGGCTGAGTATTCTGTCATGTGTGGCTCTCCTCCTGATTCCTAAAGCTGCTCTGCCTCCTGGAATGTACAAGTCAAAAGTGTGATGGTATATCCTCCATTTGTCTGGATGGGTGCATATGTAACAAAACTCAAGAAACTCAACACCATCTAGGGCAAACCAGTTTCTTTGATTGGCACCTGATCCAATAGTTAAAACATCTACTCTCTCCATCACCAAGTACTGTGGCTGCATTATATATTATATAGAGGCAAACTGCTGCAAGGCACCAATGCTTCAGCACTCCCAAGACTGCGTCCTCTACCACGTAGAAAGATAAGGGCAGCAGGTGCACCTCCAAGTCGTATACCATCTTGACTTGCACCACACGGACTGCAGCAATTCAAGAAGAATACCAACCATCAGCTTCTCAAGGGCAACTAGAAATGGGCTGTGAGTACCAGCCTTGCCTATGACTCCCACATCCTGAGAATGTGTATTAATAAACTCTGTTTATGCCATGTTGTGACTTTATAATAATGAATTAACACAGATTGGTTTTTGGCCAAAAATAACATTAGAAATTGCTGCAAAGTGGTCATAAATGAACGCTAAACCTTTTGTATTTGTCATGGATGTGAGCGTTGCTGGGAAGGCTAGCATTTATTTCCCACCCCTAACTACCCTTGAGATGGTAGTGGGGATCTGCTTTCTTGAACTGCTACAATACGCACAGGTACATCCATAGTGCTGTTAGGTAGAGAACCCAGCAAAGGTGAAGGAGCGGTGATACATTTCCAAATCAAAATAATGTGCGAGTTGGAGCGAATTTAGAGGAGATGGTGTTCCAATGCACCTGTAGCCCAGGTCCTTCTAGGTGGTAGAGGTTGTGGGTTTGGAAAGTGCTGTTGAAAAAATTTGGCAAGTTTCTACAGTGCATTCTCTGGATAGTGCACACTGCAGTATTGGTGCATCAGCAGTGGAGTCAGTGGATGTTTAATGTAGTGAACTGGCTGTCAATCAAGCGGGCTGCTTTGTCCTGGGTTGTGTCGAACTTCCTCACTGTTATTGGAGCTCATCCAGGCAAGTGGAGAGTATTCCACCTCATTTTTGACTTGAGCTATGTAGATGGTGGACAGGCTTTGGGAAGATAGGAGGCGAGTTAATCACTGAAGAATACCCAGTTTCTGACCTACTCTTGTAACCACAGTATTCACATGGCTGGTCCCATTAAGTTTCTGGTCAATGGTGGCATACAGGGTGTTGATGGTGGGGACTAATGCTATTAAATGTCAATGGCAGTGGTTGTCTCTCTCTTGTTGGAGGTGGTTATTGCCTGATACTTCATATGTGGCATGAATGTTCCTGACACTTACCAGTGCAAGCCTTAATGCTGTCCAGAACTAGCTGCATGCACGCACAGCCTGCTTCAGTAGCTGAGGAGTCATGAATGGGAGCAAACACTGCACAATCATGAACCAACGTGCCCACTTATAGAATCATAGACACCTCCTACAACACAGAAGGAGGCCACTTGGCCCATGGTGTTTGTGCTGGCTCTCCACCTAGTCCCACTCCCCCACCTTTTCCCTGTAGCCCTGCAACTCTTTTCTCTTCAGATAATGACCTAATTCTCTTTTGAAAGCCATGAGTGAATCTGCCTCCACCCACACTCAGGCAATGCAATCCAGATCCTAACCACTCACTGCGCAAAAAAAGCTTTTCTTCATGTCACCACTGCAATCACCTTAAACCTAGGCCCTCTGGTACGCGATCCTTCTGTCAACACGAACAGTTTCTCTTTATCTACTCTGTGCAGGCCACTCATGATTTTGAATACCTCTATCAAATCTCCTCTCAGCCTCCTCTTCTTCAAAGAGAACAGCCGAGCTTCTCTAATCCATCTACGTAAATGAAGCTCCTCAACGCTCAAAGCATTCTTGTGAATCTTTTCTGGACCCTCTCTAATGCCTTCACATCCTTCCCAAAGTGTGGTGCCCAGAACTGGACACAATACTCCAGTTGAGGCTGAACCAGCAATTTATTAGATTTATCATAATTTCCTTGCTTTTGAACTCAATGCCCCTACTTATAAAGCCCAGCATCCTGACCTGCCCTACCACCTTCGATAATTTGTGCATACATACCCCAGGTCCCTCTGCTCCTGCTCCCCCTTTAGAATTGTATCCTATATTTTAGATTGCTTCTCCTTGATCTTCCTACCAAAACGAATCACTTCACACTTCTCTGTATTAAATTTCATCTGCCACTTATCCGTTCATTCCACCAACCTGTCTATGTCCTCAAGAAGTTTATCATTATTCTCCTCATAGTTCACGATGCTTCCAAGTTCTGCATCATTGACATTCTGACCTTATGATGGAGGGAGGGTCTTTGATGGAGTCTTGAACATGGGTGGGCCTAGGACACCACCTTGAGGAACTCCTGCAGCAGTTAAAACATTCATCAGGGGCTGAGATGACTGGCTTCCAGCAAGCACAACCGTCTTGCTTTGTGCTAGGTATGACTCCAGCTATTGTAGTTTTCCTCTTAATGACCACAGACTTCAATTTTACTAGGGATCCTTGATTCCACACTCATTAAATGCTGCCTTGATATCAAAGGTAGTTACCATTATCTCACGTCTCAAATTTAGCTGTTTTGCCATTGTTCGGACAAAGGCTGTAATGAGGTCTGGAACCGAGTGGTCCTGGCAGAACTCAAACTGAGTACCAGTGAGCAGGCGAGTAAGCGTTACTTAATAGCACTGTCAACGGCATTTGTTAATGACTGAGAGCGGACTGATGTGGTGTTAATTGGCTGGTGTGCATTTGTCCTGCTATTTGCGACAGGACATACCAGGGCAATTTTCCACGTTAATTTTTTAGCAGTGAGTTTTGCTCAAATAAAATAATTAGGTTAATGCCAGAATTAAAGCAGTAGACAGGGGACTATCATTGAAAAGAGTTAAACATTCATCAGCTAGTACAGTTTCCAGACTAAAACATTTAGAGAATCCTAATGCCTTATTCCAATACACAAAGAGGTATTCAATCTTACCAGTGTATCTACCATGTTGGATTTGTTGTTTCGTAGAGTTTTGACTGTGTGAAAAACATCTATTATATTCTGTTGATGAATCATCTCACAGATACTGCGAACTACACAAAGTGTTCCACTTCGCCCACCACCATTGCTAAAAGACAAAAGTTAAGCGTTTCTAGTGAGCAGATGATAAGTCAATTAGCACAATACCCCTGGGCTCTGTAATATAGGATGGTAATTTGAAACCATTTTAGACATTCAGCAAGTGGTGGCTATATATCCATTTGAGTAGGGATGTTCTCTTAACAATCTATATCTGGCAATATATCTGGTGATGAAATTTGTTAGCAAATGCTGAACTGTTGAGTGCTGCTGCATAAGTTTGAAAACTAATAAGGTTGTTCCTTTTTGTAATCCAATTTTGGATTACAAATTTAAATGAGAACAGGTAAGATTGAAGAAATGAAAGGCTCTTCCCTCTCTTGGGCTAAACAAAAAAGTGATTGGGCAGCTTCACCCCAATGCTGAGTGACCGAGAATCCATGCACAATACTACTTAAATTCTGTACAAAATATCCATCTCATGTGGAGAGTGTAATGGTGTGGAATGTAGGGGATTTATGCTATATGGATGTGATGGTGTTGGGGGGAGATGAAGTTAATGGTGTCTGGAAAGCTTTACACTCCATCTCGGATGTGCTAAGTGTTCTATCACCTAGACTTATAACACTGAATTTGAAAAGTGCTAACTCCTTCCCTTGGGGGTGGGGGGGAAAAACGAACAATAACTAGTTGATCTCCCATGGTGTTACACAGGCCAATGAAGACTAAGTGCAACATTCAGGTCAAGCAGGGTTAGAGTAATGATTAGCTATGTGAAGGAAAGTGGAAAGAGAGATGAAACAGGTGGGGGAGAGAAGGGATTGGAGGGAGGAAGGGCGTGGCAGCGGTGGGAGAAGGGGAAAGCAGAGGAGGGGCAAGTACAAAAAAGGTGAGGCCAAGAGGAGGTAGAGGTTAACAAACAATTAACGGAATTTACAATGTGTTAGTAACTATGAAAGGGTATCTTTTATTTAAATAAAAGTAATAACACCTGCATGGTTTGAATACTCACAAGCAATGTACCACAGTACGACCATCACCTCCATCATACTCTTCTTGCCATTTCTCCAGGCGCCTGATCAGTTTCAAGAAGGAGCGTTTTGACACTGGCGTGTCCCTGTATGATGGCCAACCAATAAACTGGAACTGCTGCACAATGCGGTACCCATCTTGAGGCTGGAAGACAAATTGCAGAAGGAAAAATTGAACTTGGATTTATTCGCAATCTAAGACTTTTTTGTAGTTATCAAACATTTCAATAGAAATTCATAGAAAATGCAACATAATCCAATCACAGGCTAAAAACCATAATGGCATTAAGGCTACGCACATGGGATGCAAATATGTTGCACATTTTTAACAACTTTACCAAGATTTCTGCTGCTGAAGAGGTGCAATGTGGGAGTTTATTAACGTAATGTGGCCTGGCTGCAGTGAGGGGGAGAGAGAAGGTATCCATGGAAACTCAAGAGCCACCTTTAAATGCTTCAAATAATCTCATCATAGGCTATTTGCCAGAATGCAGTCATCATGCTAGAATTCATTATCAAGATTGAAACACTTTTTTGAAGGATGTGGGGTTGGTAGGCATCAAATTCTTTGCTATGATGTATTTAGAAACTCCAATCTTGGCAATATTTTCCAAGGGCAGATTTTTCCGGTTGGCGAGCGGGGGGCGGGGCTCGCTAGCTGATGCGTAAAATGATGCAGGGATGCGTTGGGTGTGCGTCCCGCAATCACCCCGCATCATTTAGATTTTCAGTTCGGCAGGTGCGCAGCCAAATCGGCTGTGCCGCTGCCAAACTGGCAACTGCCTATCAAGGCCATCAGAAAACCAATTAACGTGATTGGTGGACCAGCCCATCAACCTTAAGGTTGGCGGACAGGCCGGGAGCCCTGGCGGGCTTCGGAAAGAACATGAAGCCTCATCCACAGGCGGGATGAGGTTTCATGAGGGTATTTAAATTTTTAAAAAATGTTTAAATAAAAGTTATGGACATGCCCCAACTCATGTGACAGTGTCACATGAGGGGACATGGCAGGGAAATGTTTTAATCACCTTTATTGAAAGTTTTAAATTGGAGCCGATCTCCCTGAGGCAGCACTTTGCCTCAGGGAGATCTGTGCGCCCTTTCACGTGCATGCGCGAAAGAGCACACTCCCGGCTCAGGGAATCCCTCCCCGCCCGCACAGGGAGCGGGCCCTAATTGGCCGGCCCACGTAAAATGGCGGCTTGCTCCCGTTTGGGGGCGCCGATTGGAAGCCCGTCCGCCCGTGCCCGTTCCCGCACATCCCCACCGCCGGGGGTGGGGGGGGGGGTGCGGAAATGTTGCCCCAAGTCAATGGAAAATAACAACTGGTGCAATGTATAACAGGCTATCAAATCACTAGGTTTCATTTTGCACTACTGGACTAGACCAATTTCACCCCTAAGGAGTTAACAATTCTGAAGGGTTACATTACACTCAGTGGAAAATATCATTTCAAGACTTCTCTCAAAGGGTCCTCAATGTTTTTCTGACAATCGCATTAAGTGTTTATCTGAATGAGCACTAGATTCAGCAATTATCTAGTTAACGTCATCCTACTTTAAATAGCTGGGAGATAATCCAGCAGAACTTGTGTTTTATATCCTGTAATGAGTCAATTTGTTCTCTACTTCTTGCTCTATCTAGGCTATTAATCACTTTCTTCCAGAGCTCTGCATCTACCTTCAAATCTTACAGCCCCTTTCCACTTTAGTTTGCGGTTTCTTGCTGATTCCTACTAGAATTTTATTATATATTTTAGAGGCTTTGCGGCCCATCATTCGTTTTAGTTTCTATCTCCTTCATGTGGTGGTCTGTGAAACTGCCAGCGTACATCTCCAGAGTGTGGCAAACACCCAAGTCATTTTGAGGGCATTAAAACCAAAATTGTTGGAGACTTTGTTACAAATGCAAGATTTCATAAGACAGTTATGTTTCAAACTAAGATAAAAGCAAAAAACTGCGGATGCTGGAAATCCAAAATAAAAATAAAAATACCTGGAAAAACTCAGCAGGTCTGGCAGCATCTGCGGAGAGGAACACAGTTAACATTTCGAGTCCGTATGACTCTTCAACAGAACTAAGTAAAAATAGAAAAGAGGTGAAATATAAGCTGGTTTAAGGTGGGGAGGTGGGTCAGGTAGAGCTGGATAGAGGGCCAGTGATAGGTGGAGATAGCCAAAAGATGTCATAGACAAAAGGACAAAGAGGTGTTGAAGGTGGTGATATTATCTAAGGAATGTGCTAATTAAGGGTAGGAAGCAGGACAAGCAAGGTACTGTTAGCCCTAGTGGGGGTGGAGTGGGGTGAAGGGAAGGGATCGAAATAGGTTAAAAGGTAAAGATAAAACAATGGATGGAAATACATTTAAAAATAATGGAAATAGGTGGGAAAAGAAAAATCTATATAAATTATTGGGAAAAAAGGGGGATCGAAAAGGGGGTGGGGATGGAGGAGAGAGTTCATGATCGAAAATTGTTGATTTCAATATTCAGTCCGGAAGGCTGTAAAGTGCCTAGTCGGAAGATGAGGTGCTGTTCCTCCAGTTTGCGTTGAGCTTCACTGGAACAATGCAGCAGGCCAAGGATGGACATGTGGGCATGAGAGCAGGGTGGTGTGTTGAAATGGCAAGTGACAGGGAGGTCTGGGTCATGCTTGCGGACAGACCGAAGGTGTTCTGCAAAGCGGTCACCCAGTCTGCGTTTGGTCTCTCCAATGCGGTTTCCTCTACATTGTAAGCATGACCCAGATCTCCCTGTCGCATGCCATTTCAACACTCCACCCTGCTCTCATGCCCACATGTCCGTCCTTGGCCTGCTGCATTGTTCCAGTGAAGCTTAACGCAAACTGGAGGAACAGCACCTCATCTTCTGACTAGGCACTTTACAGCCTTCCGGACTGAATATTGAGTTCAACAATTTTAGATCATGAACTCTCTCCTCCATCCCCACCCCCTTTCCGATCCCCCTTTTCCCCCCAATAATTTATATAGATTCTTCTTTTCCCACCTATTTCCATTATTTTTAAATGTATTTCCATCCATTGTTTTATCTCTACCTTTTAGCTTATTTTGATCCCTTCCCTTCATCCCACCCCCACTAGGGCTATCTGTACCTTGCTCGTCCTGCTTTCTACCCTTAATTAGCACATTCCTTAGATAATATCACCACCTTCAACACCTCTTTGTCCTTTTGCCTATGACATATTTTGGCTATCTCCACCTATCACTGGCCCTCTATCCAGCTCTACCTGTCCCACCCCCCCTTAAACCAGCTTATATTTCACCTCTTTTCTATTTTTACTTAGTTCTGTTGAAGAGTCATACAGACACGAAACGTTAACTGTGTTCCTCTCCGCAGATGCTGCCAGACCTGCTGAGTTTTTCCAGGTATTTTTATTTTTGTTTTTTATGTTTCAAACTATCTCCTTTTAAAACAGAATGTTCTTAACAGGGCTGGTGTGATCACACTAATTCTCTTTGGAGACAGGCCCATGTGATTTGTGACCAGAACCTATAGAAAATCGAGCAACAAGTTTTCAACACCTTGACACAAGAGAGGGACAGCTGTTTTTTTTTTCTGCACAAAGACACGCTGACTGAGATCCCCAGAGAGGGGGCAGAAAAGTTTGCTGCTGTGAAAGGCCCAGGAAAAGTTTATTTTTTGTATTAGCCACCAAGGAGGATGCTGGTGGGAACTGGTTCGCTATTCAAAGGGACAGGACTTGTGGAGATTTAAGGAACAATAAGTTGCAAGTGTGTGCCTTCCTGCCGGAAGTTGTTTGGGGATACTCAGAAGACTGAGTGGAACAACATTCAAAGGACACCCGAAGACTTGCTGTGGCATGGCAGGATGAAAGGAATCTGCTGAAAAGCCAAGAGGTGTTTGGGAACTAATTGTCAAGACTACATGTCTGCTGGGAGTGTGACATAAAGTATTTCAGTTGTTTCAGTTAGTTAATGGGGAAGTACCCTTTCCGTCATTTGGTGTATCAGTTGTTGGTTAAGTGAAGTTTAGTCGATATTGATTTTAGTTTGTTGGTTACAGTAAAAGTCTTAATACATGAAATCTTGTCTTGTGATTCTCCCCGTCGGCTGCTGGGAAATACATCTTATAAAAAAATTGTTGGTCTCAATGGGGATCACGACAACTTGTAACTGAGGCTTGAATTTTTTCCTTGGTGTGTGCGCACCATCAGTGGGCCCAGAAGCAGATGTGAACTCTACCCCTACCAGAGACCGGCAGCCAACAGCAATCACACGTTGGCTGGCCAATTAACAGCCAGCCAGAAGGGAACTCACTATCTGAGCGGGCCAGTGCTGATGGGGGTGTGCAGGTGGGAATAGGGTGGGTGCTTCAATGGAATCAGCTGTGGGCAGGGGGTTTAAAAGCACAAAATAAAGAAGTGAAGTTTGTGCTGTGAAATTTTGGAAGAGTATTGTGAACCTTGGAATTTAAATTTTTCCTTCAGGATTGAAAGACATGAGGAACGTGGCTAAGGAATAGTGCAATGTCATCTAGAGTTGCAAACCATAGAAGAAGGCTTGGAAATGCCCATAGCCAAGCACCTCTTGCTTCTCTAATAAGACCATAAAATGTAGTAGCAGAAGTAGGCCATTCAGCCCATCGCATCTGCACCGCCATTCAGTACGATCATGGCTGATCTGATAATCCTCAACTCCACTTTTCCCCATTACCCTTGATTCCCTTACTGATTAAAAATCTGTCTGCCTCAGCCTTGAATATACTTAATGACCCAGCCTCTACCGCCCTCTGCGGTAAAGAATTCCACAGATTCACTACCCTCTGAGAGAAGAAGGGCACTCATCCAGGCAGTGAAAGGTTACTGGGAGATAGTGCTGCCACGTGACGGCAAGAGGAGGCCTCCACATCTAACCCAGAAGACTTGGGCCAAGGAAGCCGGGGGGGTTGTACAAAGGACCTGGGTGCAGTGCCGGAAGAGGGTGAATGATATTCTCCGCTCTGCAAGTAAGAATAATAAAGCCCCTTATCACCTTGAAACAATGTTCATGTGTGGGCTTGCACCTGGTGGGGCTTGAGGCTGTAAAGCCTTGAGCTAAAGTCGGCACATCTTCCTGTGCCCTAGAAGGCTGCCTGGGTCTAGCAGGCTTGTCTGTGAGGGGGAAAGTCCTGCAATGTGCTGGGTAGTTAAACCAGTGATACTGGGGAGGAGGAAGTAATCTTTTGGAATATCAAGGGTGGACTCATGAACGTACTCTTGTTTTCGCAGGAGAAGAGGAAGCACAATGCCCTAGAATGAAGCCATATTGGTGAGGGAGTGCCAAATCTTGCATTGCCGACTCCAAAGGAGGAGGACATTTTGGACTTTGTGCGTGAGTGCAGAGCGCGATCCACTGATCGTGGAGACGCTGGGGTTTCAGAGGATGGTAAGAGTGAAGTGCACACACATTAGATTGGTAGGGGAATCATCTCAGAAATGGAGGGCAATGGGTGAAAGACTGCCAGGTGGCATCCACTTCTCTTTTATGTTCTTGCTTAAGGAAATCTTTGATTAGCGCTATGCCCAATTGCAAAACTCAGCTGAATTCACCTACTCTGAATCTGAAATACTCATGGATACTTATGCTTGTTTTTCCACCATCAGAGGGTCATCTTCAAGACCAGCTGATGATCCTGAAGGCCCTCATCATTAACATCAGAGAAGGAGGAGCCATCAGATGCACTAGCGTCGCATACTCACTCTGAACCTTGCACCTCCTCGGACAGGCACTTTGGTGGGTTTGAGCACTCCGGCATGAATGGTTGAACACACTGGGGAAGGCACGTCACATTTGCCTGAAGAGCTATCGGAAACAGAAAGCTCTCAGGCCTCTGACAATCGGAGGAGTAATGGAGACCAGGACAATACTGAGCCCCAGGTAGATGATGAGCCCCTGGAGTCATCCATTAGGTAGGAAATGCTGGAGGTCCAGCGGACTGTATGTGGAGATCTGGCAGAGATTCCTGAGGGTTTGTATGCCATGGTCCGTGTAATGGAGGAGTCCATGCAAAGTATGAGCACTGTATTGACCCTTAGCTCTGAACGCACAGCATCTGCCATACAGAGATTGGTGACTCTCATGGACCACCAGCTCCAGGAGCTCAATCAATGTTTTCTGGGTTGCATTTAGACCTTTGAGCCCACACACTGGTAGTGACCTCCGCAGGGCATTGCCAATGTCAGAGATAGATGAAGCACCTTATGACTCTGCTAGCTGCCCAACCATCTGAGCAAGGAGGTACAAGCAATGTTGGCGGATGACCGGCAGATCCAAGCTTCTGGAGGCTCCTCTCACGGTGCTCCTGATGATGAAAGCAACTCCTCCACCCCTCTGCCAGTGATCGTAGCATCTGAGGAAACCACAACAACTGAGTTGTGTCTTGCCATTATGCAGGACTCTCCTGTTCAATCGGGGCCCTCACAGGCACCAGCAACCATAAGACGGCTGCCAAAGTCATCAAACTCAAAGGGGCATCAGAGTCAGCAGCTTGCCTCCAATGCAGCTGCCGGCAATGGGGAAGCATCAAGGCAAAGCACAAGAGTTTCATGAAATCACTATAAACACACAAGGGCTATCATGGGTGAGATTTTTATCATTGTTACTTGTCTCATGTTTTATTTTGCTGTCACATATTACTGTTTTAAAATGTAACCTCATGTGACATGTCCTTCTTGTGCTTTCTGTGCCAGTAAGAAAGGAGGCCTTCAACTTAAAACTAAACAGCAATTGGGTATGATAGTTTATTTCATGAGGAGGCGCAGGAGGAAGAGGCTGTCAGGAGGGCCTCATGAGCTCCAAGCAATAATGTAGCTGCATCTTTCCAATGATTGAGGCCTACTGGAAGCTTCTTTGAATTAAAGCATTCCTGGTCTTCATGGCTCCCAAAAGCTGCCTCATTGCTGGGTCATTATCATGACCCTGTGGCTGAGTGGGCTCTTCCTCACAGCCTGTGCTGGAATCTTCCATGACACATTGTGGAAGCACACTGCAATCTTCAGCCTCTAATTGATGTCCCCAAGAGAGAGCCAGATTGTGGTTGTGTGCTGTGTGCTGCACAATGAGTGACACGCATTCTGGAGGATATTGAAGAGATCCTCCAGACTGGTCCAGGCAATGGAACCTCATTTTCAGGAGGCCTATTGCCCTCTCAATTATAGCCCTCATGGAGGGAATGGCTTCTGTTGTACCTCTCCTCCACAGGCCCTCTTGGGTGTCTGATTGGTGTCATCATCCACATTTTCAGAGGATATCCTTCATCCCCCACCAATCAGCCATCCAAGCGTGCAGGGGAGATGAACAGCCTTGGAACTTGGAACTCCCAGGATATCTTGCACAAACCTGGGGGACCTGCTGCTGGTGATCACACACTAGCTGGACACTGAACAAATGGAAGCCCTCCCATTTCACAAAGGTCCCCAGCTCCTCAGCAGGTGCCTTGATGACACACGTGTGCAGCAGTTCAAGAAGACAGCTCACCACCATCTTCTCAAGGGCAATTAGGGATGGGTAATATATGCTAGCTTGGCCTGCGACGCCCACATCCCATGAACAAATAATAAAAAATCAATAGCTCCCTGGATCTTTGGGGAGCCTGCAGTAGCTGCAAAATCCTCTTGCATGCTCTACCTAGCTTTCCTCATCTGTTTTGAAATGTATGAAGGTGTTGACCCTTCTGGAGAGAGCGTCCGTCACAAGCTTTATGCAGTTGTGTGCTGCGGATTGTGGCACACTGCACAGATCACCAACAGGACCCTGGAAGGAACCTGAGGCATAAAAATTGAGCATGACGGTCGCTTTCAGCGCCACTGCCATTGGGTGCTCACCTACACAACTGGATGTGATCTCAGGCCCTATCATCTCACAGATTGAGGTTACTGTCTCCCTTGAGGGGCGAGTCCTTCTTCTGCACTGCACCTCGCTCATCTCAAGATATCTGGGTATAACTCTGGAGACTCTTCCAGCAGGGTATTGATACCACCTCTTGCCCCTTATCCTTTGCAAGCCTTGCTGGCCTTCAACCCCTTCAGGTTGGTCTTGCGGGCAGATCCTGTGACGATGTCTCTGGCCAGCTGGCCTCCTCTCTCTTTTTGCCCTCTCCTTTTCACCTGAGGAAGTGCCTCCACCTGAAATGACAATGCCCATATTTCACCTTTTGCTTTGCAGAGGGTTTATCTTAATGACGATGTGGCCACCCTGTAAAAGCCTGTATAAGGATTTAAACCTCTCAACTTACTTAAGAAATGAGCAAGATGGCTCACCGATGAAACAGGATGGCCCAGATATCAAATAACATGTGTACTCCTCCCTCCTCATTCCTCTATTCCTCCTGAGCCTTATATCCTGCCCTAGGTGTAGAAAGTGTTATATGTGTGATCCCGCCTGCCCGGTTTCCTGTGCGCTGACTGTAAAAATGCACGGGCCTCAAAATTGCGGTGCGTTGCACTTGTAATTGGCTCAGTTGGCCCTTTGATTGACGTCTGCACCTGAGCTGAGGGCACAGCATGTAGCCCAGTGGCTGAAGCTGTCACCAATCAGTCAAGTGGGGTGGAGTGGAAGTGGTTGGGGTTTCAGGCAGCCATGAACACTGGCCATTTAAGTGGTGGCCAGAACTCTTCAGCATGCATGAAGGGACCTTGAGATGCAGCCAGAGCTGGAGACTTAGCCAAGAGAGGTCCTTAGGAGACATATGCTAACCCACCCGACTCTCTCTTTGACCCAGCAGGAGGAGAACCTCAGGATCATGGAGCCTGGTGATCTATCAGTGTGCTTCATCGCTTACAGGGAGCAGAGAAGAAGGAGAAGAGTGCGATGGAGGTGTTTGGCTCACTAATGGGAGGCGCACCACCCTCAAGATGAAGGTGCGGCAGGGCCTACTGCGTACGCAACTGAAGATCCACAGGGAGCCATTGCCCGTAGGCGCCTCACTAGACCCTGGGTCTACAGACGAAGCTTGTCATTCCTGCAGATGACTGAGAACCAGTGTCACTGAAGACTGCGCATGTCTAGTGAGCTGATCAGTCACATAGGCACCTGCTGCAGGGTTTGGCGCAACGGAAACATGGAGGTCATCCACTGCCAGTGTCTGTGAAAGTGATTGCGGCGTTCAATTTTTACACCAGTGGCTCCTTCCAGTGCTCCACAGGTGACCTGTGCAGGATCGTGCAAGCCTCCACCCACAAGTACATCCAGGAGACCACGGTGGCCATCTTTGTGAAGGCACAGAACTTTGCGCATATTGACCGGGACCAGGAAAGCCAGGAAGTAAGAACGCTGGGATTTGTGGCAATCTCTGGTTTTCCGTACAGGATACCATCGACTGCAATCCTATGGCACTGAGATCTCCATTGCAACAAGCAGTCCAGTACGTCAACTACAAGGGTTTCCACTCGCTGAATGTTCAGCTGGTCTGAAACCACCACAAACGCATCCTACAGGTCTGCGCATGATTCCCAGGGAGCATCCACGGCTCCTACATTCTCAGCAGATCTTAGATCACTAACATCTTCCAGGGTCCATAGAAGCTGCAGGGTTGACTCCTTGGGGACAAGGGCTACCCATAGAGGACGTAGCTGAAGACACCCGTGTGGCGGCCTCAGACTGCAGCAGAGAGACAGTATATTGAGGCTCATGCCGCAACCTGGACTTTGGTGCAGCAACCGATTTGCATATTGAAAATGAGGTTCCGGTACAATACACTCCCCAGAGGGTGTCGCGCATCATCGTCACTTGCTGCGCACTGCATAACCTGGTGCTGCAATGGGGGCAGGACCTAGCTGAGGGGGAAATGGAAGAGCTGCATGTCTCATCCAATGATGAGGATGTTGAAGAGGGTGAGAGAGATGAGGTCCTTGAATGTGAGGATGCCAGCAATGAGGCCATTGCACTGCCAGGCCACATGAGGCAGGCATGCTCGGGAGGCCCTCATAGCCGCAAGATTCATGGAGGATGATGACGAGATGCAGTGAGGGCAGACCTGACATCCTCACCTTGCATCTGTGAACGTTTGATTCTGTGTCACTGATGGCAGCGCACATACCCTCAGTGCTCAGGCTCATGTCATGGAGACGCAGCGGAGGCCCAAATACTGGCTAGATTCCAGGAGGGTGATGACAGCATCCAGTGAGGACACTCCATAGATCTTCACATAGCCTTCCTGAACATCTGACTCTTGTGTAGCTGATGGCAACTCCCTTGTGCTCTGTGATCAGTGTTATATAATGGAGACATAGCCGTGAAATTTTAATTGCACCTGAGCATTTGGCAGTCTTCATCACCTGACCCCTTCAGGACCACACTGTCACCGGACACAGGCTGAAGAGATGGGGGCCAACCCCACCTCAGAAGGTGCTGAGAGCACACAGAGAGAATGATGGAACTCTGTGACGCCTGCCCATGACATTCTGGCAGCAATGACAAGCACCATCGAGTGCAGGTATCACTGATGTGTCCAGTGAGTGTGAAGCCGGAACATCACTTTGATCTGAAGGTTATACACTGCACAGGGAAGAGACCCTGGACTGAGACACTTGCCATTATCTTGTACAGGAACCAAGGTTTCACATCTGAATGACATGAATACTGCTCATCATAACAAGGAGCGATAGACAAGGAGACATTCTTGGGAGCTTATTTACAATAGTAAACATTATGTACAAGTGATTAAAACCTGTGCCCAAGTGGTGCAACTACATCTTCTTAACCTTCCTAACCCTGCTGCTACATCTTGGTGTTCCCCCAAGGTGAGGTGGAGGCAGCCTGCTGACTGCTACGTCCTGTCTGTGATGACCTTGGTAGGCATCCTCTGGAGGGTCGAGACCTGGAGGGCCCCAGCCTGCTTTGAGCCTGTGGAGCTGGAGATGATGGGGTCACAGGAAGAGCGGATTTGGATTGGTTGGGTATTCCCAGAGTCACCTGGGTGGAAGGCACCGGGGTGTTGAGATGCTGGTCCTCCACCCTATGGTTGCTTGATGGCTGACTCCTTGAGGAGAAGGGGAAGCTGGAGTGAGATCGAGCTGCTCCACACCCCTCTTGCGTTGACACTGTTGGAGGGCAGCTATGGTGTCAGCAATGGAGTTCAGCTCGCGTAGCAGTGCAGGACCAACATCCTGGACCAAGGTCTCCATGGCGGCCGCCATCCTACCAGTGTTGACCTCGGTGCATCAGCATGACAGCGCAAATACCTCAGACTTAAGGCAGATGGACTCCTCCATCGTTCCTTGCAATCTGAGAAGTACACCAGACATCCCTTTCCTGATGTTCCCATGATTGTCTTTGCAGCTCCAACAACTGATTGAGCACTGAGTGCAGAGGCTCATCATCTGACTCAGGCTCAGCAGGTTCCTTGCCTCCAGCAGTCCTCTGAGTGCCGGCCACCTCGGATGTCCCTGCCTCTGCCTGCTGTGCTCACCAGATTGTGATCCTGAGGTCACTCTAAATCTAGGTCCCACCAAGGTGTGTATCGCTGCGCTGACGGAGGGTGTGAGTGAGCGCTGTGAAAGGCCTTCGACCACGCTGCCCTCAGGGTCCCCATCTGAGGTGCCCTCAGTGGAGTCACGGTCAAGGTTGCCTGAGGGAGACGTGGCAGATGTGTGTAGGAAAGTGCAGATGATTAGTGCTTGGCAGCAGCGTTACACATGACTCAGACTAGCATTGACAGAGGGATGATCTGGTGCAGAATTCTCACGTGGATGTTTGCTAGCGACCTTACTGTCACCGCAGGAATAATCCACGTCCTCTCCGGCCAGCTCCAACGCACGGCTTGCGAACGGAGTGAGGACCTTGACGGCCGGCACTCCACTCCTGGTCTCATACCTCACCCAGTGATTGGGCATGACCTTGTCCTGCATAAAGACAGATGGAGAGAGTGTGAGCAAGGTGCACGTCAGGCCAAATGAGAAGGCTGCCAGGCATGTTAACAGCGTGGCAGGCACATCGGAGGCTGCCCGTCAGCGAGATGGCATGTTTCCCATGACTGCATAATTTATGAGGCAGGAAGGGGACGAAATGGCACAAAAATCCACCATTGCTGCCGGTGGGTAAGATGTTGTTTTTCACACCTGCTACCACACTTAGTGCAATTCTGGAATGATTCCCGTGTGAGATGCTCTTTGCCAGTTTTCCAGAAATGATTTGAAGGATACACTGCCAAACAAAATCTATAACAGAATGTCATACAGTAAGTGAATTGCTCGGAGCCAAGGACGACTGTTAAAAAGGAATGATTTATCGCCTATCTTTGGAATGCTGCAGAGATAATGGCAGCACTGGGAGGTCAGCCACTATTAACATAATAGAATTTAAATATCATTCATAATTAAGTTTTTAATGCTAACAGGTGTTCCAATTTTCTGAAGATATAAGAATCTCATCGTTATGGGCCTTATCTTGAGGTATGCTGTTATAGTTTTACATTCATTTTAGAGTAAAGGGTAATTTTTGTTCTGGTCTCATTTCAATGAATAATTAAGAGCATCTTCTGCATCAAGTTCCTGACCTCTGCCCTTGTTGAGTAATGGTTCACAATGGGAATGGAGCTATACAAAATTGTTTTTTTGTATTTATTCGTTCGTGGGATGTGGGTGTTGCTGGCTAGACCAGCCTTTATTTTCCATCCCTAATTGTCCTTGAGAAGGTGGTGGTGAGCTGCCTTCCTGAACCCCTGCAGTCCATGTGGTGTAGGTACACCCACAGTGCTGTTAGGAAGGGCATTCCAGGATTTTGACCCAGTGACAGTGAAGGAACGGCGATAAATTTCCAAGTCAGGATGGTGAGTGACTTGCAGGGGAATGTGTAGGTGGTGGTGTTTCCATGCATCTGCTGTCCTTGTCCTTGTCCTTCTAGGTGATAGCTGTCTAAGGAGCCTTGGTGAGCTCCTTAGTGCATCTTGTAGATAGTACACACTGCTGCCACTGTGTGTCAGTGGTGGAGGGAATGAGTGTTTGTGGATCGGGTGCCCATAAAACAGGCTGCTTTGTCCTGGATGGTGTCAAGCTTCTTGAGTGTTGTTGGAGCTGCACTCATCCAGGCAAGTGGAGAGGATTCCATCACACCCCTGACTTATGCCTTGTAGATGGTGGACAGGTTTTGGTGAGTCACCAGGGGAGTTACTCCCCACAGAATTCCCAGTCTCTGACCTGCTCTTGTAGCCACAGTATTAATATGGCTGGTCCAGTTCAGTTTCTGGTCAATGATATCTCACAGAATATTGATAGTGGGCGATTCAGCGATGGTAATGCCATTGAATGTCAAGAGGGGATGGTTAGATTCTCTCTTGTTGAAGATAGTCATTGCCTAGCACTTGTGTGGCATAAATGTTACTTGCCACTTGACAGCCCAAGCCTGGAAATTGTCCAGGTCTTGCTGCATTCAGACACGGACAGCTTCAGTATCTGGTGAGTCACGAATGGTGCTGAACTTTGTGTAATCATCAATGAATATCCCCACTTCTGAACTTATGATGGAGGGAAGATCATTGATGAAGCAGCTGAGGATGGTTGGGCCTAGGACACTACTCTGAGGAACTCCTGCAGTGATGTCCTGGGACTGAGATGATTGACTTCCAACAACCACAACCATCTTCCTTTGTACTGGGTATGACTCCAACCAATGGAGAGCTTTCCCCTGATTCCCACTGACTTTAATTTTGCTAGGGCTCCTTGATGCCATACTGGGTCAAATGCTGCCTAATAACTTAACTAGATTTTAATAGCAACAATAATTAAGGGTTAAAGTACTTATGCAGTCCTCTTGGAATTGTGAGGAAAGGGAACAAATTTATTTTCTAAAATTCTGATAACATGAGTTCACTGAAGGGTTTCTTTTGAACACCGCTCTTTCAACAAATTTAAATGTTTCCTGTCTGATTTTAATTTCTGAGTCAGTACAGTTTCAACTACAAGAATGTCCACAATGAACATACATAATGGCTCTTGAGATTTCAGTCTTACTCGTGCCATATTGTAGATGCGAAAAACCCGAACAATGATGTCCTCTTCAAAGTCTGCTGAGATGAATTCCACTTGGATGGGACCATAGCAACACAGACTTTTCTCTGGCCAGTATTGAATGCAGAGCTGATTAAAAGACACAAGCAATTATGGACTTCACACTAAATCTAAGGCTCAAAGGCTTTACATTGAGTTTTATTAGTGTCACTGTCAATATGGAATTATTTGTGGGTTCAAAAGTAACCACTTTTTAAATAGTCAATTCACTGATGTGACTTCTTACTCTGGACATTTCTTCACTCATGCTTCTCTCTGGACAAAATTGTTTTTGTGCAAATAATTATAACAGATGGAAGGCAAAGCCTAGAAATCACTAGTTACTTTGTTGGTGGGATGAAAATTTAACACATTAATCTGAACTACCTTCATCCAGTATTTTGCCAGAGATTTTCCACTGAAATCTACCATAAAGATGAGAAGCAATTTTTTGTAAAAACCTACTAACATTTTTATTCCCCTATCCAGGCACTTACCTTTAGGTGGCCACATCTCTTTAAATTCACACATTACCTCTTTAACGGTGGCTTATATGCAACTTGCTACTTAATGTTAGTCCCAACATGGGCCAAGAGCCTGCCCCCAGTATGCAAATTAAGCTAACTACATAACATCAGACAGACTCAGCGCATTAATAGTTTGCAAACACCCCACCCATCCCGAAATAACACCTGATCAATACTGCATACTTGTAACTGTCCCACATTACAGAGGAAAATAGTGGGACCAGAATGAATAGATTTGGCATATCTTGTTCATTTTGCCTACCTGTGCAGCATCAAGTTCATTCAACATTACTATTGCCGAGCAATGGTAATCGAACACTAGTCTCCAGAAATCTGTCACAGTATTTGGTAAAGGGTGCTGTGTGACAATAAATGCGGCAGGCTGCTTGTGGCTCTGAGAAAGTGATAAAAAGCAACATTCATAGTTGACTATGTCACATGCAGTTTTGTGTTTATTTCTACAGCACAAAAGACAATAGTAACATAAATTTTACTTCAAAAATAATGTAGAGTTAAGGCCAGAAATGACCATTTCTCTCCTTGGTCTAAAGAATTACACTTTTTAAACTCTATATGTATGTATTTATAGCCTTAGTGATGGAGATATATATAGGAGATCCATCTGAAGTCAAGAGGAAATTATAAGACCAAGAACATTGATAGATGAAGAACTTCAAAAGGTGGTGCCCACCAAGATGAGAGGTGTTGGCTAGACCTGATCAGTCAGGATGTATGGCCTGAAGGACACTGATGAATGCAGGACATAATTTATTACTCGAAGAGTGGACAGGATTAAGTGGTGACTGGAGCAAGCTTTTGATATGAAGAAGGGATAGAGGAGATGACAAGAAACCTCTGAGCTAATGGAGGACTGCAGGCAAAACAATTTAAAAGGAAAAATAGATAACCTTACAGACTAGGAGTAAGGAAGATTGGAGACAAAATATTGGATAGGTCTACACTCGGGGACATACATTTGTAGATGAGGGATAAACATTGGGTCTTGCTGGGGTCGAAAGGGATCTGGTGGATCTCACAGGGGTTCGACCTGCTGCCAGTCATAAGGGCAGCACACAAATCATTTTTTTGTTTACCAAGATCAAATAAATTAGAGATATGAGAAAGCTGGATGACAGACCTCTTTGCTGTTACTATTGCATTATAGTATTACCGGCTGCAGGTTTACTTAAAAGGGGAAAGCCTTGCCACTGTTTTATAATTGCTTTCTTCAGCTCAGAATACAACTTTATACTATATTTTATTAAGGTTAATGTGGAAATATCTGTTTTCATATAACCAGCATTCAATGTCCTTTCCTATTTGTACAGCTACACTGTGTAAATCAAAAAGTCAAAGTACAATGTCTGATACAACTAATGAAAGAATTTTTTTTTTGCTTACGTCCATGAGTGCAGCATTTATGTAGTTGTTTGTTTCACCATCTACAGAAATAAGGAATGGGAGACATCTGTCTGGTGGGAGTACGTCCATATTACGGTTCTTGTCGTGGTTGCGTGGCAATAAACCAACACTGCAATCCTCAGCTCGTACACGTGGAGTTACAATATTTAATGTCTAGAAATAAAAAGTTACAAAGGAGGAAGCTGAGTAATTGTCATTTTTCCTCTCTTCATTTACATAAATTAGACTGACATCTTTCTTCCAATTTCCTCTCCTACTCTCGAAAAGACAATGCTTCAAGGGACTAAGGATTCCTCTGGCTCCTATATGTGGTAGCATTGGAAACGTTCAGGAAGATATCCCTTGGTTGAGTATTTGTAAAAAAAGAGATTTAAATACTTCACGGAAAACAAATTTCAGGGAGCTCTTGTGAACCCAGTTTTGTTGTTACCAACACTTTGACTTGAATATTAAAAGGGTCAGGTTAAAGAGGGTGGTGAGAGAGAGCAATGCTTCTTTTTTTTTGTGTGCGTAGCCTATTTATATGTGCAGAGCCTTTAAATTCTTTTGTGCAGCCATAATTCAAAGGGGGCAATGTGTGCTCAGCCTGCATGGGAACTTTGGGGTTGCTGTGAGGCTGCACAGCTTTGCAACTTAGAGGGGACACTGTGTTACAATCCGCTGCTCATTCACTGAGTAAAGGAGGAATCTGGAGCCGGTCTTTCCTTAACATAGGTTTATTCACAAAACCCAGAGAACAGAGCTACAGGCCAGAATTTTTCAGTTGGCGGGCAGGCTCGGCGGGGGCGGTCATGGAGCCGATCACTGCCCGTGATTGGCTCCGTGCTGCCATTTTACACGGGCAGCATAAGGCGCGAGCGGTAGCGCTCAGTGCTACCTGTGTGGGTGGGGGGAGGAGAGAGAGTCGGGGCCAGCGCTCTTTCACGCATGCGCACGAAAGAGCACTTCAATCTCCCTGAGGCATGGAACTGGCTCAGGGAGATTGAATCGCTATTGTAATTAATGAATAAATGGATTAAAAATGTATTTAAACATGTCCCCTCATGTGACTATGTCACATGAGATGGGACATGAGTTTACATGTAGGAATAATGTTTCATTTATTTAATAAAAACTTTAGGAAACCTCATCCCGCCCGTTGATGAGGTTTCCTAAAAAAACGTGAAGGCCACTTGGCCTTTTCGCCTGCCTGCCAACCTTAAGGTTGGACGGGCAGAGTTAACAATTACATTAATTATTTCCTTAATGGCCTTAATAGGCCATTTACATATTGGCGGGCGCGCAGCCGACTCTGGCGTGCGCCCGCCGAACGAAACATTGCAAGACAGCGCGATGACATCGGGACGCAAGCCCAATGTCATCGTGCGTCATATTAAGCATCGGCGTGTCGGGCCCGCCCCCAGACACCAATTGAAAAATCCTGCCCACAGACTCCCTTTTCCTCTCCCCACATAGGTTCCTATATATACTTAAGAATAACGCCCTAACCTTTCCCCAACCAGTAACAGCTGCTCTTACTTACAACTAGAGCATGCACTCCATTGTAATAGGATTGCAACATTAACACATTGTTTGGGGGCGGGGGGGGGGGGGCTGATTTTGGATGGGAAACCTGGAAGTCTGGGTTTCCTAACATCCGTCTTTCATCCCTGAAAAGTTGCTGAACCAAAGGTTAGACTGATTGACAGGTTTGGCTTCAGTCGCTCAGGGAGGATTCAGGAGCAGGCTGCAAGGCCAGTTGGGGTTGAGGCGGTGGGAAGGTTGTGAGAAGGGGTGGGGGGGGGAGCTTGGTGTGGTCTGATCCCCAATCACAGTTGTGATGTCTTACCCCAATGACTCCAATCCCCAATCCTGTAGTATGTCCAATTCTGTGGTGCAGTCTTATCCTCGAACCTGAGGCAACGCAAAGTCTGATCCTGGGGTGGGGGGGGAAGGGGGAATAAGGGAAGTCGATCTCTGACCCCAGAGGCCTTTTATTATGTCTGGTGGTCTAATTGAAGGGGGTGGAGTGGCTGCAGTGGAAGCTTGCAGGGCCTGGGGAAAGCAGTTCTGCTCCTCCTGACCCACAAGCAGTGCTACAAAGGCATTTACCTTTTCCTGAAACTGTCCTTGCCTGAATTCAACTGTTGGGTTTCCTGAGGCCTCGGAAACCCGGCAGGCGACAGTTAAACCTGTAAAACAGGTTAGATCAGAGTCTGCCAACCTCATTAAAATATTTAAGTTGCCAATTTGCATAATGGGAGTGTGGGTGTTGCCAGCCCCTTTTCTCACTTCCATTAAACCTGGAAGTAGGTGGGTTGGACTTGGGTTTAAGACTTTTAAACTTCTAATCCTGTGACCCAGCCCCAGCCCACCCATGTTTGGGTATGACAACCCAGCCCACAGCAGCTAAAACGTTTCATCTCCCATGTGGATGTACAGTTCTAAAGATAATGTGTTTTTTTAACCAAATCACTTCCCCTCTTTCAGTGAACATGCATATACTTTACTGGAAAGGAGAACTGCCCAAGCTCCACATATTCATTTAAATTCCTACAGCAATTAAGAGGCTCTCAGATCAGTTTTTCAGAATCCAAGACCACCATTTTCCCAATGTTTTATTTCATTCTTGTAGACTTATAACTATGGTTTGCCACCACATTTCAATGGCACAGCATGATCATCTGCTTTTCGCCAACTAAAAAAGGAAAAAATAATTTTTAAAACATAAAAATACTGTGTGTACTAAATAGAATATTCAATATCTTCCCATGAAATAAGATTTTGTTTCTACTTCAGAAGATCACACATTGGTTTACATGAAAAGTATCCTCACCTATTCAAATTCATCCTTCCAAATTATCAACTCTACTTTTTCTTAAGTGACTCTAGTGCCCTGCTCTCAATCTTCTTTCTCGGTAATTCATTCCAATTGCTGATCAACCTCTGTGTAGAGAAATGTTTGTCCTGAATTTGCTGTTCACAACCATGAACCAGTCCCATTTGTCTTGCTTCCCAGGCATAAATGAAAGTATTGGATTAGATTTATGTCCTCTATTTAGTTAAGGATCTTATATACTTCTACAAGGTCCTCTCTATGGTGCCTCTTCAGTAACTGAAGAGCTCCAGATCATTCCTAATAGCACTTCCCTCTAACATTGGGTTTAGCTCCACTGCTCTGCCCTGTATTGCCTCTGGGGCATGAATGGCCACCATAAATTTTAGCGACTAGGTTGTGTACATAGCACTCTACAGATTTAACACAAACTCAACGGATAACTAAGCATTCTATTTGCTTTGCTTCTTGCAAGTGCACACTGGACACAGAGAATCACTCATACCCTTTGACTGTTTCCAAATGTCCTTGCACCCAGGAACAAGAGGAAATCCGACATGGACACCCCACTCAATATCTTTTCTGTTGTACATTAGCTCCTGATACAACTGTTCAACTTTAGCCAGTTAGCAATCCGCATCCATGAATTAGCTTCATAATGTATTATCTCAATATAACCAACATTATCTGGCTTTCCTCACAATTCTGAATGCCACCCTATCAAAACAGTCTATGATGTTGGTCAGTCAAGAAACACTCCAAAAGTCAAGTTAGCTATCATCTATCAGGATATTTTCATACAGGCTCTTTACCATTTTATTTATGATACTGATTCTCCATTTGTACCACACACACATATTTAAAATCATATACTTCATTAGCTTCTTTTCTTCTTGCATTCATGTTTATTAGATCTTGGTCACCTGAAACTCATCTTTAATCTGGCTGGAGTTGGTTTGTGGGTCCACTTTGCTGATGTTATAAAACATCGCTCTGAATTCACAGACTGGTATTGTTGTGTTTCCACATAAGCATGCCTCCAAAATTGCATCGTGAACAAAGACATACTGCTCCTACAGAACGAAAGCAAATTAAATACAATGTTAGTTATTTGGTCATAATTTCATCCAGATTTTTAAATTGCCAGTTTCTCTGTAGCCCTGAAACATTGTACCAATAGTTACATTTTCAGATTTTCTAGTTATGCTGTGGGATATTAAGGTACAAATGCTTATCATGTATATCTGAAATTCCCCTCTATTTTAAACAGGATTATACCTCACTCAAAATGTGGAGAGAGGATTTTGCAGTCAAACTTGTTCACATAGAAATTAGACTTGGCCTGTTTTCTGTGGCGAAGAAGGCAATGGCTTCCCAATATTTAATTGGAGGAAATCTCTGCTTGTCCTGTACTGGATGTCAGACAAGCTGCATGACAAGTTAGAGGCAGTAGAAGGATTGAGAGAAATGATGATGTGATAGAGCTGGGTGTCACCAGAGCACAAGTGGAACCTGGCAGGTTTTCGGATGATGTCACTGAGTGGCAGCATATTGATGAGAAATAGGAGGCTGCACGTGCCAAAACTGAGAGGCCCAATACAAATTGGTCCTCAGGCCTCATCTGAATAGTTGGTGTGAGCTGTTGGCGTTTGAAAATGGAGGTTTCAGGTCAGGAGCTATTGTTTATTTTCTCATTCAAGACTTGCGATCCATTCCGTTCTAATTTTCAGAACATGGGTGTGAACTAAGAACCTGAACTAAATGTTGCAGTTAGCTCTGTCACTTCTGGTTGCATGCTGCAAGAATCTCTGAAGTTTTACCTCAAGGTCGTTCCTCTTTATTAATAGTTGCAAATATAACAAATGAAACGTTTAATTAATTTCCATTAAAATGTTGAATCAAACAAACCCACAGGTTTAATAAAAAGATTAAAAGTGAAGCAATGATCCTGATCTGAAATTACAGTATCCTTTTGAAATAGAGGGCAGAATTTAGAGAAGGTGAAGCAGGTTCAACCCACTGATGGGAAAACCAATGAGAAACCCATGTCACTGCTCGAAGGGATGTCCAACAGTATTTAAGTGCAATCAGGCGCTTATGTGGGTAGTGTAGGGCCTCCCACAGAATTAAGTATGCAGTAAGGGAGTATCCCTCCCCTGAGAGCTGTCAGCCAGAGGCCAGCAGCTCTACATTGCAGACAGCACCACCAGGAGGTGGTAATTCAGTGAGGCCTTTACCAAGGATCATCGCTGGATCCTGGAGACAGATGAGTGTGGGTGGATTGGGGGTCATGGGGAGGGGATCGCCGTGAGGGGGAGAGGTAAGTCAATGTGGAGCGGGGGGGTGGCTCTGAGCAGACACCTTCCTAATGCTTGGTTCCTTGATTGGACAATAAGTGCCTTTGAAAGAGGGGCAACCCCCTGGGAAGCTGCTGGCAAATCCAACAGGGTGTGCCGGGCAGCCTTCAGGAGGCACTGGATACCCGGGTGAATTCAGGGGAATCCCTAAGCCACCATTAAATCCCACAGGGATCAGGGATAAAGGTCTTTAAGTGGCTTAATAATGAGCCTAATTAACCAATGGGCAGGGTCCCCATGTAGGCCCATTCTTGCTGCTGACTGAACGGGGGTCAGTTTTCCCACCGGCAGGAATGGATTGCGCAGCTTACCCCCGTGATTATGCAGGCTCACCCCCCAGCTAGCCCACTCTGACAGGCTCCATTAAATCCCAGCCAGAAAGTCTGTTGCGTATCCCAGGATTTGAAAATGAGACAGTAACACTAGCAATGATACCAATAAGAGCTACGATGGGCCAAATGGCCTCCTTCTGAACTACATCATTCTATAACTCAGCTGGCACCTGGGGTGTTGAGGAAATAACCTGAAATAAAGGATGGTCAAAAAATAGGTCAATGTTAGGCCTTCTGGCGCATCAGTGTTGCAACCTGCTCAAATTTTAATATTCACTCCACAACTGGTTGGAACCTATTTTTTTTAAGCAGGTAAGAATCAAATTTAATGGCTATGGGCCTATACTCAAATTGCTTTACGATAATGAGAATATCATTGAAATTATTGCTATCATTTTTCAAGTGTCACAGTGATACATCTGAAATAAAATAAATCAGCCTGGGGTGCATGGAGTATGCTGAGTTGTCAGTATCTAAAGGTTAAAATTGAAAACTATAACACAAGACCCTCAGATTCAGCTTGCCTTTTGCCTAGTAGTCCAGCAGATGTAGTTGGAAAAACAGTAGGGTTTCAGTTAATTAGTAACCCGGGCTAATAGTCACAACAAGAGGAGGACTGGAGTTGATGGACTGCAGTGCTACTGCCACCCACCTCCCCCCACCCCCCAACCACCCCAGTCAATATTCTCTCTTAAAATTATTGTTTTCAGAATAAAGACATCATAGAATTATACAACATCACGGCCCAGGACCAGGTCCTTTTGTCCTTCAAGTCTGCATGGTGATTTTCTCCATGAGCCACTGAGTCAAATCTCACTCTCCTGCTCAGCTCCTATACTCTTCAATCTTACTCTACTTCAAGCCAATATCCAATTCTCTTCACAAAGCATCCGCATCAATAGCTGCTTGTAGCAAACAATTCCACCATCTGTACAAAATATTTGTTTCTAATTTAGTTATTCTTGTTAATATATTACATTTATATGCTGTCTTGTTATTGTCCTGCAAACAATCGATCACTATTTGCCTTATCACAATCCTTTAGAATATTGAAGATATCTGTGAGGCAGCCACATAACTGGTGAAATCTTAGACACTCTTCCCTGTACCTTATCCAATGTTTTTATATCCTTTGTATAATGGGGTAAAAAATATACTCCAGGTGCATTTTAAGGTTTTGTACAAATTATCCTTGCTTTTATATTCATTGCCTTTTAAATAGAAACATTCTGTTTGCCTTTTAATAGTTTTACGTGTTTGCGCTGCTATCTTTGAAGGCCCAAATGGCCTAAGTATCCAAAAGTTAAGGTCCCTCTGCTTCTCTACTCCATTTAAAATATTACCATTTAAGACAAACTTACCTTCCCTATTCTTACTTCTTAAATGAACAGCTTTGTTCATTGAAATTACTGTAGCATTTAAATTAAGAATCAATATCCTGATTAGGAAGAAAATGGAAGAAGGTTAGATGATGAGCAGAATATGCTAAATATGTAAGGAATTCTTCTAACTACTCAAACCTAATGGTTTGGAACCATCTCTCCTCCTGCTTAATATCAAATACCATTTTTTCTAAATTGCAAATTCCAATTAAAAAAAAAAGATTCAGGCTCAAAAGTAGACTTATGAATGGCAATGACTATCAAATTCTTCATTAGCGAGATGGTTTCTATGTGGATTTCAAATAAATAGCTGATGCAAATATACTTGACTAATTTCCTGATTAAAGACCATCATTGTCAAACACTCACTTCCTATAAGTATATTGTAAATCCATGGGCACATAAAGAAAAATGCCGGTAAATGGTTTGTTTTCAATATTTGCAAAGTTTTCCCTATTCAAATATTTCCAAGGTTTAGAAATAATTAACTTGTTTAAGTTTCCATACACATGCATTGGAACACAATTGTGTGAGCCACTGATGATGACTGAGAAGATTAAACATAGAACAGTTTTATGAAAATGTGGCTGCTTCTGACTTGAAAGATAACAAAAGGCGGTTAATGAAACTGCTGTAGGGTGCTCGAGTTGTACTATTAGTGATAGAGTTGGTCTGCAGACACTTCTTGGGTTGAAATATTAAGTTTATTTACAATATACTCAGCAGCAACTACACGTGTGCTTTCAACTCCAACTCCATCTCTACACTGACTGCTGAGGTAGCCCGCACTACTTGCCTATTGGTTACTACAGATCATGTGATCTTCCTTAAGAAGAATTATTTTTAAATGTACATTAGATACTAAATAAAACCATAATCATTATATTCCTCCCCCTTTAACTCAGCTATGCATATTATATTTACAAGTACATATTTTTCAAGACAACATAATATTTACACTGGGTAAGGAATTTACAAGTTCAGTCTTTCAGGTGGTTTCCTGGTACTTAGTAGCTCCACAACTTCAGATTCTTTGTCAGGAACCTCCTTTTCTGGAGTGCTTCGTTGGGCACTTGCAGTTCTGAACCCTCAACTCTGACAGGAACATTAGACATTTTAGCCCTGGGCTGAGTATCCTCAACAGGAAAAACTGACCCGGTCATGATCACTGGTGGAACCAAATCTTGATGATTTCTCTCCCTCTTCATTAAATGGTCCACATGTTTACGAATGACCCAGCCTTCCATGGTATGGTAAGATAGAGGTCCAGTCACTACACTTATTTCACCCGTTAACCACTTTGGTCCTTCCCTGAAGTTTTTCACGTATACCAGCTCCCCCATGGTAAATTTCCTCTCACGACTATGCCAGTTGTGTCTAGTTTTCTGACTTGCCTGATTCCTTTCCACCTTCCCCTCTAAATTGGGCATTTTTAAGCTCAATCTCGTCCTGAGACGGCATTTCAATAATAACTCCGCAGGTGTGACACCTGTTGTTGTGTGAGGGGTAGTCTTGTAATGAAAAAGAAAGCATGCTAGTTTGGATCGCCAGTTAGCTTTTTCATACCTGCCTTGAACATCTGAACTGCCCTTTCGGCCAGTCTATTTGAGGAAGGGTGGTAAAGTACATTTATCACAAGTGATACTTTTGAGGTTGATAAACCGTTGAAATTCAGCACTCATAAATGCCTTGCCATTATCAGAAATGACTACTTCTGGTATTCCGTGAATGGCGAAACTCTAGATGTAGTTTCTCAATTGCCGAAGTTGGTGACTTCACCTCATATACGTCCAACCATTTTGAATGGGCATCGACAGTGAGTAGAAACATTGTTCCCAGGAAAGGTCCAACGTAGTCAATGTGCAGCCGCACCCAGGGTCTACCTGGCCACTCCCATGGGTGCAATTGAACTGTCGCTGGCAACTTTTGCAGTTGCTGACATTGCACACAGTGCTTTACTAAACTCTCTATTTCGCCATCCATCCCAGGCAACCATAGATAGCTGCGTGCTATGGTCTTCATTCAGGAAATTCCTGGATGGGCACTGTGTAGTTCAATTAAAAGTGGTTCCCTTCCCTTTGGAGGAACTATCACTCATGCTCCCCACAATAAGATGCCATCCTGGCTGGTTATTTCATGTCTTCTGTTGAAGTACGGTTTCATTTTGTCAGATATGGGCTCCTGTGACCAACCATGTTATGCTTGATCTCGTACCTGAGATAGGACCAGGTCCTGGCCTGTCCAGTCTCTGATCTGTCGAGCACCATAATGGCGAGGAATCTAAAAAATTTAACAGTAAAACAAGTTCTTGTGGAACTGGAACATGCTCATCATTTTCTTGTAAAGGCAACGACTAAGGGCATCAGCGTTTGTGATCTGATTGCCAGGCCTACGTATGAAAGTGTATGCTGGTACGCTGCCAGAATTAAAACCCATCATCGTATCCTTGCTGAGGCTATGAGTGTTATAGCCTTGTCCTCACTAAACAATCCTAGCAATGGTTTGTGGTCTAAAACAATTGTAAAATGGCAGCAGCGTACATACTGGTGAAATTTCTTGACACCAAAGACGATGGACAGGCCTTCTTCTTCTATCTGCGAAGATCCCTTTTCTGCTGTGGTGAGTACTCTTGATACATAACCTATTGGCCGTTCCGTGCCAACATCCATCCAATGAGAGAGCACTGCCCACACTCCATATCTCATCACATGTCAGCACCAATTCTTTCGTTTGGTCATAATGCATTAATAGACTGGATGAGTGCAATAATTATTTCACCTTTATGAAAGCTTCTTTATGGGGCGCCACCCAAGATCAACGTTGGTTCTTTTTGAGTAGAGAATGCAGGGGGTCAGCATTGTAGACAAATTGGGTAAGAACCGCCCATAATAGTTGATCATTCCTCGGATTGATTTGAGTTCTGTAATGTTCTTTGGTGCAGGTGCCTCTCTTATGGCTTTCGCTTTCTCCTCAACCGGGTGGAGGCGCTGTGAATCTACCTGGTGACCAAAATAGATCACCTCCCTCGCTTGGAATGTGCACTTTTCTTTTTTTTAAACGCACTCCAGTTGCAAGAAACGTTTTAAGACTTCTTCCAAGTTCGCCAAATGCTCTTTTTCAGTGAATCCTGTCACCAATACATCATCTAAATAGACTACAACCTGGGGCAGTCCCTGCAGTAAGCTTTCCATTGTTCTCTGAAAGATAGCACAAGCGGAGGAGACACCGAAAAGCACCGAAAATCGTGTATATTGGTACAACGCTTTGTGGGTATTAATTGTGACAAATTCCCAGGAGGCATTATCCAACTCTAGTTGTTGATAAGCATGACTCATGTCAAGCTTTGTGTACATTGTCCCTCCCTTCTGGGATCTCCTTGAGCCCATGGTGGGGTTGCCCTCTCTCTGGGGTCTCTTGTTTCCTTCCACAAAGTTGCCTACTCTCTGGGGTCTCTTGTTTCCTTCCACAAAGTTGCCCTCTCTCTGGGGTCTCTTGTTTCCTTCCACAAAGTTGCCCTCTCTCTGGGGTCTCTTGTTTCCTTCCACAAAGTTGCCCTCTCTCTGGGGTCTCTTCTAATTTTCTGTCCACAACCATTTTTCTTGTATTTACCATTTTGAATGTATTGCCGCTTTAAGAGCAGTCACCGTTTTGTTTAATTCGGGCTGTCCCTGGCTTTTCTGTGCTGTGTTTCCTGCGCTTTTTGAGTTTTGGCAGGATCCCCATGATCATGGGCCTTCTTCACTTATAACTTTGTAAAACTTCACTCCTGTTCAGAAATAGCACAGCAGGGATTTCTTCTCCCTTTTCTGGGTGATTCTGCACGGTTTTTTAAAAAAATTTAAAACTGCAGCACTGCTTTCTGCTCTGATTGCCCTTTTTTTAAACTTGCAAGCTGCGTGCCAGCTTTTCTAACCCACTGAGCCTGCAGGGCTGCTGCCTATTTTACAATGTAAGTACAAATTTTTTTTTTTCTTGTTTTGCTCAACCATCTTGTGGATTCTCACTTGGGGGTCTTGCAATTTTTTGTATTATTTTTTAAATGTCGCGAGTCCTCGGGAAGATTTCTCAGCCATTTGGATCGGGACCCGTTTTTTCTTTAACGCAAAGCGACAGCATACCTGGTGAGCGTATCTCCCTTTCAATTTAATGATCTTAAACACTCACAATCACTGGGCGAGGGACAGCGCTGGATCTGATCCCATCCTTGTCGCCAGTTTGTTGTAGGGTGGCCGAGTTGTACTATTATTGGTAAAGTTGATCTGCAGACACTACTTGGTTGGAAACAATAAGTTTATTTACAATACACTCAGCAGCAACTATACGTGTGCTTTCACCTCCAACTCTAACTCTACACTGACTGCTGAGATAGCCTGAGCTACTCTCCTATTGGTTACTACAGATCATGTGATCTTGTCTAACAAGTATTATTCTTAAATGTACATTACACTAAATGAAACCATAATTACTACAGAAACCCAATTTAGCTTAATCTTGAGCGCAAAGGTTAGGAACTCTAAGTCCCGACGAACTTTGGACCTTCTGCACATACGCAGGCCAGGAACTGACTCCACATGTGCAAATCAGTACATGTATGCTCTTTGGGATCAAGTGCACTTGTGCCTAGAAAAACAGCGCGAAAACTAGGGTCAGGTGACCGGGTGGGGAGGGCCATAGCTAGCAAATATCCCAGATAGGGGACAAGGGGTGGGGGTGGGAGGAGGGAGAGGTCCCAAGAAGTGTCCCAGGTAAGGGGAGAAGACAGGGGACTGAAACAGGTCCTAATTAAGTTAAGGAAAAAGAGAGGGGCAGAGAAACAGGTTCCAAACAGAAAAGGGCTGTGGGGAGCAGACTCTAAGTGAAAAGCTGAAGGTTAGTGACTCCTTTGCTGTCGGGGCAAAGGTACCCACTTTGGAGCAGTGATATTCTGCTTGGTATGGCTGAAGATCTGAAGTTTTGCCTGTAATTTGGTGCTTGGGCGTGTCATGGTCTCTTATGGTCTGCTGCCACCAAATATGCTGAGGGTCTCGATGAGACCTCAAGGGATCTGTCTCTATGCTATCTATGCTGAGCAAGCTATTGAGACTGATAAGGGTTCTGGTCGAACACAATTACATGAAGTTTATTATTAGCAACAATTATATACAGCTCTGCACAGGCCTTGACCTAGCCTGGGTCCTAACAGTCACATAGGCCGATTACTTAACCATATGCCTGACTCATAAAGTCTTACAGATACAGAGTCACAGACAGTAGTGAACATCTGCAGTAGAGATCACTAGCAAAAGTGAACATCTAACATGGAGACTGTGCCTTTTATCCTTCAGCCTTATACACGGTGATGTCACTACACAGCTTCTCAAAAGTACACGTCATTGTCTGCATTGGCATGCATACAATATCGCAACAGGGTGTATGTATTTGGGAGAGGCGGTGGCGTAGTGATATTGCCACTGGACCAGTAATCCAGAGACCCAGGGTAAGGCTCTAGGCACCCAGGTTCAAATCGCACCATGGCAGATGATGAAATTTGATGACCATAAAACCATTGTCGACTGTCGTAAAAACCCATCTGGTTCACTAATATCCTTTAGGGGAGGAAACCCGCCATCCTTACCCAGCCTGGTCTACATGTGACTCCAGACCACATCAATGTGGTTGACTCTTGAATGCCCTCTGATATGGCCTAGCAAACCATTCAGTTGTATTAAACCACTATGAAGTCTAAAAGGAATGGAACTAGACGGACCACCCAGCATTGACCTAGGCACTGGAAATTAAAACAGCAAAGTCAGCGCTGTCAACCCAGCAAAGTCCTCCTTACTAACATCTGGGAGCTTGTGCCAAAATTGGGAGAGCTGCCTCACAGGCCAGTCAAGCAACAGCCTGGCATTGTCTGTAAGGTATGATTCTGTGAGTATGACTATGTCCCAGGCACCGAATCACCATCTCTGGGAATGTCCTGTCCCAGTGGTATCGACTCCAGACCCCATGAAGTCTCATGGCATCAGGTTAAACATGGGTAAGGAAACCTCCTGCTGATTACCACGTACTGCCCTCCCTCAGCTGATGAATCAGCACTCCTCCACTGAGGGTGGCAAGGGCACAGAATGTGCTCTGGGTGGGGGACTTCAACGTCCATCACCACGAGTGGCTCGGTAGCACCACTACAGACCGAGCTGGCCAAGTCCTAAATGACATAGCCGTCAGACTGGGTCTGCAGCAGGTGGTGAGGGAACCAACAAGAGGGAAAAACATATTTGACCTCATCCTCACCAACCTGCCTGCTGCAGATGCACCTGTTCATGAGAGTATAGGTAGGAGTGACCACTGCACAGTTGTTATGGAGACGAAGTCCTATCTTCACATTGAGGATACCCTTCATCATGTTGTGTGGCACTACCACCGTGCTAAATGGGATGACTTTCGAACAGATTTGCAACTCAAGACTGGACATCCACGAGGCGCTGTGGTCCATCAGCAGCAGCAGAATTGTATTTCAACACAATCTGTAACTTCATGGCCCGGCATATCCCCCACTCTGCCATTACCACCAAGCCAGGGGATCAACCCTGGTTCAATGAAGAGTGCAGGAGGGAATGACAGGAGCAGCGCCTGACATTCCTAAAAATGAGGTCTCAACCTGATGAAGCTACAACACAGGACGACCTGCGTGCCAAACAGCATAAGTAGCAAGTGATAGACAGAGCTAAGCTAACCAACAGATCAGATCTAAGCTCTGCAGTCCTGCCACATCCAGTCGTGAATGGTGGTGGACAACTAAACAACTCACTGGAGGAAGCGGTTCCACAAATATCCCCATCCTCAGTGATGGGGCAGCCCTGCACATCAGTGCAAAAGATGAGGCTGAAGCCCGAAGTGTTGAGTGGATGATCCATATCGACCTCCTTAAGATGTCTCCAGCATCATAGACGCCAGTCTTCAGCCAATTTGATTCGCCCCATGTGGTATCAATAAACAGCTGAAGGCACTGGATACTGCAAAGGCTATGAGTCCCAGCAATAGTACTGAAGACTTGTGCTCCAGAACTTGCCGTGCCCCTAGCCAAGCTGTTCCAGCGCAGCTACAAGAGTGGCATCTACTGGCAATGTGGAAAATTGCCCAGCTATATCCTGTATACAAAAAGCAGGACAAAATCCAACCCGGCCAATTACTGCCCCATCAGTCTACTCTCAATCATCAGTGAAGTAATGGAAGGGGTCATCAACAGTATTATGAAGCAGCACTTGCTTAAAAATAACCTGCTCACTGACATTCAGTTTGGGTTCTGCCAGGGCCACTCAGCTCCTGACCTCTTACAGCCTTGGTTCAAACATGGATCAAAGGGCTAAACTCCAGGAGTTGATGTGAGAGTGACTGCCCTGGACATCAAGGTAGCATTTGACCGAATGTGGCAACAAAGAGCCCTAGCAAAACTGGAATCAATGGGAATCAAGGGGAAAATCTCTCTGCTGGTTGGAGTCATGCCTAACACAAAGAAAGATGGTTGTGGTTGTTGGAGGTCAATCATCTCAGTTCCAGGACATCACTGCAGTAGTTCCTCAGGGTAGTGTCCTAGGCCCAACCATCTTCAGCTGCTTCATCAGTGACCTTCCTTCCATCATAAGGTCAGAAGTGAGGATGTTCGCTGATAATTGCACAATGTTCAGCACCATTCGCGACTCCTCAGATACTGAAGCAGTCCATGTCTAAATGCAACAAGATCTGGACAACATCCAGGCTTGGGCTGACAAGTGGCAAGTAACATTCGCACCACACAAGTGCCAGGCAATGTTCATCTTCAACAAAAGATAATTTAAGCATCACCCCTTGATATTCAATAGCATTACCATCACTGAATCCCCCACTATTAACATCCTGGGGGGTTAGCATTGATCAGAAACTGAACTGGACTAGCCATATAAATACTGTGGCTACAAGAGCAGGTCAGAGGCTAGGAAAGCTATGGCAAGTAACTCACCTCCTGTCTCCCCAAAGTCTGTCCACCATCTACAAGCCTCAAGTCGGGAGTGTGATGGAATACTCCCCACTTGCCTGGATGAGTGCAGCTCCAAGAACACTCAAGAAGCTTGACAGCATCCAGGACAAAGCAGCTCACTTGATTGGCACCCCATCCACAAGTATTCACTCCCTCCACCACCAATGCACAGTGGCAGCAGTGTGTACCATCTACAAGATGCACTAAGGAACTCACCAAGGCTCCTTAGACAGCACCTTCCAAACCCACGACCACTATCATCTAGAAGGACAAGGGCAGCTGATGAATGGGAACACCACTACTTGCAAGTTACCCTCCAAGTCACTCACCATCCTGACTTGGAAGTATATTGCCGTTCCTTCACTGTCGCTGGGTCAAAATCATGGAACTCCCTTCCTAACAGCATTGTGTACCTACACCACATAGATTGCAGTGGTTTAAGTAGGCAGCTTACCACCACCTTCTCAAGGGCAATTTGGGATGGGCAGTAAATGCTGATCTAGCTAGTGATGCCCACATCCCATAAATGAATAAACAATAACCTCTGGAATCCAGGGAAATGGAATTGTGGAAGATGAGATTGAAACCCTGCCAGGTGGGCTGATGTTGATGCTGTCCGAGTTTGGTAATTGAAGAGGGCTTAAGAGAAGCCAGATTCAAGTAGGTAGCCGAAGGTTGGTGATCCCATGCTGCAGGCCCTTGGGGCAAAGGTATCCCTTTGGAGTAGTGTGTTCTCTGGTGCGGCCAAAGATCTTAAATTGTGCTTGTGAGTTGTTACTTGAGTTTACTCAGGAATCCAAGGGAATGGAATCCCAGGAGACAAGACTGAAATCCTGTGGCGTGGGCTGTCATTGAAGCAGTCCAAGTTGGAGCGACTTTTGGAGAGAATTCTAAGGCATGATCTTCAAGGTGATGTTTGGAATCCGTGGTGAGAGAGATGAAGTTTCTGTGAGATTGGTTAAGTCACAGTATTATGAACATCTGGGTGGGCTGTTGAGAAATTCATGGAATCTGTTTTGGTATGTCATTTATTATACAAGGTGGTATGTTCGCCCACTGTTTGCCTGTTAATTCACATGTACCTCAAATTAACCCTGAAGGTTAGAGCATAAAATAGGTATTGTAAATTGTTTTATCTTTCTGACCTTGTATAATAAAGTTTATTTTTGTTTGTTCAAAACCCATGGAATCTTGTGGCTTTCTTTGCTGAGCAAGTGTCTTGAATCTCAAACTTTGTCTACTTTAAACAATATGTTATCGGTCCCTAATCGGATCCTACCAACAACTTGGGGGTCTGGCCTAGGATCATAACAAGGTATAAATGGACAGTATGTAAGCACAGATATAGATTTTTGTACTGTTTAATTGACAAGCATGGCATGTACAGAATAGCACAACACATCAAAATACGAGACAATTTTAGCATCAACTCCCCGAGGTATTCTAAGTGATGGTATCTCTCAAGTTCTGTGCCCCTGGTTCATTCCAGCCACCTGTCAGGGATTTTTCAAGCTTCAGTCAATCTGGCATGTGTAATGTCAGTCCCCAGTTAACAGATACAGTGACCAAACAAGCAGATGGAATATTTGCTTCATTGATTGCAGTGCACGAACAGCAAGAGAAAACCAGATCTATAATTCAGCTGGCTTTGACAAACTATTGATGGCAAAGGAATTCATTACTGCTCAGCTGCAAACACCTTTCATTAAAGATAAAGAGTATCCTACTGGTACTGACGATAATTTCTAAATAGAGTGAAAGAAGTTATCCATTCTCTTTGGGTTCAATTTAATCAGTCCAGATTGTAGTGTCAGTGCAAATTAGAATCATTTGCCCTAATTTTCTGACCATTCTGATTTCTGCCCTGCCTCTGCTCATTTCTTATATTCCTTTGTTCTCATTACACCATAGGATTCTGAGATAGGTCTCAGGTAAATGTGATGATTTAAACTTCCTGGTAACCCTAACCCTAACCTGCACTCGACAGGAACCACATGTCGGGAATGAAGTTGTCGTCGTCGTATTAATTACCATATTTACCTGTGTAAATGTCCATATCATGTAAAAGTCGACCGAAGATCTTTGGCTTAAAAGTTTGTGATTTTTCATGCACCTCATGTAAAAGTCAACCTTAGTTTTTCAGGGATCAAAGCCCAAAAATTTCAAAATCAAAGTATAATCCTGGAGGTGTTTAGGATGTTTTAGAATGCTAAAATCATGAAAACTGCCGAAGGTACATTGTCAACATTGCAGGCTTTCCAAGATAATAAAAGCCATTTGAAGTCTGAAACACGATCTCTCTCGATAGTAAACACCTTAAAGCGGAATTCTGGCATTAATATTTGGTCCATCTCCCTGGTGGCTGTAATCAACAAAATCCTGGCATTTATACAGTGCTTTATCCTGCCATTAAATAATTTTGAAGGACTTCGCAAAGTGAATTACTTTGAAGTTGAGTGGCCGTTATTATGTAGGTACTATTATGTAATAGCCATTCTATGACAGTAATGTCCTGGGAACAGTAATAACTTGAATGATCAGTTAATGTATTTGTTGGTGATATTGGCTGAGGGAGGCAAGCTTGTCTGGATACTGCAAGAACTCCCTTTCTTTTTTTCAAATTTGTCATGTGGTGTCTAACAGCTACATTAACAGGCAAATGGGTCTTGGATTTAATGTCTCATTTGAAGGATTGCACCAATGATAGTAAACTTTCAGTACTGTACTGAAATATCAGCCTAGATTATGCGTTCAAACCCTGATATCGGACTCAGACCAGTAGCCGTCTAACCCAGAAGTGAGAATTCTTACCAACTGAGCCCAGCTGGTTGCTTGCTTGTTGCTCACAGGGGATGAGGTTGTATTTCTTGGAGGGAGAAACCATTTTCAGTCTGCCTTATCCTTCTGGCTGGAACCTCTTCCTTCTATACTCCTGCAGATATCACAAGATATGGAAGAGCAAGGACATTTGCCCTACACTTGTCCATACTTCTAGAAAGAGCCTATAACTCACCAAAATAGCATTGATTATTTCTTAAACGTGATTTGTGACTTGGCAGCCTTCTGTCTCATGAGACAATGGCTTGCTTCGTGGTGGTCGCTTCTCTGTTAAGCATCGCATGGTGTGGGTCAAGAGCTCCACTCTCGCATGGCAGTCTCTGCCACATTTTCTGCATAGGGAGATGATGGGCTGAGAAAGTGCATGACCTGCCAGCCTCTGTTTATTCTGGGCTCTCTTCTCGATCAGCTGAGCTTTTTATTTCTGCTCACTTCTTCCAATGCCCCTCCAAACAGTCAGCTTCCAGAGGTATGGCTGTTGGTGGCTGACTCCCAGTTGTCAGTGTCAATATCAGCCATCTTCATATCTCACTTGCAGGTGTCCTTGTAGCAGAGGTATAGGTGTCCAGGAGGTCATGACCCAGTGGATAGCTCACCATACAGAAGGTCTTTGGGTCTATGGTCATCAACCATCTGATGAATATGGCTGAGCCAGTGCAGATGTCATTGGCTTAGTTATGAGTGCATGCTGATATATGATGAAATAAGCATGCTTTAGGACATCCAAGTTGGTGACCTTGTCCTGTGAAGAGATGCTGAGGATAGGTCTGAGACAGCAAAGGTGGAAACTGTTCAGCCTTTTCTCCCCTAATCCACCTAGAAGAGAAACCCCCTCTTTGAATGGGTTTCATGGTCATCATTAGACTTCCAATTCCACCAGCTGCTCTGGCGGGATTCAAACCCGGGTCCTCTGAGCATTGCCCTGGGTCTCTGAACTATTAATTCAGCGATAATTCCACTATGCCATCACTGGAACATCCTGACATCTGTCCTTAATTTGTCTCTTCAACCGATTTGTTTTTGTGCCTCCTTGTCTTACTCTGTTTATATCGTTTGAATTAATGTTTTTACTCCATGTTTTTTTACGCCATTTACTATCTAACACACCTATATAACATCAGCTCTGATTATGTATTATGAATTATTGATGTATATCATAGATTCATGTTCAATGCTCTTTAGTTAACTTATAGCAATACTTTCTGTCATGGTCTCATCCACATGATGGGGCTTGGGGCCCTGAAGATCCCCCAAGCTTTTCATTAATTCAAACGCCTGCTACTTGCCCTCTCAACTGATATTTGTCTCATCTAGACATATTGATTTCACTTGACGCATTTTGGTGTGATAATTCCTTTTGCACCTCAGGAATCAATAAGTCAGTGGCTAAACTAAATGACTATAGAGGCTAAATTTGATAGCTCCCGAAAACAGGTGTGGGATCAAGATGTGGGATTAATCCCTGCCAATTTTGTGCTGCTTGCTGATTAACGTAATTTCAGTGAGCAGCCAGCACCAATCGCACTGTTGAGTGGCTGCACACCTCAGCAGGGTCACAAAATTGTGAGAGGCTGAATCACTTCCTGCGCTATGTAAAATCAGCCAGCACCTCTTAAATAAGAAGTGCTCTATGGCTGGAGCAGATGGTAGAAAAATATTCTGCCAATGATGGTGACCTGGAAAACACAGAAGAATGGCACAATATGGGAGAGAGCATGCGCCAAGATTTTCTGATGCTGCACTTGGTTGAGAAAGTGCATGGATGTGCTCTAACCAGGGGGCCCTCCAAATGCACTTTCAGAATACAGAGGGAACAGATAGCAGTGGTGGTCAGTGAAAGGAGTCTAGCCCTGAGGGTCTGGATGCAGTGCCGCAAAAGGTTCAATGACCTCACGAGTGGCCAAGGTCAGTAAATGCGTCATCAAATGGCATATTCCATCAACTGCACCAATTCAGACACTGTTCAATGCACCACATTACCATCAATCACCTAACAAACAATCTCTATCAAGCACGATGCCTGCCTAACATTCATAGCTTCACCTCACCCTCACACATTTAGCACTGCTGCAAGTTTCAGACCCACACCTCCCAGCTTGCACACCCTGCCACCTATGACAACCATATCACTCAAATTGGCTGCACCGCACTGCTGACACACTTCCCTTTCTCTTTCAGCACATCCAGAAGCAACAGGTGCTAACCAGTGGTGGGCAGATACGTCTTTAAGTACTTAACGTCATGGAGCAGACGATTCTGGCAATCACTGGATTGGCCATTGCTCCACTATGGCCAGCAGCTGGCATCCTTAGAATCCTGCTTCTCACATCGCACTTCCCCCTCATCCTGCAATTTTGAATAATTTAGAAGCTGCTGATAGTGTAAGCCTGCAGCTCTTTCTTTCCCCACATCCCTCACCACAAGCCTACCCTTGTGTCTTTCTCTTTTCAGAAACTCAAGGTTTGCAATCTGGCCAGTCAGTGCTGGAAGAGCAGAAGACAATGATAATAAAGAGACACAGTCACTCGCTCTCATATTTCACAGCACCATCTAAGGTATTGATACTGCCCATGTGCACATGGTGAGACACCAGGCATGAATGGCCTGAAGTCAAGGCAGGGGAGCAAGATAGCACGGGTGCTAGGTCACTGATAGCTGAGCTTGCACACGGGTTCTGCTACAGAGGACCTAAATGAACATTTTGATGGGGCAGCTTACTGAAGCAAGATGATATACATGCATAATTAAATGCTTGAAGCATTGGCAGGCCTGCCAGAAAGCCTGCATGCAATGTCAAGGAGCATGGAGGAGTCTAACACTAACTTGCCACAGGATTTTGCATGGAGATTGGAGCGCATCCTTTTCGCATGGAAGTGGTGTCCAATTTCATTAGCTTACTAGTGGGCCCGGCCATCTGCTGCCATGTAAGGTCAGACCGCTAACATCATAGCTGTGCATACCAGCGTTGAAATGGGCTTGCAGAGTGTCACTGCAAGCCAGCAATCTGTCCTCCAACACATTGCTAGGATTGCTGATGCAGGGCCCCATGGGAGTAGCAGTGGCTCCATGCAACACGAATCTGCTGTCCTTGCTCAGGAAGCCAGCATTTGTCTCATCGCCACTGCCACTACAATTGGGGTGGCCAGAAAAGGGATGTTTAGGTTTCCTCCTCCATTTCTTCTCCTACTCAGCTACCCATCATATATCTAGCGGCAAAGGCTTTCTTCTCATGCTGGTGGGGTTGTGCATGCAGCAGACCACTACAAATTTTGACATCTGCTCTGCCAAGTATTGCAGGGCTCCCCCAGAGCTGTCCAGGCAGTGGGAGCATTGCTTCAGCATGCCATATCACATGTCTTGTGCAAGCATTGTTTGCTTACTTGTGGGTGGTTTGTGCGCCAGAGTCATCAGCCATATCATCAGCAGTTAACTCTCGTCACACCCTTTGGTTTGTTGTAGTGGCTCAAATGCAGATGAATCAGTGGATTGCCATGGAATGAAGGCACCAAGACTGCTGCCAGGAATCAGAGTATTCACCTGCATGATTCACTGAGTATGTTCGCACACCAGCTGGTGTTGAGGGAATGGAATCCCTTTTGGTTGTGGTACGTCTCAGCGTTGGCATGCGATGTCCACAAAATGACATGCATGCAGTCATTGGCACCCTGAACCATGGGGAAGTCTGTAACTCCCATGAAACCCCATGCCCACTCTGTCTGCTGATCTCAGATGAGAGAGTGGAATGTAGTCAGCTATTGTTGAATAGAGAATGTCAGTGATCTACCTCCCTTATGCAACAATGACATACTGTGAGATGTTGCAAATATCTCCAGCTGCAACCTACAAAGAGCTAGACAGACAAACATTCATGGCCACTGTCACCTTCACAACCACTGCAATGCTGTCCTTGCCCTACTCTGAGATTGCAGTTGTGAATGCAATGGATGGAAGATTTCTGTGAGGATGTCCCTAATGAAGCATAGACATCTCATCCATTGTCCCTCACTGAGGTTCAGGTGAGAGAGTTATTCCCTGAACACCTTGGGTGAATATGGCCCACTGTTAAGAGCCTTTATTCCTCTTCCTTTTTTCTCTTCCAGCTGTTTTCCATGCACTTGTGTCACCTTTGCTTATTCTCCCAGGTGTGCTGTAGTCCAAGGACAATGCTTACTACAGCACCCTTTTCTGGGAACAACTAGTTTTTGCAGAATGCGTGAAGTGAGGATCAAGTCCTTCAGCACCTGCCGTGCCACTCCCTTTAGCAAAGTAAAAAAAAAACTCAAGAAATCATCAAACACTTGTACAATTGTAGCACCAGCCAATATAAACCAACAGCCACAAGATTGAAAATATTTGATGGTCCTTTTAAAGAGGGTTGGTGTGGGGATCCTGCCTGCTGCTGAATCCATGTTCAGCTCTGCATGATTAAGAGAGGGCGTTAGTTGGAGGATTGAACTCCAGAATGGCAACACTGGCATCAAATCAGCATTATATGCAATGATCTGCCTACTCTGCGTATATCCAGCAAATGCTCACTTTGTGCACATAATGCCCTCACTGATACAGCATCCAGTACCAGAAATGCATGCATGTCTAAGGACAGCATTTTAGACCTTTAAGGTCACTCATGCATGGAAAAGAATTGGGTGCTATGCATCTGAATTTTGTGTTGCATGTATTTTGGCATATTAAGGCAATGATTTTCTGAGGTTGCACTGCCAGTGAGGAGTCTCATTTTGGACGAATAGCTGGTGGTTATATCTAATGTACGCATGAGTTCCCAACATGCATGGCTGGGACCGAGGCTTCTGCTGGCTATAGGAACTTGGAAGATTATTCCTGAAATACATTTATTTGATGAGGGATGTAACTTATGCGATTATTTTGGAATGGACTGCAAATCTTCTTGTTTCCAGTCAAAATGCAATTCTATACCTTCAAGTGACAAAACATATTCTTAATGTTTACTACATTAATCAAAGGGACAATCTTGGACAAATCTGAAAGTGCAAAACAAAAGATAAAATCTCAAGGCAGTGAAATAATTATTAATAAATCATATGATCAATACCTCTGTCTGTACCATGTTGACCCTCTGCGAGCGAAGTTCTCTGACACAATTGTAAACGTCCACGACACCTTCACTTTCTGCCATATCAAGCATGATGTCAATAGCAATAAAACATCCTGTCCTCCCTGCGCCCGCACTAAAACATGAAAATGTTAAAATAATAATGGAACAGCAACACACTGCTTAAAATCTGAAAGTCCAATTGTAATGCTCATTTTATTTTTATTTGCATCAAAGTAGAATAAAATTCAGGGACATTAAAGGTGTGTTTCACTTTTACTTCACTTTTTCCTATTTGTTGTAGAAATGGTAATCCTTAATGAAGCTGCATTTTTTTTTGGAATAAACAGCATAACAATGGTGATAAGCATTAATGGAGTGACAAATGGAATGAGGTCCAAGTGATGAATAAAATGTATACCTTGGCTCTGACATACCTGCAATGTACTATAATGGGACCAACATCAACTGGGTTAAGGAACTTTACTTGTCTTACAAATCCCAATAAGCCTGTTGCATAGCATGGTACTCCATGATCAGGCCAGCTGGTAAAGTGGAACTGTCTAATCTCTCGAATTTCATGATTACCCTTCTATAAAGAAAAAAAGTTGAAAAGAGATATTCACATTTTAAAAGAAAAAGTCCTCTTCCACTTACTTCATTAAATGCACCTTTCATTTAGATACATGCAAAGAACATGCAAGAACCCAGGAATATGCTGGAGTGGAAAATCATACAGCTGCCCATCCAGCCAGTCCCAAGGTTCGTTCTCAGATAGATCTCACTGCTGAAACTAGAAACTAAAATCAGGCAGTTTCGATAATGGCTAGCTAACCACAATGCCAGTGTTATGTCCATCGCAGCAAGATGAATCATCTACCCCTTTCTGTCTTTCAATATGATGTTTAACAAGTTAATTTTTGAAGGGTTCTGTGAAAGGTTATTGACTTGAAATGTTAGCTCTGTTTCTTTCTGCACCTATGCTGCCAGACCTGCTGAGCGGTTCCAGCATTTTGTTTTTATTTTGGATTTCCAGCAACCGCAATATTTTATTTTTGTAATTTTTAAAGCAACTATCATTTATGGCCTTCCGGTACACATAAACCCAACCTCATGCATCACACGACATTGTATTCATTAATTAGAGTGTGTAAGCACTTACCTTTGCTCAATGATGCCTCAAATAAACAACTTATTAACACAGGGATGATATTTTTGCTTTTCTTTGTTGCTCTTTTTCAAGTGATAAAATTCCTTGTTTTGGTGAACTTTGAGCTGCTCTGTTTGCTAATATACATCCAGGTTTATTACATATAGTGCTGGATTCAGGGCTGCAGCCTTGTGCTTTTTATCAATCAGGATCCATTACCTGGTCTATGAAAGAGGTTTCAATACTTCCTTCTTGGTCCATTTTACAAGCCCTGTGCAAATTCTACTGAATAAATAAGCAGTATTTAAATTGGTTAACTGACCATTCAGGTGCTTGAGAAGTGTAAAATATACATTTGGATTGGTTTAATTCACTTTTCTTAACACTGATATGAATAATACAAAAACTTCAGAAGAAATTTGTGCACATCAGCTATTGGATTTGGGTTTGTTATTTTCTGCAATATAAGGGCAATCAACCATTAATTTGTGAGACAAGGTTACCCCCATAGTCTGTAATATTTGCCAAATTTTGGTAAAGTTTCTGGAATATGTGTGTTATGTATTGAAAGTCATTTGAATGTCTTATTGAGCTTGCTGTACTTGGCAGCTGGGCATTGTGAGATCACATAGACCATGTTGGCTTTGGTGAGTCCAGTTACTGCAGTCAATAAACAAAGCACCTTATTCAACTACCTCTGCGCCTATGTGAGTATTAATCAATCTCTAAAAGGTTATTGGCATTACCAATATGCAAACACGACAAATTGGTGACGAGGACAACGGACCTTTGCAGTAATGCCACTTGAACAATGAAACAGCTAGTAAAAGGAAATTACTAGTTGAAAAAAAGCACGCCCGCCAATACTCCCGAAGCACAAGGTTCAAAATCAACAACTGTAGAGTTAAATTAATAAAAAAGAATTGCTGCTGCCCTGAAGATTAAAGCAAAAAGGGCAATTAGATCAGGGAGCAGTGCGGTAACTCCGGGTTTAAAGAATAAATGGGTCCCTATCCAACCGGTTGAGAAGTCTCCTGGAGCGTTTCCGAAGTTTAAAAAAACACAAAGGGCCTTGACAAGTGCAGAAATAAAAAGAAAGAACTAGCCAGCAGAGAAAGTGCTGCAGTGATTTTGTTTTTTTCAAGCGCTTAAAGAAACAAGAGACTCACGATCGCGGTGACCCCGAGAAAAGCGCGAGAAAACTGCAATGACTGGGCTGCCAGCTCCAAAGCTCAAAAACAGGACCAAAAGGGAAAAGGAAAGAATCCCAGAGAAAAGAAATGCTCTTACCTTGAAAGTTTTAAAAAAGTTTAGAAAAGAAGGCTCACACTCGCTGGGAGCCCATCAAAAGCAGAAAAGTACGGGAAATACCCCACAGAGGCCTAACCGGTAGCTGCTGACAGCCTGAGTTAAAAAAAATGGTACTGTCTTAAAGCGGTAACAGCATTTAAAGTAGTAACTACAAAAAAAGGGGGAAACTACAGTAAATAAAAAGTACCTGATGAAGAAAATAAAATAAAAATGACGACACTCACCGGACCTATGGAAAACTTAGATGAGACTGTTGAACAGTGGAGCTCTTACACTGAATGCTTTGATTTTTTTTGTCTTTGCAAATGGAGTTGAAAGTTATAGAAAGTTGGCAACTTTCTTAAGTTGATAGGGGCTAAAACCTTTGCCTTACTAAGGAGCTTGGTGCAGCCTGACAAACCTGGCACAAACTCATCTGAAGACATTGTAAAAGTCCTGGAGACACATTTTTCCCCTAAGCCACTTGTCATAGCAGAAAGATTTAGGTTTCACAAAAGAAACCAAGAGGGGGAAACAATTGCGCAGTGTGTTTCAAAAGCTCACTGAACATTGCGAATTGAAGGAAGTACTGAATGATACCCTCCATGACAGGTTGGTCTGTGGCCTTCGTACTGAAGCAATTCCGGAATGCTTCCTGACAGAGGCTAACCACTTTGCAGAAAGCTACAGAGATTGCAGTCCCCATGGAGCTGGCTGCAAAAGAAGCACAGCAGCTGAGTGCATCAACTCACGTGCATAACGTGACAGTTGAGTGTGCACAAAAGCTATCAAGCCGCCAAGAATGTTACCATCATGGAAAGCCTGGTCACCATCCATTTGAATGTTGGTGCAGAGACCTTGAATGCTGTCAGTGGGCAAGAAGGGACGCATTGAGTGTGCCTGCAAAAACAAAAAACTAGCGGTGAATCAGAAAGGCAAACCAGAGAAAAAGGAATCTGCTGTCTGGTGTCACAAGGAGAAACGTCTGCATGTCATACAACAGGAATGGTGGACCAGAGTGACACCGAGTCCGAAGAAGAAGGGCCCCTCCACGTCTTGTCAGTGGCAGGTGGTTCATAGGGCTACTTGGTAACACTGATGATGGAGGGCCAACCAATACATATGGAACTGGATAGAGGGGCAGCAGTTTCTTTGGTCCCAGATGCTGTGTATAAGAAGAACCTTAAACATCTTCCCTTGATGCCTGCAAACATCGTTCTGAAAACATATACAGGGAAATCTGTACCTATGATGGGCAGAATGAAAGTTAAAGTGGAACTAAACGGACAGACTGCTAAGCGACCACTGTTTATGGTGAAGGGCAACTACCCAGCTTTAGTTGGATAGTCATGGCTTGAGAAGATCCAGTTAAACTGGACAGAAGTATACAGAATTGCAAAAGAAGAAACTGGTCTGATAGTTGTAAAAAAACATGCTGTTGTTTTCAAAGGCGATTTGGGAAGCATGAAGGAAATTACTGTAAAATTGAATATCAAAGCTGACTTTCAACCAAAATTTCTGAAGGCCAGAACCATGCCTTACGCCATATGACCAATAGTCGAAGCTGATCTGGAGCACCTGGTCAAGATATTTGTCTTGGTACCTCTCTCCCATAACAAATAGGCAAAAACCCATCATTCCAGTGCTCAAGAAAGATGGCTCCATATGCATCTGTGGTTACTGTTAACACTCTGTTGTGTGCTGAACAACATCCACTTCCCCATATTGAGGACCTTTTTTCTGGCCTGGCTGGTGGACAGAAATTCAGCAAACTAGATCTATTCCAGGCCTACTTATGAATGCATATTGATGAGAATTCACAAGAATATCTGACCATCACAACACACAAGGGACTGTACCGATATTGTCATTTACCTTTTGGAATAACATCAGCTCCAGCCTTGTTTCAGAGGGCCATGGGCTAGATCCTGAGTGGCTTGCCTGGAGCTCAGTGCTATCTTGACGACATCTTGGCAATGGGCAGGACTGATGAGGATCATCTCAAGAACTTCGATGCCACCCTACAAAGGCTAAAGGAGTATGGCCTATGGATTTGCAAGGAGGTTTTTCAGCCCTCTGTGTGGAATATTAGGAGCTACTGAGTTATTATGGGAGATTTGTTCCACAGCTGGCAATCCTGCTGAAACCCCTGCATGAGCTTCTGTGTCAGAACAAAGCCTAGAAATGGACAGGAGCCTGTGATGCTGTGTTCAAGAAGGCTAAAGCAGCACTGACAGGTTCCAAGTTACTGAACAAAAACAGAATTACCTGGAAAAACTCAGCAAGTCTGGCAGCATCGGCGGAGAAGAAATCAGTTAACGTTTCGAGCCTTCATGGCCCTTCGGCAGAACTGCAGCATAGTTTCAACAAGGGAGAAATATAAATTGGTTTAAGGTGGGTGGGGGGGAGGAAGAGACACATTGAGGGTGTGGTGTGATGATTGTGGAGATGAGCAGATAATCAAAAGATGTCACAGACAAAAGGGTCAAAGAGGTGTTGAAGGTGGTGGTCTTTGTCTGAGAAAAGTGCTAATTAAGAATGGAAGACAGGATATTCAAAGTACAGCTCTAGTGGGGGTGGGGTGGAAAGGCTAAAGGTTTTAGTTTTAGATTTAAAAATAATGGAAATAGGTGGGGAAAGAAGAATCTATATAAATTATTGAAAAAAAAGCGGGGGGTGGGGGGAAAGAAACGGGGTGGGGATGGGGGGAGGGGGAGTTTAAGATCTAAAGTTGTTGAATTCAATATTCAGCCCGGAGGGCTGTAAAGTGCCTAGTCGGAAGATGAGGTGCTGTTCCTCCAGTTTGCGTTGGGCTTCACTGGAACAATGCAGCAAGCCAAGGACAGACATGTTGGCAAGAGAACAGGGTGGAGTGTTAAAATGGCAAGCGACATTGTTGACGGCATTCCGTAGGGATCGTTCCCTCCGGGACACCCTGGTCCACTCCTCCATCACCCCCTACTCCTCAACCCCCACTTATGGCACCTCCCCATGCCCACGCAGAAGATGCAACACCTGCCCCTTCACTTCCTCTCTCCTCACCGTCCAAGGGCCCAAACACTCCTTTCAAGTGAAGCAGCATTTCACTTGCATTTCCCCTAACTTAGTCTACTGCATTCATTGCTCTCAATGCGGTCTCCTCTACATTGGAGAGACCAAACGCAAACTGGGCGACCGTTTTGCGGAACACCTGCGGTCTGTCCGCAAGAAAGACCCAAACCTCCCTGTCGCTTGCCATTTTAACACTCCACCCTGTTCTCTTGCCAACATGTCTGTCCTTGGCTTGCTGCATTGTTCCAGTGAAGCCCAACGCAAACTGGAGGAACAGCACCTCATCTTCCGACTAGGCACTTTACAGCCCTCCGGGCTGAATATTGAATTCAACAACTTTAGATCTTAAACTCCCCCCCCAACCATCCCCACCCCGTTTCTTTCCACCCCCCCTGCTTTTTTTTCAATAATTTATATAGATTCTTCTTTCCCCACCTATTTCCATTATTTTTAAATCTAAAACTAAAACCTTTAGTCTTTCCACCCCACCCCCACTAGAGCTGTACTTTGAATATCCTGTCTTCCATTCTTAATTAGCACTTTCCTCAGACAAAGACCACCACCTTCAACACCTCTTTGACCCTTTTGTCTGTGACATCTTTTGATTATCTGCTCATCTCCACAATCATCACACCACACCCTCAATGTGTCTCTTCCTCCCCCCCACCCACCTTAAACCAATTTATATTTCTCCCTTGTTGAAACTATGCTGCAGTTCTGCCGAAGGGCCATGAAGGCTCGAAACGTTAACTGATTTCTTCTCCGCCGATGCTGCCAGACTTGCTGAGTTTTTCCAGGTAATTCTGTTTTTGTTTTGGATTTCCAGCATCCGCAGTAGCTTTTAGCTTTTTGTTTTTATCCAAGTTACTGATGCACTTTGATCCCTCCTTACCTCTACAACTTGCATGTGATGCATCGCCTAATGGAGTTGGGGCTGTTGTTTTACACATAATGCCTTCAGTTGTGGAGAGGCCCATAGAGTTCGCTTCATGGACTTCAAGCAAAGCAGTGAGTCAATACACTCAAATCGAACGCAAAGCACTGGGAATCATTTTCAGAATCCTGAAATTTCACCAGTACCTGTTTGGATAAAAATTCACGCTACTGACTGGTCATCGACCACTCACCTCAATATTCAGTCCACACACAGGCTGCAAGCAGAATGCAGCGTTGGGCATTGATGTTGAGTGCTCACACATATGACATCAAATAGCGAAAATCTACCTTGCATGGCAATGCGGATGGTCTTTCGAAGCTGCCGCTACCAGTCAGCCATGTGAACACTGCTCGGAAAGATATTTTCTAGTTCACACATGAGGAGAACACACTCATCACTTCAATCCAAATCAAGAAGGCCACGCGAGTGGACCCAACATTGTCCAAAGTCATGGACCCTGTGATGCATGGCAACTCTTCCTCGATCTTCTGAGTCTCACCTGACCTTCATCCTTACACTTCCAGGAGGATGGAGTTATCAGTCACTTCAGGATGTTTGCTTTGGGGCATGTGAGTTGTTATTCCACCAACATTGAGCAAACCAGTACTGGACCAACTGCATCTTGAACGCTGTGGGATAGTTTGCATGAAAGAGATTGCAAGAAGCTACTTTTGGTGGGCTGGCCAAGACATTAAGGCCAAGGCAAGATCCTGTCCTTCATGTCAGAGTGTGAGAAACATGCCTCAGTTGGCACCCCTCCATCCATGGGATTAGCCGGAAAACCCTTGGCAGCGCATCCACGTCTATTTCACTGGTCCATTTGAAGGAACAATATTCATGGTGGTTGTGGATGATTATTCCAAATGGTCAGAAGTTTCAGTGATGTCCTCTATTACAGCTGAGAGTACAATTCAGAGTCTAAGAGAAATGTTTAGTCGTTACTTGTTACCAGAACAACTTGTGACCAACAATGGACCTCAGTTTGCTTTGCAGGAGTTTGAGGAATTTTTGAGAAGTAACGGAATTCATCACATCCCCTCAGCACCATACAACCTATCCATCACTGGATTAGCTGAGAGATTTGTTCAAACCGTGAAACACACTTTAAGTTCGGATGAGTTTAATTCCTCCATTCAAAAGCGTCTGGACGCATTTCTGCTGACATACCGAAACATGCCACATGCTATGGCTAAAGCATCTCCAGCATCCCTACTAATGGGACAGCAACGCGCACTTGCTTTGATCTGCTGAAACTAACAAAAACGTGGCAAGTTGTGCAAGATCAACAGCCCGACCAAATGGAGGGAAAAGCACAAAGATCAAAGACAAGAATTTTCTATTCTGGACAAGAAGTTTTAGCTCGTAATTACGCTACCGGAGCTAAATGGGTTCCTGATACGATGATTGCTCAGATTTGACCTGTTTCGCACACAGTCCAAACTGCGAATGACCTCACCTGACGGAGACACATTGATCAACTGTTGTCAAGTCAAGCACAATCTAAGGATACACCTCTTATGGAAGAGCCATCTCTAAGTTAAGAAATGCCGACTCCAATCTCACCTCCTCAGTGTAGCTTTACTGAAGTTGAGATTGTCTCCCCTTCACCTGCATTAGACACAGCTTCGGATTCCACTGCAGGTCCAGGGTTGCCATTGGTCTCCAATGAGATTGCTTTATTAATGTGCCGAAAGTCCACCGTAACCCACAGCAGGAGAGAAGACCTCCTGAGTGTCTGAGTTTATAAAGTCAGAGACTTGAGATGTGTTCAGAGGGATAGAGACAGTCTACCCTCTTTGCCTAGTCCTAGAAATGTTTTGTTAAACTGACATTTTCAATAAGGGATATGTTTTGTATTGAATGTCTCTCGAATGTCTTATTGAGCTTGCTGTACTTGGCAGCTGGGAATTGTGGGATCACAGGGTCCATGTTTGTTTTGGTGAGTTCAGTTACTGCAGTCAATAAACGAAGCACCTTGTTCAACCACCTCTGTGCCTATGTGAGTATTTGTCAATCTCTAAAAGATAATTGGCAGTACCAATCGGTAATCATAATAATGTGAAGTGATGTCTGGGTCATTGCAAAATGCATCAAGTTGCTTTGGGATAGAATTTAGCCCATGTTCTCTTGGGTTGTGTACATATTGTGTATAATTGCTTCTATTGCTGTCAGGTGATGGTCTATAAAGGCTGGAAATACAAAATCTCTACGTTTAGTCTGAGTACACATTCAAGGCAAGGTGATGTTGTGTGTTATTCTGTGCCAGTAGTGTTAGCTATTTTGTTTACTATTAGCCATGCAGTTCTTCCAGCTTTGTTTGCCCTACAAACCAATACTTGGATAGAAAATTATGGCACTGTGCATGTGATTTTACTCACTAATGCAAAAGTAAACATTCTTAAAAAAAAAATGCATATTCTCAAAATGTTACAATGCATCTATTAATTACAATCGGCTTAAGTCATTTTAAAAGGATTGTGGTTAAATTGAAGATTAGGATATAAAATTTTGTCTATAGCGTTTCCGGTGTAGAGCAACTCCATGAGCTGAGGACTAATGTTGGAAAATCAAACCAGGGCTCAATTCATGGGCCCATGATTTTCCCTCTATTCAAACAAAGACCAATTAATGGGGAGGGGTTGGAGGGTGGCTAAATTCGATGAGGTCAGAACAGATCTGGCCCAGGTGAAATTGAATCAATAATTGGCAGGCAAAACTGTAACTGAAGAATGGGCTACTTTAAAGAGGAGATAATTTGGATACAGACAAAGTACATTCCAATGATGGGGAAAGATAGAGCAAAGAAACCCAGAGCTCCCTTGATGATGAAAAAGGCAGAGAGTAAGATGAAGCAGACAAAGAGTGCATATGACAGATGTCAGATGGATAATACAACTGAGAACCAAGCTGAATATCGAAGCTTCAGAGGGAAGTGAAAAAAACAATAAGTGAAGCAAAAAGTGAGTATGGAAGAGACAGGCAACTAAAGATGGTAAAAGGAGGGGTGGGGCTGATTAAGGACGAAGTGGATTTATGCAGGGACATGGCTGAGATACGGAATGAATACCTTGCATATATCTCCACCAAAGAAACAAATTCTTCCCAAGTCACAGTGAAAGAGGAGCTAGTTGAGGCATGGGGCTGGATATTGTGGGGCCAATGGGGTTCTCATCCAATGGTTGGAGAACTGGTGGGGAACCACTGTCAATTCTGTGGGGAAGGCCCAACAGAATCAAGTGCCCTTCAGGGACTTAAGTGGCCACTTTTGGGTCTCTCCCATGATTAAGGTCCCTGGGGGCAGAAGTCCCGCCCGTTGAGAACTGCCGGCCAACCAGCGGGACCGATTGCAGCTGACAGCAATGCACCCACCAGAGGCCCAGGAATCTTGTGGAACCCCAGGCCAAAGGCGAGTGAGGATGGGATGGGGGTCACGGGGTGGGGTTTGCAGGATGAGGGTGGGCGGTGGCGGTACAGGGGATCAGAGGCAAGGACAGGGAGGGGGCTTTTAACAGCCCCTCTCCTTCCCAGTGCTTGGTCCCTCAATTGGGAAGGCTATGCGGCTCCTTTCAACTTCCTGAGGTACCAGTAGAGTCATAGTCATAGAGTCTTAGAGGTCTACAGCACAGAAAAAGGCCCTTCGGCCCATCGAGTCTGCACCAGTCAAACAAGTACCAAACTATTCTGATCCCATTTTCCAGCACTAGGTCCATAGCCTTGTACGCCATGGCATCGCAAGTGCACATCCAAATACTTCTTAAACGTTATGAGGGTTTCTGCCTCTACCACCCTGTCAGGCAGTGAGTCCCATATCCCCACCACCCTCTGGGTGAAAAAATTCTTCCTCACATCCCCTCTAAACCTCCTTAAATCTATGCTCCCTAGTTATTGATCCCTCCACCAAAGGGAAAGTTCCTTCCCATCTAACCTATCTATGTCCCTCATCATTTTATACACCTCAATCATGTCCCCCCTCAATCTCCTCTGCTCCAGGGAAAATAACCCCAGTCTATCCAATCTCTCCTCATAACTAAAACTCTCCAGCCCAGGCAACATCCTGGTAAATCTCCTCTGCACTCTCTCTAGTGCAATCACATCCTTCTTATAATGCGGATTCCAGAACTGCACGCAATACTCTAGCTGTGGCCTAACCAGTGTTTTATACAGTTCCAGCATAACCTCCCTGCTCTTATATTCTATGCCTTGGCTAATAAAGGCAAGTATCCCACATGCCTTCTTAACCACCTTATCTATCTATCTCACTACCTTAAGGGACCGGTGGACATGCACACCAAGGTCCCTCTGATCCTCAGTACTTCCCAGGGTCCTACCATTCATCGTGTATTCCTGTGCCTTGTTTGTCCTGCCCAAGTGCATCACTTCACACTTGTCCAGATTAAATTCCATTTGCCACTGATCAGCCCATCTGACCAGCCCGTCTATATCCTCTTGTGATCTAAGGCTATCCTCACTATTTACCACCCCACCAATTTTCGTGTCATCTGCGAACTTACTGCTCAACCCTCCTACCTTCAAGTCTAAATCATTTATATATACCACAAACAACAAGGGATCCAACGCTGATCCCTGTGGAGCCCCACTGGACACAGGCATCCAGTCATAAAAACACCCCTCGACCATCGCCCTTTGTTTCCTGCCACTCAGCCAATTCTGGATCCAATTTGCCAAATTGCCTTGGATCCCATGGGCTCTTACCTTCATTATCAGTCTCCCATGCGGGACCTTATCAAAAGCCTTGCTGAAGTCCAAGTAGGCTACGTCAAATGCATTGCCCTCATCTGCACACCTGGTCACCTCTTCAAAAAATTCAATCAAATTGGTCAGACATGACCTCCAATTGGTCAGACATGACCTCCTTTATCTCAAACGCGATATAAGATAAAGTACATTTTGGTGAGCTCAGGAATAATGGGTGTCAATTGGCTCATTAATGGACATCCCACTGCTGACGACTGGGAATCCTGCATCAGCCCCTTCCACCCTCACCTAATCGGGGGAGGTTCTTACGCCACCAGGAGAATGATGCGGAGCCTGTCCCATGATTAACCTCAGTGCTTCTAAAAATTACAATTCAGACAGAATTAATAGTCACCTGGACAAATGTGGATTAATTAGGAAAGCCAACACAAATGTGTTAAGGGCAAATCATGGTTAACTAATTTGCTTGAGTTTTTTGAGGAGGTAACAGAGAAAGTTGATGAAGGTACCATGGTTGATGTGGTATACATAAACATACAAAAGGCATTGATAAAGTATCGCGTAACAGACTTGTCAGTAAAGTTGGAGCCCATGGAATAAACAGGACAGCAGCAGCTTGGATTCAAAAATTGGCTGCGTAACCAGAAAGAGAGCGTAGTGATAAATGGTTGTTTATGGGACTGGAAGAAGGTATACAGTGAGGTTCATGAAGGGGTCAGTGTTAGGAATCTTGCTTTTCTTGATATATATAAATGACCTGGACTTAGGTGTACAGGGTGCAATTTCAAAATCTGCGGATGTAACAAAACTTGGAAGTATCGTGAACTGTGAGGAGGATAGAGTAGAACTTCAAGTTGACATAGAAAGGCTGGTAGAATGGGTGGATAAGGAACAGATATGTGAAGTGCTTCTTTATGGTAGGAAGAATAAGGAGAAGCACTATAAGATAAAGGATACAATTCTAAGTGGGGTGCAGGAGCAGAGGGACTTGTGGGTACATGTGCACAAATCATTGACGGTGACAGAATGGGTTGAGAAGGCGGTTAATAAAGCATATGAGATTTATAAAAAAGGGCAAAGAAGTTATCATAAACCTGTATACAATGTTGGTTTGGCTTCAATTAGAGTATTGCATCCAATTCTGGATACCACACTTTAGGAAGGATGTGAAGTCATTAGAGAGGGTGCAGAAAAGATCCACAAGAATAGTTCCAGGGGCACAGAAGTTCAACCTATGTTGATAGGTTGGAGAAGCTGGGGCTGTTTTCCCTAAAGAAGAGAAGGTTAAGAGGAGATTTGATAGAGGTGTTCAAAACCATGAGGGGGAGAAACTGTTCATGTTGGTGTAAAGGATCAAGAAACAAAGGCTATGGGTACCCGCATGGGCCCCAGCTATGCCTGTCTCTTTATGGGGTATGTGGAACATTCCTTGTTCCAGTCCTACTCCAGCCCCCTCCCACAACTCTTTCTCTAGTACATCGATGATTACTTCGGTGCTGCTTCATGCTCTCGTCGGGACCTGGAAAAATTTATTAATTTTGCTTCCAATCTCCACCCCTCCATCATTATCACATGGTCCATCTCTGACACTTCCCTTCCCTTCCTTGACCTCTCTGTCTCAATTTCTTGTGATAGACTGTCCATCAATATCCATTACAAGCCTGCCGACTCCCACAGCTACCTCGACTACAGCTCCTCACACCCCGCTTCCTGTAAGGACTCCATCCCATTCTCTCAGTTCCTTCGCCTCCGTCGCATCTGTTCTGATGATGCTACCTTCAAAAACAGTTCCTCTGACATGTCCTCCTTCTTCCTTAACCGAGGTTTTCCACCCATGGTCGTTGACAGGGCCCTCAACCGTGTCCGACCCATCTCCCGCGCATCCGCCCTCACGCCTTCTCCTCCCTCCCAGAAACATGATAGGGTCCCCCTTGTCCTCACTTATCACCCCACCAGCCTCCGCATTCAAAGGATCATCCTCCGCCATTTCCGCCAACACCAGCATGATGCCACCACCAAACACATCTTCCCTTCACGCCCCCCCGGCGGCATTCCGTAGGGATCGTTCCCTCCGGGACACCCGGTTCCACTCCTCCATCACCCCCTACTCCTCAACCCCCACCTATGGCACCTCCCCATGCCCACGCAGAAGATGCAACACCTGCCCCTTCACTTTCTCTCTCCTCACCGTCCAAGGGCCCAAACACTCCTTTCAAGTGAAGCAGCATTTCACTTGCATTTCCCCTAACTTAGTCTACTGCATTCGTTGCTCCCAATGCGGTCTCCTCTACATTGGAGAGACTAAACGTAAACTGGGCGACCGCTTTGCAGAACACCTGCGGTCTGTCCGCAAGAAAGACCCAAACCTCCCTGTCGCTTGCCATTTTAACACTCCACCCTGCTCTCTTGCCTACATGTCTGTCCTTGGCTTGCTGCATTGTTCCAGTGAAGCCCAACGCAAACTGGAGGAACAGCATCTCATCTTCCGAATAGGCACTTTACAGCCTTCCGAACTGAATATTGAATTCAACAACTTTAGATCTTGAACTCCCTCCTCCATCCCCACCCCCTTTCCGTTTTTTCCCCCTCCCTTTTGTTTTTTCCAATAATTTATATAGATTTTTCTTTTCCCACCTATTTCCATTATTTTAAAATCTATACCTGTAATGCCCTGTCAGTCTTTCCACCCCACCCCCACTAGAGCTGTACCTTGAGTGTCCTGCCATCCATTCTTAATTAGCACATTCTCTTAGATAATATCACCACCTTCAACACCTCTTTGTTCCTTTGTCTGTGACATCTTTTGATTATCTGCTCCTATCACTGCTTGCTTGTCCCTACAACCACCCCGCCCCCCCACCAACTTCTCTCCCCCCACCCCCACCACCCCCCCCTCCAACCTTAAACCAGCTTATATTTCACCCCTCTCCTAATATTACTCAGTTCTGTTGAAGGGTCATGAGGACGCGAAACGTCTCCCCCGATGCTGTCAGACCTGCTGAGTTTTTCCAGGTAATTCTGTTTTTGTTTTGGATTTCCAGCATCCGCAGTAGTTTTTTGTTTTTAAGAAACAAAGGATACTGATTGAAGGTGATTGGCAAAAGAAGCAATGGCAACATGAGGAAAACATCTTTTACACAATGTTATGACCTCTGGACTTTATAAGGTGGTTATGTTTTAAACTGTCTTCTTTAATTCAAGGTAAAATAGAGTAATTTGGGGAGGGGATGTGACCTCCTACAAATCTGCCTAGAGATAAGCCTATGTGATCTGGCTGTCATGGGAGCAGAGGGACATTTTCATAAAGGACACTGGAAGATTCATCCTGGTGAGGACAAGGAGAAGAGATCCTGTTGAAGCTGGGAGGACCTTGGGATTTTATATACACAATTACATCTTTGCTGAGAGTGTGGTATAATGTATGAATGAGGCATGGGGCTTTTGGTTGTGTTAAGAAGTTAATGGGGAGTACAATTTATGTAATTTGGTGTCCAGGAGACTTTGGATTGAATACGGCTGCTGGTGTACGAGACTCAAGCGCTGAAATGGTATGAAATGGAAATGGGAAGTGAGAGACCCTACATAGCAGAGGCCAAGATGGAAAGACTAGACAATAAGATTGCATGTCATCCCACATTTGTGCCGGAAATAATGCGAGAGCTTGTAACGACATGAGGTGTACCTTTGTTGTATCGACATTGTTTGGACTATGCTGATTTTAGTTGGTTTGTTACAACAGAAGTTTTAAAAAATTAAATCTTGTCCAGTAGTTTTCTTTCCATTGGCGTCATGGGGAGTCCTTTCTTTTTAAAAAGTTATCCGTCTCTACGGGGATTGTAACAAACAGCATGGGTCCATTAATTGGGAACTCAAATGTTAGAAGTTCTGTGCTCATGGTGCTGAAGTCAAATGTGTACTGAGATAATAGAGGAGACTGATATAAAGTGTTTGTCACTTTATCAATGGTGACATGTCTAATTAAAGCCGAACAACACATATCAACTAACATGACAAGACTTCAGATATTGAACATGAAATGTCACATCAGTGCAGGTTTTGGTATGCAGTGTTAATTGGGAAACTCCCTTGTAAAATCGTAATGCAATGTCCTTTGCTCTGGCACTGTAGGAAGAAGGTCTTAATATGGCACTTTAAACAGAGGCTGAAATTTACCATTTTATAGTGGCTAATCATTTATTCTAGTGCTATTGACTCATGTGATGGATATTGTTAGAATGATCATAGTAAAGCAATATTCAATTCACAATCAGGCAGGTCCAAGCTATTATTTCCAGGGACTGCATACTTGCACATCATGGAGTCTTGGGAGCCACATAGGCATGCAGTTTTTCAAAATCCTTGCATTCAGCAAGATACCGTGCAACTGCAAGCTCCCATACGAGTTACCTCCCTCTATGTAGCGTGGGAGAACTGGCCCTATAAAATTTAACTCCATGTTCCCACCAATTTGCATATATCTCAAGTTGCTGCTACAAACAGGCCTAATGTTCAGATCTAGAACTCAATGAGAAAACAGAATATTAAATATTAAAATTCCATCCCACAAGATCCCACTGGGGAAAACCAGCAAGTAAGAAATACAAAAGGACATGAAGCTAAATTGACAGGATTTCCAACCCTGGTTTCCAAGATTCTGGGGTTGCTTGTGGCCATTTGGTTGTAGGTTGGGGACCCAGTTGATAAAACGCTCAACCATGCAGGTCTGATCTGAGCTGAATTAGCTACTTTAACAAGAAAAGCAATTGAGAAGCCGGAATTCAGCTCAGTGCACTACAGCTCCCTGTCCGATCACTATCCTGTTAAGTGCATGTGTGGAAAATCCAGTGAGGATCTGATTTAGTTCAGCTGGTTTCATGTCCATCCCATTATTGGATAGCCTGCCAACAGTCACTTGGCGGAGGTATCGGGGATTTCCAGAATCTACTCCAGCAAGAAACAGCAACTTCAGTAGACAATGGAATAAACTAACCAAAAACAAAAACAATGCTCACTAACTTATCATCAAAACTTTATTACCAAAATATAAATTTTTCCAGTATAGTTCCACAAGAGGGCAACCCAATATATCATAACTAATGATGGCACTGTCAGTTGGAATGTTCCACACAGGAACTATTATTTAGTATCAGTTTGATTATTTTATTTGCAGGCATTTATTCTACTTCAGTGTTCCAGAAATGCAACAGGCAAAAATTAATTTTACAGGATCAATATTCACTGTACTTTCTAGCATTAATATGCTTCAACCTAGTTGTGGATTTTGAAACATCTCACCTGGCTAAAGCGACATGAACTTTACATACCTTTTGAACTGTGAAAGTCCGTATAACATACTCTGCTAGTGGTTCTGTCTCAACAAGTGTTACTTTAATATCTCCATACAGCTCGGTATCATCTGGCCAATATCTGCAGCATTTCACCTGGTACAGAACAAGAAGAGAGAATCTGTCTGTGAATTAGCAAAAAATAACATTCATGCAGTGACTGCCATGAGATAAGTCCCTCTGTTTCCAGATACTCGCGAGAAGATATGACCAAGTATGAGCTAATATCCTTTGGTATCGATCATGGACAGTGGGCCAATAGTGCAGTTCTGATATTTAGTTGCTAAGGTGGGAAATTGTTCTCCTAAAATTGCTCCTTAGGGGCTCCCTCTAGAAAATTGATCTAAATGGGCACATCTTAATATCATTTAGAACATAATTGTTGTCTGATATGTCTATAGATTGGAAGTTATTTGTGAATTCTTACTCCTGCCCTTCCTTGGTTATCAAGGTCAGAAACCCATCAGGAAATAACTGGTTCTATTTTTTATATTTTGCACTGATAATCTCTTGTCACCTCATGTGCTCCTGCTAGCTCCATCATATCAATCACAGATAAGGCTAATCACTTCCTTGTATCACTCTCCACTCATATCCTTCTTCCACACTCAACCCTTCTTCATCCACCCTTGGAAAAAACTACCCCCTGAGTTCACTCACAACTACAGTTTCAAAATCCCAACTGTCTAACCTTTGGTCCTCCGTCAGCTACAAAATTTCTACAGTTACTGATTTGCTCAACCACACCCTCAACTCCATCTTTGATGCCCTAGAGCCCAATAAAAACCACCACTCTTTTTCATCCTGGCTCTTCCCACTGTTATGGCCTTCATCTCTGCTCTGGTCTAGGGACTTGAATGGATATGTGGACAATTGGTTTAACCATGTGGCTGGACCACGTAAAGTGTTGTTTAGTCCTTCTCTCATCTGCTCACTATTCCATGATCATGCTGGAACGAAAAGATAATCTCTGGTTTTGTTTCTCTACTGTATAGCATCTTCTTGAACCTCTCTCCCGTGGCTCCTCCAACAATAAATGTGCTGAGTGCAAGCACTTCTTTGTCACTAAGATTGAGACCATTTAATTTTTTAAATATTCATTCACGGGATGTGGGCTTCACTGGCTGAGCCAGCGTTTATTGCCCATCCCTAGTTGCTCTTGAGAAGGTGGTGGTGAGCTGCCTTCTTGAACCACTGTAGTCCATGTGGTGTAGGTACACCCACAGTGCTGTTGGGAAGGGAGTTCCAGGATTTTGACCCAGTGGCAGTGAAGAAATGGCGATATATTTCCAAGTCAGGATGGTGAGTGGCTTGGAGGGGAATTTCCAGGTGGTGGTGTTCCCATGTATCTGCTGCCCTTGTCCTTCTAGATGGTAGTGGTCGTGGGTTTGGAGGGTGCTGTCTAAGAAGCCTTGGTGAGTTCCTGCAGTGAATTTTGTAGATGGTACACACTGCTGTTATTGTGCGTCGGTGGTGGAGGGAACGAATGTTTGTGGATGTGATGCCAGTCAAGTGGGCTGCTTTGTCCTAGATGGTGTCAAGCTTCTTGAGTGTTGTGGGAACTGCACTCATACAGGCAAGTGGGGAGCATTCCATCACACTCCTGACTTGAACCTTGTAGATGGTGAACAGGCTTTGCGGAGTCAGGAGCTGAGTTACTTGTCGCAGGATTCCTAGCCTCTGACCTGCTCTTGTAGCCACAGTATTTATATGGCTAGCCCAGTTCAGTTTCTGGTCAATGGATGTTGATAGTGGGGGACTCAGTGATGGTAATGTCATTGAATGTCAAGGGGTGATGGTTAGATTCTCTCTTGTTAGAGATGGTCATTGCCTGGCACTTGTGTGGCACAAATGTTACTTACCACTTGTCAGCCCAAGCCTGGACATTGTCCAGGTCTTGCTGCATTTGGTCATGGACTGCTTCAGTATCTGAGGAGTTGCGAATGGTGCCAAACATTGTGCAATTATCAGCGAACACCCCCACTACTGATCTCATGATGGAAGGAAGATCATTGGCGAAGCAGCTGAAGATGGTTGGGCCGAGGACACTACCCCGAAGAACTCCTGCAGTGATGTCCTGGAGCTGAGATGACTGACCTCCAACAACCACAACCATCTTCCTTTGTGCTAGGTATGACTCCAACCAGTGGAGGGTGTTCCCCCTGATTCCCAATGACTCCAGTTTTGCCAGGGCTCCTTGAAGCCACACTTGGTCAAAAGCGGCCTTGATGTCAAGGGCAGTCACTCACACCTCACCTCGGGAGTTCAGCTCTTTTGTCCATGTTTGACCCAAGGCTGTAATGAGGTCAGGAGCTGAGAGCCCTGGTGGAAGCCAAACTGGGCGTCAGTGAGCAGGTTATTGCTAAACAAATGCTGCTTATTATGACACAGCCAATGGTAAATACTGAGCTGTTCAAATCCCTGAGGGAAACTTGAAACAACTGTCACAGCCACTTTTCAATTTGTATAAATTTCGAGATGCGTGTCATGAATTCAGTAGTTATAAGACCACCAAGTCTTATAAGTTTTTATAAAACTAGATTAAACATTTATTCATAAGAGAAATAATTTTAAATACATACAAAGATCTACAAATTATTACCATGATAATTTCTAAATCCCCCAGTCAATCTAACTCCCAGTTACACTTTCATTAAGGCATCAGTAAGACACAAAGATTTTAAGAGACCCAGGCAAAGAAACACGATACCCTGAACAAGTTGACTTCCAAGTGAGTTTTCTTAACTTCAGTCCTTTGAGGACAGCAGCTTGAGGCACAGATGCTGAAGGCTTTTCATACTTGTAAGATCTTAAAAATGCCTACCCTTATACACAGCCTTTGCTCCTTCTTTATACAAAACTTCCTCCCTGAATGCAAATATCCATTGTTTCATTATGTATTTGGGCTTTATCTCCCTGACAACAAAACCCTCTCATAGCACTAAGTTGTACCAGTAATCTTTGGGAAAATAAACACACTGTTTCTAAAACAAAAACAAAAATAAAAATACCTGGAAAAACTCAGCAGGTCCGAAAGCATCTGCGGAGAGGAATACAGTTAACGTTTCGAGTCCGTATGACTCTTGAACAGAACTGTATTCCTCTCCGCAGCTGCTGTCAGACCTGCTGAGTTTTTCCCAGGTATTTTTATTTTTGTTTTTGTTTTGGATTTCCAGCATCCACAGTTTTTTGCTTTTATCACACTGTTTCTAAACTTCATTTGGCTAGGTGACACATTTCACCCTTCCTTTGAAGACAATCTCGTCTGGTTTATTTCAAAATGCAAATGTTCCCTTGACACCCATCTTTCTAAACTTCCCCATGTTTATCTGATTAACATTTCAAACCTACCCTCTCTTCTTAAATCAAAGCACCCAGACTAGCTGCCTCTAATTCAATTAAATCTCTCTCACACATATACAGACACATATAGACACTTAGACATGTCCCACTATTACTCTATTTTACAATAAATTCCAATAATGTTATGAGAATTATTATATCTTCTTGGCAACCTCCTCCATGTTGAAAAATGAACCATCACAATTTAAAAAGACGGCTTCATTTTTATTAACCCATTTTACACTATCTCCTATAATTATCTATATACATACACTATTACATTACCAGATGCATGCATTAACATAACAATATATACAAATCCTTCGCATCAACAGAAATCATTCCTGTTCAGAGTGCAGGTTTTTAAATATCCAATTTTCCCTTTAAGCTTCAAACTCTTGATAAAGCATCCGCAATCAGATTTTCTTGTTTAGTGACATGTATAATCTGTAGATTAAATGGTTGCAATAATAAACTCCGTCTGAATAGCCTTGCACTTCTGTCTCAAAATTTGTCCGGAAACTTTAAAGGATTGCAGTCTGTATAAACAATTGCTTCTGCTGAATTGTTTGTCACATAAATTTCAAAATGCTGCAATGCTCACACCAAACCCAAAGTCTCCTTTTCGATCGTTGAATATCTTCTCTGTTCTGCATTCAACTTCCCTGAAAAATCTTCAGTACTATTGCCGGAATATTGTCAGGGCACGTAGCCTTTGCACTATCCAGTGCCTTCAGCCATTTCTTGATATCACGTGGAGTGAATTGAATTGGCTGAAGACTGGTATCTGTGATGCTGGGGACCTCCGGAAGTGGCCGAGATGGATCATCCACTCAGCATTACTGGCTGAAGACAGTAGTAAATGCTTCAGCCTTATCTTTTGCACTGATGTGCTGGGCTCCCCCATCATTGAGGATGGGGATACTTGTGGAGCCTCCTCCTCTAGCGAGTTGATTAATTGTCCACCACCATTCATGACTGGATGTGGCAGGACTGTAGAGCTTAGATCTGATCCATTGGTTGTCGGGTTGCTTAGCTCTGTTTATCACTTGCTGCTTATGCTGTTTGGCACGCAAGTAGTCCTGTGTTGTAGCTTCACCAGGTTGACACCTCACTTTTAGATATGCCTGGTGTTGCTCTTGGCATGCCCTCCTGCACTCTTCATTGAACCAGGGTTAAGCTCCTGGTTTGATGGTAATGGTAGAGTGGGGGATATGCCGGATCATGAGGTTACAGTTTGCGTTCAAGTACAATTCTGCTACTGCTGATGGCCCACAGCATCTCATGGATGCCCAGTCTTGAGATGCTAGATCTGTTTGAAATCTATCTCATTTAGCACAGTGGTAGTGCCACACAACACGATGGAGGGTATGCTCAATGCGAAGGCGGGACTTCGTCTCCACAATGACTGTGCGGTGGTCACTCCTACCTATACTCTCATGGACAGATGCATCGCCGCAGGCATGTTGGTGAGGATGATGTTTTTTCCTTCTTGTTGGTTCCCTTACCATCTGCCGTAGACCCAGTCTAGCAGCTATGTCCTTTAGAACTCGGCCAGCTCGGTCAGTAGTGGTGCTACTGAGCCACTCTTGGTGATGGACATTGAAGTCCCCCACTCAGAGTACATTCTACACCCTGGCGACACACAGTGCTTCCTCCAAGTGGTGTTCAACATGGAGGAGCACTGATTCATCAGCTGAGGGAGGGCGATACGTGGTAATCAGCAAGGAGGTTTCCTTACCCATGTTTGACCTGATGGCATGAGACTTCATGGGGTCTGGAGTCGATGTTGAGTACTCCCAGGGTCACTCCCTCCTGACTGTATACCACTGTGCTGCCACCTCTGCTGGGCCTGTCCTGCTGCTGGTGTCTGGGACATTATCTGTGAGATATGATTCCGTGAGGATGACTATGTTAGGCTGATACTTGACTAGTCTGTGAGACAACTCTCCCAATTTTGGCACTAGTCCCCAGATGTTAGTGGTGAGGACTTTGCAGGGTCGACAGGGCTGAGTTTGCCATTGTCTTTTCAGTTGCTTAGGTCTATGCCAGGTGGTCCGTCTGGTTTCATTCCTTTTTTGAGACCTTGTAGTGGTTTGATTAAACTGAGTGGCTTGCTGGGCTATTTCAGAGGGCATTTAAGAGTCAACCACATGCTGTGGGTCTGGAGTCACATGTAGGCCAGACCAGGTAAGGATGACAGATTTCCTTCCCTAAACCCTATGGTTTTTATGACGATGGTTTCATGGTAATCATTAGACTTTTAATTCCATTTTAATTCATTTTTTTATTGAATTCAAATTCCACCAACTGCCGTGGTGGAATTCAAACCCAGGTCCCCAGAGCATTACCCTGGGTATCTGGATTACTAGTCCAGTGACAATACCACAACACCATCACCTCCTCCCTAATCAGCTACCTCTGCCATGACTCTACCTTCCACTTGCCCCACTGGCCAAACTTCCTCTAAATTTCCCCTTACCTAGCCGTGAACTCCATCACTCTCAGGTTTCTCTCCACTATCTGCCTTAATACACTCTTGAGCTAATTTTGTCTATGAGACCCACCTCTTATTCCATCAATTCTATTCCCTCTAAACTGGTGACCACCCAACTTCCCCTCCTGGTTCCCATTTAGCCAATATTGTTAATGGTTCTCGCTCATCAAGTCATGTTCCTGTCTCTTTTAAATCTGTCATTATCATTCCTCTTCTGAAAAGAAACATTGACCCCACCATCGTTGCAATCCACTGCCCTATGTCCAACCTCCCTTTCCTCTCCAAAGTCCTTGATGAGTTGTTGCCTCCCAAATCTATGCCCTGTCTCCCGGAACTCCATTTTGAATCCCTCCAGTCAAGTTTCTGTCCCTGCCACAGTAGCAAAATGGATCTTATTAAAGTCACAAATAACAACCTGTTTGACTGTGACATAGGAAAATTATCCCTCCTTATCCCTTTTGCACTGTCTGCAGTCTTTGACATGGTTGACTACACCATCCTCTCCAACACCTCTCCACTCTTGTCCAGCTGGGTGTGACTACTCTCAACTGGTTCTATCCCCTACCTATCTAATCAAGCCAGGGTATCACTTGCAATGGCTTCCTTCCTGCTCCTATACTTTTACCTCTGGTTTCCCCAAAGATCTATAATAACCCCCCCCACCCCCCCGAACATCCAGTACTGGATGAACAGAGGTTTCCTCCACTTAAATATTGTGAAGACTGAAGTCATTGTTTTCAGTTCCCTCTCCAAATTCTATTCCCTAAATTACTCAATCTCTCTCCCTCACAAAAGTTTGAGACAAAACAAGTCTGTTCACAACTTTGGTGTCATATTTGACCCCGAAATGAACTTCCGACCACATACCTAAGATCACATATTTCCACCTCTGAAACATTGTCAGACTTTGCTGCTGTCGCAGCTAATCTGCTGCTGAAACCCTCATCAATACCTTTGTTACCTCTAGAATTGACTATTCCAATGCATTTCTGGCTAGTCTCCCAAATTCTAACTTTTGTAACCTAGATGTCATCTGAAGCTCTGCTGCCAGTGTAAATTACTGGGCTATCATTCAAAGAGGTGATTTTGCGATTAGCTATCTCCCAGTGGGAAGTGACGTCATCAAGAGCCTGGTTTTCACAATGCATTCTCCATGATTAATACTCCCATAAGGAATACTGGATCATGGATTCACCCTGCAAATGTCCTTCAGACATGGCTAGACCTTTATTCCTCAATGTTTGTAACAAACATTAGTTCCTTTCTTCAACAATTGTAAAATTTGAATGCAAGCCAAGCCAATCAAAGACACTCACATTCCATTTATATTTAGAGTTATGGGGAAATAATGTCACTAAAAATCTGCCTCACACATCTTAACTCATAACAAATCTGACTTCACCCTCATCTCTCTGCTTGCTGATCTACATTGGCTATTGTTCCAGTAATGCTGTGATTTTAAAATTCTCACCCTTGTGTTCAAATCACCTCCACAACCTCATCCCTCCATATCTTTGTAACCTCCTTCGACCTCACAATCCTTTAGGATCCCTGCGCTCTTTCAATTCCATTTCTTGCATATCCCTGATTTCCTTCACTCCATCATTGCTGGCCATAGCTTCAGCTGCTTAACCTTCGAGCTCTGAAATTCCCCTCCTAAACCTTTATCCCTCTCTAACTCTCTCCTCCTTTTAGTCACTCCTATTTCTTTCACCAAACTTTTGGTCACCTGTCCTAGTGGCTTGATGTTAAATTTTGTTCAATATTGCTCTTTTAAAGTGCCTTGGAATATTTACTGTGTTAAAAGTGCTATGTAAATCTCAGTTGTTGTGAAGCACTTGATTCCAATTCTATGAAGCCCACTGAATTCACAGCACAAACGAGTGAAAATAATTCTCACAGGAGCAGCCAAACTGAATATTAAACAATGTAATACAGTATTCATAAGTTTAAATTTAATCACTTGGTAGTACGGAGCTTGAATAACACACATAAATGAGTAATTTTATTTCTCTTTCATGGGATGTAGGTGTCGTTGACAAGGCCAGCATTTGTTGCCCATCCCTAATTGCCCTTAAACTGAGTGGCTTCTTAGGCCATTTCACTGGGTAGTTAAGAGTCAATCACATTGCTGTGGCTCTGGAATCACAAAGAGGTCACATCAGGTAAGAATGGCAGATTTCCTACCCTAAAAGACATTAGTGAACCAAATGGGTTTTTGCCACAATCGAAGATAGTTTCATGGTCGCCATTACTGAGGCTAGCTTTTGTTTTATATTCCAGATTTATGAACTGAATTCAAAATCCACCAGCGGCAGGACCCAAAATTCCTGCCCAAGGTCAATGGGCTTTTGGCTGCACTCCAAATTTTCCAGTCCCGCCCTGCCAATTCCCATCATGGGTGGGACCAGAAAATCCTGGCCTATCAGTCAGGCTCACAGTGTGGCTCACTTACATGTGCTAGAAGCTACATATATTCAATCACAGGGCCCAATCCATTGCAAACAGAAAGAACATGCCCAAGTTTTGCACCTTTTCAACCATACAAAAGTTTGGGGCACAGATATTCCCTGGTTCATTCCCCATGGCAATGCCTTGATCAATCAGAGTTAACCTGCCTGGTTTGAATTTGAACAAAAGCTGGGCAGTTAACTGTTCTCTGGTGTATTCTCCATGGCAATGCCTCTCCCAATCACAGTCTACTTGCCAACCTATCAGCGCTCTCTTCTCATGCAGTATAAATTGTTGTTCCCTTTGAAATTTGGTATTCATGCAAATCTGTCCTGATGAGTGCAAGATGAAAAGCTTCAAAAGCTTGTCTCTTTTTTCAGCAGTAATCAAGTTTGAATATAGCCAGGATCTGCTCCCAGTGTAGAGTTTGACTTTACAGGTGTCCAGATTGGAGAGCCACTAGAAATAATTACCAGAAAATAGTGAATGCTACAAACTGGGCATATTGATCCCCTCACTCGATCCTCTGATCTATGTTTCTATGTAGCAAGACTTTGCACTTTGAGCTTTACAATACAAAATTTAAGAACTTGCATTTAGCATCATTCTCACACTCAGAACATCCCAAGGTGCTTTAGTCAATTGTTTATTACTGATGTGTAGTTACTTTTGTATATTTGCAGTGAATTTGCATGAGACATCAACATGTTCCATAAACTGTGCCTTTATGTGACAAGGAATCGCTCCTGAAATCTAACTTATTTCTATGTTGACATAACTTAAATATATGTCCCCCCAGTGCTCCATAATCAATCTAACTCAGATAGCCTATTCACATTGATCAAATTTAATCCACTTATTACTTTAAATACTTCAGTTGCAACTCTGCTTGGTATAAATATGATTGCATTAGCCCTACTCACTGGCATAATGTTACCTTTATCTGCATCAAATACCATATTCTTGTATTCTAATTTCCTTATGCCGGGTCAGAGCCCCACACAAATCATTGTATCATCCTCGAACTTGCAGACCAATCCCCCAACACCTTTATCCAGATCACTGATGAAAGTTAAGAGCTGTGAACCCAACGCAGGTCCTTGGCTGACACCACTGGTCTCAATGCAGAACCACAGCCATTAGTAATAACCTTCTTCCAATGAAAATGTAACCAATTTCTGAGACATAGAAACATACACAGAAATTAGGAGCAGGAGTAGGCCGTTTGGCCCTTGGAGCCTGCTCTGCCATTCATTATGATCATGGCTGATCATCCAACTCAATAGCCTGCTCCCACTTTCTCCCCATATCCTTTGATCCCTTTTGCCCCAAGAGCTATATCCAACTCCTTCTTGAAAACATACAATGTTTTGGCCTCAATTACTTTCTGTGGTAGCAAATTCCACAGGCTCACCACTCTCTGAGTGAAGATATTTCTCCCCAACTCAGTCCTAAATGGTCTACCCCGTATCCTCAGACTGTGACCCCTGATTCTGGATTCCCCCACCATGGGGAACATCCTTCCTGCATCTACCCTGCCTAGTCCTGTTAGAATTTTATAGGTTTCTATAAGATCCCCCCTCATTCTTCTGAACTCCAGCGAATGTAATCCTAACTGACTCAATTTCTCCTGTCAGTCCCATCATCCCAAGAATCAGTCTGGTAAACCTTCACTGCACTCCCTCTATAGCAAGAACATCCTTCCTCAATAAAGAGACCAAAACTGCACACAATATTCTAGGTGTGGTCTCACTAAGGCCCTGTATAATTGCAGCAAGGCATCCCTGCTCCTGTACTCGAATCCTCTGGCTATGAAGGCCAACATACCATTTGCCTTCTTTACCGCCTGCTGCACCTGCATGCTTACCTTTAGCGACTGGTGTACAGGGACACCCAGGTCTCGTTGCACATTCCCTTCTCTCAATTTACAGCCATTCAGATATTAATCTGCCTTCCTGTTTTTGCTACCAAAGTGGATAACCTCACATTTATCCACATTATACTGCATCTGCCATGCATTTGTCCACTCACTCAGCTTGTCCAAGTCACACTGAAGCATCTCTGCATCCTCCTCACAGCTCACCCTCCCATCCAGCTTTATGTCATCTGCAAATTTGGAGATATTACATTTAGTTCCCTCATCTAAATCATTAAAATATATTGTGAATAGCTAGGGTCCCAGCACCGATCACTGCTGTACTCCACTAGCCACTGCCTGCCATTCGGAAAAAGACCCATTTATTTCTACTCTTTGTTTCCTGTCTGTCAACCAGTTTTCTATCCATCTCAATACACTACCTCCAATCCCATGCGCTTTAATTTTACATGCCAATCTCTTATGTGGGACTTTGTCGAAAGCCTTCTGAAAGTCCAAATAAACCACATTCACTGGCTCCCCCTCATCAACTCTACTAATTATATCCTCGAAAAATTCCAGTAGATTTGTCAAGCATGATTTCCCTTTCATAAATCCATGCTGACTCTGTCCGATTCTGCCACTGTTTTCCACGTGCTCAGCTATTACATCTTTTATAATGGACCCTAGAATTTTTCCCACTACCGTCGTCAGGCTGGCTGGTCTATAATTTCCTGTTTTCTCTCTACCTCCTTTTTTAAATAGTGGGGTTACATTAGCTACCCTCCAATCTCTAGGAACTGTTCCAGAACCTATAAAATCTCCGAAAATGACCACCAATGCATCCATTATTTCTAGGGCCACTTCCTTAAGTACTCTGGGATGTAGATTATCAGGCCCTGGAGATTTATTGGCCTTCCATCCCATCAATTTCCCCAACACCATTTCCCTACTAATACTGATTTCTTTCAGTTCCTCCCTCTTCCTAAACCCTGTGTTCCCCAACATTTCTGGTATGTTATTTGTGTCCTTCTTTGTGAAGACAGAACCAAAGTATGTATTTAGTTGGTCAAATGCAACATCTTCCTGCTATGCTTGTAGGACTCTAGCATATTAGGTAACCTATTGTGTGACATTAGGGTTACTTACATCCACCAACCAGTTTTCTTTCTCAAAACGTGGAAATTCCAAACCGTACACATGTGCATCATTTACCCAGAAAGTTTAAACTTCTGATGGGTAGAATTCTGCTGCCCCTGGCTTTCCGAGGGTGTCTTTCACACTAGCCTTAGTGTTGGAGACTTGGACTTAATGTCCTGTACATATTTACCCACTTCTCCTCCCGCTGTTAATCTCAGGCATCAGACAGTAACTAACAGTGGGAGCTGTTATGCAAAAGCCTAAAAAAAACCCACCCACACCCCAGACAATGGTCACACCCCCCACACATGCACCCTCACCTCCGACACTGTTCACTCTGCCTGCACCCTGGCAATGCTCAGCCCCCTCCCCTGCATCCCAACAATACTCACTCCCTCCCCTACAACTCTAAGATACTCATTTCCCTCTCTCCCGCTTGCTGCCACAATGCTCACCCTCCCTCACCTCCGACATTGCTCACTCTTCCACCCTCATTCCCCCATTGTGCTCACCTTCCCACCCAGCTCAGCCTCCCTCCTTCACTCCCAGATAGTGCTCACCCTCCCTTATCTCCAACAATATGTTCACTCCTGGCTAACCCTCCCTCCCTCACCACCGACAATGCTCAGCCTCTCCACTGGCTGACTTTCCAGAATCACTGGCTCCTGAGCAGGGAATTTCGGAAGAGTCAGTATTGTCAGAGGTTTGGTGGTGGGCTGGGAAGCTAAAAGCCTGATCGATCAATGCCAGAAAATACATGCAAAGGTTGAAGTAGCTGACAGGTGGTTAACTTTAGGTCAGGCTTTTACCCCGTGGTTTAGATGAAGAACTCAATACATTATTGGGCATTTTGTGTGGGAATATCTTTATAGGGTGCTAACAGTATGATAATAATCCATTCAGGTCGACTCCTGAAAAATGTCATAAAATACGGAAGGCCTCAGTGCAATCAGTGGTGGAGAAAACCTCCCCAGGGTAGATCCATGCTAACCCTCTTGGGTAGTTTGAGAAGTCATGAAGACGTGAGGCACTGAGAAAAAAGAGAACAAAGAGGGCAGAAAGACCTGTTTGCATATGCTGGCTGTCCTGCCCGATCTGGACCAGTATTCTTTACTTGTTGTGGTTGTATGCTTTCGTTGTCTAATTGTGTTATATCCCATCTTGAATTCTGTTTAAACTCAACATACCCACCATATTGGTTATAGTCGATCCTGATTGATAATCGTTAACAACAACAAATTGTGCTCAAATTAAAATTCAACAAATTGGAAAGATTAAATTTAAAACATGGAAAGTGCCACAGCATTAAGTGAGCAAGCCATTTAATTCAGCACTTTGTCCAGATATTAGAAGTGGGTGAGTTATGTTACATACTATCCATTATCATATATGAGCAATATAAATAACAAAGGTGCCAGCAAAAGACATATCCATGATCGCTATCTAAGGGGCAATTTATGTGCTGCAGTAAAAGGGTGGGTGATGGGCAGGGCTAATGTGACAGCTAGGTAGATGATTCAGCAGGGAAACTGTCAATTTTCAGATCGCTCTTCATAAACATGGGATAGAATTTTATGCCGGTGGGATTTTATAGTCCCGCCAAAGTCAATGGACTTTTGAATGGCTCATCACATTTTACAGCCCTGCCCCCGACGCAATGGGGCTGTAAAATTCCGTCCATGGAGTCGGCGAACCACCAAGTCACAATTTTGGGGACAGGAAATCAGACGGTATTGCTGCTTGTCAAGCAGAAGCTGAAAGGGAAGGTGTATTTTTTGATTGGGACCAGAGAACAGTAATGCTGTAGAGCAGCAAGTGATGAGTTCAAAACCTGTGGACACAACTACTGAAGTTTTCAAATTGGTGAAGATGGAAAAACAAGCAACTACCAGAAACTTCCAACTTGAAGCTATACATAGCTACAGCTAACAGCAAATGAGGACCCTTTAAGCATCATTTCGAATGGTTGCTATCATCCACGAATACTGGTGGTAGCTGAGTGGTGCAAATTGCATCCCTCCTACTTTTGATGGGAGCTCTGGCAGCCAGAATTCATGTCTGCCTGATAATTGAAATGGGCGTTTAAACAGAGATAGATGGGTGGGACGAGCAGTGGCTTCATTTTGAGTCCACACCCATCCTGTTTTGGACAGGCAGTGGAGCGTTGCAAAGATTAAAAAAAAAGTCATTCCATAGGCATTTCATATATTAAAATTGTGAATGTTCCTTCTTAATTTCAGTTCAAACTGTCTCGAGATGAAATTGAAAAGAAAATTGGGAAGAAACTAAGAATTTAATTGACAAGATGTTTAGACGGAATTCTTTTCCCCCCAGAGATGCAAGATAGAAGCAGGTATTGATCTAGATTCACAACACAAAACAATAAACGGAGGCAGCTGATCCACTTACCAACTTAAATCACGAAAAGGTTATATTGAATGTTCAGGGAATGCAGGGAGATTGAAACAAAAGTTTAAAAAAAAGTGCACTGCCAAGCAGAGCAGAATGAGAAAGCGAAATGAAGGATCACTGAAGCTAAGAGCCAGGAAACATAGTTTTCTGTCACTAGAAAGCAGCATTGATGACAGTGAGGTGAGCTGCTCTGGGACGTAGGAGTATTGCCTGATCAGAGAAGACAGCAGCTGTGAGAGGTGTTCTGAGTGCACAATAAATATGCTGCTCTAACCCCCATACGCCACTGAACACAGATTAAAAGTTCCCGAAGGAAAGATGGAAGAGTAGGGACTATAATTGGAAAGTACTATAACACACAGTCATAGTGAGAGCAGATGGTTTAGATGGAGATGTGTCAGCTTGGATAGGTCCCTGCTGTTTTCTATGGAATCTGCAAATTTTAATAAACTAGTGGTGATGTATAGATTCTTTTTATTTGCAGAAACTTCATTTGATTTTGATTTAATCACGTAAAACAGTGGCACTGATTCTCTTTGAATGTTCAAGAAATAATGCTGCATCGAGGCATGGATGAAAATTGAGGGAAGAATAATACCTCAATATCGTTGCGCATATTTGTTTTTAATATGGGAGCTAGCTGGAGTAGTTTTATCTGGTGCTTTGCTTTGCTAACAGTGGGTAGGACAGTAGACACTGACAGCTGGCAGCTGTCTAATAAACCACCGATGACTACCAAAGCAATGGGCTGGATTTTCCCAACCTGTTGCGAGCTGACCTGGGGTTAGGGGATATAGGGGAAGAGGTGAGGTGAGGGGATTTGGGATTGGGGGTGAGGGGGTGTGGAGGAGGCATGGAGGTGAGGGGGTTGAGGGGATATGGTGAATGGAGGTATGAGGGATATGCGGGTATGGGGGTGAGGGTTAGGGAGCTCCGCAATCACCTCCAGAACTGGACCAATGTCTCAGTGAACTGAGGTGGACCTTTTAACCTGCCCACCTTGGCATCCATCCGCCTCCGTCTCCGCCTTGGGCCTGCTGCAGGAGGTGGCAGCCCTGGCTCTGGCCTGTCCCCACCAACCTACTATGACAATAGCAATGGGCAGGCACTGCTGGTCAGAAGGCAGGGTCGCAATGTCAGGAAATGGCCCCCTCTCGCCCGACTCCCGATTCATTCCTGTGAGATGAAAATCTGGCCCTATATATATATATATATATGCCAGCCTCCTGGAGATTAGCTTTTGAGGCTGCACGGGGTAGGATGGAGTGGAGGGGAGGTGGTGGGGGGGGGGGGGGGGGGGATGAAATTTGTGAAATAAAAGCATCCCTGACATGCTCCCGCCTCTTCCTGCTTTTCCTGGAGGTGGGAGCCCACCAGCAACGGAAATGAGTCCCACAGTGGCAGGAAGATAGTTCATTAATGAAATATTTAGCAGGCATTTCATGAGTGGATGGCAATCTTGCTGGCATCGTGCGGGCCTACTACTGTGTCCACAGCCCAGCAAGTAAGAGGAGGAGGCTACACAGCGGGGGGTGGAGGCTGTCTTACATATGATTGAGATCTAATTGATCCTGGCAGAAAATAGCAAGGTTGCTGTCTTCCTCCACAGCCCTGCCACTGAGTATGAAATTCATGGGGATGAATGTCTCTGGTCACCATGAGCCTCCTGATGTTTCAGCTGCACCCCTGATGCTGATGGTGGCTGCAGTGCTTCCCTGATGCTCCCGCTGCTTGGGCCTCAGCAGCACTTCCTCTGGTCACACAGTTGGGCTGATGGCCTCCCTTGCAGTGAGCCACACTGTCCTGAGCTCTTGCCTCTGGAACCTGGCTACCAACCCTAATTGCACAACGAATGCAGAGGCGGCCTGTTAATTGGCTGCCCCTTGTAAAATTAAGCTAGCGGGGGCGCATCCAAAAAGCATGTGCTTGGGACCCAGGAATGGTCCCAATGTGAAGTTCCTGATGTTTGCAAGAAAACAGCCCAGCTTAATGCATTCATTTGATATTCTTCTGCTGATTATTTGAACAACAGCTTATATTTATACAGCACCTTTAATGGGAGGGAGGGGCAGGTCATGGAGGGATTTGAAAACAAGGATGACAATTTCAAAATCAAGATGTTGCTGGACTAGGAGCCAGTGGAGGTCAGTGAGCACAGGGGTGATGGGAGAATGGGACTCGTTCCCGGTTAACAAGCGGGCAGCTGAGTTTTAGATGACTTCAAGTTTATTGGTAGAATGCGGGAGATCTGCCAGGAATGCACTGGACTAGTCGAGTCTAGAGGTAACAAAGGCATGAATGAGGCTTTCTGCAGCAGATGATTTGAGACTTGGTGAAGTTAAGAAATGTTAGAGAGGTGGAAATAGGTGTTCTTAGTGACAGCAAAAATATGGGATTGGAAACTCATTTCAGGATCAAATGTTGTGAGCAGACTGGCTTAATCTCAGACTGTTGTCTGAGGGAGTGATGGAGTCAGTAGCTAGGGAATGGAGTTTGAAGAGGGAACTGAAAATAATGTCTGTCTTCCCAGTATTTAATTGGAGGAAATTTCTGCCCATTTAGTATTAGAGGTGGTGGTGAGGTAGAGTTAGGTGCCATCAGTGTATATGTGCAAACAGAGTACATGTGTGCCTTCAGATGATATCGCGGAGGGGCGACATATAGTTGTAGGAGGGGGCTAAAGATATATCCTTTGGGGACACCAGAGGTTACGGTGCAGAAGCAGGAAGAGAAACTATTGGCTTCTTGAGAAGGATGAGGGGGGAGAGTTTATCCAGAGGGATTTAAACATGGCTTTCTGGGAAAGATGGAACAGATGTGGGACTCAATATAATGTTCAAAGCCTTTGGAGAGGAAAGGGAGGTTGGTAATGGGATAGTAGTTTGCAAGGATGTCAGAGTCAGGGGTTGATTTTTGAGGAGAGGGGTGATGACGGTACATTTAAAAGAGAGAGAACTGTTTACGATATCAGCTAACATGGGGTCCAGGAGGGGAAGTTAGGTGATAAGCAGTTTGGTGGGATTAGGATTGAGGGAACAGGAAGTGGGTTTCATGGACAAGATGAGCTCAGAGAGGGTATGTGAGGGTATAGGAGAGAAACTAGAGAAAGATGCAAGTTCAGGACTAGGGCAGGGGGAGTGTTAAAGGTAGTTTAGTCGGGCTAATGGAAGCGAGGGAAGACAGCGGCAGCTGATTGGAATGTCTCGATCTTAGTGACAAAGAAGTCCATGAGCTATCACGCTTCTTATTGGAGGTAAAGGTGGGGAAGGCAGGGGAGAGGGGTTTACGAAGATGTCAGGTTTGGCAGTGGATGGCTAAACCAGTTGTCTGCCATTTCCTTTCAAGTCTACGTCTTTTGGACTTAATGAAGCAGTGTTAAGGGCCACATCAGGGCAACAGCCAGGTGAGAGAAAGTAATGATTTTACTGGGGACTAGGACATAATGGGCAGAATTTTATTTTGGCGGGCGCGCGCTCGACCCACTCGAGCATAAAATAACACATGTTTCGTCCGATGTCATCGCGCAGTTGCGCGATATTTCGGTCACAGGCGCTCGCCAGAGTTGGCAGCACGCCCACCGACAATTAAAAGGCTTAGTAAGGTCATTAAAATGGTACTTAAAAGACATTTTCTGCTGCCAGTCCAACCTTACAGTTGACGGGCAGGTGAAAAGGCCAAGCTGCCTTTGCACTTTTTAGGAGACCTCATCCACGGACGGGATGAGGTTTCCAACAGCAAATAAAAATAAAATAAAAGATTTTACATTTCATTTATAACATGTCCCTGCTCATGTGCCATGAGCGGACATGTTTTACAACATTTTAAAATCTTCATTTTTAAAAAAAAAATGTTCATCTCCCTGAGACAGCTCTGTGCCTCGGGGAGATTTGTAAGCGCACACTTGCGTGCATGCGCGAACTTTGTGCTCGCACTCCCCACTGCCCGCACAGACAGCGCTGAGCGCTGCCGATCGCGTTTCACGCTGGGCGGGCCTTAATTGGCCTGCCTGACAGGCGCTAAATTCTGCCCCAAAGGTGGATGTAAGGATACGGTGGAGTAAATCAGTTTAAGGTTAATCAGTTATTATCCCCCAGGGGAAAAAAAAACAGGCAAGAGAATATCATACAAATGTGTTAAATATAAACTATTATCACTACAAGCAAATTTGATGCTACAGTTGGTATATATTTCAATGCAATTTTAATTGTATAATTATTTATTTACTATTTGTCAACAGTGTACATCTTATGCGCACCTTGAGTTAGAGCAGTCTGGAGGGACCTGTGATTCTATTTCATTGTATTCTAATGTCGATTAGGTTTTATATATTGCTTTGTAAGGCAGAATTTGTAATTTGCATTACCCCTTCCAACCTCAGGGACACGGGCATTCTCCTTTCTGCTCTTAAAATTACTTAGACATTTTAATGTATATTGTAACTTAAATAAAGCATTACTACTTCCTTCAGAATTTTGCTTGTCAAATTACTGATGGCTGAATACAAATGCTCCTCCAGAATGTATGTGCTTGCTTTCATATGTGCTTAGTTTTTTTCATTGATTCTTGAGTGTTATCTGCCTGTTCCAGCTTTTAGTATGCACATTGGTACCTCTAGCACCCCACATGGTTCATAAATGACTTCCTTTTGTACCGAGGGTCAACACGTCTGATCAGCCTTGGACTAGATCACCTCATGAGCAAGATTTGGCTCTGAAGGATTCTATTCATGTCATTTGCCAGCGATGATCGGGACTTTGGGTGGATCTTGGGCAAGGAGGCATGCCAGAGTGAATTTGGGGCTATTTTGGGACTAAGTCCCTTTAGGTCTTCCATTGGCCTCAGCTGAAAGGTGGCATACGTTCTGCTGGAGATCGATCGCATGCTGCTGGAGTGGCCTTTCTTCTCCATTGGGAAGAGAAACATCAAAAAAGGAGACATTTATTGAGGCCCTTACTATGTCTCATCTGTGTAGACAGAGCAGCCTGGTGCTGCTCCAACATTCCACTGCCTGTTCAAGGTGGAAACTACTGTTGCCTTGTGAGTGTCAGAGGCCAACCCTGCTCATGCAGGTGATTCCTTTCTTTTGATTTGGGATATGTTTTTCAGCTTGGGGCTAGTGCCCACCACACCATATTTGCATAAATGGAGGAGATCCTGAGGAATTTTGGGCCCCTAATGTTTTACACATACCGTACTCTGATAAAGAAAATAGGATCACCATGAATTTAATCGGTGGGGCAGGGGTTCTCCGATTCCTTGTTCTAACTTTGGTGGAAAATTGTCGGACATCCTGTTTGCATGATTCATCTGGGGGTTTCCACTGATCAAAAACAATCTCCGTGTGCCAATGTGAACACAGCACAATGGTGATCTGCGATGTCCAACCGAAGCATCGGCGGCGCTGGCATCTAAAGCTGGCATCGAGAGGCCTGAACCATTTTCAGTTTGGGCCTCATTTAAATGCTGAGGGTAACCTTTGGGTACCAAATGGGCATGGGCAGGCAGCCAGGCAGGCAGGCAAGTGGGTGGGTGCTCACCCATTTACAGGCTTGCCTGGGAATTTACCATGCAGCCTGTGGGCGGTTGCAGCGGTGCCAAGCTACCCCATCTCCAGTGCCTTGCAGATTTTTGACTGCTGCCTGGCTATTTTTTAGGCAAGAGGAAGGATTGATAGTTGAAAACTGCCTCCCATGTATTTTTTGCAGTCATTATTAGACATTTATTAGATGTGGCCTGAACAAATGTATTAAAAATGTAACTTGTTGAAATTGGATGCTGCACTGGCGATCAATGATGTAACAGCAATTACAGTTTGTTCCGATGAAAGGTTAAAGACCTTAAACATTAACTCTATTTCTCTCTGCAGATGCTGTCTGACTGTTGAATGTTCCCACCATTTTCTGTTTTTATTCCTGTAACAGCAATTGTTCTGCAGACTTTATAGCATCAATAATCATCTATTAACAATGTTCCCAACCATATGAGGGTTTCAGTTTGAAGCACCAATTTTCTGATGACACAAAGATAGACGGCATTGTAAGCAGTGTAAATGGAAGCATAAAATTGCAATGAATGGGCAAAACTGCATGTGGCTTATGGATTTCAATGTAAGCAAAAATGAGGTTGTTCACTTTGGACCTATAAATGATAGACCAGAGTACTTTCTAAATTGTGACAAGCTAGAAACAGTGGAGGTCCAAAGATATTTGGGGTTCCATGTGCATAGGTCAGTAAAATGTCATGAACAGAATATAATCAAAAAGGCTAATAGGAACATAGGAAATAGGAGCAGGAGTAGGCCATTCGGCCCAATGGAATGGAATAATAATAGAATGTTGGCCTTTATAACTAGGGGACTGGAATGCAAGGGGATAGAAGTTATGCTTCAACAGTATAAAACCCTGGTTAGATTACACCTAGAGTACTGGCAGCAGTTCTAGGCATCACACCTTAGGAGGGATATATTGGCTTTGGAGGAAGTGTGGCATAGATTTACCAGAATGATACCTTGACTCCAAGGCTTAAGTCACAAGGAGAGATTACACAAACTAAGGTTGTATTTCCTGGAATTTTGAAGGTTAAAGGGTGATTTGATCCAAATCTTCAAGATATTAAGGGGAACAGATATGGTAGTTCTAGAGAAACTATTTCTTCTGGTTGAGGAGCCTGGGACTAGTGGACATAGCCTAAAAGAAGATTCTTCAAGAATGAAATTAAGAATCACTTCTGGACATTGATTGATAGATTTTGTTAGCCGAAGGTATTAAGGGTTATGGGTCAAAGGTGGGTATATGGAGTTAGGTTGCAGATCAGTTGTATCAGCCACTGTTAAATAAATAATATTCATCAAGGATGCTTTGAGGACATCCCTAAAAAGTTTCCATTGTCCTTCTGTAAGTCCCTTGCCACAACCAAGTTCTGAGTAGAGCAGGTGTTTTGGGAGTCTGCATTGCTGCGATGACAAAGTCTTGTTCGACCCCTGTCTTCACTGAGATAGGGTCTGTTCCATTGTGAGGATCACATCATTCACTAAACATCAAACATTCAGTTGCAAAGAGGCCCAGCATTAGTGTTACTTAACAGGCTAGGTAACCAACTTGCAGGTAAGTAATTTTAAAGAACTTCTGTTATTGCAAAGTCTCTGAAAGTACTCTGGGGTGTTTTTGGAGGTGTTACTGAATCCTGGGAGTGTTGCTGCATTCTCACAGGGAAGACAGAAGAGTAGGTGACAGGTATGGGGCTCTAGTTGCAGTGTCTCTGGATATGCAGCACAACAGGAAATGGAACAGAGGTTGCAGAAGAGGGCAATCTCTGCACAATACCTCTGTCAACTTGTCTGCAACCTTGTCCCCTGGTAAGCTGGCACGTGAACCATCCATTACCCAGGCTTGGCTGCAGCCCATTTGTGGCCGGTAAATCATCACATGTTGATTCCAACTCTGTACTAGCCTATAATGTACAGATAATGCCAGTACCTGAGCTGCTGGCTGCATGAATCAGATCAAGTGACAGGCCTCTTCCTCACTGTTGGGCTATTGCTTTCTCTCTTCCTCCTGGGCTGCTGGTGCTGGGCAGGCAGCAGTTCTCAGGTGTTTGTAAAATCAGAAGGGGAAGGTTATGGTGAGGGGTTGAAATCAAAAGGTTCATGGTGATACCATCTGTAACTTGCTCATCATGCCAGGTAGCAGGATGAGGGTGAACTGGGAGTTGAGAAAGGGCGTAAGTCAGGAATATACAGTTATCCTGAACGTTCTCAGTAACAGTAGACGCCATGGGCAGATTGTGAAGCATAAACCCTGCACCTGAATAATGGTGCAAAACAATTTTTAGCCCATAATTTTTGGTGACATTCCTGAGGTCAATGAACTGCCTTTATGAGGTTGTGTTCCCATCACCATGATTTGAGTGAGGACAGCACGAATGCCTTCTGAATTTGTATTTTAACTATATTTCCCCAACCTTTTTACCCTGTCTTGTGCTCTCTTTTGTTCCAATCTCAGAGACATGTGGGATTTCCAACAGAGAAGGCATTTAAATGGCCTGTTCCCAAGTGATTGCCTATACTGGTGTCAAACCATTTGCTAAGTGGTGTGATTGAGAACTCCTGATGTGAGGAAATGTGGCTGATAACTCAGATCTTGCCATTCCACGATTAATTAATATATGCACACACTTCAGTGCTGAGTCAAGTTAAAATGAATTATCCTTTTTTGGTATTTGCAATCAATGAAATCACCTCAGATCTTTAAACCATTGGAGTTCGTTGATTTTTGATACTCCTGTTGCTTTCTCATCACATCTTGATTCACATCTTCTTCCCAGCCGAGTGATGTTGTTTGAATAAATTGACTGTTTCATGTACTGGTGTGAGTCACCATGGGTCATGTTCTAATTATCCTATTATTATCCCAATTATGTATGTTGGATCCATTCTTTTGGCCAACCTCCACAAATCACAAAAATAAGCTACCTAATGACAGTAAAACTTGCGCATGAGATAATACTTTGACCTGCCTTCACTGAAATGATTGAAGAATGCCAGCCAGGTCTACTTGAATACGTTTTGTCATTCCAATGCAAAGCTAGAGATTTTTGCTTTCCTCCAGTGCCTGTTGACAATCTGTTTCCAACCAGGATTACCCCAAGGAATGTACAGAATATTTGGGCTGCGGAGTTGTTGACTGCACATGCAGCAAGCATGAAAATGTAATACTGACTTTGGAATGTAAAGGGTTCACATTCCCCCAACAAGATTACATTCTATATATTTGCTATGGCTGAAGTTTGTTTTGGCAAGGTGCTTTCATCCTGAATGTGGTTTAATATTATGTAAGTAGGCATGGGATTAATAAAGCGCTCAAACAAACTGTCCAAAGTGCCATCAGAGGTTGTCAGGGTATCAAACCCACCAGCAAAACTAAGGCTGTGGAGAAACCAGGAATTAAACAATCTGTCTACTTGACCACTCTATTTGTTATTTCTTTATCAGTTTTTATTTCACTATGTCTGACCCTGAAAGAGGAGAGATATAAGCAATGGAAAAAGTGCAATACAGATTCATTAGGATGTTACTGTGGATGATGGGCAACTGGAATGAAGGAAGACTTGCGAGGTCAGGAGGGCCTTTTCTCACACCAGGTAAGGAGATAAATTGATGATCTGATAGAGGCCTCAAAGATTATGAAGGCTTATTATAAAGTAACCTGTGAGGGATTCCATCCACTGCTTAGCAAGAAGGCACAAGTAACAGAATTACTGAAATAAGTAAAGGGGAAGTGAGAAAAACATCTTTACATAGAGGCTGATTAGAATATGGAATTATTTGTCACAAAGCACTGTTGAAGAATCCATAGAATATTTTAAAAAGGAATTTGTTGCTTGAAAGGGAGGAATATTGACAGCATAGGAAATAAGAAGAGTGGATTAGACTGGATGGCTCATATGGAGAAAAACACTGACATTGATATGTTAAATTGGATGGTCTATTTCTGTACTATGTCACGGCATTATTCTTTTGCATGTATTGCAGTTGAAATTCAGACATAAGTAGCTAATGGCTTGATTTTTAGAGAACATAAATGATTGGTTCTCAATTGCTGAATGTGACTGGAGGATAGCACTATAGCCTCCTGACTAAATGTACACTTAGGGAAGGATTTTACAGGGGATGGGGGGAAGATAGCTCTCCCCCACCCTTCCGCCGGATGTAAAGTTGGCATGGAGCTAACTCGCTCCGTGCCGGCCCACCCCGCAGCCATAATGCGCTGTGGGCTGGCTTAACAAGGCCAGTAAGGGAATTCTGCCCCTCACTAGGATGGAGTCCCGTCCCCTGGAACTGCCGGCTAATCCAATTGCCCAGCAGCTCCATCAGTCCCAGAGGCGCCAATAGAGTGTTAGTGGCCGCTGCTGGGATTGCAACGAGGAAGATGGAGAAGGCCCACGGCTCCCTGAAGCCAATAAGTACAGGTTCTTGGCCAGGGAGGGTTTCAGCTGGTCAGGGAGAGGGGTAGGAGTTTTGGATTTAAGGTTGGTGGAGGCTAGGAAGAAAAGGAGGGAAGGTTTAGATCTTAGTGGGTGCTGCACCTGATCTGCAAAGGGCAGCTCCTGAAGAACGAAACCCCCTTCCTTCCCACCCTTTGACGAAGGTAGTTGAAAAATTGAGCTGCCCACTCCCGCCTATCAGTCTACGGCAAACGTTTTATGGCATGGACAGCGTATAATCAGGGTTAATTGGCTCAGTAACAAGCCTGATTGACCCTTGATTACCTATTTGAATGTGGAGGGCGAGCTGCGGTTTTTGGTGCCTACCCATCCCTCATATTATGGGGTGTGCTCAGGGGTGGGTGGGAAGCAGGTGAGGTGGGCCCTCAGAGTCTGGACCAACATGTGTTTCAAAGATGTTGGGATTACCTGAACTAAGGAATTACAATTACTGCCCAATTAACAATAGCTTGTCAAATCGCCAGGATGTAAACTGTTCCACTCAAAAATCTGTCATTTTCCCAGTCTTAATATTACTTCAGAAAAACACTTGCTTTACTTGTGAGACATAATTATTGTTTCTCGATAGATCTATCCAATAAGGGGAGTTATTTTGAAACCTCCAGGTTGTTTCAGTATCAGTGTTACATATTTGAATGTACAGGTCGGCAAGAGTGACCATCTGATCTCACCCAATTCCAAAGAGTTCATCTGGCTCTAGATTTATATGAAATAGAGAGGGAAGTTTTCTGAGTATATACTTTGCTGGACAATGTATATCAGATACTTTGGAATGTGCTGCCTACTAAAAAGCTTGAACTGCTGTTTACTGCCACATATAAAGCTCTTTTAAAACCTTAATAAAGTTATTTCTCTTCATTCAATCTTGGATCACAAAGAACCCTTGTAATAAATTCAAAATGTCAGGTTTGCTTGGGGTTGGGCGGGGTGGGGAAGTGGGCAGCAGGTGATGGGTGGTGCTGAGGGGTTGGACAGCCTAGTTCGATCCCATCTTTTTTGGACTGTCTCAGTTGTATTACAGTAACCTTGTTATATATGTACATTAAATTTGGGCCTGAATTTTCAGTTCCGCGGACGGCCACGATCGGTGGGCCCAGGATCAGCCGGGAAACGGAATGCCGACCACGATTGGCCCCCAACCGCGATTTCATGCTGGCTGGGCAATTAACGGGCAGCCAGCGTGAAGCGCACGCTGAAAAGCTCAGCGCTGCTGGGGTGAGGGCGGGAAGAGGGAGGGCGATGATGTCAACGGGGGCATGGGGCACGCTAACAGAAAGCTCCCTGAAAGCAGAGGGCTGCCTCAGGAAGCTGAAGACCCGAAACAGCAAAAATAAAGGTTTCAAAAGCTGAAAAAAAAGTGTCCATGCATCACAATCAGCCACCTGAAAATTTAGCTAATGAAAATACTGACAACTGAAATTTATTTATATTTTATTTCATTATTGAAAACTCACCCCCTCCTCCCCCGTGGATGAGGTTTGACGAAAAATGCAAAGGCTGCCTGGCTGATTCGCCCGTCCGCCAAACATAAGGTTGGACAGGCTACGTAAAATGACAGGGAATTGTGCTGTTAATGGGCTTAAATGCCTTCTTTATTGTCAGCGGGCACACTTCTGACTTTTGCGCGTGCCAGCCGACTGAAATATCGTGTGAGCGCGGGATGACGTCGGGACGCTCGCCTTATGTCATCTCACGTGATTTCACACCCGATCGGGTCAGGCGCGTGCCCGCCTGAGCAGCGTAAAATTCAGCCCTTAGTGTCAGATCAAATAATGGGGTTCAGCAATCTGGAACTACAGTATCCATTAGTGACATGTTGAGTAATCCCAATTTGTTGTGGATTGTTTGCATAAAACTGCATGTTAGATTAGAAAGCAGACGCCATCCCTGCCCTCTTACCTCAGGCTAACAGATATGAGCACAGTGTGGGAATATGAATATATGTCATCATAGGACCAGCATTTAAACTGCCCCACAGGTTACATTCATATTAAGGATTCTGGCTACAATTTCACAGATTGGTACTGACCTGCTTCAATCAAAATAAATGAATAGTATTAAGTAATGGCTGTTGTTACAATCTATAATCATCAAGCAAGTTAATGGTATATGGCAAAATGATCTGCACTTATAAGGTGGAGTTATCCTCAAAGGCCAGACGCCAAAATGAAAACATTTAAATTTTGCACCGTTCTCCAGTTATTGATGCAATCAGTAGACAACCGCTCAAATCAATTAATGCTCCCTGCAGAGAAAATAATCTTTTCAGGAGCAGGCAGTGCATTAAACCTGACTTCACAGTATGCTTTTAGAGTTCGTAACTCCAGTTAATCACATCAATTATGAATTCAATCAGAATTTAAACACTATAGAAAAGATAGGCAATGCAAGTTATCATAAGGAAGAATTTACTGTGCTGGGTGACATGATAGAGGACACTGTCTGAGGCTGGAAACAGTAAAACACAGGTCAAATGCATAATTGTAATTTTTACTGTCCTGATCTCTTTCACTAAGAGAAGCCTACTGATTTATCCAAAAGCAATTATATAAGAAATAATTGTAGGCATGTAACACACATGCAACATAGTGATTAAGTGTATGACTTGGAAACCAAAGGCACATACAGTATAAATCCATTTAACTACTGAATATTGTTTTGCATTGTGAAAGGTCATGGTATGTCATCATTAGACATAAAACATCAAAGAATACTTCCTTATATACATTGCAGGAGGCAAATTTCTATCAATTTTGTAACACCACAAAAACTTGGAGCCGGTATTGGAATATGAAGTCTTGTGCACTTTATATGCTCCTGGCATGGTGCCTTGCTGACTGTATGTAAACCAGGAAATTGCAGAGAGCATGTAAAGTTCATTGCATGAGGTAATGACTTCCCAATTGGTGGTGCCAAAGTCAATTTGTAATCAGTTAACAGGAAGTACTCTTCTGCGGGAAAGAAAGAGTGCTTGTCAGTTTTCACCATCTCGAGATAGAACAAATCACGACCATACAGGGGGTCATGCGGTCCTAGCAAACATTTCCTTCCAAGTAGTGCCTGAATTTTTAAAATAAAAATGTCCTCTTTTAAAATGGCTTGATTTTCTGATTGTATCTTGAACATCTCCCTTATGTGAAGGAGGGGGCAGCTTAGCAAGGGTGAACATTGGTTTTGTTGCAGTCCTTGCTTGAATTACCTGTCAGAACTGGAGTGTTGCCCAGATGCTCGAGCATATATTGGAGTTTTTCTCTAACTTGTATGAACATCAAGGCTTTAATGAGCTCTGTGCATTGTGTGAATGTAGGATTAAATAATGATAATACCTCACATTCAAACTGTTGCGTTTTGGAAACATTATAGCCAGTAAGTAGGCCTCAGGCCTCAGCTCTAAGTGCTTGACAAAGTGAGGGTCAAACATCTAGTAGCACGACAGGCAGGAAGTACATACTTGCCCTAGCGGAAGTGCAATGAAGGGTTACTAGATTCGATCCTGGGATGAGGGGTTGTCCTATGAGCACTGACTGAGTAAACTGGCCCTAAATCCCCTCGAATTTAAAAGAATGATAAATTATCTAATTGTTGCATATAAAATTCCTAAGGGGCCTGACAACGTTTCCGCTGGCTGGGGAGTCTAGAACACGGGGTCTCGGAATAAGGGGTCAGCCATTTGGAACTGAAATGTGGAGAAATTTATTTACTCAAAGGGTTGTGAATCTTAGGAATTTTCTACCCCAGAGATCTGTGGATGCTCTGTTATTGAGTCTATTCAAGCCTGAGATTGATAGATTTTCAGGTGCTAAGGTAATTTAGGGGTATGTGGTAGCATGGTAAAGTGGAATTGATGTAGAAAATCAGCCATGATCTTATTAAATGATAGAGCAGGGTCGAAGGGCCAAATGGTCTACTTCAGCTCCCATTTCTTATGATCTTCTGTTACCTTATCAGCCTTGAAATGTTCCATCTAGTAGTCTGACCAGAATGGCTAAATCGTTCCCATTGAAGGTAGTCATGGTAAAATGCCACTCAAAAGTTTCTATTTCAAGTTGGCTTCTTGCTGAGAATCCAATACATCACTGCCAGAGTTACCAGACCACTGACTTTAATGTTTCAGATGAACTCAACTTTTTCTGCTGCTATTACAATCAATGCCAGATAATTAAACAGAATAGAGAACAAAATGTGAGCTTTCTCCCACATAATAGTTTCACTGTTTGATTAGAGTGTCCTGACATCTTAAATAATATAACTTATCTCTGATCCATATCAAAGTCGAAAAAGCAGACAAGCCACATAATACGAGAGAACATCAAACATAGTTTCAGTACAATAATAAGACATTTTCACTGAACACAATGAGCTGATGAAAGGGTTTGCATCAGTTCATTTCCAATCTTATGGTATTTTGATACAGGACAACATTTGTTTCTAAATGGATGGGGAAAGGTGTCGTGGTACAGGAAATGATGGGAAAAAAGTTTTATGCCAGAATAGACAATAAATTAATCCTATAGAATTACATGCAAAACCTAATGTATGGGGCAGATTTAGTCAAATGGGAGTGGATAATAGTCATACAACATTTTACCCCATCTGAAGACATTTCTGTGTGACTATAAGTCACAAAAACAGAATACAAGTTCTATGACCTGAATGGTCTATTTTACCCCAACGCAATGCATCTGTAGGACCTTGCTGGTGCAAAATTGCTGCTGTGTTTGCCTATATAACATTAATTACAATTTGAGGATTTGAGAGATGTGATAAGGTGAAATGCAATTTTTTTCTATAATGTTTCTATGCAGCGTTTCTGCTGAGACTAATGGGGTAGAAATTTGGGTGCCCCCACTTTATTCCCTGTGCCTGAATACTGAAGCCTGAGGCATCCTCTATTATGGGTACTAATGGAAACCAGGATCAAGCCACTATTAGTATCACAGCAGTCCTCAAGTAAATGAAGCCTGGAATCAGGAGATAGGAGGTCAGGAGTGGGGAATGGGATTTAGGAAGGATAGGAAGCTGAGGGGAGGAGTGGAGGTGGGAGATATAAGGGGATGTTGAAGGGGGGGGGGGGGGGGGTGGCGGCGGCAGAGGATAGGTAGCCAGGAGGAGTGCGGAGTGGGATGAGGGCTAGCCCACGCGCATTAGAAGTAAAGCCAGCTGGAGCACTCCTTCTTCTCCTGGCTCAGATTCAGATAAGTAAATTTCAAAAACATTTCATTTTGGTAGCATGCAGTCCCTTATTTGCATTTGTGGTTTAAGGCATGGGTCCTGAATACCTATCTCATTTCTTTAACCAATATGCACTGTCACATTTCTGACCAGAGATGTGCATGCATTTCCTGCCCACAATGTTGGGTCTTTAGTAGGTTTAATTTTCTTGCACTTAAAATTAAACATTTTCAAGTGTGATCAGAATTTTGGTTTTTTTCACACTTTAGGCGCCTACCTCACTATGTTCAATTAAGTTGCTACACTTTGCTACTTAGCTATTGTTGGATTATTTCTCAAGAGGACTGAATGACAAAATTTAAAGCACTTACATTTCATTATCTAAATTGTGGAAGTAATAGACTACTGTCCTAAGGGAGCAGCATGACATTATTTGAATTTTATTTTACAATTTATTGCATACAATAAAATTCAATGAGGTATTTATTAGTGCAACTTAGGAACCCTGAAACAATGGGATAACACATGGCTTCAATCAGCAAGTCTTGAACATTATCCCAAATCAATTTACGAAGTCTTAACTTTGCTAAAATAAAACTGATAGATACAAAATGAATTTAGAAGACATGTCATACCCTTCCCACTTCCACCAGATTAGTTACCATGACGATACTGGATGAATTCTCCTGCCAAATCATTCTCCAGAAATCTTTAACTGTCTCCTGCATAGGACCTTGAACATAAAGAAAAAAAACAAATGCTTATTGTTTACTCTTGCATTAATGTATACATATTGATATACATGGCATTTATTGATTAGAAAATCTTGCACTTGTATAGTGAACTGCATTGTATAGTAATTAGGCACACTGCAAATTAAATTGGTTCCCAAAAATTAAATTAAGGAATAAATGTTAATAATTAAGAATCATTTACAAATGGATACTTATTTGATTGCAATTCCTTAGAAATCACACTGACATTAACTATCTGTAGTAATAATCTGAAGCATTTCCAACTAGAATTATACAATTTAAGCAGGTAGATTATATTCACCTGCTCCTGATCTTACCCTCACTGTCACTGAAACCTTCTTCATCCACTGAACCATTGTATGCATTCTTCCCTTTCCTCTGCATTACCCTCAGTGCCAGAGGCTCCAGCTATCAGAGTTTTACACTTTGATTCTCTTCTTTGCTCCTCTCCTACATTCAAAAGACCCCTTAAAATCTTTTCAAATTGATAGTCATTCTCCTCTTTCAATTCTACCCTAATTCCTGCTCCGTATGCAAATTCTGGAATTCCCCGCACCGACCCCCGCTACCGATCTCCCTGTATCCCTATGCAAATTATTTTTGTTTTTTGATGAATTGACATACCTATGGTGCTACATCAATGTAGCATCTCCTACCATCTCCTTTGCTATGCCACATCATGCCTTTGGACATTTAATTTTTTTCTGCTCTCCACCCTATCACAGGCCTTTCCTTTTGCTCTTTCCCCACCTGCTGCATCTCCAGCTTTTTCCAGGTCATCGTGCTGAAACATTAGCTCTGTTTCTCTCTCCACAGATGCTGCCTGATCTGCTGAATTTTTCCAGCTTTTTTTTGTTTTTATTTCAGATATCCAGTATTTTGCTTTTGCTATATTAGAGCGATATGTTGTATTAGTCAAATCCAACAACACAGAAAGGGTAGAGGGCATCCAATCAAAAACTACAGCACAAAAACAGATCATTTTGCCCATCAAGTTTACACTTGTCTTTTCCTCTACATGGACCACCAAGCCTAATCCCACTCTCCTGCTCACTCCTCAGATCTTTAACACACTGTCTTTTCACACAACTATATTTTTCTCATGAAAAATTGGTGTACTCTCCTTCAGCAATATTGGATGGCAGAGAATTCTACATTTTAATCCCATTATGTGCATAAAATCTCTTAAAACTTTTTTGTGATTATCTTAAATCAGTGGCCTCTTGTTGTTGTGTTGACAAACAATCTTACTATTTTTACCTCATCATAACCTTTCATAACCCTGGAGACATTTATCAAATACCCCCTTAATCTTGCAGCAAGAGTGCACCATGAAAATATGGCCGAGCGCACAAGGTCATGAGGGAGTTAATGAGCTGTTTGAAATGTCATCACTGTTCCATGTTATAGCAGGGTGATGGAAGCAGTTATTAACACCATCAAATTGCTGCAAAATCAAAGTGTTATATACTGTAAAGTTGAAGCAATTTTTCCTGTAACTTATACTTTCAAATATTAGTTTGAGGTAGTCAGGGAGAAGTCATTGTACACAGACTTCACTTTCCTACCTCACCATGAATGGGAACAAAAGATATTGGCTAACACTTAATTCATGTATCTGGAGAGTAGCTTAATTGAAACAGGAATTCTATACAAACTGTCTTTGTCTTGGTTCCCTCTGGACCTGACCTGTTATAAAGACTCATTCATTTGCTGAGAGTTATTCATGTTGGTTTAAAAATGTAGCCTCAGTCTTGCTAGACAGGAATGCAGATCGAAGACTGAGTAAAGGCACTGAAGCCTGATTGCCTATTTGTGCACCCATCTAGGAGTGGAGTTCCCAATGTTTATTGAAGGATTGCAGCTCAGATCAGCCCTTGTTCTATTTTGCCAGAAGCGAAATAGAACAGAACTGAGAAATGATCTATTCTTTTAATTGAACATAATTTACAAATTCCTCTTTGAATTGTAACTGGACAAGTAGGCTCTGCTATTGCAACAACATCAGACTGAAATTGATCTATTTGGAGCTAAGTGAAGGCATCGTCACTTTAAAGAACAGAAGAGAAACAGATTGAAATTAGCAAAAGCATCATAGACCCTTGTTTTGCCAGTTCCAGAGTCACTGGAAACTCCATAGAGTTTGTGATCCGGTTCATTCTTTTCACAGAATCACAGAATTGTTACAGTGTAGAAGGAGGCCATTCAGCCCATCGTGTCTGCACTGGCTCTCTGAGCATTTGAACTTAGTGCCAATTTCCTGCCTTTGTTATGTAACCCTGCACATTGTTTCTATTTAAATAATCATCCAATGCCATCCTGAATGCCTCAATTAAACCTGCCTCCGCCACACTTCCAGGCAGTGCATTCCAAACCCTAACTACTCGCTGTGTGAAAAAGTTTTTTCTAACCTCACATTAGCTTTTTTTGCAAAACACTTTAAAACTGTGCCCTCTAGTTCTCGATCCATTTATGAGTGAGAACAGTTTCTCCCTATCTATTTTGTCAGATGCCTCATGATTTTGAAAACTTCTATCAAGTCTCCTCTTAGCCTTCTGTCCAAGCAAAACAGTCCCAACTTCTCCAATCTTCCCTCATAACTGAAGTATATCATCCCTGGAGCCATTCTCATAAACCTCTTCTGCTCTCTTTCTAGTGCGTTCACATCTTCCCTATAGTGTGGCGCCCAGAACTGCACATGATACTCCAGCTGAGGTCTAATCAGTGTTTTATATAAGCTCAGCATAATCTCCCTACTCTTGTACTCTATGCCCCTATTAATGAAGCCTATAATGCTGTATGCTTTACAAACAGCTCTCTCTAGTTGTCCTGCCACCTTTAATGACTTATGTACGTATACACCCAGATCTCTCTGCTCCTGCACACTCTTTAGAATAGTATCCTTTATTTTATACTGTCTCTCCATGCTCTATATACCAAAGTGTATCACCTCACACTTCTCCGCATTGAACTTAATCTGCCACCTATCTGCCCACTCCACCAATGTGTCAATGTCCTTTTGAGGTCCTACACTGTCCTCCTCACAGTTTACAATTCTCCCAAGTTTTGTGTCATCCACAAACTCTGAAATTGTCCCCTGCATACCAAGATCTAGATCATTTATATATATATCAGGAAAGCAAGGGTCCCGATACCGACCCCTGGGGAATTCCATTATAAACCTTCTTCCAGCTCGAAAAATACCCATTAACCATTACTCTCCGTTTCCTATCCCTCAGCCAATTTTGTATCCACGTCGCCACTGTCCCTTTTATTCCATGACCTATACCTTTCCTCACAAATCTTTTGTGTGGCACTGTATTGAAAGCCTTTTGGAAGTCCATATACACCACATCAAAGGACTTGCCCTCATCAACCATCTCTGTCACCTCTTCAAAAAACTCCAGCAAGCTAGTTAGACATGATTTTCCTTTAACAAATCCATGCTGACTCTTCCAAATCAATCCATATTTTTCCATGTGGCTATTAATTCTATCCCGAATAATTGTTTCTAGAAGTTTCCCCACCACCAAAGTTAAACTGACTGGAATCATAAATCTAAGTCACAACATTGTTCTAATGTCATTTGCTCTGCTGACTATCAAACTGTTTGAAAATATAAAACAACAGAACAGTGGAAATTGGAAGACAAGTGTAATTCTACATGAGTTCTCCTTTTATCTTTCTTTAATAAGATTTAGATGTAGGTGTCAGCTCAGTTAAGAACACATAATGCTAGGCCTAGTTCAGCAACAGAATGCTCTTAATAGAAACAGTATATGACATTACTGAGATCTAATCAATGAAACACGTGGAACTGAGATGAAGATTTTCCTCCAGGCCAGATTAATTGCAAAATAAATGTGAGAGCAGGACTTCCACCTACAAACCCAAACCATTTCCCTGGGTCAGAAATTGGAAATTATTTGTGTGTGTGTTCTTGGTGAGATTATTGCTGTGAAAATGAAGCGCCCTAGGAAAGTACCTTGTAGGACTCATAGGTTTAGGAAAACTTATTATAAGACACGGTTGACACTTGAGTGAGGAATGAATGGAGGGCAATTATTGTGTTTGCCATTAAATAATATATTTGTCACATTTGGTAATTTGAATTACCTTGGCTTTTTACTTTGTGGTAACAGCAAGCAATGGGCTGTATTCTATTATGTACCAATGGACTACGTACAGACGTCAATGAAGGCCAGTTAAATGGCAATATTGAGAAAAGTTTCAAACATTTGAGAGATAACTTTAGATCATTGCTTCCAGTGGCATTAGTGGACAATGCACAATCCTCCAATTGGGCATTAATAACCTAAAGGGGAACCAGTAGATGTGGTGTATCTGGGTTTACAAAAGGCACTCGAAAAGATGCCACGTAAAAAAACTACCACACATGGTAAGGGCTCATGATGTTGAGGATAATATATTAGCATGGATAGAGGAAAGGCTAACTAACAGGAAAAGAGAGTCAAGATAAATAGGTCATTTACAGGTTTGCAAAATGTAACTAGTGGTGTCCCACTGGGATCAATGCTGGGGGTCTCAATTATTTACAATTGATATTAATGACTTGGATGAAGCAACTGAGTTCATTGTATCCAAATTTCCTGATGATACAAAGATAGGTAAGGAAGCAAGTGGTCAGGAGCGCATGAAGGGCGGAAATTAATTTTCCCCGTGCAGGTGGGCTGGGAGGCAGGAGGGCGAGAAGCCATGGGATGGAGATCCCGCCACCTTCCTGACTCCCCCTTCTGATTAAGTCCAGAGTGGGAAGGGTCAAGAATGGCTCTCCCATCCAGAAGCCAATTGAGGCCCTTAAGTGGCCTCACCCCACCGTCACTGGTATTCAACAGGCAACGGGAAGGGGCCATGCCTGTGGGCAACCTGCCAGGTAAATCCTGTGGGTATGCCTGTGGGCAGGTGGGGACCCTCTTACTTGGGCAGCCCATATCTAATGGAGAAACCTGCTGGAGGCAAGGGCCTGCCCTTAAATCTCACGTCCCTCCCCACCTTGCTGGGATCTGGCAAACTGGCCCTGCTGATCCAGCCTTGCTTATCTTCACTCCAGGCTACAGCAATGATCCTGCAGCTTGGGCCTACTGCAGTCCTGGCAGTAGGCATTGCTGGCGTTGGAGAGCTGTTGGCCTCTGATTGCCCAGTAGCTCTCAGGGGTGGGATGTCTGCTCTCACCATGACCGAGACCCCAATGGCAACCAGGTAAGAGCCTGATTGGCACTAAATTGGGTTGGGGAGCCTGGAATGTTCTTGGCGAGGTTGCCATCAGCCCTCCACTATCGTGAGCAATAAATTCCACAAAAAACCTGCGAAGGGTTATAGCTAGGTTAAGCAAGTGGGCAAAAATTTGGCAGATAGAGTATAATGTGGGAAGATGTGAGGTTGTCCACTTTGGTAGGAAGAAGGGTGTCCTTATACATGAATCACAAAAAGTTAGCATGCAGGTACAGAAAGTAATTAGGAAGGCAAATGGAATGTTGTCCTTTATTGCAAAGGGGATGGAGCATAGAAGTAGGGAAGTTTTGTTACAACTGTTGGTGAGACTGCACCTAGAGTACTGCGTAGCTTTTTGGGCTCCTTATTTAAAGAGGGATATACTTGCATTGGAAGCAGTTCAGAGGAGGTACGCTTGGCTGATTCCCGGGATGAAGGGTTGGGCCTATACTCATTGGAGTTTAGACAAAGGAGATGTGATCTTATTGAAACATATAAGATTCCGAGGAGGCTTGACAAATGCCGAGAGGTTGTCTCCCCTTGTGGGGAAATCTAGAATGAGGGGGTAAAGATTCAAAATAAGGGGTCTCCCATTTAAGACAGAAATGTCTTCCCTGAGAGGGTTGTTAAACTTTGGAATTCACTACCCCAGAGAGGAGTGGAGGATACATCACTGACCATATTAGACAGATTTTTGATCTATGGGAGTCAAAGGTTATGGGGAGGGGGTTAGGTAAGTGGAGCCTAACAAAATTGATTGAATTTTTTGAGGAGGTGACCAGGTGTGTAGATGAGGGTAGTGCAGTTGATGTAGTTTATATGGATTTCAGCAAAGCCTTTGACAAGGTCCCACATGGGAGACTTATAAAGAAGACAAATGCACATGGGATACAGGGTAATTTGATAAGGTGGATTCAAAATTGGCTAGTTGTAGGAGGCAGAGGGTGATGACAGAAGGCTGCTTTAGTGACTGGAAACCAGTGTCCAGTGGCGTACCACAGGGATCTGTGCTCGGTCCCCTATTATTTGTCATTTATATAAACGACATAGATGACTGTATGGGGCGTAGGATTAGTAAGTTTGCGGATGACACAAAGATTGGCCGGGTGCTTAACAGTGAAGTTGAGTGTCTTGGGCTACAGGAAGATATAGACGGGATGGTCAAATGGGCAGATAAGTGGCAGATGGAATTTAACCCTGAAAAGTGTGAGGTGATACACTTTGGAAGGAGTAATTTGACAAGGACGTATTCATTGAATGGCATGGCACTAGGAAGTTTTGAGGAACAAAGGGACCTTGGCGTGTGTGTCCATAGATCTCTGAAGGCAGAGGGGCATGTTAGTGGGGTGGTGAAAAAGGCATATGGGACACTTGCCTTTATCAATCGAAGCATAGATTACAAAAGTAGGGAGGTCATGTTGGAATTGTATAGAACCTTGGTGAGGCCACAGCTGGAATACTGTGTGCAGTTCTGGTTGCCACATTATAGGAAGGATGTGATTGCACTGGAGGGGGTGCAGAGGAGATTCACCAGGATGTTGCCTGGGATGAAACATTTAAGTTATGAAGAGAGGTTGGATAGACTTGGGTTGTTTTCGTTGGAGCAGAGAAGACTGAGGGGTGACCTGATCGAGGTCTACAAGATTATGAGGGGCATGGACAGGGTGGATAGGGAGCAGCTATTACCCTTAGTTGAAGGGTCAGTCACAAGGGGGCATAAGTTCAAGGTGAGGGGCAGGAGGTTTAGGGGGGTTGTGAGGAAAAACTTTTTTACCCAGAGGGTGGTGACGGTCTGGAATGTGCTGCCTGGGAGGGTGGTGGAGGCGGGTTGCCTCACATCCTTTAAAAAGTACCTGGATGAGCACTTGGTACATCATAACCTTCAAGGCTATGGGCCAAGTGCTGGTAAATGGGATTAGGTAGGTAGGTCAGGTGTTTCTCACGTGTCGATGCAGACTTGATGGGCTGAAGGGCCTCTTCTGCACTGTGATTCTGTGTGATTCTGTTAAGCCCACAATTGGAACAACCATGATCTTATTGAATGGTGGAGCAGGATTGAGGGGTCCAATTGTCTACACCTGCTCTTATTTCTTATGTTCTTAGGTTATTATAAATTGTGAACACGGAATCTCCAATATACATTTTTCGCAAGCAAGGCTCTTCTGTCAGGGTTTGGCTGGGGGTGAGGGGCAGGGGCAGGTGTGTGTGCTGGTGGTGCAAGATCAGAAAATTACTCATGGACATATTTTCAGCCAGTTGAATTTTGTGTTTTGGTCCAAAAGTGCCATGAATTGTTTTATTTTAGTAAAAGGGATGTTGCATAATTCTCAAATGACAGCTACTCTCACAGTTAAGGTAAGCCGAGCTGAAGTAGTTTTGTTTTATCAAAAGCTCAGCTTATTTTAAATGAAATTAATTTATTACAAAAGCATCATTATAAAGCCTGTATGCAATCTTAGAGTGATACAGTGATGTAAGTTGCATTTGCTTTCACTCAAGAAAAAGATCACAAAGTTAAGAATGGTCCCTCCTGCAAATGAAATATGATTATATTACTGTTTTTTTCCATTTTGATTAAAATGTTTTTCTTAGTTTTTTAGCTTTATTTTTGTATGCAAAAGTAAATTGTGTTAGGATATTACAGTGACAAGTGTACTTTGATACTCAATGTCATTCCTAGTTACTCTGTTTGAAGACGGTGTGTAGTTTATGGACAATATTATCACACATGCACATATATAGTAATAAATCAAAATATGTCACACAAGTTCAAAGTGTCATTGCATTGAGTGACTGGATGTTGAAAAGTGCCTGGATTGAAATGATTCATGAAAAAGCTACATTGACTGCCACAGCAGCTCCAAATTACCTTTTATATATATATGTATATTTATATCTAATATATATATTATATATTCTTAATCCTATCAGCTATGCAATCGTAATTTTAAAATATCCATTAATACTGATTATCTTTAATTCTGTTAACAATGTGCTGGTTCAGAATCATACTTCAGAATACTGATTTCGATGCAGAATCATAATGATAGGATTAGGCTAAGAGTATGTAAAATAACTGCTTGCTCAGTGCCCATGTATCTCAATGATGCAGAAAATGGCACTGTACATCAATAACAATTTCCTGTGAACTTTAGGACTATATTGCAGCATATGAAGGTATCTTGCTGCATCAGAGCAACACCTGCAGTAATGTTTTGTTTCTTTGAATCACACAATATTCCCCTAAATTCCAGACGATCTTCATGTGATGTGAGATTTAAGGATTTTCTTTTGAGTACAATATAAGTGATTTGCAAAATAATGGCATAGCTGGATGCTCTATTATTATAGCCATATTATCTCTTCCTAAGCCAATTCATTGCTGTCATTATAGATAACTACTGCCCTATCATTGTTGGAAGATACAGAGAAATTCTTGATCAATACTGTTCTTTCAGCGAGTGTGTGCCTTGAGAGGCTATGAAACACTGGGAAAAAGAGAAAATGCATTACGTTGGGAACTCAGTGGTACAATGAATTAGCATATTATTCTTTCATCTATGGTAATAAGTTTGAATCTAGCCCAGACTGATGTCCTGGCAAACCAGTTCCAAGTTGCTGTGGCATCAGCCAAGAGCACAACATTGTCCTTAATTAAACACTGAAGTGGTAATCTCAGAAAAAACATGTTGGAAATATCACAATCTTCTGAAGTGGCCAATGGAAGGAACTGCGTTGCGAATCTCATTGTGTTGCCTTGAACATTTTCTTAAGAAATAACTACTATATAAGGTGATTCCTCCACTTTCAAGTAAAGAAAATAACATTGGATACAGTTCAACAGGAGACGAGCAGCAGGATAAAATGCAGCAAGAGACAGCCATTAAATGAAGTGCAGTGGTAATTAAGGCATTGGATATTGTGCAGAGAGAGAGGGCATTGGAGAGGGTGGTGTTGAAGACCAATGTTGGATAAAGTTGAGCAGGAAGCAGGGCTTTGGATAAAGCAAAGAACAAGGATTGGATACAGTGAGATTGGCATTACATTTGTGTAGCAGACAACACTTCACTGGAGAGGGGGCACTGGATAAAGCGGATGTGAGAGATGGGTCACTGTGCAAAGACATTAGAAAACCTGCAGCCTGGGTGGTTCAGTGGCAAATGAATTTAATTTTTTTTAAAAAACAATGAGGCGATGCACTATGCACTAGGAAAAATAGAAACATCTCTGGCACCTTAGAAAATAAGAAATTAAATGGGGTCGAAGAGCAAAGGAATCCAGGGATACAGGTAAACTAGTCATTAAAAGCAGCATTGTAGGTTGGCAAAACAAGTACAAATGCTAAGAAAGCACTAGAATTTATTTCCAGAGTTATAGGTTTTAAAAGTTGTGAAGTTAAACATATATGGAACCCTGGGCAGGACACATTTGGAGCACTGTGTACAGTTCTGGCCTCCATACTATAAAAGGGACATAGAAGAACTTTATAATGTGTAAAAATCATTTACAAGGAGGGAACGAGAACTGAGAAATTACAGCTTTCAGGAAAAATTGAGCTGATCATGGTTTTTTCCTTTTGAAAATAGAAGAAAAAGAAGAACTGTGATCTGATAAAAGTCTTTAAAATTATGAATGGGCCCATCAGAGTAAATGTGGAGAGAATGCTTCTGTTTGTGGGAGAGTCCAAACCTAGGTTCCATAAATATAAGATAACTACTAATACATTGAATAAAAATAAGGGAAAATATACTACATTGAGAGGTGGAGCACTGGATAAAGTGCAGTGAGAGATGAAGCAACAGATAAATTACAGTGAGAGACAGGACACTGGATAAATTGTAGTGCAAGATGGAGCACTGGATAAATTGCAGAGCGAGACAAAGTACTGGATAAATTACAGTGAGAGATGGAGCACCAGATAAAGTGCAGTAAGAGGCAAAGTACTGGATAAATTACTGTGAACGATGGAGCACTGGATAAAATGCAGTGAGAAATAGGCCACTAGATAAAGAGCAAAATAGTCTACCTTCTTCCATTGGTCAATATTTATGTGGGAGAAGCCAGGTGCAGGTTGATAAAGTCCTTTAGTTTTGGTACTATTAATAGAGTATTATGAAAGTATAGTAATTTTTATAATATTTTTCTGGTTTATTGTAAAGTAGGTTTATGGGTGTGAGTATAGTTGGATCTGTCTGTGTGATTTACTTACATTTGGTGTCAGGTAGACTGCAAGTTTGGAACTATCAAAAGAAGCTAGGTGTAGAAATGTGCTTGAAATGCTAATGAGTAAACATGGATGCTGGTTTAGTATGTAAGGTGTGAAGGGAATTTGCATTCCCTTCTTTATCATTTACAAGAATGGTTCCAGGGGATGAGAAACTTCAGTTACGAAGATAGATTGGAGAGGTTGGGACTGTTCTCCTTGGAAAGAAGAAGGCTAAGAGGAGATTTGATAGAGATGTTCAAAATCATAAGGAGGCTGAACAGAGTAGATTAGATACAATTGTAATACAATGCATTAGATACAATTGGGTGATTCAACCATGGTTCACAGAGGCAGCTGCCCATATAAGTCAGCAGCTGCCTCTATTCATGTGATTTTGGTGAGGTAGATGTCTGAAACCTGAAGTGTGCAAATTAGCCTTGGTAGGAGCGGGTCTGAACTTTGTGAATTCACTTGGATAGTCAGGGTACCCTTTTGGAGAGGTAAGATGTTAATGTTACAATCCTGTTGCAATGAAGTGCATATTCTAGTTTGAGAGCAGCTGTTACTAACTGGAGAAAGGTTAGGGCATTATTCTTTGGTGTATATATAAGAACTGGTTCCCACCTGTGTGGGAGGAGAAAAAGGGAGTCTGTGCCTGTGTCCTCTGGTTTATGTGAATAAACCTATGTTAAGGAAAGACTGCTCCAGATTCCTCCTTCACTCAGTGAATGAGCAGCAAATTATAACATAAGGTATCCCTTTGGATATGGTCCCTGTACACGTTTTGGACAGGTCACGTGCTCTTTGGGGGAGTTAAGCTACTCTTTGGGAGAGGTCAGGTGTCCTTTGGGATTGTTAAAAGTAGACATGATCTGTGTAAAAAGTGTATTGACTCATTAGAACTGTCAAAGCTGTCAAAGCTGTTAAGGGATTTAGCTCTGCTGGGCTTTAAAAATGTCCTGACTCTGTGCATCTGACCTGGGAGTGAAAATCCAGACTTAAGTATTATCTTTGACGAGGATCATACTTTCAATAATATAGCTAGAGCCCCTGCTCTACTTTCCCAATGGGAGACCACAGAAAAAATAAACAAGTTACAATAAGTTACAACAGCAAAGCTTTTAATTTGACTCCAACAGCCCATTATCAGCATTTACCCTCTATGGGACCAAATAGTGCTAATCACATTTGTCAGTCCCATTCCCAACTCCTTTCAACCCCTTTTCCTTCATCAGCCTATTCTATCCAAACTTGAATGTTGACATTGATTTTGCCTCAACTACTAACCCCTGCAAAAAAAATTCCACAGCTTTACAACCCTCTGTGTGAAGATGTTTCTCCTGCCTCCATTCTAAACCACTTTCATTTCATCTTTGATCTAAACCTCTATGACTAGAAACATTCTGCTTCTGTCTATACTTCTTTCATATTACTTCCTAATCTGATTACTTCAGAAAAAAAATTTTTTTCAAGCCTTTCTTCCTACTTGTATTTCTTTGTACCAAATAGCATCCCAGTGAATCTGTGTTGTACCCACACTAAAGCTTTAATATCCTTCCTACATAATGGAGCCCAATATTGTACACAGGACTTTAACATAGATCTTATTAAAGTGTTATAAAGGCTCATCCTTATCTTGCGCCTATGTTCTGTACCATTTGACATAAAACATAAAATCCTATTAAATTTTTACTTTATAACCTTATCAACATGGGTACTGCCCTTAATGCTGTGAGAGCATGTATCTCCAAATGCTTCTGCTGCCTCACAACCCCACACCTAGATGCTCAAACAGTGCTCTGATCCAATTGATTAGACCTGTTTCTGGGAGGGTGCTGTACACAAGCCCAACTTCAGCCAACAAGAGTTGAGTTACCGTTGTTTTTCCATTCCACCTAAATGCTTCACCTCATACTTACTGACACTGAATTCTAGCCATTGTATTCAAGTACAGTTAGGACGTGATTTAGGAAATTCTGGGTAATTTGACTAGTTAACATATCTCCTCCAAAGGAAGTTAAGTGAAATTTCCATTTTTCTTTCTTGTCTCCTAGGCTAAACCTACAACTAAAGATCCTTCAGTATGTCACTGAACAGAGTACTTGTTCTAACAAGGACAGAGGATTCTAAAGGTACATATAAACGCAAGTTTATGTTCCTCAACCTATGGTCATGAACTGTGGGTAATGACTGAAAGGATAAGATTGCGGGTACAGGTGATGGAAATGAGGTTTCTCTGCAGGGTTGCTGGGCGTACTCTCCGGGACAGGGTGAGCAGTTCAGCAATCCGAGAGAGTCTCAGAGTAGAGTCACTGCTCCTCTGGATTGAGAGGGGCCAGTTGAGGTGGTTCAGGCATTTGATAAGGATGCCCCCTGGTATGCTCCCGCTGGAACTGTACCGGGTACGGCCCACTGGGTGGAGACCTCGAGGTCAACCCAGGATACGCTGGAGGGGTTACATCTCTTGACTGGCTTGGGAACGCCTGGAGCTGGAATCTGTGGCTGAGGAAAGGGAAGTCTGGTTGGCCCTGCTCAGCTTACTGCTACCATAACCCTCACCAGGAGAAGGGGTGTGCAAATGGATGGATGGATGGATAGATCCGCCAATAAAATTATCACAAAATTAGGCTGTGACTTGAATAGCTTCACAGCAAGGACAGAACTAATTTTGGACAGGTCTGAATATTCCACATTTGTGGTGGAGTGGAAAAACAAGATAAGTACAATAGTGAACAAGACTGGCAGAAGCCAACTATCATTTCATGTCTTGACTGCCCTTCCCTTTAGTGAAGGTGTAAAGGAGACAGTGAATTCAATTATGATACTTTAGAAAATTGTAGAGGTATTACAGATTATAAATCATTTAGCTGTTGAGGAGCATTCATTTTTAACATACATTTTCTGTAGGGATAGAGAAAGGCTGGTCCATCATGCAATCTAAATTGCAGAAATCTATTTAGGTACTGGGGAAGATTGATGGTGTTTTGTCAGAAGCTACTTCCAGTTTAAAATATATCAATCTTCTGATGAAGATTTTAAATGCCACATGGTCTTTTTCCCAAAAATATTATGAGACAACTCCTGACTTTCTTGGTTAACTCTAAATTCTGCCAAATCTTCAAAAAGGACCAATATCGTTCAGCAAATGAAGAAATCAAATAATCTTTATAACATCTCTAATTGTAATGAAACAACTTCAAGCATTTCACAATGGCTCAAATGGTAGCAGGAGGAGAGTTGGCTAAATGCACGGTTGAAAAAATAGTTTTGAGGAGGTTTTTAAAGCTTAGGGTCGATTCTGAATTTAATGTGGCCAACCCATGGAGCTCTTTGACCATTCAGCTGTACCCATAGTGAAGGGACAGGCGCAATTTCGAAGCATCAGCCTCATCAGCTGCCTCAGCTACCACCAACATAAGAGTGGGAAGGGGGCGAGGGCAGAAGGGGAGGGGAGATAGCAGAAAATGAGGTCCTGTGGCAGCAGCAGCCCAGATTACTTTTTAATGGGGCTCAGGGGAACACTTCTGATGCTTTGGGTACTACAAAAATAATCTTGCAATCATGTTTCCCGGATCACCTATTGGTAATTGGAGCACACATAGGACATGCTCTGACCATATCTAGCCTAAAATGACAAAGAAGGTCCTAGGAATTGAAGTAGGCCTATCACGTAAAACAGGCAGGTACCTTCGCTGGCCAGAGGCAGACCCCTTTCAGAATAGTCCTTACTCCATTGTTGGGGTTAACAAGGAGGTATGGTCACTGACCCCATTATAAGGCAGTTACCACCCTGTTCATGCCTGGGGAAACAAATTAAAGTTGACTCCCAGAAAGGAAGTGGTAGGGTGAAAAGATTTTCGTAGGTAGCTTCGCTCCCTAGCAAAGAAGGATTTTAGCAGCAGTAATATATTTGTTCATAATATTGCCCAATAGGCTCTGGGTGTCTGGTTTCCAGCTATTCTTAAATATCAATAAAAATAAATAAGGGACTATGGGAATGACATTTCACCTTAAAAAATATATCAGCCAATAGTAATGACAGTAGAAGCTCCCGAGTTTAAAAAAAAAACTACATTCACTTAGAAATATAGGCGGCAAGTGTGAACAATACATATTCCCACATGGAAAGGTTGTGGCTACGTTTAAACTCTTTTGAGTTATCAACAGTCACAGATTGCAACTCTTTCGAGTACAATCACAGTTCTTGGTTTCCGGGAGTGGGACATGAACCCACAACCCTCTGATTCAAAGGCGAGGGTGCTATGAACTGAGCCACAGCTGACACATGGAAAGGTTGTGTTGTTCAGGGGTCTCACTTTTGCATTCTGGCAGTTACATTTGCACATGCATTTGCAGGCTAGTACATCTAACACATGCTCATCTTAGTCCAGGTAACACTCTCCAGTTTTATTGCTCGAAAATTTTCAAACTTTGTAGTCAGTGTTGAACATTATGACGTTGTTTTCTTTCATTAGTCCTGAAATGCAAGCCTGTCTCAGCGTCAGTTATAACTTAAATCCTATTAGGCACCTTCAGCAACCGAAGTTCAGTTCTGTGCAAAAATGCTTCACAAAATGCCACCGTGTAGCTATTGGATCCAAGAAGGTGTGGCTATAAAGTTACACTGTGCTTCTCTCAAACATTATGATTCTAATGGGGTTATCTATTGCACCAAAACAGAAACACTTAAAACGACCATCATGTTTTTCTAATTTTTTTTTGGGAGGCAATTTTTTTTGAATATTTACAAATAAAGTGAAGCATGGAACATTAAGATTAACATACAAAATACTGCCTTGCATAGGGATTTGGTCTTCTGTATCCTCACCTTGAGTAGCTATGTAGTGGCGTGGCCTATGGTAACCCTGAAAAACAAAGAGGAATCCAAATGAACAGCAAGAGAAAACAAAAAGATCTTGGTAATGAACCCAGTTTAGATGCAAGGGTAGATTTTATAAATTCCATATTCTCCACACAGAGTACTATCCAATTTGAAGTTCATCTGAGGAATTTGGTGAAGTATGCAAAACTGAATGAAAGAAACTGCACAGATGCCTAATGAACATCCTCATTGAGTGAAGCTTTGCACTGGGGAGTCAAATTCATAACATTTATTGCAGCAACTTCAAATTTCAAACACAAATTAACATTTATACATTCAGTAACTGGTCAAATACAAAGGAATGTAGATGGTTGCTTAATCAAAACAATAGAAAAAAGAGATGCAGGCAAAACCTAAATAAAACTCATGCTAATATGTAATTATTTGTACTTCAGTAATATATTGTCTTTCAGACACTTCAAAGACAATGTAAGTGTCCAAACGGTTTGTGGGGAACTTCACAGATAGTACTTGTAAAATAATGATCTGTAAAATACAAATTTTCCATTAATTTCTAGTAGACAGGGCCAGAGGTACAAGCCCATGCTGCTGGCAAGGACCCTCACCCACCAGCAAGACACATAAAAGATGGCTGGAAAGCCACAGACAGAATTTCTGATATGCACTACCTGTAGGCAAAGCTCCCAATTGGCAGTGCAGTCTTACATTGGTCCTAATCTGTTCATCTATTTAGAATTAAGGTCAGAATCATGGTAAATAGCAGCTCACATGAGGAGCTGAGAGCTGCTGCAGCTATCATAAATTATAATCTGACACTTCCAAGAATTTAGAGACCCAAAATTCCTGGTGGGATATTGTGCTGATGGAAATGTGGTAGGAGAGAAATTCCCCCTGCTAGGCTGACCAAGTGTGGACCCCTGGAGATGGGGAAGTGCCATTAGGGGTGCAGGGACCTATGCTATTGACAGTGCTCCTAGGACATCTGCTGTGTCAGGCTGTTCCAGTTTAAGATTAATTCATTAGAAAGGAATTCTGTCACTTTTCTGTTGCTATTGGGAAACCACTGGGGCTCCCAATTCTACCAGCTTGTATAATGCTGTCAAACAATGTGTGCTTGTATCATGCAACCGTCACAGGAGAGGCAAGAGTGCAAAAAGTGCTTGCCCTCACTTACTGAGAAGTTCTGGACCCCAGCAGTAAGGGGTGCAGATTTGATTTAACAGGCTAGAAACCTTAATTCTTCCCCACCAGCACCCACCCAACCTCCAACAAAAAAACCCAGCAAGATTGCACGGTTTTGCATAAAGAATGTAAAGAATTGTGAGGCTCTGCTTTACAGTATCTGGATTTAAACATTGTTACTACTCTGCACATTAAATGATTGAACTTGACTTACATCGATGTAGTTGGCATTTATATAATCTGAGTGGGGATCTCCATCTAGCAGTTGAAGTCGCACTCGAGAATGATCATCTAGGGGAAAAAGGTGAACTCTTTGACAATTAATATCATCTTTTTTGAACAAAAGTAAGTAAGATCAACATTACAATTTTTCTCATTATCTGTAACAAATACTATTCTCTAAATAAACTGAAATTGAATCTTAACATTGTAATTATTCACCTAATTAAATTACTGTTAGCAAAGACTTTTAGGATATGTAATTTAATTATGACTTTATTAGAACCAAATCTATCAGCCAACATCCCAGAGATCTCCATCATTATGCCTGAGCATGTCCTATCCCACCAGCTGCATAGAACCACCAGAAGTAGCTTAATTGTCTTCATCCTCACCAATCAATCTGTTGAAGACATGTCTGTCCAAGGTAGAGGTGACCACTGTACTTGCTATGAACAGAGTTAAGTGGTCAATTGATCAGAACAAAGCTCTGGCACCCTGCTATATCCAGTTGAAAATGGTAGCAAATAACCAGACAAGTAGCAAGAGTTGGGGGCTGAAGAGACATCCCCAACCTCAACTATGTTGGAGACCAGCACACAAATGTAAAAGACAAGGCTGAAGTGTCTTTAGCCAAAGTGTTGAGTGGATGGCCCGATGTGGCCTCCTCTTGAGATGCCCATTATCATAGATTCTCCTCAATTCAGTTCATTCCACATGAAATTAAGAAGCAATCAAGTGTACTGGATGCAGCAACGGTTATAGACCTATTTGTAGTGTTGAAGGGCTTTACCAGAGCAAGATACTTGCTGGATCAAGCTGCTCCAATACAGTTATAAGACTGCATTTTCTCACAACCTGGAAGATTATCCATGCATGTCCATAAAACAAGTGACAAATCCAACCCAAACAATTACTGCTTTATCAGTCTCCTCCTAATCTTGAAAGTGATGGAAGAAGTCACCATTAACACCATCAAGCATCACCAAATCACTGATACTCAGTTCAAGTTCCAACAGAACCACCTGGGCCCAAACCTCATCATAGCCTTGATCCAAACATGAACACAAGATCTAGATAGCTCAGCAGAATTGAGAGTAGCATTAACATCATGCAACACTCAACTGTGTACAGTACCGGAGAGCACTAGGAAAAACTGAGGTGAGGTTAATTGGAGGCCGTGGTGCAAAAGGAAAACTCTCCAATGACTGGAGTTGTATTTGACACAGAGAAATTGCTAGAGTCCGATGAGTGGCTCACCTTCTGATTGCTCAAGGTCTATGCACCAATTACAAGGCTTATGGGGAGGAGTGTGATGGAATATTCACCACTTGCCTGGGTAGATGCAACAGCAACAGTGCTCAAGAAGCTCGATTTCATCTGGACCACAGAAGCGCATTTAACTGAGGCCCCTGTAGCTGGATTCAATATCCACCTATCTACTACCACTGTAACTACAGTGTGCACGATGTACAGGGTGTACTGGGACAACTCACCAAAGTTACTTTAACAGCCTCCCTTGTGACCACTACCACCTAGAAGCACAGGAGAATCTTTATTGTTGGAAAAACCATCTCCTTCATGTTCCCTTCCTAGACATATACTGTTGAGATTTGGGCATGTTTTGTTGTTTCTTCTTCATTCCTGCATTAATGTTGTATAATTCTCTAATACCATAATGGGAGCACCATCACATTAAGGATTTCAGCAAAACAAGGAGAAGGTCTACACCCACTTTCTCAGAGCAATGAGAAATGGGAAATTTTCATGTAGCTTCACCAACGTCCAAAGAATAACATCTTTAAATCTATCGCCATACAAACTTAAAATTTAGACAATATAATTAGGTTTAATATTCCAAGTGTTAAAATAGGGATTTTAATGGACCATTGCTGTGGACATAATGATTTTAATTTATATGGTCTGTTTGATGCATAGTTTCAGTCAAATGCAAAATAACTGGTTGGAAGATCTCTTTATAAACTGGTGTTATTTGCCTAAAAATCATGAATTCCCAAAAGATTACGACTGATAAATGGAACAAGCATTAAACTTTAAATTTTACAAATTTCACCAGATGTCAGCAGAACAGTAGGAAACAGGGAATTAAATCAGACTAATTTAATTATATTTTCATTTTTTGAAGACCTGCTGTTGATATTCTCTTGAAAACAAAAGTCATCTTAAGCACCATATATGAATTGTGGCCAGTTTACACCAAAACCATTGTGCCAACTCTTTATCTTGTGAAAAACTTTCTGAATTTTTTGCTGTACTAATGGTGCCAAGGCTGTCAGCACTCATTGTTATCACTGATACAAAAAACAACTTGTGGCATTCGCACATCCACAGTTCAACAAAGAAATCTGGAAGTTACTATCAGTGGTACCCTGCTCCTCCACAAGCTACAATATTGCAGTCTTTGCTGCTGGAATCAACATAAATCATGGTTAAAGTGTGAATTTAAGCAAATTATCCACTATTGTTGCATGAAAGACCAATGAAAAATGTAAGCCTCGTACAATTAGGAGTAACTGAGTTTTAATAGTGCAGTAAGCCATAATTACTACTGCATTACCTCTCTGGCCCTAGAAAAAATAATTTTACAAGTTCTTATTTCCTCACAAGAAAATTGACGTTGCAGATTTTTAAATGATAAAATTAAAATAATTTTGTATGGTTTGTATTTTACCCTTTTAAATTTTCCCTTGATCCCATGTGTATGGTTCAATATTTATTTTGCTTCCTGCGCAATGATTTTAACGTAATTTATATTTCCTGTCTTTTGCCTGGCTGTCTATGAGGCTTCTTCAATCTGTATGGCTAGAACAGCTTCCCTGCTGCCTGCCCTACTCACAGACACCACAGATCGCCTGTAGAAGGCATTGAATTCAAACAGATGCTGGAGGGCAGAAGTCTCCACTGACAAGGCTGCTAAAACTCTGCGGACAATTGGACCCGAGGTGATGGGCAACATCCTTTCTTTCTCCCCACAGAGCAAAATCCAAGCCATTGAGGGATGTATATCTGTGCTATTAAAGGAAGAGAGTGTGTGCTTCATAACAGGCAAATGGAAACTACTTACTCAGATTTCTCAGCAGCTTTGCTTGGATAGTTTAATCATACTGAAAGCTTTTCTTATGAGTTAGCTACACAGCTGACAAAAAATGGTACAGACAATACAATAACCTGTCAATGTTAACGGTGAAATGTGCTGTCAATTAACGTTACATACTGCTAGACTGAGCTAGGTGTGGCATTACGACAAAGAAAATCAAATAAGATCAGGGCTAATGTACAATAATGAGCAGTGGCATCTAAAGTGAGATATTCAATAAGTATTAAAAGCTTCAGTTTGGTATCTGGGGCAATATTCCAGCAAAGAAAGATGAGAGACTGTTTTCAGGAAACTCAATTTGATTGGTGACATTTCACTACCTTAGATCTGACAAGCTAGCTTCATGCCCGAAACATGGTTTTTACATATTAGGAACACAGTATTGTCTCGTCAACCCACATAATTATAAATTGCCAACTGAAATTAAAAGTTACTTAGGCTTCTGGTGGCCTATGTATCACTAAAAGGGACAGAACAAGTTAACTGCTTTCACTCCAAGAGATTTCTCAAAAGCAGCTTTCATAGTTCAACCTTTTGCATTGTCCTGAGCAAGGAGTGAAATTTCAGCGGTATGCAGCATAAAATCGCACATAAATTCTACAGCCAATAAATCCTAATGCTGCTTTGATGTGTGTCTACATTCTTTCATTCTAAGAACCGATCGCATTACAGCACTTTCATGTATTATAAAGAAGGTTGAAATATATGCAAGTTTTTATATTATTTTTCATTTCATTCCATAAAATAATAAAAAAAAATAACAGTGCAGAAAATACCCTGTGGATAAGAAAACATTATAAGAATCAATTTTCAAAAATGGTATGAACTATAATTACAGAAACCAATTTTTAAATTTGAAATAGATTTGTTTCAATCCACTCCATGCATTTATTTATGAATTATTCCGTGTCAGTCCCATCAGGAACATGGCACTGTGTTGTGACATTATAATGCACATAGAAAATTGAAAGTCTAAGCAGTAAACTGGGAATATGGGAAAAAATATAGTAAATGCAAAAAAAAAAAGGAGCTTGGGAGCCTGCTGATTTCCTGTCTTCCTCAAATGCCTTGGAGTTTGGTTCCCCTGTCACTCGCTGGTTGCCTGTAAATGAGGCTCAGGCCTCACAGTGGTAACAACAGGCAGGCAGGGGGCACATTTCTGCTAACATCTGGTGTGCACCTCAGGTGAAAAATCAGGCTCTGAAAAAGACTCTAGCTAAACAGGTAAACCAGATGTTGAAGATCATTACAATTACTAATTACCAATGTGGGCATGTGTGAACAACGGAATTTAATGAAGCATTTTCATAATACCACAGAGACTGATTTCCAAACCTATGTCACTAAAACAATGTGTGTTAGAGGATGCTAATCTGAAATTGTATTGTGGCCCAGTCAGACTGCACATTAACATTGAATACTTTGTCCATTTTTGGCCACCAGGAAACCTTTCAAGTCTTAAAAATGCGGTAGAAAGGAGCCCTGAGACTGATCCCAAGCATTAGAAGACTGAGTTATCAGTAAGATAATTAATTTGTGATTTTTGTAGGGAAATAGTATAGGGTGGAATTTAATGAGGACAGCAGTCCCCCACCAAAATTAGTGGCACCCCTGCTGACCTAGAATTAAGTCCCTAATTGCCATTGCGAACCCTGCCACGAGGTCTCCCAGCCCCAAGGAGGACATTTAATTCCAGTTCCAAAGAAGAGTGATATTGGACTTGAAATTTTAACTCTGTTTCTCTCTCCACAGAGCTGCTAAGGTTTTCCAATGCTTTCTGTTTTTGTTATGCATTCACTGGGTTGCTGTGTATCTTACATGTCTGATTTATCTCAGAACAACGCAGAGATGACACTAATGCCAAATCACTCCTACAACATGGGAGGATTTCCTGGTGATGAAAGAAATGGTTCTGGAGTAAAGTTAAGCTTTCTCAATGGATGCTTGTCACCAATTTTGTTATGTATTCATTGGGTTTAGCTCAGAGCAATGCAGAGATGACACTAGTTTCACATTTACAACAGGTTTATTTACATTAGTTCAAAATATCTCAGAACTTACAGGATTTTCTACACACAAACATCAGAGCCTCGTCTTTTCTCTGGGAGCTTCTCTGTTTTCTTACGCTCTCTAGCTCCACCCACAGGCTTAAACAATCAAGTATAGTTTCATAGATCAGTTACCAGAATAACATAATCAAACACAGATCAATCAAATCATTAATGGAACAGAGTTAACACTTCAAGTCCGTATGACTTTTCTTCAACAGGAAGAACTTCCTGCTCTTCTTTGAAATAGTCTTGGGGTCTTTTATGTATATCTGAGAAGGCAGGCATCACATCTGAAAGCTGGCAATTCCAATGATGCCGTACTCCCTCAGTACTTGGGACTTGAACCCACAACCTCCTGGCTCAAAGAGTCATACGGACTGGAAGCATTAGCTTTGTTTCTCTCTCCACAGGTGCTGCCAGACCTGCTGAGTTTTTCCAGAATTTTCTATTTTTATTTCCAATTTCCAGCATTCGCAGTATTTTGCTTTTATCAATCAAATCATTGAACACTACAACGCTAACTTCTTGATTCCCACATCTAACTGCATGTGCAGCTGCTGCTATTTGATTTAACAGTGAGCACTAATAGAATCACCATTATTTCTTCACAAAATCCAGCCGATTCTGCTTTGATGATTTGGTTGTGGGATAACCTTTGCTCAGGACAACAGGGAGAAATTCCTTGCTCTTCTTTGAAATAGTCTTGGGGTCTTTTATGTACATCCGAGAAGGTAGGCATCTCATCTGAAAACTGGCAATTCCAATGATGCTGTGCACCCTCAGTACTTGGGATTTGAACCAACAACCTCCTGGCTCAACAGATGGGAAAGCTACCACTGAATCATGGCTAGATAAGAGGGTATAAATTACTGATAGCAATGATGTTGTTTGAATGCTTAATGTAGATGCGTCAAATTCCACTCTCCACTCTGAAGCTTACTACCTCCATTAAAATAGGGCAGGTAGAAATTTGGTTCAAGTGTGTTAAGCACTTATTCAATAACATCACCACCAATAATTCTTAGACTAACAAAAAAGTTTATTTACCTAAGGCTGGCTTATTGTTTGAAGTCCAGAATTCTGTTATAGCAAGGTGGTAAATTATAAGCATTCCTCCATTGAGATTGATTAGTTGGAGCAGTCTACGGTGTTTATCAACAAACTAGCCAATCAATCCTTTTGGCAGAAGTAAGCAAACACTTCAAGGATTATAACAGATACTTAATTCTTCCTGTAGAGTGCGTATAAGAGTTCTATTCATGACAGTTTAGGTATGAAATTAATCACCAGGTGAAGATTGGGCCATTGCTCTCTCTTTCCTGCCAGAGGAACCAGGAGTTCATGTGGGGGCTCACCACAATTATGTTAATTAGATTGACCCTGAAGATATTGTTCTGTGAATTGAGATGCATAGGACCCACCGCACAAACCTTCTGCCAAAATGAAAAAACGAATCTTTCTTTCTTTTAAATGTTCCCAGCCTTAGAGGACTGTATATTCCTTGTTTTGTTGCTGTACAAGAAGATACTTTGGAAGATGCAGGTCAGGAGAATCCAGTTGAAGTACTGTATGTTCATTTTTTGAATGCCTTATCTTATAACTGATTACAAGCAAAAATATGTTTCTATTTGTTTGCTGAGATTTTCCTGGGACGTGACTGAGGCTCAATAGATAAACTCCATTATAAATGAAGAGGGGTGGAGGAGAGGTATAAACATAAAGAGGGTTCTTTTAATGAAAGGCTGAAAACAGGCACACAGGCACTAAATAGGTGTTGTGCTAATAAGACATAACTGCTTAAAAGTTTGCCTTTAGCCTGCAATTTTGGAGCTAATTGCTGCTTACAATGATTTAATGTGTTTGGAAGCATGAAACCAGAGACTTGCACGTTTCGCACTCGAGTGCTAATTAGGAGCAGTTTTTGTCAAACAGAAAAATATAACCTTCATGCAACCACTTTCATTGAAGGTGTTGAGTTTGCTGGCTAACAGACAATGACGTGTATCAGGATGGCTCAGGGGTCGAGGGGGAGGGTTCACAGAGGCAGCATTGGAGTTTCTGGCAGAGGATGTCCAGAGGAGAAAGCTTGCCCTGCACCTGTGGGAAGAAAGGAGGACACAGATGTGGTGGATGTGGGAGGAGGTTGCTGAAGAGGTCACAGCCAGGAGCATTGTCTCCAGGGCATGACCCCTTTGCTACCCACCCACTTACCCACCTCAGCGACTTACCCACCTCACACACTGACTTACCTATCCACCTTACCCACTTTCTTTTATTCATTTACAGGATGTGGGCAGCGCTGGCTAGGCCAGAATTTATTGCCCTTGATTACCCTTGAGAAGGTGGTGGTGAGCTGCATTCTTGAACCGTTGCCGTCCCTGTGTAGGTACATGCGCAGTGCTGTGAGGAAGGGAGTTCCAGTGACACATTTTGACAGAGTGACAGTGAAAGAACAGTGATGTATGGTGAGTGCCTTGGAGGGGAACTTCTAGGTGGTGGTGTTCCCATTTGCCTTCTAGATGGTGGCGGTCGTGGGTTTGGAAAGTGCTGCCTAAGGAGCCTTGGTGAATTCCTGCAGTGCGTCTTGTAGATCGTACACACTGATGCCACTGTTCATTGGTGGTGGAATGAGTGAATGTTTGTGGATGGGATGCCAATCAAGTGTGTTGCTTTGTCCTGGATGGTGTCAAGCTTTTTGAGTGGGAGCTGCATTCATCCAGGCAAGTGGAGAGTATTCCATCACACTCCTGACCTGTGCCTTGTAGATGGTGGACAGGCTTTGGGGAGTCAGGAGGTGAGTTACTCGCCTCAGGGTTCCTAGCCTCTGACCAGCTCTTGTAGCCACAGTACTTATATGGCTAGTCCAGTTCAATTTCTGGTCAGTGGTGACCCCCATGATGTGAATAGAGGGGGGATTCAGCGATGGTGATGCCATTGAATGTCAAGGAGCGATGGTTAGATTCTCTTTTGCTGGAGATGGTCATTGCCTGGCACTTGTGTGGCACGAACTTTACTTGCTGCTTATCAGCCCAAGCCTGGACATTGTCCAGGTCTTGCTGCATGTGGACATGGACTGCTTCAGTATCTGAGGAATCATGAATGGTGCTGAACATTGTGCAATCATCAGCGAACACCCCAATTCTGACCTTATTATTGAAGGAAGGTCATTGATGAAGCTGCTGAAGATGGTTGAGCCTAGGACACTATCCCCAGGAACTCCTGCAGTGATGCCCTGGAACTGAGATGACTGTCCTCCAACAACCAAAACCATCTTCCTTTGTGCTAGGTATGACTCCAACCAGCGGAGAGTTTTCCCCCTGATTCCCATTGACTCCAGTTTTGCTAGGGTTCTATGATGCCACACTTGGTCAAATGCTGCCCTGATGTTAAGGACTGTCACTCTCACCTCACCTCTGGAGTTCAGCTCTTATGTCCATGTTTGAATCAAGTTTGTAATGGGGTCAGAAGCTGAATGACCCTAGCAGAAGCCAAACTAAGCATCAGTAAGCGGGTTATTGCTAAGCAAGTGGCACTTGATAGCACTGTTGATGACCTCTTCCATCACTTTGCTGATCGAGAGTAGACTGATGGGGCAGTAATTGGCCGGGTTGGATTTGTCCTGATTTTAGTGTACAGGTTCTACCTGGGCAATTTTCCACATTGCCGGGTAGATGCCAGTGTTGTAGCTGTACTAGAACAGCTTGGCTAGGGGCACGGCAAGTTCTGGAGCATGAGTCTTCAGTACTATTGTCGGAATATTGACAGGGCCCGTAGCCATTGTAGTATCCAGTGCCTTTAGCCATTTCTTGATATCACATGGAGTGAATTGAATTGGCTGAAGGCTGGCATCTGTGATGCTGGGGACCTCTGGAGGAGGATCATCCTTTGGCACTTCTGGCTGAGGATTGTTGCGAATGCTTCAGCCTTATCTTTTGCACTGCTGTACTGGGCTCCTCCATCATTGAGGATGGGGATATCTGTGGAGATTCCTCCTCTAGTGGGCTGTTTAATTGTCCACCACCATCATGGCTGGATGTGGCAGGTCTGCAGAGCTTACATATGATCTGGTGGCTGTGGGATCGCTTAGCTCTGTCAATCGCATGCTACTTTCACTGTTTGGCATGCAAGTAGTCCTGTGTTGTAGCTTCACCAGGTTGACACCTCATTTTTAGGTATGCCTGGTGCTGCTCCTGTCATGCCCTCCTGCAATCTTCATTGAACCAGGGTTGATCCTCTGGTTTGATGGTAATGGTAGAACCCCCCGAATGCCGGGCAATTAAGTGACAGATTGTGGTTGTATGCAGTTCTGCTGCTGCTGATGGCTCACGGCACTTTATAGATACCCAGCTTAGAGTTGCTAGATCTGTTCGAAATCTATCCCACAACACAATGGAGAATATCCTCAATGTGAACTCGGGGCTTTTTCTCCACAAGGGCTGTGCAGTGGCCACTCCTACCAATACTGTCATGGACAGATGCATCTATGACAGGTTTTTTGATGAGGACAAGGACAAGTAGGTTTTTCCCTCTTTTTAGTTCCTTCACCACCTGTCGCAGACCCAATCTAGCAGTTATGTCCTTTTGGACTCGGCCAGCTTGGTCAGTAGTGATGCTACCGAGCTATCTGTGATGATGGACGTTGAAGTCCCCACTCAGAGAACATACCCCTCTCAGTGCTTCCTCCAAGTTGTGCTCAATATGGAGCAGCACTGATTCATCAGCTGTGGGAGGGCAGTAGGTGGTAATCAGCAGGACGTTTCCCTGCCCATGTTTGACTTGATGCCATGAGACTTCATGGGGCCCATCGATGTTGAGAACTCCGAGGGCAACTCCCACCCGACTATATACCGCTGACGGTAAGACAGGACATGCCCATAGATAGTGATGGTAGTGTCTGGGACATTGTCTATAAGGTATCATTCCGTGGGCACGATTATGCCAGGCTGTTGCTAACTAGGCTGTGGGACAGCTATCCCAATTTTGGCATAAGCTGCCTGATGTTAATAACGAGGACTTTGCAGGATTGACAGGGCTGGGGTTGCCATTGTCTTTTCTGGTGCCTAGGTCGATATGGACTGTCCGGTTTCATTCCTTTTTGTTGGCTTTGTAGTGCTTTGATACAACTGAGTGGCTGAGTGGCTTGCTCAGCCATTTCAGAGGGCATTTAAGAGTCAACCACATTGCTGTGGGTCTGGAGCCTGGAGTCACGTGTAGACCAGACCAGGAAAGGACAACAGGTTTCCTTCCCTAAAGGTCATTGGTGAGCCAGAGGGGTTTTTCCAACAAATCGACAATGGTTTCATGGTCACCATTAGCCTAGCTTTTAATTCCAGATTTATTTATTGAATATAAATTCCACCAGCTGCTGTGGTGGAATTCAAACCTATGTTCCCCAGAGAATTAGCCTGGGCCTCTGGATTACTAGTCCGAAGACATTACCACTATCCCACTGCCTCCCCCTATATCATTGCTGCTGCTTAGAAGATCCAGGCCAGAGAAAACAATGGAGATGGAAATAGGGTGAATCAACACAGAAGGAGAAATAAATAGAGGGAAATAAAGATTGAATTACGTGAGAGAGAAAAAAAGAGAAAGGAGAAGTAGGAACAAATACCTTAAATTTAAGACAATCTCTAAGAACAATTTACTACCTGCAGGAGTGAGACTTCACAGTTTCATTCTTAGCTTTCTGGGACCCCAAGGTTGAGCTCCATCTCAGGACTATAAATAAGGTATTAACAGGGTACTTACAATATGAAATCAGGAGGAGTAGGAGTGCTCCTCCAAACTCCACCAAACCAGCCTGGGATGCTCTTGCTCCAGATTCCTCCCCCATTTCTCCAACCCAATACTTGATCCCTGCACCAGTGACGCACCATCCTCAAGCCTGTAGACTACACCTAGCCACCCAATATAGTAGCAGCCACTGCTGCCCAACAGCTGTGCTCAGTATGCTGGCCGCCCTGCAAGAGAAATCTATCCCACTGCGTTTACAGCATTGACTTAAAAGCATTATTATTACCATTTGCCCTCAGTATGAACTACACTGGTTTCTTTTTTGGAGCCTGGTGTGTAAAACTAGGCAGACTAACAATTAGAAATACTCTGTAAATATAGCACATTTCATTAAGATTTCTGTTTCATTTTCATTGTTAATTTTTATCAGGGAGAATTCCACAGATAAGCAGTGTTAGAGACTGGATATATATGAATGCATCCATTCAATGCAACTTCCACTTACAAGCAATGATATTCCCATATCGGTTCTTGGAGCGGTTTTCCTCTTTCTTGGCAGTGTCCCAAGCTGCTGACTGTCCTTCCGGCAAACTCTGAAAAGCAAGGGATAGTAGTTGTTTGGAAGCTTTTGATAAATAATCTGCAGTTTGTATTGAATACAGAGTGTGCCAAACTTTTTGTAACACTTTGAACAATGCCCTGCACTAAATAGTTTCACAGGAAAATGCTGGGCTTCTGCGGCTTCAGTAGAAATCAACAATACACTATTGACATCATCTCTGTGAATCCTGCAGCAAACTGGTCAGAAAGGGAAATTAATGTGGATTTATGCACCAATTAAATTCTACATGTAACAAAGCTGGAAAATGTACAACTGGAATGAATAAAAACTGACATTTGATAAGGAACCGAAGTTAAGTGTCATCAAAGGTCTTAGATACACATGCAATAATTTTTCAGAATTATGAGTAATAATATTTGACATGATTGCATTTTATATATTTTTACTTTGTGAGAATTTAATATAGATATTATCCTGAAATCAAATAGTATACGAACATAAGAAAGCCAATCAGAGTGAGACATAGCCTAACAGAGCCAAACAGAGCCGGACAGAGCAAAACAGAGCCAAACAGAGTCAAAGAGAACCAAACAGAACAAAACAGAGCCAAACAGAGCAAGGCAACAGAAAAGACCCTGGAATCTATCTGGCCACTTGTAAAAACTCATATCCTTCAATAGCCCACTTAAATACCCTTTCAATTCTGCTTCATTCTTATACAATATCCATCCCACTGGGCAGTCTGTTCCACATCTCTGCAACTCTCAATATGTAAATTCCTTTGGGATTCTGCTGGTCCTCTGTCATAAAGGGGCAGGAGGTAGGGTGTGTAAACCTCCTGCTGCTTGAAAGTGAACTATTATCAGGGGTAGCGCCAATGAGAGTGCATGTGGATTCCTGTGCTGAGAGTGATTACCTGCTTTTGGAATGCGGTATAGTATTGTAGGCCAGAGTACCCAGTGAGATGAGGTGTACCAGCTTCTTGATAGACATAATTTGACTAGAGAGGAGGGTGGAGGGTGGGTTGAGACAAAGTTCCTAGACCGTGAAGAATGAGATTAAAAAAAAAATATATTCTTATTGACCTCCTTACATCGGGGTCAAAGGAGACATGGGTGCAGTGAGCATTGGGCACAACCGCAATGGTAGGCTAGCACTGATGAGGGTACGAGGATGTTTGCCTGCTTAATTCTAATTAGGTGTCTCTTCTAGGCTTAGACAGGGTCAGTCCTAGAGCTCACCAACAAGTTCAGTTCTGAGGTGACTGATCTAAATTTCATCCTCTAAGCTTGTGTTACGCTGGGATACAGCAGCCTCATTTTTGCTTTATTTGTTTGTAACAAAACATATGACATAAGGCTTTATTGGTAATAAATGATTTTATTATCGAATTAATATCATTAGTTCATTTTATTTTGTTCAATTTTTTGCAGAAAAAGCGAGCCATTTGTAATCTTTATCATTTCATTGCACTAAGGATTAACTATCTTCAACATGCAAAGGGCAATGTTATTTTGGACTTGAGCTCTTTGAAGCACATACTTTTAATAACTTTTACTTTTGTTATTCTAGTCACAAAGATACACAATATTTAAGGTGCTGATATTCACGGATGCCTTTGAGATTGAAAAGGGTTACACCATGAGCTACTGTACTTACCTGGACGATAGTATTAAAGAAGACTAACATGCTGTAATGTCTTGGGACAAAGATAAATTTTGAGACATGGGTGAATGGAATATTTTAAAAAGGCAAATTTCTGAAGTGTTCGTTATCTGGTGATTGCTTTCTGGAAGGAAAAGATTTAATGGCCTAGTTTGTAAAACTGAGGAATATTGAGGAGTTCTACATTCCTCAGTTCTCAAATGTCTGAATGCTGGCTTCTGTAAAACTTGATCCATTTTCCCCTGTCTCCCATTTCCAAAAGTCCCTTTAAAATATTCTTTTTCTAACCTGCGTTCCATCCCTCCATTTCTCTTCTTTTTTCCCTCAGCTTATCCTTTTTGAAAAAAATCACAATTTAGAATAATGGTAATGGAATAATGGTAAAATGAAACGCATTAAGCTTTTCACTGTATTTCAGCAGTCAGTTACAAGAAACATGGCAATGTCATTTCTTCAGAAAGGCAAAGGGATTTAAACCAATTCTAATACAAGGAATGGAAGATCACAAGTGATTTCAAGAGTGTTTCGCTCTCAGTTCACTCTGTGGAATACAAATGCATCCTTAGAACAGATATATTTGTCTATCAGAGTGATAGGTAAAACAGAATTGCAAACCCCAGAGATAATTGTCTTTGATGGATTGGAGCTTCAATCTGGTATGGAGCAGGTATTGATAAGATGAACTTTGTATTTTATCAATGATTGCGGTAATGTGTTTATGCTGGGTTAACCAGCACCTTAACTTGGATTCAATTAGGCTGCAAAATTCTGACCCCTAAAAACCAGAGATAGACCATGGTTGTAGAGCTGTGGGGGGAATCAAGTTGGGGGAAACCTCTCAGCTTCCAGGGATCCACACAACTTATGTGTGACTGAAAACCTTGACTGTGGAGAGAGGGAGGTCAAAGCATGATTGTTTCCTGCCTCAAACATCCTGGCAACAGTCTGGATGCATTTGGGATGGATATAGTTGTAAAAGTGGGAAATGTGAAGAAAATTCTGATTTTGAATTGCTGCAGTTATATGCTGAAACTTGGTGGTCAGTTTATGGAAACCCTAACCCTAACCCTAATGACACATTTCATCACAAATATATTGTCTTTTGAGGGTCCAAATCTGTCCAGTTTAAGTTCTGTTTTACGTCAGACTGTTTATAGAAATAGAAAGTTACGTTCCTCTGGTGGAATAACAAATATATGTTCCACAGTGGCAAAATACTATCATAGCTGACAACTTCAATGTATGAAATGATAGTGATGTCATTAACACAAGTTTAAGAAAAACTAGAAGCCCAGTAAATATACAGTATATTACAAATTAGATCCTGGCACAGAGCTGTGTGTGATGGGAGCGCATATTAGGTTAGCACATCACATGATTTTCAAGTCATTGAAATTACCCCACAGAGTTTAGGATTTGAGAAACATAAACATCCTGCTCCACTTTTAACCAAAATGAACAAACTCAAGTGATAACATTAAATGAGATGGGGCTATTCTTTGTATGCAGGAAATTTCAACATGCCATTTGAACTTCTTCCAAGTGTGAACTTGTGGCAGTAGCTATTGTCCGCAACATAGTGCACCACCGCCTGAAGATCAGAGACAAGGGTATTTCAACATCATTACCTTGAAAGTGGTAAGATAATAAAGAGTTTAATAGGTACATTCTGTTATCCTTTTTTTTCGAATCAGTGTGGTTTGGAGATTTAGTGTAACATTGTTGTGGCCCAATTTCTGATTCACGCTCGCTTTGAGCATGGCCAGGAGTGCAGGTTGCTGAATTTATGCTTGAAAGAAAAATATCAGTGCTGGAAATCTGAAACAAACACAGAAAATCCTGGAACTATAAAGCAAAGAAGGTTAGCATTTCAGAAAAATTACAACGTGACATGAATACCATTCAAGTTCAAAGGCCGGAGTTCAGGTAATAAGGAAGAGCCAGCATTCGCCACTTTCCAACTGATTAACATGCTTTTCATCCCAGAATGAAAAATATAGAGTCTTAACTTTAACCCTCAGATTAATTTAACAAAGCTTTTCCAATGGACTATGGCACATTTGTTAAATAAAAGACCTTAATTAGAATTGAACTGATTGAGCTCAATGTAATATTGCATATTGAAAGAAAATACTCAAAAGGTAAGCATTATCACTATGACAACAGAAAACCCACAAAATTATCCTACACTGAAAGCATCCCTTCAAGTGCAAAGTAGTGTGTTCTATTCTGCTGAAGTATGACAGATATAAACTCATAAAAAGGAAAACTATCTAAAAGATTGCTATATCTGTCAATGATAATTTAAAATTCAATTTTTATTGTTTCTTTCAAGTAAGTACATTTATTGATGTAATGGAACTACTTTTGCAGCATACTCTAGCAGCATCCTACACTTTTTCTTTTTTCATGACACATAAATCTCATTGTAACATAGTCAAAGTATCTATTTGTTATCAAAATATACTCTGAGTCATCCGTTTTTTGATCCTTTATTAGCATAATGTTGAACTTTTAGCCAAGTTAGCAGATAAACGGTAATGGCAGACACTTGCACATCTCTAATAAATACAGTTTTGTGGACTGTGCTGCACCCGACTCTACACAGGTAACAGTGAACTGGGCATTACAATTTACCTGACTATTCTGACATGTGAAGGTGGAAATGAGGTCAAACCAATCCTGGATTTTCTGGCACTGGCTTGCCATGCAGCAGCAATAATTTGGCAGCTAGGATGAACAAATCAATGTAATTCTCAACCTGTTGGCAATTTGGTGAGTTTGCATCCCAGTGGGATGTGTTGTGGGCAGGATGAAACAGCAGCAGCAGCAGCAAACAGGCGGACACTTCATATTAATATTACTTTAGGGGGTTATCAGTCATAAATGCAATTTTTGACATTCTGGTATACAGGGGCATAAAGTAGAGGATGGCCTTATTAAATGGGCATTTAGGATTGTTAGGTGATAGCCCATACCCTGGAAGTCATGGAAAGGGAACAGAAATATAAATATAAATATACTTTGTCCATTTCTGAACTATTTTTCCTTTTTTCCTCTTATTTATTCATAATTAGGTTCTGATGAGACTTTCTGCCAATTGAGATAAATTATTTTTTGTTCCAGCATCAGGATTAGCACCAATAGGATTTCCAGTGTCAACCCTCTATCGAGCATGCTTGGAGGGATGCCAGTCAGACTGAGGTATACGACAGATGCTCTCAGCCCACCGACAAATACACCGCTGCATACACTAAGTGGCACTGTATGAGTGAAACCATGCCAGGGTGATCAAAATCTGACAATGACTGATTGCACCTTTCAAGATGCCTCCAACCAAATGTATAGTCCACGGCACAACTACATGGCATAAACTAGGGGAAGCTATCTTTTCATAGTCTACGTCAACAAAGAGAGGCAAAATCAGAGCTGTGCCATCTGCTGCAAGCAGAGTTGTAGCTACTATGCAGCATAAGGTTGGCACATCCAGTGATAATAATGATGGACTGAGCCTAAAGTGTATTTGCATCTACCTGCAGGCATACTGCAGTGCTGACTTATGGGGATGGTACTATTCTGTGATGCAGAGGACAATCGTCTTTATGACCACCTTATGCAGCATGACTTCCACTTTAACTTGGCTGCTCCAACATGTCTCTTGACACTTTCCTGCACTATGGGTTTCCATTCCCTTTATTTTTTCCCATGTTTTCTTAGTCTTCTGCTCCTTCAGTTTTGGAAAAAGTTGCAAATAGGTTTTTGATGGTTGCCAATGTTTTTATCACCTGATTGCACTCTCCTTTAATTGCCACATTAATTTCACAATTTTTATCCTCACCATTAGAGTGCTCCTTAGACATGCTCAAATCTGTACCTGCAATTTTACTAACAAAATATTTGGTGTAACCAGCCTACTTCCATTTCATTCTAAGATCAACCAAAACCATGGTGGCATAAATAACATCAATATCGGAAAATCCAGGCTTTTTCATTGTCATTGCTCCAAACATCTGAACCTGTAATATTACAAATTCAGGCACCTATCAATACAAACAGAAGAGTGAACTTCTGTGCAACAAGTGTGAGGAGCTCATGGACTTCTTTGTCCCTAAAATTGAAACCATCTAATCAGCTCCCCTTGCCGCTTTTTTTCACTGGATGTGGGCGTTACTGGTTAGGCCAGTATTTATTGACCATCACTAATTGCTCTTGAGAAGGTGGTGGTGAGCCGCCTTCTTGAACTGCTCCAGTCCATCTGGTGTACCTACATCTACAGTACAGTTGGGAAGGGAGTTCCTGGACTTTGACCCAGCGACATTGAAAGAACGATGATACAGTTCCAAGTCAGGATGGTGCGTGACTTGGAAGGGAACTTGCAGGTGGTGGTGTTCCCATGCAACTGCCGCCCTTTCCTTTCTAGAAGGGTCCTGGAGTGGGTTTAGAACCCAGAGCCATTGGCTCGAAGGCTGGAGCACTACTGACTGAGCCACTCAGGCTCCAACTAACTTTTTTCCCTTATCCTAGATCACTCGGCCAAATTCCTCTTAGGTTCTCCCCTGCCTTAGCCCTGAAATTGCATCTTTTTCTAGTTTCTCTCCTATCTCCCCTTATGCCCACAGCAAGCTCATCTTGTCCATGAAACCCACCTCCTGCTCCTTCGAATCTATTCCCTCTAAACTGCCGACCACTCAACTTCTCACCTTGCAGCCTTCTGGACTTAACATTGAGTTAGGGGAGGCAGTGGCGGTGACGTAGTGGTATTGTTGCTGGACTAGTAACCCAGAGACCGAGTGCCCTGAGGACTTGGGTTCCCCAGATGGTGAAATTTGAATTCAATAAAAATCTGGGATTAAAATCTAATGATGACCATGAAACCATTGTCGATTGTTGTAAAAACCCATCTGGTTCACTGATGTCCTTTAGGGAAGGAAATCTGTGGTCCTTACCTGGTCTGGCCTACATGTAACTCCAGACCCACAGCATTGTGGTTAACTCTTAAACGCCTTCTGAAAATGGCCTAGCAAGCCACTCAGTTGTATCAAACTGCTAAAAAGTCTTAAAGGAATGAATCAGACGGACCATCCGGCATCGAGCAAGGCACTAGAAATGACAACGGCAAACTCAGCCCTGTCGACCCTGCAAAGTCCTCCTTGCTAACATAAGAACATAAGAAATAGGAACAGGAGTAGACCATTCGGCCTCTTGAGCCTGCTCTGCCATCCAACAAGATCATGGCTGATCTTCTTGTGTTTCGATTTCCACATTGCCATCTAACCCCGATAACCATTAATTCCCTTACCTAACACGAATCTTGCCTAACAAGAATCTATTTCCCTCTGCCTTAAAAATATTCAATGACCCTGCTTCCACCACCTTCCAAGGCAGACAGTTCCAAAGTCCATTTGCCAGATCTTTGCTCACTCGCTCAACCTATCTTTATCCATCGTCAACCTCCTCATGTCCTCTTCACTACATACTTTCCGACCTATCTTTGTGTCATCTGCAAATTTAGTTACCATGTCTTCACTTCCCTCATCTAACATCTGGGGGCTTGTGCCAAAATTGGGAGAGCTGTTTCACAGACTAGTCAAGCAACACCCTGTCATTGTCATACTCACTGACTTATACCTTAGAGACAATGATCCGGACATCACCATCTCTGGGTGTGTCCTGTCCCACTTGGCAGGACAGACCCAGCAGGGGTGGTGGTGCAATGGTACACAGTCGGGAGGGAGTTGCCCTAGGAGTCCTCAACATTGACTCTGGACAACATGAGGTCTCATGACATCAGGTCAAACACGGGCAAGGAAACCTCCTGCTGATTACCATGTAAGGACCCCCCCCTTAGCTGATGAATCGGTGCACCTCCATGTTGAACACCACTTGGGGAAGCACTGAGGGGGGCAAGGGCACAGAATATACTCTGGGTGGGGAACTTCAATGTCCATCAGCAAGAGTGGCTCGATAGCATCACTACTGACTGAGCTTGTTGAGTCCAAAAGGACATAGCTACTAGACTGGGTCTGCAAGGAGGAAAAACATACTTAACCTCATCCTCACCAAACTGCCTGCCGCAGATGTAACTGTCCAGAAAGTATCGGTAGGAGTGACCACTGCACAATCCTTGTGGAGATGAAGTCCCATCCTCACATTGAGGATACACTCCATTGTCTCGTGTGGCTCTACCACCGTGCTAAATGGGATAGATTTTGAACAGATCTAGCAACTCAAGACTGGGCAACCATGATGCGCTGTGGGCCATTAGCAGCAGCAGAATTGTACTCCACAGTCTGTTACCTCATGGCCCGGCATATCCCCCATTCTACCATTACCATCAAGCCAGGGGATCAACCCTGGTTCAATGAAGCATGCAGAAGGGCATGCCAGGAGCAGCACCAGGCATAACTAATAATGAGGTGTCGACCTAGTGAAGCTACAACACAGGACTAATTGTGTGCCAATCAGCATAAGCAGCAAGTGACAGACAGAGCTAAGCGATTCCACAGCCAGCAGATCAGACCTAAGCTCTGCAGTCCTGTCACATCCAGTCATGAATGGTGGTGGACAATTGAACAACTCACTGGAGGAGGAGGCTCCACAAATATCCCCACCCTCAATGATGGAGGTGCACAGCATGTCAGTGCAAAAGATAAGGCTGAAGCATTTGCTACAATCTTCAGCCAGAAGTGCCGAGTGGATGATCCATCTCGGCCTCCTCCAGAGGTCCCCAGCATCACAGATGCCAGTCTGATTCACTCCACGTGATATCAAGAAATGGCTGAAGGCGCTGGATACTGCAATGGCTTTGGGCCCTGACAACATTCCGGCAATAGCACTGGTAATTGCCCGGGTATATCCTGTATACAAAAAACAGGACAAATCCAACCCAGCCAATTACCACTCCAACAGTCTACTCTCGATCATCAGCAAAGTGATGGAAGGGGTCATCAACAGTGCTATCAAGCGGCACTTGCTTAGCAATAACATGCTCACTGATGCAGGAGGGACCCACCAACCCACCACACCCCCCCCCCCCCCCCCCCCCACCCCCACCACCCCATGGCTGCAGGCATGCCCGCTAGGGATTACTTGGTGGCTTGCCCACATGGAGTGGCTCCTGCCAGTCGCTGGTTGAATACCAGCAGCAGCAGGATAAGGCCCTTATGTGGCCACTGAAGGACATCAATTGGCCTCTGGGCAGGAAGGCTGTCCCTGGCCCTTGTCACACCAGACTTAATTGAGGGAAGTCAGGAAGACAACAGGCTCTCCACCCTGAGCCTTCTGGCTTTTCCTCCCAACCCTTTCTGCGTACTTTAGGGAGAATGCAAAGGCATTGAAGAGGGTGCAGAAAAGATTTACGAGAATGGCTCCAGGAATGAGGGACTTCAGTTACATATATAGATTGGAGACACTGGGGCTGTTCTCCATGGAGAAGAGAAGGTTGAGAGGAGATTTGGTAGAGAGGGGGTCAAAATCACAAGGAGTCTGGGCAGATTAGATAGGGAGAAACCGTTCCCATTGTTGGAAGGATCGAGAACAAGAGGACAGTGAGTCAAAGTGATTGGCAAAAAAGCTAGAGGTGGCAGTAGGAAAAACATTTTTACACAGCGAGTGGTTAGGATTTGGAATGCACCATCTTTTTTTCCATTCTTTCATGGGATGTGGGTGTCACAAGTAAGTCCAGCATTTGTTGTCCATCCCTAATTGCCCCTGAGAAGGTTTTGGTGAGCCATCTTCTTGAACTGCTGTAGTTCATCTGGTTTGATGTTTCGGCAGCGTGACAGTGTGGTGAAGGCAGATTCAATTGTGGCTTTCAACAGAGAAGTGGATGAAGTGAATTGCAGTTGCAGGGAACTGGCACAAATTCTACAGTTGTATGATTTTACAGTCACATGTGAGGCCACTTATGACTTTTTAAGAGATGTTTCACTACTGTGGCAGGGATGGAAATCTTATTAGAGGGATTCAGATATTGAGTTTGGGGAAAGATGGGCACGGATTTAAGAGGCTACAATACACTCAAGGAGAGGAAAGGCTGGTTGGAGATGGGGTGGTAGTTTGCAAGGGGGCTATTAAAAGTTGAATTATTAAAATAGCATACAGAAGCATGTCATTAAGCATTCAACCGCTCCTACCACCAATAGAAATTTCTAAGCTAATATCTGTACTCCACTGAACATGACCTGCATCATATATTTCCATGCATATGAAAAACAAATTAAAAATTATCCTATTGCAGAGCACTAGCCCCAGAGGAGTGAACTACCTGCATACAATATCACCAATTTAACTGCTGGTGTCCCATTACAGCAACCAGTCTCAGAGGATATTAGAGTGTCAGTTTCCTCAGGTGACATACCTGAATACCCAATCCAACAAAATCCTTTGCAGACACAGATTGCATAATGTAATATAAATGTCTTCGCTGATCTGACCCTTTCACCACACAGACGTCAAGGTATATGCTATGCTGCAATGTCAACAGGCCATAGATATTACAGTATTCTTTGCACAAAGATTCATATCATTACCTTGCAAGTGGCAAGACTACAAAGGAATAGAATTGCAGGAATATTATTCAAGTGTATAGGACATAAACTGCTTGTCTAGCTTAGAATGTTTTCGACTTTAATAATCCGAGTTTTAGGTTATTTGTGTCACCTCACAGTATTTTAGACTGCAGGAGCATAAACTTGTAACAACTTCAAAGTACTAATGGGCTTGATTTAATTTTAAGGCCTCTTCATTAGCTGACAAGATCTGAAGAAGGCAATTACAGAAATGTGCTTGCTTGTCAGACTAAATGAGAGCATAATTAGTGCATATTAATCATCGAAGTACCTCATCCTATTAAAGAATTCTATTAGTTAGAAGCTCCTGCATTTTATTGAAACACTGAAAATATGCTTTCTTAACACTTCAGGGAATATTACATTGCTGTCTATATTATCAATTACCACATTCTGACCACACAATATCCTAATCTAACCTTGCAGCTCCTGCCAAGAAGCTCCCTGAATCTTTAGATATCTGATAAAAATAGTTGTTTATACCACAAGAAATATATACTCAATAAAAATAACAGGCCAAAATAGGACTTAAATTGAGGAATAACTGTAATAGCCTTGTCATCTGAATCTTTATTTGGTGGAATAGTTCACTGTTAACTAATTTAAAACATCATATTTTTCAACTTGGAGAACCTTACTGCTGCATTTGTGAAACAAATGCTTCATTAATTTAATCTATTCATTTAACCAGTGCTCAAAAAAATAGATTCATTGGTCATTCAGGTCAGTTCACTTTTGTGGGATTTGCTTGAACACAAATTGGCTGTTGCATTTGACTACATAACTGTTGTGCATTGCACTGAGTAAGATTATTGAACAAACTTCATTTTATGCCTCCCCAATAGAGAGGGCAGCAGAGAGGGCAATATAAAAAAGTGCAGATCTTTCAATATACTACACTCCCACCCCACTTAAAAAAAACAACTTATACATTAAAATGTAAAATGGTGCATATACATAATTTTCCAGAATACAATATGATCGAACCAAAATCCACAATATCTGAAATTTAACAGATTAGCTTGCATATTTGTTTTTACTATAATCATATCTAAAATATATATGACTGATACTGCCAAAGTAATTTTCATGTAAAAGAAATGTTTTTCATTAACATCAGTATGTGTTTAACAAAATATACCATTTGGAAATACATACTTCCAATTAACCATTAATTAACTAACTAATTAATCTATCTGGCTTGTTTCCCTTACTATCTGGGTATCTCCTTTCTTTTCCATTAGCTTGACTTCTGCTCTCTCAACATTTCTGACTGCCATATCTGAACTTTAACTTTGACTACCAACTCCACTTAATGGTTGGGACTGTGACATTGATTTGTCTTCATCAAAGACCTTGACTCACTTTGCTGTACTGGTAGATTCTGTAATACTGACAAACTTTCAGTTTCATTTTGACTTTTACTTTCTTTCTGACTTTCACTTTGGGTTGTAGGAGGAATTTGGTTTATAGGAGGTATTTCATGCTCTCCCTTTGTCAGACTTCTCTTTCAAGCAAATGATCTACATGACAGTGATGAAGCTTTTCTCCAATCTTCACTAGATATGTGAAAATGTTTGGTCTCTTTACAACAATTCCAATCACATATTTCTCCTTATTACCTTGGTGGTTTTTCATCATGATCTTCTGACTGAGCTCTAGAAGCTTCATGCCTCATGCATCATGACTCATCTTCACTTTGTCTTGCTTTTCTCTTACTTTTCTATTGATGTCAGGCTTAAGCAACTAAACCTTGTCCTAGGAGCATGTTTAAACACTAACCCATAAGGTGAGCAACCTGTTGTAAACTGTGGGGTTATTCTGTAAAAGAACAGGAAATTGTCTAGCCTGTTTTGAAGAGAAATATATAAATTACTGCCTAGCTGATCACCAAGCAAATACTTCTGCAAAGGCCTCTTCACAGTCCAAACACATCTTCCAACAGCATCATTCGATGCTGGGTGATATTGGGGTATTAGAGTGTTTGACTCAATCCTTACTCAGAAATATTTCAAACTCATCTGAAGTAAACTGCAGATCATTATCTGACACCAACACCTCTGGCAGTCCAAAAATTGCAAACCAACTTCTCAAAAGCTCAGTGGTTTTGCCACTTGTGGTATTTGGCATAGGCTCAACATTTATCCATTTGCTATAGCTATTGACCAAAACAAGGTACTCTTTCCCTTCCACTTCAAAGAAACTGATGTGTACTTATTCCCACAGTTTTCTTGTGTTTGGTCGTGGAATGAAAGGAACATTGGTTGGATCATTTCTCACTCTGAGACACACCACAACCTTTCATCATTATCTACCTTTGGATACCCAAAAGAGTTCCTAGCTACTACTTTCATACAGGCTATCCATGTGTACTCTTGATGAAGTTCCACTAACAATCTCTCTAAATCTTGGCGAATAATGACTCTTAAACCCAATAGGAGACCACCTTAAACTATACTCAGTTCATTTCAACATGTGAAATACTCTATAATTTCTCACCATCACATTTTTTAGGCCAACCATGCATTACATAATTGAGCACGTAACTGAGCATCAAATCCTTGTGAGTTTTTTCACTAATTTCTCTGGCAGACATTTTATATGTCATTTGTGTATGTAGGTAACTCAGTAGTTTGAAATGAATAAATCTTCACGGAAAGTCTCGGAAGAACATCTGCACTTCCGTAATATGCTGACTTATGATATTTAATGTTGCACTGATGAGTCACCAAAATCAAAGCCCATCTCTGAAGCCATGCTGCTGCTAGGGATGGTACTTCTTCCCTTTTTGAATCAAATATGATTGCAAGGGCTTGGTGGTCAGTTAATAAAATGAACTTCCTACCGTACAAATATTTTGGAACTTAGTAACCCCATATATGATCGCTAATGCCTCTTTCTCAACTTGTGAGTAATTTAACTCTGACCTTGTTAAAGTATGTGAAGCAAATGCTACAGGCTTCTCCACGCGATCTTCCATTATGTGAGATAACACCACACCTAACCCCTGTGGTGAGGTCTCGTGCACTAAAACCAATTGCTTCCTGGGACCATAGTAGGTTAACCAGTATTATTAGTCAGTACTTTCTTCACTTCTCCAAATGCTTTCTGACACTCTACAGACCATTCCCTTTCCACCTTTGAGTAGTTGATGCAGTGGGGCAAATGTATTAGCTAAGTCGGGGATGAACATAGAATAATACACAACAATCCCTACGAATGATCTAAGTTCTTCTTTGTTCTCTGGTCTTTTTGCTTTTAAAATCCCCTCAAGCTTCTCTTCTGTTGGGTGGATACCTTCAGCATCTATTTGATGACCCAGGTATGTTACACTTGACACCATGAAGCAACAATTGTGCTTTTTAGCTTTGATGCCATACCCTCGAAGTTGATCCAGGACTTTGTCCAGCCTTACAATGTGTGTGTTCTCAGCCTTGTTGCTAATTAGAATGTCATCTAAGAAGCAAAACCTTTCATAGCACTTAATACCTGTTCCATGATACTCTGGAACACTGCGGGAACAGTGGACACCCTACATGTACCTTTCGTACTGGTACAGATCCTTGTGTGTATGAATGATCAGCAGTTCCTTGCTCTTGTCAGATAATTCTAATGGCAAATAGGCATTTGACAAATCTATGGGCGGAATTTTCACCTCAGTGGACGGGCGCGTGCCCGACTTGCTCGATCATGAAATGATGTGCGTTGATGTGGGCTGAGCATGCTGATGTCAACACACAGTTGTGCGATAGTTGGGTCGGCGGGTGCGCGCCGGAGCCGGGAGCGTGCCCATCAACAATTAACAGGCCTATTAACTAAGTTAGCAATTAACGTAAATTTTTTGCTGCCCGTCCAACCTTACAGTTGGTGGGCAGGTGAAAAGGCCAAGCGGCCTTTGCATTTTTTTGAAAAACTCATCCACGGGCGGGATGAGGTTTCCAAAAGCGAATAAAAATAATACAAAAACTTCATTTTTCCATTAAAAAACATGTCCCTGCTCATGTGAAAGAGAGGGGCCATTTTTTTAAAACATTTTTGTGTTCTTTATTATGTTTGTTAATATCTCTTCATCTCCCTTAGCTCTGTGCCTCAGGGAGATTATGCAGTGCTCAGTCGCACGCATGTGTGAAGTTCGCACTTGGCCCGCTCACCCTCCTCCCCCCCCCCCCACACAGGCAGCCCCTGTCCGCTCCCGCCAACCCCGCACGCCAAGGACAATATTCAGCCCTATTTTACTGAACACATTTTCATTGGCTAAATTAGAAAACAAATCTTCACTGCTAGTCAGTGGGTAAGTATCATTCTCGATCACCTTATTTACCGTTTGCTTATAATCTCCACAAATCTGAATGGTCCCTTCTGCTTTTTGAACTATCACAATGGGTGTGGGTCATTCACTGTCCTTCACCTTCTGAATTGCCCCTGTTCTTTCTAATCAAATCCAGCTCTTAACTTACTGCTTCTAACTATGCTTAAGGCACTAGCCTAAGCTTACAAAATGTCAGCTGTACATTGTCCTTTACCTTGACTTCGCCCTAATGATGCCTAATTTTATCATGAGGTCCACTTTGCTCAAAGACCCCTTTGTGGTCTCTTAGCATTTCCTCAATGACAGACTTACTCTTACCGATCCCTATTGTAAATAAACTCAGCCCAGTTTGACCGTATTTTCTGAAGCCAAATCGTTCCCTTCCCTTATTTACATCTCCTCAACAGTAGCAGAAAAGGCAACATAACAATATACTCAGGTCTTGAAATAACAACAGTGACTGCATTCCTGAAACAAAAATAATTAATTATGATATGGTTTGGGGTATGAAAAGGCATTATATAAATGCAAGTACTTTCTTTACTATTAACAGTAACCCTTTCCAGGTCACAAGGAGCCTTCCTCTGTCTTGACTGGCAGGTAATTTTGGCTACTATTGTGATATATTTTAATTACTTCTTTTATTCATTTATCTTTTAATCACAGCAGAACTGCTTACTTAAAAAAATGAAATCAGAATATACCGCAATATTACTGAGTTACATTATGGTGGATATGGTTCAATAAATTATTTTAACAGAGAAACTTAAGTAAATTAATTGGGAGTTCTTCTAATTTGACTTTCGTCAAGGACCGTTTCCTTCCATCACTTTAGCTTTTAGTTCTGGTACTTGATCATTATAATTTACAGTTTAATTTCTTAGAAACTATGAGAAAAGATTACATTTCTGACTCATTCTTTGCTCTAATGTTTAGCATTGTCAGACCAGCGAATTTCTGTATCTTGCTTCTTATTAAGTTTCTGTGGCACAGAAATTTCCATCAGCAGATGACAAAAGCAGAATGGTCAATTTCTCATTAATACTTTAATATCCCACATATTTTAAACTTTTATTTTTGCAGCTATTTTGAAATTTTCTTGCATCTCATCCTAAAAAATCATGGAAACCATGAAAGTACATTGAGAACCTATAAAAGTTTCACAGGTAATTTAGGTAATTATGGATCATGCTGTACAATCTTATTGACTAAAAATGAGTTGCAGACCATAAGAGAATAATTGAGGCAATTTACTCATGACATTAGAGGATATTTTTCCCATTTTCAATGTGGCCATAGCAGTTAAAATATGTTTAGCAGATTTCTTTTTGACTTTTGCAATGATAATTGTATGATGCTAATGTCAGAAAGGGGCAGGTTAATAGAACTGCTGACTACTCTTACTGCGTGGACAAGCTCGAAGTGGACATCATCTATGTTGCAGTACACGTTCATATTTCCAGGGCATTTCTCAGATCTCCAGTAGAATGAGATTTCAGTTGTGGTTTGGATGGTAACAACTGTAGTTGAAACAAAAATGTCCAACCGCCCAGAGTGCATAATTCCCAATGTAATCATTGTACAAAACTCACTGTTTAAAGTTGACAGTAAGGAGCAGGAGAGGTAAAATACCACAATCAAGCTAGGATAGGCATAGGGCAGAATTGTCTCAGATTCGCACAAGTGCGCTAATGGGCAGGTAAAGCGACGTTTTACCCGCCGGCCGCAGTGGTGGGTTTTCACGCCGTATCATTCCAAACCTGCCGCATTAATTATGCATTCCTAGGATACCCACCGTTTCAATGGTGGGCGGACTTCGATTTGCCTGCCATCACCTCGCCACTTCATCGCGCCAGGCACCACATTTAAAGCACAACCGTGCTCAGTGCTTCCAGCCCAGGACTGCAGCAAAGAAGACATGGCTCCTAAATGCAAGAAGACTGCAGCCCTCTAGCGCATTTTGGATGCCGTGGACGCCCACTGTGATGTCCTCCACTCCCACTCTGGTTACAGGAGGGGCAGCAACATTACCACTCCGGCATGGTGGGCGATGGCAGTGGTGATCAGTGCCAATGTTGCACAGAAGAGGTTGGCCATCCAATGCAGATAGAGGATGAATGATCTCATCCACGCTGCCAGGGTAAGGCAACCATCTCGTCACTCTAAACCCATACACTCAAGCCCATCACACATTCACTGGCTTCTCACTCACTGCCAGCTCAAGGGGCATCGCCACCCATTCTCACACACATACCCTCACATGTCCATCTGGCCTCATCTCTTCTGGGGACTGACTCCCCAGCCCTCATCATCTTGAGGCCACTTGCACAGATCAACATGTGCCCCAACACACACCCTGGGATACCCTCTTCCCCCAGTACAGCCCTCGTCCTGCAGCCTCTTCCCTTGCCTGAAGCCACTTCTCCCCCTTCCCCAAGCAAGACCTGGCCCTGCAACTGTTGAAAAGCCACATATGTATATGGCTGATCTGGTAGGTAGAGTCCTATCTGTGAGCACCCCCTAAAAGTGATGTGGTGCTGTCTGTGAAGCCTGGCACTGATGACTCCAAGTGCTGATTAAAGCAAGGTAAGCAAACAAACCCTGAAGACTCGAGCAAAGTGCAATTGCAAAGTGCACGCCTTATATATGCTGTTGTGAAACACATCAGCGTGTTTTCCCACCGATGTGGGCGGACAATGCAGTGCTGTGGCGGGGGCGGGGGGGATGAGTCTGGCAGACTGGCCTTATAATGATATGCTGATGTATTACAATGAGCTTCTTGATGTCCGACGGCGGGGGATGCGACCCGCCATCTGTGGGCGGAGTGGATGTTGCAAACTGGTTTTACAATGTCATGAATCCGATTTTTGGCCTCCTGGCCGTAATGTCCACTCACGTCATTAAACACGTGGAAAATCCCGGCCATAGACTTTTCCATTCATGCTGTTGATGTGAAAATCTCTACAATCCCTTCTCTGTCATTCTTAGAGACACATGAGGCGACCTATTTCTTCCAGTGCTTTTGCATGCAGAAGATCAAGCTCTGGGATGTTTCTGTAATGCTGTGCTGGGGTCAGGAGTTGGGGTGGGGGGATAAGTGTGGGATTGGTGGGGGTGAGTGGAGATGTGGCTAGATGTGATAGTGTCACCACTACACTCCCACTGGACATGAGTACCCCACTGGATGTCTGCACAGTTGTTAAGAATTCATGACACTGGTCTCCCCTTTCCTGCGATAACTAAAATTCCAGTCCAAAGTATTTGAAGTTTTGTTGGGACTTGAATATCAAAACACTGTTTAGAGAGATGATATTGTCAAAAAGAGTATGCTAATCCACAACAAAAAAAGGCAACAACTTGTATTTATAGAGAGCCTTTATCTCACGGAGTACTATAAAGCAAAATTGATACTGAACCACATCAGGAGATATTAGGGCAGATTACAAAAAGTTTGATTAAAGAGGTAATCTTTAAGGAACATCTTAAAGGAGGAAAGAGAGGTAGAGTGCGGAGAGGTTTACGGAGGGAATTCCAGAGCATAGAGTCTTGGCAGCTGAAGGCACAGACATTCTTCATGGAGCAATTAAAATAAGGGATGCTCAAGAGGCCAGCAGATGAGGAGGATGAATGCAGATATCTTGGAAGGTTGTAGGGGTAGAGGAAATTAGAAAGATAGGGAGGGGAGAGGCTAGGGAGACATTTGAGATTGGAGCAGCAGGCAGTACAGATTGGAGGGTAGCTAATGTAACCCCACTATTTAAAAAGGGAGGTAGAGAGAAAACAGGGAGTTATAGACCAGTCAGCCTGATGTCGGTAGTGGGGAGAATTCTAGAGTCCATTATAAAGGATTTAATAGCTGAGCACTTGGAAAACAGTGGCAGAATCGGACAGAGTCAGCATGGATTTACGAAAGGGAAATCATGCTTGACAAATCCACTGGAATTTTTTGAGGATGTAACTAGTAGAGTTGATGAGGGGGAGCCAGTGGGTGTGGTTTATTTGGACTTTCAGAAGGCTTTCAACAAAGTCCCACATAAGAGATTGGCATGTAAAATTAAAGCGCATGGGATTGGGGGTAGTGTATTAAGATGAATAGAAAACTGGTTGGCAGACAGGAAACAAAGAGTAGGAATAAACGGGTCTTTTTCCGAATGGCAGGCAGTGGCTAGTGGAGTATCATAGGGATCGGTGCTGGGACCCCAGCTACTCACAATATATATTAATGATTTAGATGAGGGAGCTAAATGTAATATCTCCAAATTTGCAGATGACACAAAGCTGGGTGGGAGGGTGAGCTGTGAGGAGGATGCAGAGGCACTTCAGTGTGATTTGGACAAGCTGAGTGAGTGGGCAAATGCATGCCAGATGCAATATAATGTGGATAAATGTGAGGTTATCCACTTTGGTAGCAAAAACAGGAAGGCAGATTATTATCTGAATGGCTATAAATTGAGAGAGGGGAATGTGCAATGAGACCTGGGTGTCCTCGTACACCAGTTGCTGAAGGTAAGCATGCAGGTGCAGCAGGCGGTAAAGAAGGCAAATGGTATGTTGGCCTTCATAGCAAGAGGATTCGAGTATAGGAGCAGGAATGTTTTGCTGAAATTATACAGGACAAAAACAAAAATACCTGGAAAAACTCAGCAGGTCTGACAGCATCTGCGGAGAGGAATATAGTTAACGTTTCGAGTCTGAATGACTCTTCATCAGAACTAAGGAAAAATAGAAAAGAGATGAAATATAAGCTGGTTTAAGGCAGGGTGGGACAGGTAGAGCTGGATAGATGACAAAGAGGTGTTGACTGTGGTGATATTAGCTAAGAAATGTGCTAATGGTGACATTAAGGGTAGAAAGCAGGATGGGCAAGGTACAGATAGCCCTAGTGTGGGTGGGGTGGGGGGAAGGGATTGAAATAGGCTAAAAGGTAGAGATAAAACAGTAGATGGAAATATATTTAAAAATAATGGAAATAGGTGGGAAAAGAAAAATCTATATAAATTATTGGAAAAAGGGGGATTGGAAAGGGGGTGGGGATGGAGGAGAGAGTTCATGATCTAAAGTTGTTGAACTCAATATTCAGTCTGGAAGGCTGTAAAGTGCCTAGTCGGAAGATGAGGTGCTGTTCCTCCAGTTTGCGTTGAGCTTCACTGGAACATTGCAGCAGGCCAAGGACGGACATGTGGGCATGAGAGCAGGGTGGTGTGTTGAAATGGCAAGTGAGAGGGAGGTCTGGGTCATGCTTGCGGACAGACCGAAGGTGTTCCGCAAAGTGGTCACCCAGTCTGTGTTTGGCCTCTCAAATGTAGAGGAAACCGCATTGGGAGCAGCGAATGCAGTAGGCTAATACAGGGCCTTGGTGAGACCACACCTGGAATATTGTGTGCAGTTTTGGTCTCCTTATCTGAGGAAGGATGTTTTTGCTATAGAGGGAGTGCAGCGAAGGTTTACCAGACTGATTCCTGGGATGGCAGGACTGACATATAAGGCGAGATTGAGTCAGTTAGGATTATATTCACTGGAGTTCAGAAGAATGAGGGGGGATCTCACAGAAACCTATAAAATTCTAACAGGACTAGACAGGGTAGATGCAGGAAGGATGTTCCCCATAGTGGGGGAGTCCAGAACTAGGGGTCACAGTCTGAGGATATGGGGTAGACCATTTAGGACTGAGATGAGGAGAAATTTCTTCACTCAGAGAGTGGTGAGCCTGTGGAATTTGCTACCACAGGAAGTAGTTTAGGCCAAAACATTGTATGTTTTCAAGGAGGAGTTAGATATAGCTCTTGGGGCGAAAGGGATCAAAGGATATCGGGAGAAAGTGGGAGCAGGTTATTGAGTTGGGTGATCAGCCATGATCATAATGAATGGCGGAGCAGGCTCGAAGGGCCGAATGGCCTATCCTGCTCCTAGTTCCTATGTATGTTTCTATGAGAAGAATTTTAAAATTGAGGTGTTGCTTAACCGAGAGTCAATGTAGGTGAAGGAACACAGGGACGGATGGTTAAACAGGATTTGGTTCAAGAAAGGACATGTGCAGTAAAGTTTTTGGTGACCACAAGTTTACGGAGGGTAGGATAGAGGAGTTGGCTGGGAGTTCATCGGAATAAGCAAGTCTAGAGATATCTAGGGCATTGATGAGTGTTTCAGCAGCAATTGTTCTGACACAGGGGTGAAGTGGGGTGATGTTATGCAGGTGGAAATAGGTGTAACTAATGATGTGCATATGAGGCTGGAAGCTCATCTCAGGATCAAATATGACCCCAGGGGCAGGATTTTTCAAATAGCGGGGTTTCCTGACTTGCCACCGAGAAAGTTGGCAGGTAACCCTTTCCTTCTGGTCATGGCACCATTTCCTGCAGGATTCAGGGCGGGGCCCTCGGGCATCCACAGAGAGGATAAGCTTCAGCCAGACACCCTGAGGGCCTCCTCTCAGGGCACTCCCAGGGTGTGCAGCCACTCAAAGCTCCCTCTGCCTGTGACCCCATCCCCTCCAGCTTTTCAGGCCGCCAAGGGCACTTCTGCCCCTGAACAGGTGACCCTTATCAGGCCAGGGCCTTCCGGGCGTTGGGCCACCAAAGGATGGCCGCCAAGGTCATCACAGACATCAGGAAGCAACAGTCAGCAGGCTGCCTCCACTTCTTCTGCAGATGTCGGAGCTGCACCCAGGCATAGTGGTAGAGTTAGGAAAGTTAAGAAAAATCGATGCTACTTTTGGGTGATGGGTTTGCTAGACATGTAAAGAAATTGCACTTTTGTGAACACATTTGATGGTTATATGAATGTTTTGGGTAACTGAAGGCATTGTGATTTTGTTCTTTGGAATCCTCTTATTTTGAGATTTAGCCTTTCTCCTTCTCAGTGATAGTGTTCCACTGTGAGATTCACATTCCTGTGATGTCACCCTTAGTTGAACTAGTCTCCGCACCCTTGTGTGATGTCAGGGAGATGTGTTTAAATCTATATTGGAAGTGTGTGATGTAAGCGTTTTTAACCCTTCTTCCTTAAGGAACACCATTGAGTGAGGGAAGCTCATCAGCATTGATAATCTAGCAACATTTGTGTCTCCTCAGTGGTAGTGGCAGAAGAAAAGACATGCACGGGAGGAGGAGATCCCCAGGCATGTTCACATCTCAGCCGCAGCAGTGTTTGCATCATTAGGTGGTGACAAAGGCTTCAAGTCTTCACTCGCATTGTCAGTTCCCAGAGTGAGCTCACTCACAGGGCCTCACGGACCAAAAGAAAGATCATCGTCTGGCGATTCATAAGGCAAGTGTGAATGTGGGACTTGTTCTCGTTGCAAATGGGTGGACATCCCCCGGGATGAAAGTAAATGGCATTGAGGGCTAGGATAGATGTGGCCACATGCTCTCACTTAACTTTACTCTTCCTAGAACCTGTCAGCAACTAATGTATCACAGGCAGGTCTCCCAACTCTCCCTTCCACCATGGCATGATCATGCTGATACTGACTCTCTGCAGCCTTCAGAGATTCCTCGGCCTGTGGCTCTTCATCCTCTGATGAGCTCTCATCCTCCTCCAGTTCATCTTCTGGCAGGGGTTCAACTCTTTGCATAGCCAGCTTGTGAAGGGCGCAACACACTGGGGGAAACCCTTTTGGGAGTGTAATTCATTGAGCCACCTGAGCAGTGCAAGCATCTGAAATGCATCTTCAGAAGCCCTGTGGTCTGCTCTATAAGGGAGCGTGTGGACCTGTGAGCAGCATTGTACCTCTCCTCAGAATGACTTTGAGGGTGATGCACTGATGTCATCAGCCAGCATTTCAGTGGGTACCCCTTATCCCCAAGCAGCCATACCTGCAGATGTAATGGCCTCTCAAAAATTTCAGGCTCCTGGGAGTGACCCAGGATGCAGGAGTCATGGCAACTCCTAGGGTACAGTGCACAAAGTGCAGTATGTGCTTCCAGTGATCGCACGTCAATTGTACATTGATGGAATGATAGCTTTTGCGGTTTATAAACACTAGGGGCTGCTGGAGCCCGTATAGCCACATGGGTGCAGTCTATTGCACCCTGCACTCTTGGGAAGCCTCAAGGTGGGAGTGAAGTCAGTGAATCTTGCAGCCTGGCTATCTTCGTCTGGAGCAAAACTGACATAATGAATGGGCCTTCCTGTAAAGGGCATCAGTGACCTCCTTTATGCATTGATGTGTTGCGGACTGAGAGGTGCCACACACGTCCCTTGTTGATCCTTGGGAAGAAACACAGGCCAAGAAATTGAATGCAGCGGTCACCTTCAGAGCCATTGGCAGGGGATACCCTCTAACTCCATGTGGCATCAGGTCTTCACAAAGAATGTGGCATATGTGATTCACCAGAGCAGGAGGCAAGCACAGACGTGCACAGCATTGCCTCTCACTCATTTGTATATAGGAGACTCTTCTACGATAAACGCTAGCTCTGGTAAGTTGTCCCCGTTGTTTGGGTCTCTCCTCCTGACCCTCCTGTTCATGCCCTGGCTCCGCTTGACCATATCCCTCCTGCTGGAGCTGCACATGGAGTTGCCTCTCCCTCCTGCTCCTTCTCCATTGCATTAGGATCCTGACAAAGGCAGCATTGAGCCCTGGATCCATGTCTGCTTTTGCCTCCTCTCTGAAAGGAAACATTGAAGACATTAGTGATTCAAGGGGCAAGAAAGTGAAGCTCAGAAGATGAAATGTATGGAAACTAAGGGTCCACAGTTTTCCCTGACCCACTTGCATGGTGGCTGATGGCGCCTTGTCCTTGAGACACTAGGACACACATTGAGGTGACCAAGCTGGCATAGCAGATATGTAACATCTTGAGCCCTGCGTAGGATGGTAAAGTTTAATTGAGATGAGTGACCCAACCTCACTCTGTGCTCCAATCTCTGATGTGACATATTAATGCCCAATCAGTTTTTTAAAATTAATTTACTGGATGTGGGTGTCACTAGCTAGGCCAACATTTATTGTCTATCCCTAATTGCCCTTGAGAAGGTGGTGGTGGGCTGCCTTCTTGAACCGCTGCAGTCCATGTGGTGTAGGAACACCCACAGTGCTGTTAGGGAGGGAGTTCCAGGATCTTGACCCAGTGACAATGAAGGAACGGAGATATATTTCCAAGTCAGGATGGTGAGTGGCTTGGAGGGGAACTTCCGGGTGGTGGAGTTCCCATCTATCTGCTGCGAGTGGATGCCTTTTGCCTCATTACGAGTGTCAAATCTGGTGAACAGGTGACAGGCCTTCATTGATGGAATGCCATTTATGATGCAGTTGTGTCTCCCTCACTATTGCCTGCATTCCCAAATCCTACATTCCTATGTGTTACTCTTGAGATGCAGCGAATGTGATGTGAAGCCACTGAGTTCTGAGTAGCTCTTTAAAAGTGCTAATGAAGTCATTGGCTTTAAGTGGTTTTCATCGCGAGGAGATCTTTCTCAGGAGACTCCTGTTCACTCCTGCGGCAACAAGAAGATAGGGGGCGACCCCAGAAAGGCCCCCTTGTGCTTGCCCTTCCCCCTCACTGCCATTCCACAGACTTTGCTGCCTGTTGCCCCTCTTGTGTTCACCCTTCCCCCTCACTGCCATTTCACAGCCTTTCCTCCCCATTGCCCCCCTTGTGTTCACCCTTCCCCCTCACTGCCATTCCACAGCCTTTGCTCCCTGTTGCCCCTCTTGTGTTCACCCTTCCCCCTCACTGCCATTTCACAGCCTTTCCTCCCCATTGCCCCCCTTGTGTTCACCCTTCCCCCTCACTGCCATTCCACAGCCTTCGCTCCCTGTTGCCCCTCTTGTGTTCACCCTTCCCCCTCACTGCCATTTCACAGCCTTTCCTCCCCATTGCCCCCCTCATGTTCGCCCTTCCCCCTCACTGTCATTCCACAGCCTTCCTTCCCCATTGCCCGCCTTGTCCTCATCAACCCCACCCTCGCCTCACAGCCCGCCCCTGGTTGAAGTGCTAGTTTCTGAAAGTGGAAGCCTGCATGAGTACCGCAGCACAGTGGTCTTCTTCGGGACAATGGAGGCAAAGAGCGGGAGCAGACCAACCCTACAGCCCCAGCAGTGTGGCGTTCGTCACTACAAGACCGGCGCAGCACTATGACAGGTAGGCTCTGTATGTTCCACTCACCTCGAAGTTACCAGTGAACTGAGGTCTGACTTGTGCACGCCACCCCTTTTCAAATGGGTTTGAGGCCGATGTGATTTCCCGCTGGTGTGACGGAAGATTGGAAGACGTGACGGGATTCCGGCGAGCGTTTGTTTTAATGAGCATTCACGAGGTGTTAATGATGCAAATGGCATTCACGCCACTAGTCAGCGGGGTAACTGACCCGCCGTGCGCCGCCCACCATCGGCAGAATTGCAAGCTGTTTTTACGCTGGCGGATTTCCGATTTTTTGCCTGCTGCTGGATTCTCCGCTCCCGCCCACCGCAAAACCCACCGCCGGCAGGATGGGGGAAAATTCTGCCCAATAACTGATTCCTCAAGTTCACTGTCACAAGCGAAATAATCCAGTAGAAGCAGATCTTTAAAATAAAAACCAAATGCTAATACTGGGGATTTGTCCTCTTCTGTTTGGAAGGGAATGGGCCTTAAAGGATAAATTCACTAATCCTGCAACTTCCAGCAGGGAGCTGAACTCAAAGGGAAAATGAGTTGGTGAGTCAGTGTTGCAATGCTCTAGCCCCATCTTTGACCTGTGCTCTGCAGGAAGGCTGGGATGGTGGATTTATGCTCATGTTTAGTGCATATAAATCAGACAATATGGATTTGAGTGATTTCATGAATATTTCAGTCAGCTGCCTGGAAACTTTAATATAAATACGACTGGAAAAAGAAAGATAAGAAGCTGGTACGTCATGTCACTGCAGAGTGATTGACCTCTTTCAAAGAGACTGAAGTTATTTGTTTTGGTATTGGGTGAGATGTATGAGATCAAAGTGATGAAAAGACACATTTCATCTTTTAAAAAGGAAACATCTGGTGTAACTGTCATTTTCTATTTCTGTCTTTCTCAGTGACTTGAATTTTTAAAGGAGAAAGTACAATGGTTTACATACATTTGTACATTTTCTTAACACGATTTGCAGGAGGATTCTTTTGATATCATGAATCTGTTGACACAATTCTGCATGTGAGTACAATAGTTTAACTTGCTTCATGATCAGACTGGTTCTGGCGGGAGGAGGAAGAGGGTGGAATGGTTGAGCATGGATGTACAGAAGCTACCCTTCCTTCTCTGGGGTACCTATGTGTTATGTCACTTGTGCTACATTGACCAGCTGAGAGATTTTCAGTGCATCTCCTGTTCCAGTTTCATGCTGCATATACTTCATTAAAGGGGAATTGTCTTCAAAGAAATAAAATATTTGGCAAATGCTTTATCGCCTTGGGAGAGAAGAAGAGCTGTACTCCATTTTTGTCATCATGTGCATGCGTATTTCGTTAACAAACCAATATAGAGATTTTCCAATGGCCTAGAAAGTAAAGATAATACCCATTATTGTAATAAGGTATACAGATCAAAAGGTGTCAGGGTTCAGTTTCTGCTGGGTGCTGAGAAAGCTGATCTCTGCAGTTGGGACACAATCGGCTCCTGTTCCCCTGAGTGAGGGAGGTTTAGTTCATGATCTCTATCCATTGTTAGAAGCATATATGGACATTAGGCATAAACAGATTGGGTTTTATTATGAGACATGCTACCTGTCCAAGTGCCTCTTATCATTCTTTGTTTAGGGTCTCACACAAAGAATGAGTAACGTTTTAATTTATTCCTTCACAGGATCTGATCATTGCTGGCAAGGCCAGCATTTATTGCCAATTCCTACTTGTTCTTGAGAAGGTGATGGTGAGCCACCTTCTTGAACTGCTGCAGTCCATATGGTGTAGATGCGCCCATAGTGCTGTGGAGGGAGCTTCAGGGTTTTAATCCAATGACCATGAAGGAACAGCAATATAAGTTCCAAGTCAGGATGATGAGTAGGAAGGGAACTTGCAGATGGTGGTGATCCCAAAAGTTTGCTGCCCTTGTTCTTCTAGGTGGGAGACGTCATGGAAGGTTGGAACGTGTTGTTGAAGGAACCTTGGTGAGTTGCTGCAGTGCATCTTGTAGGTAGCACAAACTGCTGCCACTTGTGTGTTGGTGGTGGAGGGAGTGAATGATGAAGGTGATGAGTGGGGTGCCAATCGAGCAGGCTGCTTTGTTCTGGATAGTGTCAAGCTTGGTGTCCTTGTTGGAGGAAAGTGGACAGTATTCCATCACGCTCTCGACTTGCATCTTTTGGATGGTGGACAGGCTTTGGGGAGTCAGGGAATGAGATATCCACTGCAGAATTCCCAACCTCTGACCCACTCTTGCAGTTACAATATTTATGTGGATGGTCCAGTTAAGTTTCTGGGTCTTGTTTTGGGTAAACTACCTGAATTGCTCAAGTATGAGGGACTCATTCTGACCTCTCCATGCAGCATAGACCAGCTCTACTCTACTCTGTACCATGGTAAAGTAAAAATAATTCAGTCATCTGTGCTCTACCCTTTTTAAAAAATTTTCCTGTGGAATTATGCTCGGTTAGGGACTCTGAGAGTGTTGGCAGTCCTCTGGCATCTTCCCCAAAAGTTGTTTTTTATATGGGCTAGATAGTAACTTCAAGGGGAGGCGATGGTGCAGTGGTATTGTCTGGACCTATAATCCAGAGACCCAGGGGAATGCTTTGTGCAGATGATGGAATTTGAATTCAATAAAAATATGTAATTAAAAGTCTAATTGTAGATTGTTGTCAAAACCCATCTGTTTCACTAATGTCCCTTAGGGAAGGAAATCTGCCATCCTAGCCTGACTTGGTCTACATGTGACTCCAGACCCACAGCAATGTGGTTGACCCTTAAATGCCCTCTGAACTAGCCAGAGTTGCCACATCCCATGAACAAATAAAAAAAAGATGTTTCAGTGATGGTATGTAATTCAGTAATGGTAATGCCTTTGAGCATTAAGCAAAGATGGTTAGATTCTCTCATATTGGAGATGGTCATTAAGTTAACTTGCCACTTATCAGGCCTTGCTACATGAGGGCATGGATTGCTTCATTATCTGACGAGTTATGAATAATGTTATGAATATTGTGCAATTATCAACAATCATCCCCACTTCTAATCTTAAGATGGTCCTTGATGAAGCAGCTGAGATGTTTCGGCCTTGGACCCTGCCCTGAGGAAGTCTTATAGCAATGCCCTCAGGGCTAGAATGATTGGTCTCTAACAACCACAACTATCTTCCTTTATGCTAGGTGTGAGTCTAGGTAGTGGAGCGCTTTCCTTCTGATTTCCATTGACTTCAATTTTACTATGGCTCCTTGATGCCATTCTGGGCCAAATGCTTAATGTCAAGGGCAGTCACTCTCACTTCACCTCTGAAATTCAAGTCTTTCGTTCAGGTTTGGCCAAAGTCTCACCTCCTGACTCCCCAAAGCCTGTCCGTCATCTACAAGGTACAAGTCAGGAGTGTGATCGAATGCTCTCCATTTGCCTGGATAAGTGCGGCTCCAACAACACTCAAGAAGCTCAACACCATTCAGGACAAAGCAGCCTGCCTTGCAGCGATGCCCACACCCCATGAAAGGATAAAGAAAAACGTTTGTGGGACAGCTCTCCCAATTTTGGCACAAGTCCTCAGATGTTGGCGAGCAGTACAGGGTTGGCTGGTCTGAGTGTCCCTTTGTCCGTTCAAGTTCCTAGGTCAATATCAGTGGTCCAGTTTTATGCTTATCCAACTTTTCTGTCACAGTTTGATACAACCAAGTTGCTTGCTAGACCATTGCAGAGGGCAGTCAAGAGTCAACCACATTGCTGCTGACTGGGTAAGGTTTTACAACAATCCAATAGGTTCAGTAATGATGTCCAGCTCTTTAATTTCAAGTTATTTAAATTTAATTAAACAAATTTAGATTCCACCAGCTGTCACAGTGGGATTTGAACTCATATCTCTAGAGTATTGTCCAGTAACTTCACCACTATGCTCCGTTCACTCTACTGGTGGCAGTGGTAAAATTAGTTAAGGAGCTCCTGATCAGCCTCCAAAATGTATATCTTTAGTCCAATGAAAGTTCAGAGAATTTTTTGTCCCAAAGGAGTCATTTGGAATGAGAATGATAGATACGTTTTGGTACTTTCATCAATTGTAGCCTAAGACAGAGATCTACCTTACAACGACAAGCCCATCAAGCCAAAGCGGAATACAATCACAATAATTTTGAATCACTTTTGGATTGTGTGAAGTGTACATATAAAGTCATTATCTATGTCACCCTGCTTTATTTTCAAGAGATAATATTGAAGAGAATAAAGAAAGGATCACTGTGAGTGAGCTGAATCTAAGTTGCTGCATAGCAACAGCTTCTGTTGCTATGCAGGGTCATACATAGAAACCAATACTCAAAATGTTTGACAGCGATTTCTCTGGTGTGCAATTTTAGTTTGAAGCCACAGAGGAGAAGTGCTCACAGCTATCAGACAATGCTGATTCTAAAACAGGAGATGTTATTCAGTTAAATTTAAAAAAATGCAGGGTATGATTGTTGTTTCATTAAAATCTTGTGGATGGGAGAGATATTTTGCACTATTCTTAAAGTGGACTTAATTCCTCGTTTTCAAAAATTGGGATTGATAACATTTGATTATGTTGATTTGCTGTTGCTAAAAGAAAATGATTCCTTTTGATTTGCCAATACAAACATTGGCCCAGAAATTCTATGTTTTTAAAAATTCGATCATGGGATGTGAGAGTCACTGGCTAGGCCAGCATTTATTGCCCATCCCTAATTGCCCTTTGGAAGATGGTGGCAAGCCACCTTTTGAACTGCTGCAGCCCATGTGGTATAGGAACAGCCACAGTGTTGTCATGGAAGGAACTCTAGGACGTTAACTCAATGGAAGTAATGGTGATATCGTTTCAAGTCAGGATGTTGTGTGATTTGAAGGGGCACTTGCAGGTGGTGGCTTTCTCATCTGCCTACTGTCCTTGTCCTTCTAGATGGTAGAAGTAAAGGATTTGGAAGGTGCTGTTCAAGGAGCCTTGGCGAGTAGCTGCAGTGTATTCTGTAAATGGTGCACACTGCTGCTACTGTGGGTCGGTGGTGGAGGGATTGAATGCTTAAGGTGGTGAATTGAGTGGACTGCTTTGTCCTGAACTGTGTTGGACATCTTGGGTGTTGTTGGACAAGTGGAGAGTATTCCATCTCACTCTTGACTTGAGTCTTGTAGATGGACAGGCTTTGGCAATTCATGAGGTGAGTTACTTGCCACAGAATTCCCAACCTCTGACTTGCTCTTTTAGCCATAGTATTTATATGGCTGGTCCAGTTAACTTCCTGGTCAATGGTGACCCCAGGGTGCTAATAGTGGAGGGGATTCAGTGATGATAATGTCATTGAAAGTCGAGAGGAAATGTTTAGATTCTATCTTGTTGGAGATGGTCATTGCCCGGTCATTGCACTTGTGTGGTGCAAATATTACTTCCCACTTATGAACCCAAGCCTGAATGTTGTCCAGATCTCGGCTGCATGCGGCCATGGACTGCTTCAGTGACTGGAATTTTATGCCTCATCCTGGGAGCGGGCTGTCAGGCAGGCAGGGACATAAAATTGGGTGGAACGATGGATGCATTGCCGATCCCTCTCTGCTGGTGTTTTATCAGCAGCTGGGGATGCCCACGCTAAATGGTGAGGCTGCTAGGAAGCCTTGCTGTGGAGTGGGGGAGGTTCCTTTTGTTCGGAGCCCAACGGAGCCACCCACTTGATGGTGCTTTTTGTTCCAACTTGTTTGCCCCCACTGACCCCAGTGGCGCTGCTGGGAGTGGAGAGCTGCTGGCCGTTTGGTTGGTTGGCAGTTCTCGGAGGGTGGACTTCCTCCCAGATGGGGGTGGAAGTCTTGCTCTGACCCAATTAATAGGGCCATAAAATCAGGTCGGGGCTTCGCAGCCACATGGAGGTGGGCTCACCCCTGACCTTTCAGCCAAGGGGCGGGGCAACTGCCTCTGCATAATATTCCAGCCAGTATCTGAGGAATTGTGAATGGGACTGAACACTGAGCAATCATCAGCAAACACACCACTTCTGAAACAACTGAAAATGCTGGAAAAACTCAGCAGGTCTGGCAGCATCTGTGGCAAGAGAAACAGGGTTAATGTTTCAAGTTGGTATGACCCTTCCTCAGAGCTGAAGAGAAGTGGAGATGTGATGAAATTTATACTGTTTAAGGGGGGTGGAGCAGGTGAAGCTGGATAGAAGGCCAGCGATAGGTGGGGACAAAGGAGGGATTGACAAAGATGTCATGAACTAAAGGACAAAGGGAATGTTAATGGTAGTGGTTAGCGCTAAAAAAGATACTAATAGTGGCATAAAGGTAATAAAGCAGAAACACCACCTCTGACCTAATGATGGATGGAGAGTCACTGCTGAAATTTTTCCAGTCTCTTACTGTTTCTTGCTGGGGGGTTGGGGGTGGGAGATGATGGGAGGGGCATTGGAATCAATAACTAAATGGGTTAAATGGTAAAAAATGAACTTTAACATGGATTCTCTAGGAGTTCCAATGATCTACTGGAATTTTGGTGGAAGATCAGGAGAACCCCGGTATAGCATCTTCAGGCCTAGTCATTGGGCACACGCATTGACCTCCAAATCCTAGAGTTACAAAACTTCTGAATAAATCAGGTTAACTTCCTTACATCATATAGTGTGGACATGCCAGACTAAAGGACCTTTTTCACAACAATCACATCTGCACTAAGTGTCTATAGCTCGAGGAACACCAGCTCAGAGGTGATGAGCTGATGTGTGAACTTTGTACTGTGATGCATCAGGGAGGGGAAAGTTACTGTAAAGGGTTAGCTCTAATAATAGCTACTGAGCATGCACGTAAGGAGCTATGTCATAGTGATGTCACTCACTGAGAGAAGATGAGTGAGAAGCACCTAAAAGAGGAGCTGTAGCTATCTCCTGGTTTTTCTGTAACCTTGTATATGGTTAATTCTGTGAATAAAAGAGTTTTGAAGGAAAGCCCATTGTCTCTAGCAAAATCTCTTACAGAGTAAGAAAGCCAATGGCTCATGAGCAAGCCAACCCAACAATTAGATTTATCTGGGCACTTTATTCCAGGGGACAGTCACACCCCTTAGGCTAGGCATTTCAGATTTGGTCAGTAGTTAGGGGCAGGAGGAAGGAACGGGGATCCAAGAGGTAGCAATGAAAGAGCCTCAGCCCTTGCAATTTTCCAACAGGTTCAATGTTCTTGCAGCTTATGTGGATGAGAGCACAATTGACAAGCTAACCACAGCACCATGGTACAGGGGGCCATTCAAGTGGGGGCAGTAAAAATGAATGCAGTTGAAACAGGGGACTGTACAGTTAGGGGAAGAGATACTGTTCTCTGAAGCTGAGAGCATGAACCTGAAATATGTGCTGCCTGCCCAGTGCGAGGGTTAAGGACATCTCCTCAGCACTGGAGAGAAACTTGGAGTGTGAGAGGGAGGATCCAGTTGTCAAGGCCCACGTGAGTACCAATGATGTAGGTAGGACTAAGAAAGAGGTTCTGCTGAACGAATATGACCAGCTAGGGGCTAAATTAAAAAAGGTAATAATCTCTGGATTACTATCTGAGCCACGAGCAAATTGGCATAGGGCAAATAAAATCAGAGAGTTGAATGCATGGCTCAAAGATTGGTGTGGGAGGAATAGGCTTTGATTCATGGGGCACTGACACCAGTACTGGGGAAAAAGGGAGCTGTACCATTGGGATGGCCTTCACCTGAACCATGCTGAGACCAGTGCCCTAGCGGATGGTATAACCTGGGCAAAAGAATGGGCTTTAAATTAAATAGTGTATGGGGGCAGATGGAGGGGGCATTGCGGGGAGGGTGGGAGGGTTCATATGAGGGGAAATTTGGGAAGTTAAAGGTAAAGGACAAGGCAACAGTGCGACTTAGTGATATAGGGAATGATAACCAAAGGCATGGTTGCAAAGTGACCACAGCTTGGGCCTGAATCTAGACAAGGGTATTTGGCGTTTCAGAAGGACAGGAAGGGACAAACAATGTGCACTAGCAAATAAGATCAAAGCAGTGAAAATGGTGAAAAGATATGATTAAAGGCTCTTTATTTGAAAGCAGGCAGCATTCGTAACAAAATAGATAAATTGAGAACACAGATAAAAAGAAATGAATATGATATGATAGCCATTACAGAGAAATGGTTGCAAACTGACTATGGCTTGGACCAGAATCTTCAAGGGTATTTGGTTTAGAGTAAAGGATTAACTCTAATGCTAGCTACTGAACATATGCGTAAGGAGTTATGCCACAGTGATGTCACTCACTGAGAGATGAGTGTGAAGCATCTCAGAGAGTAGCTCCAGCTATGTCTATGTAAATATTTAGCATGAAAATAAATGTTTTTGAACTAAAGACCATTGCCTCCAGCTAGATCTCCTCTAGAGTAAGAAGCCAACAAATCCCGAGATAAACCGACAATAACAGATGATGCCAACAGTGATTACACCCAGAGTGAAACAGTAGAAAATGGTGGGAAAAGCCTCAAGTGAAACCCAGGAACAGTGCAGAGCAGCGGGTGAAGGACTTTGAGGTCAATCCAGCAACCACACCGGAGGCGACCAAATAACAAGGACCACCCAGCGATTGGCAAGACAAGCAGCGTAGGAAAAGACAACCTCGAACCAGGGTGAGAAATGGCCACTACTTTGTCCCTACCAGAGTCTTTTCAAAATATAGAAAGCTCCAGACAGGCTGAAGAATGGCAAAATTGGCGAAGATGTTTTACCCGGTACTGCAAAGCCTCAGGTCTTGCGAGCAAAGAGAACAAAGATCAAATCAGCACTTTGTTATTTGCTGTTGGGAGCATAGCAGATGGCATGCTGGCCAGACAGGGGGTGAAAAAGGAGACAGCCTCCTACGAGGATGTCATCGGAGTCTTTGACTCATACTTCAGTCTTTGTAAAAATATTGCCAGAAAGGGCGAAATTTAATCGGCGCAGTCAAAAACAGGATGAAGGGACTGTCTCATTCAGCAACGAAATGTATCGCCTGGCTGAAAATTGAGAGTACGGAACACTAAAAGACGACCTGATCAGAGATAGCATAGTTGTCGGTGTGTTGGATGAGAACCTCGATGACTTCTTACAATCTCGGGAAGATTTAAATTTAAGCAAAGCTTTAAAACTGGCCGGACAGGCCGAAGAGCGGAGGCAGAATAAGGCTTTTGTCGGAGAGGCGAGGGAAATTTCCCAAAAACAGCCTGTTGAACTTGTTCAATTTGTAAAACTGAGAGTACAGCAAGGCAGCAAACAGGGAAACCCCTGAAAAGGCACGAACCATCGTTTTCCAATGGTCACACTGCGGCGGGAAAAAGGTCCACAGAATGCCCCACCCAAATTGCTCAGTGGCATGGCTTTGGCAAGTTAGGCCATTTTAAAGTGGTCTGCCATTCTCGGAAATCTGTATATACCACGCAGAAGGAAAAATCTGTTAATGGAACTTCCATCCAAGAAATTCAAGGCCTCAACAACCAGGAAAGCACCTTCCTAGGAGATATAAAAGGAAATAAAAACCAGTATTGGAGTGCTGACATTGACGTAAATGAGCACCTGACCAAATTGAAAGCCAGTGTCTCAATGTTATCTGACAGAGTTTCATGGCTGAATCAAGTGACACAACTCTATTCAACTCCAAGGTCTGAGGTGGGGGAGGGTTCAAATTAAATGTTCAAGGCCAGGTAGATATGACACTAAAATACAAAGATAGCGAAATTTCTGAAACATTATACGTTATCAAAAATCAAGAATGCTCTTTGTTGAGCAGAAAACATGCATAGCTCTGAACCTGCTTAGAAAAGTTGGCGAAGTCAATACAAAGCGCGAGATAAAGAATTTAGGAGGGAATTCTCCACACTTTTTAAAGGCTTAAGTAAACTGAAGAGCACTTTACACTCAAGACAGATGTTAAACCCATTTGTCTATTCATGCCAACGAATGTCCCACAACCACTTCTGAAAAGAGTCAGGAGTAAGATAGAGGCGATGCTGCAAAAAGGGGTCATTTCACTAGTCACTAAACCGACCAGGTGATGCTATAGTGTGGTGCCAGTCCCAAAATTTAATGGCTCCATTCAAATCTGCATTGATCTAACACACCTCAACAAGGCAGTGGAAAGAGAAATACATCCAATGACATTGGTAGATGAGAACTTGGCCAAACTTGCAAAAAGCACAATCTTCACCAAACTTCACAGGAACAGCAGGTTCTGGCATAAAAAGAGAAAGTGTTGGAAAAACCCAGCAGGTCTGGCAGCATCTCTGGAGAGAGAAACAGAGTTTCAAGTCCGTATGACTCTTCTTCAGAGCAGATTCTGGCAGTTACCATTGGATCAGGAGTCAAAACTCTGAACTACTTTCATTACGCTCGTTGGATGGTACTGCTTTAATCGTTTGCTGTTTGGCATCACGTCAACCACTGAAATATTCCAAAGGACAATATTCAAAATACTGCAGGGCATGGAAGGCATCATATGCCAAGTGACGATATCTTGATCCACGTGTCGACGACACAGAAACACGACAAATGGGTCAGGGAAGTCTTATTAACTCTGTAAGATGCTAGCTTGATGCTCGATGGCAAAGGTGAGTTCTCTAGTCTCACGATAAAGTTCCTAGGGCAAATTATACAAGCAATTGTGATTACCGCAGATCCACAGAAAATGATGGCAATAAAGGAATTCTTGCCACCTAGAAATGTAACGGAACTACAATGGTTTATAGGCATTTTTCATTTTACTCGTCATGGGACGTGGGCATTGCTGGCTAAGCCAGTATTTAATGCCCATCCCTAATTGCACTTTAAGACGGTAGTGGTTTGTTGCCTTCTGGAACCACTGCAGTCCATGTGTTGTAAGAACACCCACAGTGATGTTAGGAAAGGTAAGTTCCAGGATTTTGACCAAGTGACAGTGAAGGAATACCAATATAATTTTAAGTCAGGATGGTGTGTGACTTAAAGGGGAATTTGCAGGCGGTGGTGTTCCTATGCATCTGCTGCCCTTGTCTTTCTAGGTGGTAGAGGTCACAGGTTTGGAAGGTGCTGTTGAAGGAGCCTTGGTGAGTTGCTGCAGTGCATCCTATAGATGATAAGCACAGCTGCCACTGTGCGTTGGTGGTGGAGGGAGTGAATGTTGAAGGTGGTGGATGGGATGCCAATCAAGTGGGCTGCTTTGTCCTGGATGGTGTTGAGCTTCTTGAGTGTTACATACGAACATGCGTACATACAAACATATGAATTAGGAGCAGGAGTAGACCACTCGGCCCCTCGAACCTGCTCCGCCATTCAATAAGATCACGGCTGATCTGAATGTAACCTCAACCTCACATTCCTGCCTACCTCCGATAACCCTTCACCCCCTTATTAATCAAGAATCTATCTAGCTCTGCCTTATAAATATTCAAAGACTCTGCTTCCACCACCTTTTGAGAGTTCCAAAGGCTCACAACCCTCTGAGAGAAAAAAATTTCTCCTAATTTCTGTCTTGAATGAGTGACCCCTTATTTTTAAATAGTGACCCTTAGTTCTAGATTCTCCTACTTCCTTTAATATCCTAGGATGCAACCTATCAGGTCCAGGGGACTTATCGGCCTTTAGCCCCATTAGTCTCCCTAGTACTTTTTTCTAGTGATAGTTATTGTATTTATTTCTCCCCCACCTTTTGCCCCTTGGTTATTTAGTATTTTTGAAATGCTATTAGTGTCTTCTACCATAAAGACTGATGCAAAGTATTTATTCAACTCCTCTGCCATTTCCTGGTTCCCCATTATTATTTCCCCAGCCTCATTCTCTAAGGGATCTATGTTCACTTTGGCCTCTCTCTTCCTTTTTATATATTTAAAGAAGCTCTTCCTGTACATTTTTATGTTACTTTCTAGTTTACCCTCAAAGTTTATTTTCTTCCTATTTATTTTTTTTGGTCATGTTTTGTTGGTTTTTAAAACTTTCCCAATCCTCTGGCTTACCACTAACCTTTGCCACGTTGTATGTTTTTTCTTTCAACTTGATACTGTCTTTAACTTCCTTGGTTAACCATGGTTAGTTTATCCCCTTCCTTGAATCCTTCTTCCTCACAGGGATGTATCTTTGTTGAGAATCATGAACTATTTTTTTTAACAGTGTTAGACCAGATAACTGAACCCCTCAGACACCTTTTATGATTAGGACCAGGCATTGTGCTGGAGCATCAACAACAGTCATTCAAACAAATCAAAATGATGCTAACATCCTCAGACGTCCTAGCCCACTGCAACCATGAATTTCCCATGATCATGGCTGCTGATGCATCTGCAGCAGACCTTGGAGCAGTGCTATTCCAGGTCCACAGTGATGTCAAAAGAAGACCTGTTTATTATGCATCCAGCTCAATAATTGAGATTGGACAGTGCTCTGCAGCTATTGAAAAGGAAGCCCTTGCAGCAACTTGGACATGTGAGAAATTCTCTGATTACATACTGGGCCCACAGTTTAAGATTGAGACTGATCATAAGCCGTTAGCAACTCTGCTGAACACAAAAGAAATGGCAAAGATGCTACCCAGGATTCAGCGATTTTGACTTAGATGCCTACGCTACGACACTACTATGGAGTACGTACAGGGTAAATAACAGACTATAGCTGATACACTGTCCAGGACACCCACCACTTACCCAGTATAAGAAGATAAAACCTTTGCAGTAGAAGTTGAAGCCTTTACACCCTTGACTACCAAATAATTGCGGGCAACGGACCTAAAGTTTTGCAAATTTCATGTAGCCCAAAGGCAAGATGAAGAATGCATCCAGATTTGCACGTACTGCCTGTACAGATGGCCACAGTGCGCTCCAAGCAACCCCATCTTGAGAAAATATTTCAGACAGCATCACCACTTCAGCATCGTAGACGGCCTCCTGGTATATGATGCAAGAATGGTGGTACCATGTGTTCTCTACCTGTAAGTCCTCCAGAAGATACACCAAGAACATTTTGGTATAACCAAATGTCGGGCCAGGGCATAGCAGTCAGTATGGTGGCCAGGACTTTCACACTCTATTGAAGAGATTGTTGGCGTTGGGTGTGAGCTGACAATATGGCGTGAAGGCCAAAAATCTGTTTCACGCTGTTGTGCAACCAGTTTGCGATTGTCCACTCTGCCCGTCAATGGCGGGCTGCGTTTCCTGCCGCCGGACATCGGGAACGTCATTTTAATACACCTGCATATAATTAAAAGCCCTGCTCGCTGGAATCATCCCCCCACATTGGATCATTCGAGCACACCGACGTGTTTCACAATTGTACATAAGCGATGGGCACCTGGCGAGCTGTACTTCACTCAGAGCTTGAAGTTATGTTTGCCCATCTTGCTTCGGGCAGCACTTGGGGTCATGAGCGCCAGGCTTCACAGGCATCGCCACATCACTTTTAGTGGGACCCCAGGCAGATCTCTACATACCAGACCAGACATAAGGTGGGGGTGGCTTTTCAATGGCTGCAGGGCTAGGACTTGTTTGGGGAAGGGCAGAAGAGGCCTCAGGCAAGGGAAGAGGCTGCAGAGCGAGGGCTGTACTTGGGAAGTGGGGTATCCCAGGGTGTGTGTGTGGCGGCACATGTTGATCTGAGTAATTGGCCTCAAGATGGTGAAGGGTGAGGAGGCAGTCTCCGGAGTTGAGACCAGATGGAGGTGTGAGGGTGTGTGTGAGAGAGTGAGTGGTGGTGTTACTTGAGCTGGCAGTGAGTGAGATGCCAGTGGATGTGTGATGGCCTTATGAGTGTGTGAGCTTAGAGTGATGAGTTGGTTGCCTTAACCTGGCGGCATGGATTAGATCATTCATCCTCTTTCTGCACTGGCTGGCCAACCTCTTGCATGCAGCGTTGACACTGACCATCTCTGCCACCACCTCCCAAGCTGGAGTGGTGAGATTGCTGGACTTCCCACGGCTGGAGTGGGGGTGGAGGACATCACGGTGGGCCCCCAAAAGGCATTTCAGTGATGGGTCACTGAATTCTTCTTGGCTTTCAGGGCCATGTCTCTCATTGGAGCAGTCCTGGGCTGCAAGCATTGAGAACTTTATCCATGGCTGCAGTTTAGATATGGCACCCAGAGTGAGGAAACAGTGTGGTGATGGTGTGGCAGGCGATTCAGAGGCCACCCGCCAGCGAGATGGCATGTTTCCTGTGGCTGCGTAATTAATAAGGCAGGAAGTGGGCGATATGGTGTGAAAAGCTGCCATTGCAGCCGCCAGGTAAAACATCGTCTTTTATGCCCGCTACGGCACTTAGTGCAAATCTGGGATGATTCCCTCCATGGTCTCCAACTGTGTCATTTGTGCCATTCACAGACAGGAGCAGAAACACCCACTTTTGCCCTCCTCCTTCCCATCAAGGCCTGAGGAACACTTTGGTATGGATTTGTTTGACGATAAAGGAAAACATTTCTTACAGCGGTAGCCTATTATTATGTTGAATAGAGGTGTAAAAGCTATATGGCTTCATGTTTGAAGCAGTTATTACCTACTTGAAGAAACTGTTCTCCACACAGGTTCTCTACAGAGATTGTCATCTCTGATAATGGGCCACAATTTGTCAATGAGCGCTTCCAAACCTTTGCAGAATTGTATGGATTTGTGCATACCACAAGCTCCCCGGAATACCCTCAGTCTAACAGAGAAGCTCAGTGACGAGTACGCATTATAAAAGCCTACTGAAGAAGAATGATGACTTTGAGCTCACACTGCTTGGTTATCGCCACACATCATTACATAATAGCTTTGCTCCATGCGAGCTTCTGATGGGCCACAGGAGAAAGACCCAACTTCCTTTCCTGGCCCATACCTTGGTACCTAATGTCATGGTGGAAGACCATAATTGAGATAGGAAGAAGGAAGAAGCCTACTGAGTGAGTCAAGCTCGTACGTTTGACCAGAGGCCTAGGGCTCAAGACCTTCCGATTCTTGGAGGGGGAGGCAGGGTATGGATTAGAGACCAGGACCGTGCTGGTACAGTAATTGAGATGAAGGCACAGTCAGGCATCATTCGAAGGAACAGATGTGCCCTAATTTCAATGGACATAAAACCAATAACAGCATGGGCAGGATACCCAGAACCTCAAAAGAATGTCACACCTACAGAAACACAAATGAGGGAAACCAGGAGTGGCAGTCCCCATGAACTGACCTCAGAGCAACTGGATTCCCATCTATCTCAGAGAGAGTTCCTCACCCATTCAGGAAGACTCGTGAAACCACCAAAGAGAGGTTCCCTTTAAGAGAACAGACTTTTGGGGGAGGTGTAGGAGAATGTATGTATAATGGTATGGGGATAAAGACAGTGAGTAAAGGGTTAACTCTAATGATAGCAACTGAACATGTGCATAAGGAGCTATGTCACAGTGATGTCACTCACTGAGAGATGAGATGAGTGTGAAGCATCTCAGAGAGTAGCTCCAGCTATGTCTTTGTCTTATTTAAAAGAGTAAATAGTTAGCATGTAAATATGTGTTTTTGAACAAAAGATCATTGCCTCCAGCAAGATCTCTTCTAGAGTAAGGAGCCAGCAAATCCTGAGATAAACCCACAATAACAGATTTGACATTTCAGAAGGACAGGAAGGAAAGGAAAGTAGGTGGGGTATCTCTGTCAATCAAGGGTGAGATTAGTACAGTAGTGAGAAAGGATCTTGGTTTGGAGGATCAAAATGTAAGATTCAGTTTGGATAGAGATAAGAAATAGCAAGGAAAATAAGGAAGTCCCTTACAAGATGAGACTGGGGAATTAATAATGGAAAACAAGGGGCAGAATTTTGCCCCTGGCGGGTGGGCGGATGCGCCCGGGAAACCGACCACTGCCTGCGATTGGGGCTGGACTGTAATTTCATGCTGGCGAGCCAATTAAAGATTGTCCAGCGTGAAACACAAGTGGCAGTGCTGCCTGTGCTAGGGGGGTGGCGGGGGGGGGGGGGGGGGGGGGGTGGGGGCGAGTGGGACGAGTGCGAACTTCACGCACGTACACGAATGAGCGCTTGAAAATCTCCCTCAGGCACAGAGTTGCCTCAGGGAGATGACGCATTTTTATAAAAGAAAATAAAAATGTAATTACCTCTCTCAACTCCTTGACTGTTAATAAATTATCAGACTGTTTATCTGACACTCAGTACAGGATGAATAGAAAGTTCCTCTAATTAAATATTGGGAAGATTGAAGCCATTGTTTCCAGTCCTCACTCCAAAATCTATTCCCTTGCTACCGACTCCCTCGCTCTCTGTGGCTAATGCCTGAGACCAAACCAGTCTGATCTCAATTTTGGTGTCATATTTGACCCAGAGATGAGCTTCTGACCACATATTCACACCATCGCCAAGACTGCTTATTTCTACCTCCATTACATTGCCCAACTTCATTCCTGTCTCAGCTGATCTGTTGCCAAAACCCTCTTCCACGCCTTTGTTACCTTTACACTTGACTCTTCCAGCGCACTCCAGGTTGGTCTCCCACATTCTAACCCTCATAAACTTGAGATCATTCAAATCTCTGCTGCCCCTGTCCTAACTTAAACCAAGTGCTGTTTATCTATCACCACATGGACCTACATTGACTCCTGGTCAAGTAACATCTTGATTTTAAAATTATGATCTTAGTTTTCAAATTCCTCCATGGCCTCACCCTTCCCTATCTCTTTAATCTTCTCCAGTCTCACAATCCTCCGAGATATCGGCACTCCTCTAATTCTGGCCTCTTGCGCATCCCCGATTTTAATTGCTCCATCATAGGTGGCCGCACCTTCAGTTGCCTAGGCCCCAAGTTCTGGATTTCCCTCCCTACCCTCTGCCCCGCTACCTCACTTTCCTCCTTAAAACCTGCCTCTTTGATTAGGCCTTTATTCATCTGATGTAGTATCTTGTTAGGTGGCAGGGTGTCATATTTTGTTTTATAATGCTCCTGTGAAGACCCTTGGGATGTTCTATTACATAAAAGGTGGTTATATAAGTATAATTGTTGTTGTTGACTGCAATCTTTCATTGGTGTTACCAGAACTGCAGTCATTATTTATGCCACAGAATCAGGCATTTATTTTTCTAAAAACTTACACTTCATCTACAAACAGTCTTTTCTAGATATTAATGGATAGTCTTCTAGTTCCATAGTGCAGGCAGGGAGCCTTGTTTTGCAGAATTATATATTACAAATTTATCTGCCCACTATGCATGATTGGAAAAACATCTGCAGTATGTCCCAAATTTTGCAATATTTTCTCCCAGCAGGTGAGGTTCCTCACCAACAGAGTTAAATTAGAAAATCTTTCCATAAATTTCTGCTTCTAAAATGATTAAGGCAGTGTGTTGGCAATCATTAATTTGCCACCCTGCTGATTCCCAATTTTGATTGTGCCGTCTCGTCCTTTCAAATATTCAGGGTGTGCAGGAATTGTATAAAAGAAAACTCCAGTGTAATTATTGTGTAAATTGATTGGTTCTATATTGCCATCAGAGAACTGCGTATGAAGGGAGTGTGAATTGAAGGCAGGGATGCAACACTGCGGTGCCAATTGTCAAGATCCATAATAAGACCATGGGCAGAACTTTCTCTTTGGCGTATGGTGGCGGGCCCCACAAGCTGACGCGTAAAGTGATGCGTGGTGACGTCAGGCGTGCGTCTCGATGTCATTCTGATCTTCTGTTCGGTGGGCACGCGCCAGAGGTGGCTGCGCGCCTGCCGCACTGTCAAAGGCCTGTTAAGGCCATTAGGAGAGTAATTTAAATAATATTGACAGGGCTGCCCATCCAACTTTAATGTTGGGGGGCAGGCGAAGAGCCCAAGCGGCCTTCGCGTTTTTCATGAAACCTCATCCATGGGCAGGATGAGGTTTCATGAAGGTTTTATTAAATTTATAAATATTTTTCACACATTTCATAAACATATCCCAGCTCATCTGACACTGTCACATGAGGGGACATGTCTAAATAATTTTATTCTGTCTTTATTTTAAACTGTCAACTTGAACTTAATCTCCCTGAGGCAGCTCTGTGCCTCAGGGAGATTTCTGTGCTCTTTTGCGCACATGAGCGAAAGAGTACAGGCCTCGACTCTCCCTCCTCCCCCTGCCTGCACAGGTAGTGCTGAGCGCTACCGGGCATGCGTTATGCTGGGTGGGCCTTAATTGGCCCGCCAACATAAAATGGCGGCGTGCAGCCAATCGCGGGCGGCGATCAGCTCCGCGCCTGCCCGTGCCCGCTCTCCACCAGCCCACCCAGCAAGCAGAAGAGCCTGCCCCATAAGATGTAGGAGCAGAAGTAGGTCATTCGGCCCATCGAGTCTACTCCGCAATTCAATGAGATCATGGCTGTTCTGACTCCACTTTCCTGCCTTTTCCCCATAACCCTTGATTCCAGCAAGCAGAGCTTCCTATTGGGAACATGGAGTGAGTCAATTTACCCTTACATGACAGATAGCTCTGAATGAGCTTACAAGGTAACTGCGTATTCATTTTCCACATGCATTTATAAATTATGAGTGTATGTTGAGTAATTTGTGATTTTACCAGATTCTTTATTTGAAATGCATGGAATATATTTTACTACATACAAAATACAATGAGGTTTTTTGAAAGTATATGAAAGAAGGAAAGGCTCAGCTCTTTATATAACACTTTTCAACAGTCACTGATCTCAGGTAATGCATATTATTGATCTTCTAGCATCACCTAGTAAATGATCTGATAGAAACGCTTGCTTTTCAGATTAATTACAGTGTCACTGTACAGTATATTGTGGTCATGTGTGGACTTAAAATTATTGCAACGTTAGTTTTGATTATTATATCTAACTCAATAATAGTATCTGGAACTCACAAATTGTTGACGATATTTCTCTATTGCCTCCTTCAAGCAGTGTCATACAAACATGTCTGGTAATATTGGCAATGATAATTTCTAGGGTCCTGTCTGAATGTAGTTAATCATATTCAAGGCAATTAATGTGACAATGGATCATCAACAGAATTCTAAAACTGAACTGACACAAATTGAACCAACTATTGAGAAGTTTTAGTCTTTGTTTTCCAGCTGTGCAGTGTGATTTCCTGCACGTCTTGACACAATCCCAACATTGCAAAGCCAATTTTGAGCACCAACACATAGTGCCATTGTGACAAAAATGAAACAAAGCTCTGTTTATTCTGGTTGGCTCATTTTACCTTCATTGCCATAATTTTCCCTACAAGCAAAATGGAATTAATACTCTTTAATGTGTTCACCTTAAATTTCTCTTTCTCATCCCTTGGAGGCACTATATTACACACTGTAATTTTAGGACCTTTCATTTTAAGAGAGGATCCTTCACTCCAAGCAGCATTCTAAAAGTGTATTTTGAGAATATAACTTTGGAGTTACCTCGTACTCTTCTTTAAAGCCATAGCCCTTGCCACATTTCATCTGTGTGATGTGCTGCAGTAAATCTGCTACTCTTATAGCAGGTTGAAGGTGTCCAGTTTGATATGACAGTTCAACAGGTTCACAGTTTCTGTAGGAATGAGTTTGTACGACTCTAGTTGGCTGACTGATATCCTCATGGTTGCTGTCTGCATTTAGAAAACATAAGGTAATCAGAAACCAATGTCCTTTAAACAATCTTGAATCTGCCGCAGGCCCACCAAAAGTGGTAATAAAATCACCCACTTACCTGTTGCAAAAAAGATGTCTGGTTCTCTATAAATGAGACTTTTTATGTGCAGCCCTTTATATATATTTTTTGGCAAAACTTTCAGAATGTGAATTGTGAGGCGAGATAAAAGGAAAACAAATATTCTTTGGAGAAAGAAATTAAATTATGATGTCTAAAAGGGAGATGATATTATTGAGAAGCAATTTTTCAATCAATTTTCCATTGTTAATGGAGTGCAGGACCTTCAGGTTGTAAAAGACTCCAGAATTTCCCATAATAAAACAAAAGGAAGCTGGAAATACACAGCAAATATGATGAACGTATTACGGACCGGAGGGAGATTAATTTAAACAGCCCTGGGTTCTCCACTCACCACCCACCTGTATCAGAAAGGCGTTTTGGTTTTTGATTTCCCCCTTTAAAAGTGGTGGCATATTTTCCCCAACCCTTCAGTTTGGAGTGATCCAATCCTTTAATAATAACCTTACAGCAAACTTGAGATAAGGTAAAATAAGAGGGTTAGTTTATTTTACAAACACACGAAACACAGGAAAGGGAAGAGATCTCAATTTGCGCACGTTTTGCACTCATACAATGAAAGAGAAATGAGGGAAAGAAAGGGGTACAGGGAAACACCACGGCAAAAATAAGAGTTATGGTTTCATGTGAGTCCAGAATCAAAAGTCCAGTGGCGTATTCCTTCAGAGGTTAGCAGGCTGAAACTGTTGCAGGGTGATCTGACTTTACAGAAGTGAGGACTTCCACAATGGGAGAAGGCACATAGAGATGAATTAGTCTTGAAGGCACAGATACAGATGTTCCAAGGTTCTAGTAGTTCACAATATAGATGAGGGTCAGGCCATTGACCTGGACAGAGTTCCTTCTGCTGCTACCCGTTGGATGGCAAAATAGTAGACTTCCCATGTTCAGTTCCACATGGTAATATTACAGGTTCTAGCAACTTGGGGGATGTCATATAACATGCCTCCCAATTCTTCTCCTGGGTCTTGGTCAAAGGATGTATTTTCCCAGGTCTGGGAACTTGAGGTGGTTAATAGAGGAGTCAGGGTCCCTTTTGTCCTTTGCAGAAGTGCCATCTCAGGTGGCTAGAATTCTTCTTTAGAAATGTAAAGAGACTTTGTGTAGTTCCGGGCAGGGGGTGGGGTGGGGAGGCCGGTGTATTAGTGCCTTTTTAGAGACAATGAGTCTCTGCTGTTTGTCTGAAGGTTAAAAATTCCTCTGGTATGAGTCCTGACTAGTCAGGGTAAAGCCTTGTCCATTTTTTAAAAATAACAACAATAATTTTATAAAGTAGCCAGGTTGACGTATATATTATATAGACAGCCTTTTTCCTTCCTGTCTTCTGGACGGGGCACACCTCCCCCGTTGGAGAAAATGAAATGAATTGCATTACGTTTCAAATATAAAATAAAAACAGAAAATGCTGGAAAAACAAGCAGATCTGGCAGCATCTGTGGAGAGAGAAACAGAATTAACGTCCAAGATTTTCTGGCCCCATTGCGGGCGGGACCCCCTGCAGGCGAGACGGTGCCCCAGCCAGAAGTCCATTGACTTGCGGTGGGACTGGATGATCGTGGCGGCGGGTGGGTGCGGAAAATCCCGCCAATATTTTGAGTCCGTATGATTCTTTTTCATAGCTCTGACAAAGAGTCATACGGACTCTAAACATTAACTCTGTTTTTCTCTCTCGACAGATGCTGCCAGACCTGCTGGGCTTTTCCAGCATTTTCTGTTTTGTTTCAGATTTCCAGCATCCGCGGTAATTTGCTTTCAGCCATTGCATCTCATTTTTTTTTCAATGTGGTCTGAGGAAAGGAAGAACACGAAGGGCAGGAGAATACAGGCATTGCCTCATTCATAGTGGCACATTTGACACACAGTTAGCAGGGGAAATGGCAGTTCCTTGCCGCATGCGGAAGTCCATTCGGTGCTAGAGTTCTGACTTCTCTCTGTTGGAGGGGGGGGGGAGGTCAGGCATTCCAGCTGCCCGATTAAGTATCTTCAAAAGGGTCTGGGGGTTTTACAGGGTGGCTGGTGCTCAGGGGCGAGTGATGGTCAAGCTGCTGCGGGCAGTCTGCAGGGGAGTGCTGGAAATCTCACTCTGTAGGTGCCAGACCTGGGATCATAGGGCTGAGCGACTCTTATCCAGCCTAGCTCCTGCCTGTCCACTTTGGTAACCTGTGCGCTCAGGTGTTCAGGCACAGAGACAGGGGTTCAGCTGAGGGTCAGGAGAGTGAGGTGTTTTAAAGGGACCTTGACCTCTTTAGGGAATTCTGGTTTGGGCGCTAGCACAACTGGAGAGTACCAACTTCCAGTACGTTTGGTGGCACAGCAACATGTGGGCAGTTGGCACCTGAACTTGGGCCAGCCTTTCTGGGCTGGGATGACAGGAAAATGGCCTTCCGGCAGGGCCCTCTCCCGCATTCATACCAGATTTGGCTACAACGTTGTAGACTGTTGGGGGTTATGGATCATTTTGAAGGGGGCGGTTCACTTTGTCCAGTCGTCTGGCAATTCTGCATGATGGTGGGTGAGCATGGGGTTCAATCTGGCTGGGGTCCCTCTGCTGGTCACTTCCAGGATAGGTTCAGTGTCTTTTGGGGCATTACTGCCCTTTGGCAAATGGTCAGATCTTGCTGTACCTCTGGGAGGCTTATCAACTACGTGGGGCATCACCCTCACGCTTCCTGGGCCAATTTGGGAACTTTCCTGCTCCACATTTAAATTTGTCATAGAGTCAGCAAAATCAATCAGCTTCCTGGCTGGGGTCTTTGGCTTTGGAAGGGATGCTCCTCCTAACATGTTCCATGTCCTCGAGGGCAGCGGAGGAAATCAATTCCTGCTACTGGTAGTTTAGGGACAATTCCTACTGTTACGGGGCCTGAAACAAGGTCACATTCTGGGTGGACCTTATGGAGGGGTGCAAACACAGATCCTCCTCCCACTCCACTGTTCAGAGCTTTGGTCTTCAGGGAGAACTTGGGGGTCAGTGTTGGGGGGGGGCGGGGGGGGCAGGTTTAGGTTTCCCTCCAAAATTAAGCACTAAGTGGTCCCCATCTCCCACAGCAGTACCCTGGACTTGATCACATTTTGGGTAAGGGGACACTGTTCCTGAATGGACGAAACTCTGGAAACTTTCTGGGAGTTTGCCCGGCTCAGACACACAGAGTGCCATGTCCTCAGAAGGGTAAGTTTCTCTAGTGAGCAGCTCTGCCTGCTCTGCTGCATGACCCATTGGGGCGTCCTTCGGGGGACCATTCATGTGACGCCCTACTGGGCCAACTGGCTTGCCTCTCCAATCTCCAGCATTTGGGTCTAGAATGGCCTATTTTGTTACAATGAGAACACAACTCCTTTTGGGCTTCAGTGGAGGGATTCTTGCACCTTCTTTTGTGCTTTCTTTTCTGGTTGGGCCCTTTCCTATCTAGATCACCCTGCTTCTCTTTCCAATGCTCATGGGCGTGGTTTGGAAAGGGTCTGCCTGAGTTTACAGGCCTACGGGTGAGATCATAGCTGTCTGCTGCACCCTGACTGTGAGGATTCTCTGCTCCTCTCGGTGTATTCATAGGTGGGAGTGTAGGCAATTTTTGAATTCCTCCAACAGTACTAGCTCATGGAGCCCCTCACAGGTGCGTGGGATTTTTAGAGATCTCATCCATCGGTCAAATGTGATTTGTTTCAGCCGTTCAAACTCAATGTAGGTTTGGGGTGGCTTCTTACGAGCGTTCCAGAATTGCTGGCGAAATGCCTCTGGGGCTAACTCATTGGCACTTAGGATGGCAGCCTTAGTCTGCTCATAACTTAGGGACACCTCAGAAGACACCATGGAGTAGACCTCTTGGGCTTTCCCTGACCGCTGCCCTTGAATTAAAAATGTCCAGATCTCTGAGGGCCATTTTAGCCGTCCTGCTATTTTCTCAAAGGTGGTAAAAAAAACTACTCCACATCACTCTCAAAGTTTAGGAATGAATCTCACATACTTAAAGGCCTCAGAAAGTGGTTCCAGTTTAAGGGGATGGGGGTGCTACCGGGTAGAGAGAGATTTTCCCTTGCAGCGGCTAGCTGTCTGCTCTCTCTCTCGCTTTGAGCTGCTTGCTCCATTTCCAATTTTCAAAGCTGGAATTCTCTTACTTTTTCTTGTGCCCTTGCTCTCTCTTCCCCATCATTCTCTTGCCCTCTCCTTAAATTCTAGCTCCAATTTAAACTTTTCCAGCTCAAAATTAGCTAGGAGAGGGGATTCGGAGTCATGACTGAGCCCTTCATCTGACTGTTCTACTGGTAATGTCAGATTCAGATGTTCTACTAATGCCAGGATCAGTTCAGGCAATTTGAACTGTATCTCCCTAACTACAGTCTTTAATTGATCTGTGCTAAGGGTCTCCAAACTTTCCCCGCTTAGATTCTCTTGAAAAACAAACATTTGAGCATCAAATGTTGCCACTTTCTTAGTGTTAGGACAAAGAATTTGCTGTGGTAAGTCACTTGTCTTAAGATTAGTTCCAGCTACTGAACTTTCCCTCTTCAGCTTCCAATCGGTTTCTTTCAGTATCCAATTCAGGCTCGTTGTAAAATTTTGAACTCTGGCTAAATTCAAACTGGGTTTTCTCGGACTAGAGGCCCCAATTTCTGTTATGGACCTGAGGGGGATTAATTTGAACAGCCCTGGGTTCTCCACTCACAACCTGTCTGTAAACAGAAAGATGTTTTTGATTTCTCCCTTTATAAGTGGTGGCATGTTTTCCCCAACCCTTCAGTTTGGAGTGATCCAATCCTCTAATAATAACCCCACAGCAAACTCGAGATAAGATAAAATAAGAAGGTTGGTTTATTTTACACACACACAAGACGCGGGAAAGGAGTTTCACCATGTCCGCCCCTTTTGCACTCATACAATAAAAGAGCAATAAAGGAAAGAAAGGGGTATAGGCAAGACCACAGTAAAAATGAGAGTTGTGGTTTCGTGTGAGTCCAGAGTCCAGAATCAAAAGTCCACTGGCGTATTCCTTCAGAGGTTAGCAGGCTGAAGCTGTTGCAGGGTGTTCCGACTGAAATTTCTAACAGCACGAAGCATTTAGAAAGGCTGGGTGCAGTACTTACTCATAGGCACTAGAAGTCACTATCACTTAACAAACAGAATACCGTTCTGAAAATGTCCTAAAACTATCAGTACTACACCAGTTTTCATTCCATCAAATCACCCTTTGAATAAGGGTGCATTCAGACTGCAGGATAGAGGTTCTGCCTCTGCGTTTATTAGCAATGCCGAGGTGAATGAGTGGGAAATCACAAGCTGGCAAGTGCAGGAACTGAATTTCTACCCTTACAATGCAGGTCAGACAGATCTGTGTAGAGAAACAGACTTAATGATGCTGACCTGAAATGTTAACTCTGTTTCTCTCATCACAGGTGCTGCCTGACCTGCTGAGTATTTCTGTTTTTATTTCATATTTCCATCACCTGCAGTATTTTGCTTTTGTTCTACCCTTACAAGTTTAGCATCAGTTGAAATCTGGGAGTGTCACCTCTTTTCGCTCCAGTGTCGGGAATCTTCCGGTCCTGTCAGCAGTGGGGAGCCTGGCAGGCCGGGGGGGATGTCTTAAATTGGCATGAGGCCAAAATTCAGTTTCCCGACGACAGGATGAACTGTAGGAATTCTGTACTCAGGACTTTAAAGGTGGGTTAAAGGCGGTTTGAGTTTCCTGATGCACAATGTCAGGAAACCCTTTTGCATACATTAGCATGTCATGCATTCTCATTAAAAGGCTACCTTGCCAGGTTTAAGTTCCCCACCAGCGAGAAAACAGAACATTCACTTTTATGACTGTATATAAGCGGCGTGCACCTGGCGAGCTTCACTCCTTCCATGACTTTGAGGTGAGTAAACACTGCTTCAGCCTTCATTGGGACCACTCAACTTGACACATATCGAGTGCCGTTAGGACAAGCTGTGTGAAGGCTGGGTATGGGTGGCAGGCTGAGGGTAGGGGGTGGGGCGGGTGGTAGGTTGGAGCAGAGGCTGGACACGGGAGGCTAAGGGTGAAAGTAGGGGGAGGGGGTCTGGGGAAGGAAGAGACTCTCCGGGAAGCAGGGGTGGCAGTGGGGGGGAATGTGAGGGTGCTGCGACGTGGGATGCAGGTAAGGCCCCTTTATGTTGGGTTTGGGGGTCCTGTGGCTAGGTGGGAAAGGGGGGTTTATGGGCAAGGGTGGTTTGAGAGAGATGGTCCTAGAGGGCGGGGTCAGTGTTGTTGATGGTGGGGTCCTGTGGTTTGAACTGATGGTACTGGGCAGAGGAACAGTCACAGTCAGAGGGGGGAGTGGGATGTGGTAGGGTGGCAGGTCCAGGGTGATAGTCAGGTAGGTGAAGGTTTCGTGGGGGAGGTCAGGGAAGCGACCTACACAGGTGGCTCGGATAACAGGTAGGTTCAGGGTGGGCATGTGGACAATAATGGGTGTAGGCTCTGAGGGGAGGGAAGGCATGCGGAGGTGGATGGTAATAGGGTCCAGGGAAATGGGGGGAGGTTCAAGGATGACAGAGAGGCAAGGAATTGTGATATTGGGTGGGTCAAGGGGGATGCGGAAAGTTGGTGAGTGACAGGGGGAGGGTAGAAGGTAGTGGGGTGAGTCTGAAAACTAACACACACCAGTTTTCCAGTAACAATAATGCAACACAATCAATTTAAAACCACGAAACCTAGAAGCGGGAGGAAGGTCTTTTTGGGTGGGTGGAGTTCAAGGTCAGCACAAGTGGCCAACTAAAGAGACACCCTCATAAACATGAGGCAATTGGATGACAACCATGCTCAGGTGTGTTCTCTCTATGGTGAAGCCCCACACAGCAGCAGCTTTGCTCCCTGACTCATGGGTCTCATAATGTCGAGACCCCAGCAGCGTCTGGTGCTGGTATTTATTCTGTGCGATTTGCCATCGGGCAGTCAGAGGCAGGGATGAAGGGAGGGAGGGAGCTGGATGTGTCCAAGCGGCATGGCTGGCTGATGGCAGCCAACTCCCGACTCCAAACCTTCATCCTCCTGGCTGAATGGTCATGGCTGGCAAAGGCTCATGTGATTAGTCTTTTTATGGTGCCAAGCCAATGTCTCTCTATAAAGTCTCAAGGGTAGTGGAGGCAAGCTGAATAGTGTCAGAGGGAGGCTTGCTGCACATGGAGGTATTGCTCTTTGGGGTGATGTAAGCCATGTGAAGTCATGTATGAACTGGGGGAGCACCCGTCTCTGGTCCTTCAGGATGCACTTCACCTGGAAGGGGTGGGGTGGGGATGCCATGTCTACCCAGAGGTCAGATACAGGGCTTAACAATAGCTTGGTGGGTCTGCTCAATTGTGGACCTGGTGGAGGAGCATGTGCAGCATTGTAGTTCTCCTCAGCAGCACTCTGGATGGCAAACTAGTGTCATCATCCAAGCCCTCTAGGGGGTGGGGTGGGGGGGGGAATCAATTTTTCCAAGGAGCCAGGTCTGCAATCGCTGAGATCCTTCAAAAGCCTGTGATTGAGCTGACTATAGGCTTCCCAACAATGAGGTTCGGATGCTTGGAGTGCTCAGGTGGGGCTCTCCAACATTTAGTACAGAGAGTGTAAAGAAAATGCTCACTAGATTTATTACTTCAATTTGTAGAGGCACAGATGATACAGGCTCCAGGCAACCCTGCCTTTTTACTGGCTTTCAGCCAGCTGCAGAGAAGGAAGGTGCATTGCAGGTTGGCACAGGGTCTGGAGAAACAACAGCCTGAGCAGCAAGAGGCAGCAGGGCATCAAGAAGGTCAGGATGTTGGCGAACAGAGACCACAGCAATGGCGAGCAATGGCCCAACCATGGGTGTATCACAGGCAGTGCAGCTACCTACAAGTGAACTAACGGCAATTCTGGAGGCACCTTTGGATGTCTCAGAATGTGGATGTGTACATCTATCAGCTTCTGCATGATGACCTGTGGCCATAAGGACTTGGAGGGAATCCCATGCCAGTGGCACTGAAGATCACTGCCCCCTTAAAATGGTTTGCCAGTGGCTCTTTCCAGGGCTCCTCAGGAGACCTATGTGGCAACTCCCAGTCAGTGACACAAATGCATTTAGGAGGTGAGAGATACCCTCTTCACTTGTCCAATTCCGCCTGGATCCCGAAATCCAAGCTGCAAGAGAACTGGGATATGCAGCAATCTCTAGTTTTCTGCAAATGCTGGGTGCTGTTGACCGCATACATGTGGCCTTGAGAGCTCCCTGCAACAGCCAGTCACATTCATCGATAGAAGGGGATTCCACTCTTTCAATGTGCAGCTCATGCGTGATCACAGAAGGCAATTCCTGCATGTTTGTCCTAGGTTCCCAGGGAGCTCTCACAATGCTTACGTTCTGTCCCACTCCAGGTGTCACAGGCTTTTGAAGGATCTCGGCGATTGCAGCTCTAGCTCCTTGGAAAAAGAAATACCGCCCCTCAGAAGACTTGGATGATGACACTAGTTTGCCACCCCAGAGTGCTGCTGAGGAGAACTACAATGCTGCACATGTTCCTCCACCAGGTCCACGATTGAGCAGACTATAGGCTTCCAAAAGATGAAGTTCAGATGCTTGGGCCGTTCGGGGGGGGTTCTCCAACACTCACTACAGAGAGTGTCCTGGACCACCACTGTCTGCTGTGCCTTGCACAACCTAGCAATATAAAGGGGGGATGTTTTGCCTATAGCCAGATGTCTCCTATGATGAGTAGGACAGTGAAGACGAGGGCAAGAAAGTCGCCAAGCCACATGCAGAGGCCACAGCAAGAGTACCGATGTGGCAGACATGCCCGTGTCAATCTGATAGCTAACAGAATCCTGGCAGAATAAGCTGTTGACACATTTGTTTATCTTTTTGGTTTTCTATCCTCTACTGGCTGGAAGGCCCCAGCTCTTTTTTGGTTACAGACATTAAACTTGGCTCTAATGTACCTTGATACATGATATCTGAATTATATTACACTTGTTGCCCTGCTATTGGTTTGATCCTTTGCATGTGTCAAACTGTGCTAATGCAGAGCCCTGCCACTAAGTGCACATTAGAACCTGTATAGCACTCCGTTTCCTGTGACCTCAGGCATCTGTAAGTAGAATTGTGATTTCACCCATGCCCGACAAAGTCCATGTGCATGCCAACTTGGAAGCAATATTAAATCTAACCTTGGCATGAATGCACCTAAGTCTTCCTCACACCTGCTCCCAAAATTGGGGTTGACCAGGCAGAGAGCTCTTTCAGGCAGAACCAGATAGATGGGTCCACAGGCTGGAGCAGCATGAAAGCACCATTTGGCCCCTTGAGATCGCCCATCCATGCAGATTGATGAGGGATGATTGTGTCCCTGCCCCTTCCCCCACCAATCGCCACTCGCTCATAATAAACCCATATCCCTTGACATCTTTACCCTGCCGAGAAGTTTTGAAGTAACCCTGGAGTCCACTCGTTGAGAGTTCCTCACCTGCACGATGGGTTGCTGAGTAGCAACTACTCCGACCCTCCAACTGCAGGGTCTCAGTCCTAGATGGCCTTAATATTAGTGTGAGACTGTGATCCATCATTGTGGACACCCCAGCCAAGGTAAACTTCTTTCCTGCATGGACCCTGCAGAGGCCTGCTAGAGCTGCTGATGCTTCACATGGATAGTCCTCGGCCTGATCCAGTAAGGCCCATTCTACCCTCTTTTTCACCTCATGCACGAAAACCACTGTCCTTCAATGATGTCTGTTGCACTTTGGTTGCAAACCCTTTATGCGAGTTCTACTGTCATCCTTGATAACGAGACGAGCAGGACAAACAAATCTCCATATGAGATCTGATAAAGGCTTCAGTCAACTGCACACAGACCTCTTCAATCCTACACTCAAATCTCTCTTGCACCAAGGCTAATTTGCCTGTTGCCTCCTTACTTGCAACCTTCACCTGCATGTTAGCTCAAAATAACAAATCATCAAGGAAGGCTATTAATGATTGGACGTACCTACCACAGCTTCCTCCAAACATGTAGGGCAGCCTCTGGTTTTCTGTTATTAGGAAAACAGTGTATAGCTTCACTCTCTCAGCCCTGAAATTGCATCTACATTGTTCCTTGCCACTCAGCAGATTTAACTCCCCTCAAGTGCTTGCTGCGTCTGCCCACATCTGACATCAGCGCAACAACAGGAAGAGCTCCAATGACCTTGTTGGACACATTTTCAGTGGTCAGAACATGGTGAGCTGCAAGTTATGGCTTGTATGTAGGCAGTACGCTCACAACTGATGGCCAGTGCTTAATCATGCACATGTGAGATTACTGAGTAATCACTATGTTGATAATGTGAGGGAACTAGATCTATGGGAGTCCAATATTGGACTCTGATAGGGGCCCACGTTCTAGACCCTCAAACTTCTGTGACCATTGAAGCAACTAGCAGCAAGATGGAATCCAGGAAACTTCCAAACAGTGCAAGTGAACATATATTTACAAGTGTCCAAACTATTTACAATGGTTGTACACACATGCCACCTTTGTGCCTTCAATACTTATTAACCTTTCTTTGCCTACCGCTACATCTAGGTGCAGCCCTGACATCTGCAGCTGAGGTGGAGGAAGCCTGCTGACTGCTATGCATTTAGCTTTAGCTCAAATGTAAAATCTCCAATGAACCAGCACAATCAAACAGCCTAATCGATTATGGTCAGTTTGTGGGTGAGGATTGGTTGAATTTGAATGCGAATACTCCAGTGTGAAGTAGTTATGTGCACAACACCTCCTCCACCTGCTCCTTCATATACCATGCCCTAAGAAGGCATTGACCATCATGGACTTTCATTGGATCGGTTCATGATTATACTTGGCAAAATACTGCAGTGGTTTCCCTTAGCTTTCTGCAGTATGGCTGACCAGGAAACTCTTCTGCTTTTTACTACCTGCCATCAGGTGTATTGGAAAGATTTACAGGCTGACAGTCAACCTATTTGGCCATTTTATGAACACACCTTCCATGGCCATCAAGTCCTGAAGTGTGACTTGAACCCAGAGCTTCTGACCCATAAGTATGGACGCTAACACTGTGGTGTAACCCACTCACGCTTAAAGTTCTCTGGTCTTTAGGGCTTTTTCATTTTATTATGCTGTTAGGGAGGGAGTTCCAGGATTTTGACCCAGTGACAGTGAAGGAACAGTCTTATATTTCCAAGTCAGGGTGGTGAGTGGCTTTGAGGGGAACTTCCAGGTGGTAGTGTTCCCATCTATCTGCTGCTCTTGTCCTTCTAGCAGTGGTTATGGGTTTGGAAGGTGCTGTCAGAAGAGCCCTTGGTGAATTCCTGCAGTGCATCTGGTAGATGTTACACACTGCTGCCACTGTTTGTCGGTGGTGGAGGAAGTGAATGTTTGTGAATGGGGTGCCACTCAAGTGGGCTGCTTTACCCTGGATAGTGTCGAGCTTCTTGAGTGTTGTTGGAGCTGCACTGATCCAGGCAAGTGGAGAGTATTCCATTGCACTCCTGACCTGTGCCTTGTAGATGGTAGACAGGCTTTGAGGAGTCAGGAGGTGAGTTACTCACTGCAGGATTCTTAGCTTCTGACCTGTTCTTGTAGCCACAGTGTTTGTATGGCTAGTTCAGTTCAGTTTCTAGTCAATGGAAACCCCCAGGATGCTGATAGTGGGGGATTCAATGATGGTAATGACATTGAATATCAAGGGGCAATGATTAGATTCGCTCTTGTTGGAGATGGTCATTGCCTAACACTTGTGTGCCACAAATGTTACTTGCCACTTGTCAGCCCAAACCTGGATATTATCCAGGTCTTGCTGCATTTGGACATGGACTGCTTCAGTATCTGAGCAGTTGTGAATGGTGCTGAACATTGTGCAATCATCAGCGAACATCCACACTTCTGCCCTTCTAATGGAAGGAAGGTCATTGATGAAGCAGCTGAAGATGGTTGGGTCGAGGACGCTACACTGAGGAACCCCTGCAGTGATGTTCTGGAGCTGAGATGACTGACCTCCAACAACCACAATCATCTTCCTTTGTACTGGGTATGACTCCAACCAGCAGAGAGTTTTCCCCCTGATTCCCATTGACTCCAGTTTTGCTAGGGCAAAAAACCTAACAGAGAGCAAAAAGCACTCTTAAGGCAGAGCATGAAATATTAAGGATAATTCATCAATTGTGATAATTTTTAGAATGCAAAGTCCAATTATTTTGTTTTGTACATTACATAAACTCCACCTCAATCTTTGTGGGAACTACTTCATGATAAATTATCATTTCACGCTAGAATGAGTAAAAAGGTGTCCTATTTGTCAAAATACTCCCCTTATGTTCTTAGCACATACAATTTCAGCATAGATATTGTTTAATTTTACTAGAAATTAACTGGGGAGATACAAGCTTAAGCGAGCACTGACTTGAATTGAATTGAATTAATTTTTTCTTTGAAAACTGTAGCCTAATTTATGATAATTTTGCTACCCTCCTCCACAGCCTTTTCCTCAACACATATGCTTAGAAAGCCTTGTCCAAGTCAACATCTGAATCAGCCTAAAATTCAGCAAATTTTCAGCCAACAATGTTTTTGTTATGCTAATGTTAACTAATTCAAAGTGTTATAGATGTGATTTGCAGCCATGAAAACCTTATTCATGCGGTGATTAGATGTAGTTATATTGGTACAGGAAGGATGCCAGCGAGCTGATCTTAAGTGACACTGGACAAAACTATAATTTTAATATTTTATCAACTTCAAATACTGTGGAAAAACATTTGTAATTCTGGGATCAGGGAAAGAAAATTGTGATCTAAATTTACAAGCTAATATTGCTTATGTCCGTAAACAAATCTACTTACCATCTGTTATCATTTATTGTTCACATTTATTGTTCAAGTCAATCATAAGCCCTATTTATGTTGTTAATGGTAAATTGAAAATGGCCATAGGTCTGCCTGCACCTGACCAGCCAACTGACAATGTAAACTCTATGAATTCTGTTCGTCAAATGTTCCCAGTGTCACAAGATCAGCTGAAAGCCAGTAATATATAACATCAAATGGCATTTATATCGCTCCGTAATGCGGTAAAACATCCCAAGGCAGGTGTGTTATAAAACAAAGTTTGACACTGAGTCACATAAGGAGAGATAGGACAGATGATGATAAGCTTGGACAAAGGAGAAGTTTTAATTAGCGTCTTAAAGGAGTAAAAAGGTAGCGAGGCAGAGAGATTTGTAAAGGTTGCATCTGGCCTCCTTTATCTGCTGTAAACCCTCACATGTTCACCAGGTATAAGTGATGCAAAAATATATAATTCACATCCAATTGGAGCTGCTTAAGCAGATATTGTATGTAGATTCACACAAGTACTTATAAGGACCACAACTCCACTCCAGCTGAGAAGATAGTTTTACCCAAATTGCACCGAGTCCTCGAACTTGGAAATTGAGGTCATACCTCAAATTGGTTTTGCATGCATGGAACATGCTGGAGAATTAAGTAACTACCATGTCATAGAAAAGGGCAGATTTTAAGAAATGGCAAATGGATTTGTTAACTATCCCAATGAACTAGTAATGAGGACAAAGGAAAAAAGTAATCAATCTATCTGTGCAAGGCAAGTAGCTAAATCAAACCTACTATTCTGGGCATAAATAGATTTAAAGTAAAGACAGGCTATGATTGCCACCTCCCTGTCCATCATATGGTGACAGACGTTGGAGACAGCAAGGCAATCTTTTTTAATTTACTAAAACATTGTAACATGCTCCACAGAGCAGAAAAACAACGATCAGGTGTAAGCAGGGGATTAGCAGAAATGACAAAATGTATGTTTGAAAAGGTGGCTTTGGAAAAGGTGTTCAAAAGACTATGAAATGGGAAGCAAGACGGCTTCCTACCTAGAAATGGAATTCTAGGGGCTAGGGCTAAGACAGCTCAAAGCTTTGCCACCAATGATGGAATGCATTCCATGAAGCTCACTCAGAAAACTAAGTTTGAAGGGAGGGCTCAGAACATTAGGCAGAAGGAGTTCGCTGGGATAGGGTGGGGGCATGACGACATGGAATGGTTTGTCGAATTTTGAAAATAATGGGAGGGAATCTCAACTCCCAAAAGTATGTGGATTTGGGCTGGGTGAGAAGTAAAGATGTAAAAAGTCTGAAACCAGTCCCCAGCCTACCTACTTCCCTCTTTAATGGAGGCAGTCAATCAACACAATCATATGAGGTGGGGTTGATCATTTAAATATCATCAGGAGGCTGTGTGCCTCAGAATTAACCACCATTTAAATTTAATCCTGGTCGGCCAGGTTTCCCAGGCCTTGGAGAGCCTGTTGACTGAAGGGAGGCAAGGATGACTGGATCCAGGAGCTAAATGCATTTTTGTTTACCTATGTACTTGCTTCACTCACCTCCTGCAATCAGACAACTCTTCGTCTATTCCGATCTCTCTACAACTGCTCTTCTGATCTACCATTTCCCTTTCTATTTACTTGCTGTACCAGCATGCTAACTTATTTGTGCTTCATGTACAAGGACACCTAGATCCCTCTGTGCTGCATGCACTGCAATCTCTCCCTATTTAAATAATGTTCTGTTTTTCTATTCTTTCTGCCACATTTCCACATTATATTCCATCTGCCCAATTTTTGCCCATATTGTATCCTCGTCACAACTTACTTTGCTACCTATCTTTAATTTTTTTCATTTATTCACAAGATATGGGCATCGTTGGTTAGGCCAGCATTTATTGCCTATCCCTAACTGTGCTTGAGAAGGTGGTGGTGAGCCGATTTCATGAACTGCTGCAGTCCAAGGTGGTGTAGGTACACCCACAGTGCTGTTAGTAAGGGAGTTCCAGGATGTTGCCTCAGTGACAGCGAAGGAACAGTGATAGAGTTCCAAGTCAGGATGGTGTGTGGCTGGAGAGGAACTTGCAGGTGGTGGTGTTCCCACACAGCTGCTGCCGTTGTCCCCCTAGGTTGTAGAGGTCGAGGGTTTGGAAGGTGCTGTCGAAGGAGCCTTGGTGAGTTGCTGCAGTGCATCTTTTAGATGGCACACACTTCTGCCACTGTGCGTCGGTGGTGGGGGGAGTGAATGTTTAAGGTGATAGATGTGATGCTTATCAAGTGGGCTTCTTTGTCCTAGATGGTGTTGAGCTTCATGAGCATTGTTGGAACTGGACTCATCCGGGCAAGTGGAGAGTATTCCATCACACCACTGACTTGTGCCTTGTAGTTAGTGGCCAGGTTTTGGGGAGTCAGGAGGTGAGTTACTTGCAACAGAATTCCCAGCTTCTGACCTGCTCTTGTAGTCAGAGTATTTATCTGGCTAGTCCAGTTCAGTTTCTGATCAATATTAACCCCCTGGATGTTGGTTGTGGGGGATTCAGCAATGATAATGCCATTGAATGTCAAGGGGAGATGGTTAGATCCTTTCTTTTGGAGATGGTCATTGCCTGCTACTTGTGTGGCAGGAATATTACTTGCCACTTATCAGCCCAAGTCTGAATGTTGTCCAGGTCTTGCTGGATATGGACATGAACTGCTTCAGTATCTGAGGAGTCGCGAATGGTGCTGAACATTGTGCAATCATCAGCAAACATCCCCACTTCTGACCTTATGATGGAAGGAAGGTCATTGATGAAGCAGCTGAAGATGGTTGGGCCTTGGAACACCTGCAGTGATGTCCCGGGGCTGAAATGATTGACCTTCAACCAGCTGAGAGTTTTCCCCCTGATCCCCATTGACTTCAATTTTGCTAGGGCTCCTTGATGCCACACTTGGTCAAATGCTGCATTGATGTCAAGGGCAGTCACTCTCACCTCACAAGTTCATCTCTTTTGTCCATGTTTAGACCAAGGCTGTAATGAGGTGAAGTGCTGAGTGGCCCTGGCAAATACCAAACTGAGCACCAGTGAGCAGTTTTTTGCTGAGTAAGTGCCTCTTGACAGAACTGTTGAGGACTGATCGTTTTGCTGATGATCGAGAGTAGACTGATGGGGCGGTAATTGGCTGGGTTGGATATAGCTTGGCGAGGGGTTTGGCTAATTCTGGAGCACCAGGCTGGAGTACTATTCCCAGAATATTTTCAGGGCTCATAGCCTTCACAGTATCCAGTGCCTTCAGCCATTTCATGATATCACGTGGAGTGAATCAAATTGGCTGAAGACTGGCATCTGTGCTGCTTGGGACCTCATGAGGTTGCCGAGATATATAATTCACTTGGCACTTCTAGCTAAAGATGGCTGCAAATGCTTCAGCCTTGCTTTTTACACTAATGTGCTGGGGTCCCCATCATTGAGGATGGGGGTATTTGTGGAGCCTCCTCCTCCAGTTAGATGTTTAATTGTCCACCACCATTCATGACTGGGTGTGACAGGACTGCAGAGCTTAGATCTGATCTGTTGGTTGTGTGATCACTCAGCTCTGTCTATCACATGCTGCTTCACCTTTTGGCACGCAAGTAGTTAGTTCTGTGTTGTAGCTCCAACAGGTTGACACTTTATTTTTGGATATTCCTGGTGCTGCTACTGGCAGGCCCTCCTGCATTCTTCATTGAACCAGGGTTGATTCACTAGGTTGATTGTAATGATAGAGTGGGGGATGTGTCGGGCCATGAGGTTACAGATCGTGTTCGAGTACACTTCTGCTCTTTGATGGCCCACAGCACCTCATGGATGCCCAGTTTTGAATTGTTAGATCTGTACAAAATCTATCCTATTTAGCATGGTGGTAGTGCCACACAACACAATGGAGGTTATCCTCAATGTGAAGACAGGATTTCATCTCCACAAGAACTGTGTGGTGGTCACTCCTATGAATACTGTCTTGGACAGATGCATCTGTGACAGGTAGATTGGTGAGGATGAGGTCAAATAGGTTTTCCCCTCTTGTTTGTTCTCTCACTATCTGCCACAGACCTAGGCCAGCAGCTCTGTCTTTTAGGACTTGGCCAGCTTGGTCAGTACTGGTGCTATCGAGCCATTCTTGGTGATGGACATTGAAGTCCCCTTCCTTGCAACCCTCGGTGCTTTTTCCAATTGTTATTAAACATGGAGGAGTACTGATTCATCAGCTGAGGGTGGGTTGGGAGGAGGTGATGGTAGGTGGTAATCAGCAGGAGGTTTCCTTGCCCATCTTTGACCTGATACCATGAGACTTCATGGGCCCGGAGTCCATGTTGAGGATTCCAAGGGAAACTCCCTCCTAACTGTATATCACTGTGCTGCCACCTCTGGTGGGTTTGTCCTTCTGGTGCAACAGGATACACCTAGGGATGGTGATTGTGGTGTCTGGGACATGATTCGGTCATGAGGTATGATTCGGTGACTATGACTATGTCAAACTGTTAATTGACCAGTCTGTGGGACAACTCATCCAATTTTTGTTCATAAGGAGGTATTTGTCAGTTTGACTGGCTGGGTTTACTGTTATCGTTTCTGGTGCCTAGAGGTCAATGCTGGGTGCTCTGTCCGGTTTCATTCCTTTTAGACTTCATAGTGGTTTGGTACAACTGAGTAGCCTGTTAGGCCATTTCAGAGGACATTTAAAAAAAAGTCAGCCATTTTGCTGTGGGTTTTGAGTCCAAGGACATAAGTGAATGAAATGTTTTTACAACAATTGTCAATGTTTTCATGGTCATTATTATTGAGGCTAGCTTTTTAAAAATTCCATATTTATTAATTGAATTTACATTCCACCAGCTGCAGGGCTGGGATTTGAACCTGTTTCCTAGAGCATTAGCCTCAGCCTCTGGATTACTAGTCCAGTGACATTACCACTACTCCACCGACTCATCATCGTTATCATCAGCAAATCATTCCCTCGACCCTATTCCCCCCACCCCCAGACCCATGGATCTTCCCTCCAACCCTTCCAATCACCCACAATCCTTCTGAACTGCTGTGACTCTTTCGATCTCTCCCTTCCAATTTTCCAATCCTTCTTATGTCCCCCTGCGCACATTCTCAGGACCCTGGTCTCCTTTTCCTCTGATCTCCTCTGATTCCCATCACCAAGCCTTTGATTTCCATTCAAGGCCTCTGATCCCTTCCCCCTTCTTTAAACCCAAGTTGGCCTCAAACCAGCTTCCCCAATGCCCCTGCTCCTTCCTGATCTCTGGGCTAATATCTACCCTAATGTTTTGGGGAATGGAGATTGTCAAGTATTGAGGACTCGAAGTGGATAAACATTTGATAAAGCAAGATTCAAAAGAATATGGGAAAGGACAGAGAATTGGGACAGAGTCCATAACTCTTTCAGAGAGCCAGTACTGATGGGATAGCCTCCTTCTGTGTTGTCTAATTCTGTGATTCTTAAATTGCCAGCTCGAGGAATGTTGCACAATGCATTCAGGTTTCATTCACTAATCTCGCAAAAAAATAATTATGAGGCTTGTGTTTAAGAATATAATAATTGAAGAGGCTTTAACTGACAATCTCAAACTGCAACACTTAAGAATGGTTGCTGTTTAAATGGAAGCATTCACATTTATATTAGTAGAAAACTCTATTCTGAGACTCGTAACTAAGGCTGTGTTCACTCCACTTTCTGGCAACTCAGACTGCTACAAGATGGTCTCTTGGAGGAGGTCTCACACCTGGTGATTTTGAGCATTCTTTAGTTTACCAACTTATACAGGTAGCTTTGCACTGGTGAATGATAACTTCACTCTATCTCTTATTATTGTTACCATCCGATTACATTTAAAGAGAAATCCGAACACCTCATTTTAGCCAATAGAGTTACGCCATAAGGTTTCATCTATTTTTTTAAACAAAGCAAACTTTATTGTATGTAAAGGACTTAAATAAAACAAGAACTATTAACTTAAAAATATGAGGTGAAATTGTCGGGTCCTGTTGGCTTCAGGCATCATGGCAGGTGTGCGTGGGCATTATGGTGAGAAAGCCAAAAATCGGATTTACGCTGTTGTGAAACCAGTTTGCGATCATCCGCTCCACCCGGCAAAGGCGGGCTGCATTTCCTGCCGCCACACGTCAGGAACCTAATTTCAATACTTTAGCATCTCATCCCTGCTCACCAGAATCAGCCCCCCACACTGGATCATCTGGGAAATCACTCCAACGTGTTTCCCAACTGTACATAAGCAATGTGCACCTGGCGAGCTGCACTTCGCTCGGGACTTCAAGGTTTGTTTGCCTAACATGCTTGGGGTAGCACTCGCAGTCATCGGCACCAGGCTTCGCAGGCACCACCACATCACTCTTAGTGGGGGCTCATGGGCAGGTCTCCACCTACCAGACCAGCCATAAGGCTTTTCAACGGCTTCAGGGCTAGGGCTTGCTTGGGGAAGGGGATAAGTGGCCCCAGGCAAGGGAAGAGGCTGTAGGGCGAGGGCTGTACTGGGGAAGGAGGATCCAAGGTGTGTGTGGGGGCACATGCTGATCTGTGTAAGTGGCCTCAAGATGGTGAGGGCTGAGGAAGCGGTCTCCAGAGATGTTGAGGCCAGGTGGAGATGTGAGGATGTGTGTGAGAGAGTAAGTGGTGCTGTTCTTTAAGCTAGCAGTGAGTGAGGTGCCAGTGAACTTGTGAAGGCCTTGTGAGTGTGAGAGTTTAGAGTAATGAGATGGTTGTGTTACCCTGGTGGCACGGATGAGATCATTCATCCGTTTTCTGCACTGGTTGGCCAACCTTTTGTGCGCAGCATTGGCACTGACCGCCACTGCCACCACCTCCCAAGCCAGAGTGGTGAGATTGATGGGCTTCCTGCGGCCAGAGCGGGGGCTACAGGACATAGTGGCAGGCCTCCACGGTGTCCAGAAGGCATCCCAGGAATGTGTCACTGAATCGAGGGGTTGCACTCTTCTTGGATTTTGGGTCCATGTCTTCACAAGAGCAGTCCTGGGCTGCAGGCATTGAGAACCGTGCGCGCTGCTGCAGTTTAAATATGGCGTCCATCAGGAGGAAGCAGCGAGGTAATGGCGTGGCAGGCAAATCGGAGGCCACCTGCCAGCAAGATAGTGTGTCTCCTGTGGCTGCATAATTGATAAGGTGGGAAAAGGACAAGATGGTGCGAAAACCCGCCATTGCGACCAGCGGGCAAAATGTCTTTTATCACACCTACTACCGCACTTAGTGCAAATCTGGGACAATTCCACCTGTGGTTTATAACTATGTATGTTATGCATTCAGGTTTACTTCTCACTTTCCCCAAGATTTCTCTTATAAGACACATCAATTTTAAAGTTATTTACTTCTGTGGGGACCACCCACACCATCCTCTGGAGAATTCTCCTCAGCTCCAGCTATTCTCAGAGGTAAAACTTTCATTTACTATCTCTTGACTGTGCATGCCTGATTTCCTCGTTCTGGTTACTTTTCCAATACCTCCAAGCTAATTTGCTTGTTGTTTTCTTTGGCACAAGACTCTCTAGGGACCGCTGTAGTTTCTTCCACTAGTTTCAAACTAGGCAATCTTCCAGCTTCTGTTACCTCACAAAATTCAAACTGAGATTAAGCCTCACCTACATTCCACATGGTGAATGAAGAAGTTAGTTTTTTGCTCTGCTTACAGTGTAGACCTAGCTACCTATTATTTACTTTGGCTATATCTTAGGGAGCTGCAAACCACACCAGGTCCAAACTGCAACTAATTCTCCCACCAAACACTCAGATAAATTGAAACCAGAGAACCATTCCAAGCTCCACCCATCTCCATGATGATGTAGCCTGCTCTGGGATTTCCTCAAACTGGCCTTTAGGTTAATTATTGCTCATTTACAATTTCTCCTTTGATTTGATGAAGTGAGTGCATTTACAACCTTTCATTAAATGCTTTTAAACCAATTTAGCTCTAATCCCCAAAAACAAAAACATCTCTTTGAACTGCCCTTGTTTACAAGGATTGCAGACATCACATCTCCAATTCTTTACCTCAGTAAGCCCACCTACTGTTTATAGCTCTATTTCTTCTAATCTGACTTTATTAAACAAACATGGGTCACTTTTTGAACTGCCATTTCTTTAGGTGTTCTGGTAATCTTTAAAGACCAGCATTTTAATTAAGTTACCTTTACAACTTGAACTAGATATTTGCAATACTATCTTACAAATGATGCTACTGCTAACACTGGTGACTGTTCTGTTTTCCATCACTAATAGTGCTTAGCATGAAGAGCAGAACGGGTGGTTTGCAGCTCACTAAGATGTAGCCAAAGTAAATGAAAGGTAGCTAGGCCTGAATTTTGTGAGGGAACAGAAGCTAGAAGATTCCTAAGATAAAAGCGAAATACTGCGGATGCTGGAAATGCCCAATGGCAACTATGGTCTAAGGCTGTATGGGTCACAGCGATCAGGTTACCACACCACAGTAGCAACTCTCTAACTCAAGGGACAGAATTTTCACCTCGGCGGGCGGGCGAGCGCCTGACCCACTTGAACATGAAACGATGCGCGTTGACGCCGGGCGAGCGTCCTGACGTCAATGCGCAGTCGCACAATAGTTCGGTTGGCGGGCACGCGCGGGAATCGGCAGCGTGCCCGCCGACAATTAAAAGGCCTATTAAGGCCATTAAACTATCAATTAACTTAAATTTTTCGCTGCCCGTCCAACCTTAGTTGGCGGGCATGCGATAAGGCCAAGTGGCCTTTGCATTTTTTTGGAAACCTCATCCACAGGTGGGATGAGGTTTCCAACATCAAATAAAAATAAAATAAAAGTTTTAAAATTTCATTTATAACATGTGTAACAGTCACATGAGAGGACATGTTTTATAACATTTTTCAAATCTTCATTTTTTGAAAACACTTCATCCCCCTGAGGCAGCTCTGTGCCTCAGGGAGAATTTCAAGTGCGCATGCGTGAAGTTCACGCTCGCCCTGCTCGGCCTCTTCCCCCTGCACAGGCAGTGCTGAGCACTGCCGCTTGCGTTTCACGCTGGGTGGGCCTTAACTGCCCTGATCGCGGGCAGTGGTCGGCTTCCCAACCAGCACTACCCGCCCCTGCCGAGCCCGCCCGACAAGGGCAAAATTCTGCCCAAGGTCTCTTTTGAGTGGGAGTATAGGGACTGGAGAATTTACCGCATTCTAATAGATAATCTGTTGTCATAAAATATTTTTGTTTTCAGGTCAATAAATGCAGTAACAATGGAAAGAGTTAGCCAGGAAAATTGATCATTGCCTTTGTGCTGCTTTACAGGATTTTCTATTTAATGGTAGAGATTACAGACAGAAACAAATGATTATTCGAATTATCTGGAATATTATGAGGTGTATGACCCACTGGAGACAGAGGCAGTGCAACAGGCCAGTTAAGTGCATATGAAACATTTTATATGGAACAGAGTTACTGCTAGTTTATATAACAGTTTAAAACTATTGATGGAAAATGGGAAATCACAAAATTTTCTGCGCCAATAGCAATTTTCCATTAAGTTAAATGAACGACCATAAAGTAATTTGCCATGCAACCCATCTCTCTGATAGATGTTGTCAGCAGACCAGATAGGTTAGTCAGAAAATTGCCCCTTTAATGTGTCTAAATTAGCACATAGTCGTCAAAACTGAACTTATAAACTCCATACATTTTTCCCCTTCTTGCCCACAATTTTCCGAGATGTGATACACGTGGAATTGCTCTTACTTTGTAAATCCACGGCAATAATAGTCAGATCTTCAACATTTCTTTATATAAAAAGTGAAATAACCTGAAATGTACTGAAATGCTGTTCTGTCTTGTAATTTCTCATCTTCCATCAATATGTTCCTGAGTTTCCAATATGCACCTTTGCTGTGCAAAGTTACTCATTGGCAATGCAACTCCAGAAAATTACCACCCAAAAGGCCAGATTTTGCAAACAGGGACATCCACAATCACAGCTTAAGTTTTGCAAAAGGCAGGGTGCAAAAGGCTATTTGCTGACATGAGTTGGGAAAATCATTTCCCAAATAAGAATTGCTGGAAATTGGTTTTCATCTGATTCTCGCGTGATATATGCTCAACATACATAACTACAGTTCCAACAGCATATTGCTAAGCACACCACAACATGCAGAGAATTCCAAACACCATTCTCTCCAGCTGTATGTAGTTCATTGACACTTTAAAGTCATGTTACTGTACCCTTAAAAATTACTTCTGGCATCTTTTACAGACAAACACAAAGTTTTTGTGACATTTCTCTATCCACCATTTTAGTGGGAGGCATCAACTCATTTAAAATTAAATGGATTAATGCCTATGTTTTAAAAAAGGAAAGAATGCATCAAGCGTTTGTCTGCAGATGTTGCCAGCAGTTTTTTTTAAAGTCAAAACTTACTTGCAGCAGCATATAAATGCTAATTAGTGGCAATACAACAAGGCAGAATTAAGATTGATTCCAAATGACGATGCATTTATGGGGCATAAATAGGTCATACCTCATTCATGTTAATTAGAGGGTCATCATTTCGTGTACAGTTAGCAACACTGGTTCAGATATATGTCCTCTTATACTCTCTTAATAAGATTTTTGTACTTTAAAAGTAGTAAATAGTATTCTGGTGTCAATTTAATTGAACGACAAGTTCTCTCTCTATATATAAACTTTTTGCTATTAATATGATGCCTTTATTTCACAACTCATTGGATCTGTGAAAAAAACATTGGTAAAGATTTACATCAAAGCTATTAGACATAAATAAGTGTAAATCATTTCTAAGATCAAATCTTTTTAAATACTTCTATTAAGATGATAATCATGCCCTAAGACGATATGCTTTGCAAATTATCAGTGCAAGTAGCGATCCTCCATTAATTTCTACATTAATTACCATAAGTATTAAGAATGAACCTCAAAAGGCACTGATCTTATTATTTTGGTAACTGGAAAAGTCAGGCTTAATTTGGAAGAGCAGTTTTAATAAAGAGTTGACTGGGATTTACAGTATCTTTGCAAAACTGTTTCCAGACAGCACCAAGAAACGTTTTAAGTCTGTTAATAAGCACTGCTGTATCAGGTTAGGTTTAAAATGTTTTGGTCTAGGGTTTATTGTTTGCCATTTTGATGCTTACAAACAATGTATCAGACACACCAGTTGAAATTTGAATATATTTTTGTTCGTATTGTATTATGGTTCATTGCTCATGTATGAGATTATTGAAGCTATGGATGCTGCAACATACTGATAATACTGTCAATCAGACATTATTCTTATGGAAGTCTAAGCAGTCAGTACTGCAATAACAGCAGTGTAAAAAGTGAGACATCCCAAATTGTAGCATTAAAACAATAGCTCAGAGGGTAAATACATTTTATGGTGTAATGTTCGGACATATGCCCTGTATTGTTACAGTTCCGGAGAAGAGTCAAAATGTTAACTCTGTTTCTCTCCACAGATGCTACCAGACCTGTTATGTTTTTTCAACACTTTGTTTATATTTCAGATCTCCATCATTGACAGTATTTGGCTTTTTTTTGTACTTTTATATTCTTAGGAGCTGGTGAGGGTCGGGGTGGGGGGGGGGGGGGGCAGGTGGTGGGGAAGTGGTATAAGTGATCTCTCCCACAGAGTCTCATTGAGGGGTAGCAAAATTTAGCCATTCAGTAATGCTCGGTAATGATTCATTATGTGACCATCAAATGGAGAAAGTTTTGAAATTGTGATTGGCTTTAATTGTGAAAAGTCCAGTGATATGCATCTTTTATGCTTCTATATTGAGAAAAGGGCCAGGGCAAAGGATTTGAGGGTGGCCAAATTCCAATATGATGCAATATCTTCAGCAGGGTAGGACTAAAAAGAGTAGGAAAATGATGAAGTGGAAAGATGTCCTGAGATGATGCTGACCTTTATCAAACACAAGTTTGCTTTCATACCTTGTGTTGTCAATGCCAACTATTGATTGTTTACCAGCCTTGTGGAAAATTCACTTGTATTTTTATTAATGGCACATAACAAATACAATAGCAAAGTCAAGAATAGCAATAATCCTTATTAAAACCATTATGACGGAGTCCATAGTTTCAAAGTTTGTATTTTTTGAGACAGGCTCTAATTGAAAAAGGAAACCAAAAGGGAAACCGAAAGAACAAACTAACCCTCCCAATTTCTAAGGAAACTAAGACTAAACTGAGATTGGAAACCAAAACTTCTGGGAGACTGAAACTGGTTGAAACCAAATAAAAAGGGCACAAAGGACACAGAGCCATCAGAGATCAGATGATGATCCCAGTGGTGCAGTACAGGCAGGCTGAAGAAGAATGAAGCCAGATCCAGAAGCTTAGAATAGATAAATTGACAGTTGCTGCAGCTGTTTCTATTACTTGAAGATCCAGACCATCGTAAACAGAGTTGAGGAGGTTCTACAGACGTATGCCATTTTTGGTGAAGATTATGCCCGTGAAATTCAGGTTGGTTATGCGCTGCTGTCAGCTGGGGATCAGGCTAAAGCCTAGAAGACGAGGGACTGAAATTCTTCATGAGGAAGACAGAGTGTTGAAAGACTTTGTGACTGAGATGATGACATATTTGCTGAATAGACTGCTGAGCCAATGTGTAAAATCTGTCTTAAATGTATCGGCCATTTTAATATGTAACTTATAGTTTATAATCAACCATAATTTGCTTGTAAATTCATGTTTAACTTATGTTGCTTCTGGGTTTTAGACTATAGGTGGTTTGCCGAGATAGTGTTTAGTGTTTGCTTCGTTTGACTTTTGTATGGTAAAAAATTCTTTTTTTGTAACTGATAGAATCTTGTGACTTAATTCTTTCAGTAAATAATTGAGATTTTGGATTTCTTCCTTTTAAAAAGAAAAGTTACTGCTCTCAACCGAGATCATAACACCATTAACAATTTTTTTTAATGACAACTAAGGTAGAACTGTATGTAGATAAGAAAAGCAACTTCTAAAAGCACCTTATTTGCTTATTTAATTTTGATTTAAATCAAGGGATTAAGCTTTGTTTGATAAAAGTTGCTCAACGATACTGGTCTAAGTTAGCAGACAGGGAGTTGCCTTGGGTGAAGGTCACATTTATTTGGTGAATACAGCAGTACTGGCAGCGAGTGGGGGAGGGGGGGTAGTGATTCACTCAGTTGGCTAGAAGACTATTGGGTGGTTCAGATTAACACATAGAATCATAGATTGGTTACAGTACAGAAAGAGTCCATTTGGCCTAATGTGTCGGTGCTGGCCCTCTGAAGAAACAATTCACCTAGTGCTGCTCCCCTGCCTTTTCCCCGTAGCCCTGCAAGCTTTTCCTTTTCTGATAATGATCTAAGTCCCTTTTGAAAGCCTCAGTTGACCCTGACTCCACCAAGCTCTCAGTCAGTGCACCTCAGATCATAACTGCTTGCTGCGTGAAAAAGATTGTCCTCACGACGCAGTTGCTGCTTTTGCTAATTAATGTAAATCAGTGACCTCTGGTTCTCAATCCTTCCACGAATGGGAACAGTTTCTCCTTATCCGCTCTGTTTAGGCCCCTCATGATTTTGAATACCTCCGTGAAATCTTCTCTCAACCTTCTCTTCTTCAAGTAGCTCAGTCCCAACTTCTCTAATCCATCTATGCAACTGAAGTTTCTCTTCCCTGGAATCATTCTTATGAATCTTTTCTGCACTCTCTCTAATGCCTTCACATCCTTCCTAAAGTGTGCCCAGAACTGGACACAATACTCTAATTGAGGCCAAACCAGTGTTTAATACAGTTTTAACATAACTTCCTTGCCTTTGTACTCTATTCCCTATAAATAAAGCCGAGAATTGCTTTATTGACTATGCTCTCAACTTGTCCTGCCACCTTCAATGATTTAGGCACATATACATGCATGTCCCTCTGCTCCTGCTCCTCCTTTAGAATTGTACCTTTTATTTTATATTGCCTCCCCATGTTCTTCCAACCAAAATTAATCACTTCACACTTTTCTACGTTGAACTTCATTAGCCGCTTTTCCACCCATTGCATGGACCTGTCTATGTCTTTTTGAAGTTCTACATTATCCCCCTCATGCTTCACAATATTTCCAAGTTTCATGTCGTCCTCAAATTTTGAAATTGTGCCCTGTACACCAAGGTCCAGGTCATTAATAAATATCAGGAAGAGCAGGGATCCTCACAGCGATCCCTGGGGAACTTCACCTTCCTCCAATCCAAAAAACAACCATTTACGACTACTCTGTTTTCTGTCACTCAGCCAATTTCATGTCCATCTGACTGTCCCCTTTATCCCATCAGCTCTAACTTTGCTCACAAGTCTGTTGTGTGGCACTTAATGAATGGCTTTTGGAAGTCCATGTACACCACTTGAAAAGCATTACCTTCATCAAACCTCTCAGTTACCTCATCAAAATACTTAAGTAAGTTAGTTAAACATGATTTTCCCTGAACAAATCCATGTTGGCTTCCCTTAATTAATCCACATTTGCCCAAGTGACTATTAATTTTATCCTGAATTATCATTTCTAAAAGTTTCTCCACCACTGAGGTTAAACTGACTGGCCTATAGTTGCTATGCTTATCTTTACATCCTTTTTTGAACAAGGGTGTAACATTTGCAATTCTCTGGTCCTCTGGTTCTACCCATGAGTCTAAGGAAGATTGGAAAATTATGGCCAGTGCCTTTGCAATTTCCACTCTTGCTTCTTTTGGTATCCTTGGATGAATCTCATCCAGTCCTGTTGCCTTATCAACTTTAACTACAGACAGCCTATCCAATACCTCCTTATTAATTTTAAACGCTTCAAATATCTGAACCACCTCCTCTTTCATCACGATCTGGGCAGCATTATCTTCCTTAGCAAAGTATTCATTAAATGCCTCAGCCATGCCCCTGCATCCATGTATAAATCCCCTTTTAGGCCCCTAACCGGTCCCACTCTTCCTCCTGCCCCCCTTCCCCCACCCAACTTTTACTATTTATATGCCAATCGAAGACTTTTGGATTCCCTTTGTGTTAGGTACCTAGCTCTTCTCATACCCTCTCTTTGCCTCTCTTATTTGCTTTCTCAATTTCCCTCTGGACATTCTATAATAGGCCTGGTTCTCAATTGTGTTATCTGCTGATATCTGTTATAATCACACATTTCCTGCTTCAATTTAATCCCTCTCTCTTTTGGGGTTGGAGCCCCGTTCCAGCTGAGGTAGATTCAGTGCCTGCCTCCTCACCCTACCCGTTATAAAAATCATGGCTATTTGCTGTGGTCTGGCAAATAATTGCCAAGGACCTGCCTTTAGGCAGAGAACTCATGAAGAAGAAAACAGCAATAATCATATGCTCCAGCAGTATAGCCAGTTACCACACGGTTGTATATGAGGAATCAGTTTGTTGGATAAGTTATGAAGAGCATAGGTTAACTGAGAAATGATCCACTGATATATCAAAAGTCAAATTTCATTCTGCATGGCTGAGAGGCCAAGGCAGCGAAGTAAATGCATCAATTAAAAGGTAGTTTTGTTACCAGTGATCTGTCAATCCAATTTAGTGTCATTTATTTTCCTCTTTACAACATCTAAAAAATGCTGCTTCTCTAGTTATGTGTATTTATATAATATATATTACAACTCCTATATGTAGCTTACTTCTGTTATCACATTTCAAAGTGTAAAAAGCTTTAAAAAACAGAATGAGTCAGTCATTGCCTGATGGATATTCTGGCCTTGATGTAATGATCTTTGCCCAAAGGCATGAATGAACAATTTACACCAGCCACAAACCTACAGATACTTCTCTCAATAATCTCCAGTTGGTCACTTTTCCACAGTGAGTGTCCAAGCATTAACCTCACGAAGATAGGTTAAAATAAGCCCAGCTCCACCTTGACAGTGAAATAGCATAGCTATATGTTGAATTGCAGACTCCCCATAAGGAAACCCAATTACGATCTGCATGTGCATTGGATTGAAGGAAGTAACAAAGATCTGATGTTGGGTGACCCATATGTAAAAAAAAAATTACATTTCTTTGTTGCTTGGCTTGTGTTTCAGTTCCAAATTTGCAATTGTAAGTTCTGGTACTTTGCAAATCAGGATTTGTCATTTGTAAAGCAGTTAAATTCTACACATTGGGTAGCGTTTAATGCCCTTCCCTGAGGAGAATTTGGAGGTAGGGGGCATTTAATAGGGTGGGGACCCCGCTGCCTTCCTGCATCTGTGCCAATTAAGTCTGGGGTGGGACAGCCCGAGGACAGCCTTCTTGCCCTGTCGCCAATTAAGGCCCTCAAGTGGGCTTCATTCCACCACCACTGGTATTCAACAACTGGTGGGTGGGACAGTTGCCATGTGAGAAACCTGAAAAGCAGACCCTGTTGGCACTGCCAGTGGGCTCCGATGGGGAGGAGTACAGGGGGGAGGGGGGGAAATGGGTCCCTCTTTCAAAGGCACTCGATGCCTGAGTGAGGAACCCATCATCGGGAAGGGAGTGGGCCCTGCTGAGAACCACCCCCCTGCCCTTGCTGCTGACCCCCTCCCCAGTGTCATCCATCTTGCTCTCACTCACCTGTGGCCTCGGGTCCATCCCTGATCCTGGGACTCTCCCTGGGTGCACTGTCAGCAGCTGCCACTGCACCCCCAGTGATGCTGCCTGCAATGGGCAACTGCCAGCTTCTGACTGGCCAGGAGCTCTTAGGGGGCAGGATTTCAGTCCCTGGAGTGCTTGATGCCAGGGAAGGTCTGAGAGGCCCTTAATACCGGTGGACCTTCCCCAAAGGAGGTGACGCAGGGCTCTTGCCAGCTGTCTAGCCGGTGGGTGAGATCCCTGTAACCTTGAATAAATACTGCCCAATGGGAGATCATATTCTATCGCTCCATCAAAACACTTTAAGAAAGAACACATGATTTGAAGTCTGAGAAGGATTAAATGAATCAGAGGATATCTCGGTAAACGGCAAGTTCTGCATTACAAACACATCTAAAAAGTAGCATTATATAAAAGTACACCCAGGTCACCTGTGCCTTAGAGATAAAAGGAAAAAAAAAATTGGGATTGATGGAAATCTGAAATAACACAAAAAAAGTCTGTCTTTTTTCTAGTGCCTTAGAGTAGCTTGCATAATATAATTGCTGTATTGTGTTGCTATAGGAGTTTTGTGGGTAAGTAGTCAAAGGACATTAGTACTAATATTGAATCCTGTATTGTTCAGTCATTGCAATTTAGGTGCAGTGAAAGCTTCAGCAGAAACTGTTGCTAAGCCACAGAGGTTAGTAATGTGTCAAGAGTTGGCCCACAAGCTCTGCCACCAGTTTCGGTGTTGGTTGTCTACAGGTCTGAAGCTAGAGGGTATAGCATCGTGGCTATGGAGATTGCAACTCTATTATTTGTGGTGCTGGCTGCTGTCAACTTCATAAGTCCTTCTGACACACAGCCAAAATGTGAGTCACACAATGATTCTCTTCTTCGAGGAAGATGCATTTTCTCTCTGGGGTTGTGCCTAATGGCTGCCAGCACGAAAGCTGACATTGCTTTGTGCTTTGTTAAGGTGTCGGATGTGCTCTTATTAGAAAATTAGACACTTAGAGAGCAGAACAATGCATATATGTCAACTAATCACTGCAGCTTTAACCTGTTCAATGGTTGGCTGAGTGATTTGGAGTAATTAAAAGTACTATTTTCATGGTTATCGCCTCAGCATCATTGCAATTAACTGCAAACTGAATTAAACTATTATTGATGTATTATTCAAAAGTCAGAATGCTTCTCCTTTGTAATTCAAAAATAAGTTTTTGGTTACCTATTTTCAACATTGTGGCTTAACGCTACTGTGACCAATAATGCAAACAGCATTTGATTACTGCTAACGGTGGGAGACATAATAAAATGGCACAGCAAAAGTCAAGTTCTAAAGAGCCCTGATACAAGTTTCTTCAGGCAGCATCAACAAACACCTGACAGGAAGGTTTTAAAGGTACAGTCATGCTCTCCCCCATCCTGAGCAGAACAATTGAACAAGGCTGTATGGAGGCTCAAAGAGAAGACATACTTAAGTATTTTACATAACGTGACAGGTCTCCAGCTGATTGCACTTAAAAGCAAATGTACAGCTGTGGCATAATTATTTTTGTTGAAATAGTAGAAAATATAATGGGAGATAAATTGGGCGCTAGCCGGTGAAAACAGGCACAGGGATCGTGATGTGTAATTAATGTCTGTTCAACGTAATGCAAAGCAGTAAACCAACTTCATGCTGCCAGCTCGTATGAATGAGTGCTGCACACAGCCAGTGCTAACTTGCTCGCACCAATTAATGCTAGCGTGCGCCCCTTAAAGGAGAAGGTGCATTGTGGCTGGATCAGGTGTTGGCAGTTGTGCAGGAAGTGAAGCTGAGCTGGGAGACAATGAAGAACATCAGAACATGGGAGAGGGCGAGCTCCAAGGTTTTCTGGAGGCTTGGTGGAGTAGGTAGAAAATAGACAAGATCCAATCGGCAGGTCCAATATCCACAAGGGATCAGGAGGTCCTCCAAACACACATTCAAAAGGCAGTGGGAACAGATATAGCTATGGGTGTTAATGCGAGGAGTGAAGCCCTGAGGGCCTGGACGCAGTGTTGCAAGAAATTCATGGACCTCGCATGAATGGTCATTTGTGCCTTTTAGAACCTTAGAACCATAGAAAGGTTATGGTAGAAAGAGGCCATTCAGCCCATCATGTCTGTGTTGGCTGAAAAAAGATGAAAAATAAACTAGCTGCTTATTTTAATCCCACTTTCCAGCACCTGGTCCGTAGCCTGGCAGGTTACAGCACTTCAGATGCAGATTTAGGTACCTTTTAAATGAGTTGAGCGTTTCAGATTCAACCAACAATTTAGGCATTGAGTTCCAAACACCCACCACCCTCTGGGTGAAAAAGCTTTTCCTCATGTCCCCTCCAATCCTTCTGCCAATCACCTTAAATCTATCCCCTCTGGTAATTGACCCCTCAGCTAGGGAAAACAAGTCTTTACTGTCTACCCTATCTAGGCCGCTCATAATTTTGTGCACCTCAATTAGGTCACCCCTTAGCCCCCTCTGTTCTAAGGGACATAACCCTAGCCTATCCAATCTCTCCTCATAGCTGCAATTTTCAAGCCCTGGCAACATTCTTGTAAATCTCCTCTGTACTCTCTCCAGAGCAAATATGTCCTTCCTGTAATCTGATAACCAGAACTGTACATAAAATTCCAGCTGTGGCCTAACCAGCATTTTATACAGTTCCATCATTACATCCCTGCTTTTGTATTCAATACCTCGCCCAATAAAGCAAAGCATTCCATATACTTTCTTGACCACCTTATCCACCTGTCCTGCCACCTTCAAGGACTTATGGACATACACTCTCACTTCCTCTACCCCTCTCAATATCCTCCCGTTTATTGAGTATTCCCTTGCTTTGTTTGCCCTCCCCAAATGCATTACCTCACACTTTTCCAGATTGAATTCCATCTGCCACTTCTCTGCCCACTCAACCAAACCATTGATATCATTCTGGAGTCGACAGCTATCCTCTTCACTATCAACTACATGGCCAATTTTTGTGTCATCTGCAAATTTTCCAATCATGCCTCCCACATTTAAGTCTAAATCATTAATATATACAACAAACAACAAGGGCCCCAACACTGAGCCCTGTGCAACACCACTGGAAGCCGTTTTCCATTCGCAAAAACATCCATCGACCATTACCCTTTCTTTCCTGTCACTGAACCAATTTTGGATCCAACCTGCCACCTTCCCCTGTATCCCATGAGATCTCACTTTCCTGATCACTCTGCCAAGTGGGGCCTTGTCCAATGCCTTACTGAAATCCATGTAGACAACATCCACTGCACTACCCTCATCAATCCTCCTTGTTACTTCCTCAAAAAATTCTATTAAGTCAGTAAGAGATGATCTTCCCCTAACAAAACCATGCTGACTATCCCTGATCAATTTGTGCCTTTCTAAGTGACAGTTTATCCTGTCTCTAAGAATTATTTCCAATAATTTGCCCACCACTGAAGTCAGACTGACAAGCTTATAATTTTCTGGCCTATCCCTTACACCCTTTTTAAATAATTGTACAACATTCACAGGCCTCCAATCCTCTGGGGCTTCGCCTGTGTCTAGCGAGGATTGGAAAATGATCCTCAGAGCATCCGCTGTTTCTTCTCTGGCTTCCTTCAGCAGCCTGGGATACAATCCATCTGGCCCTGGTGATTTATCCACCTTCAAGGATGCCAGTCCCTCTACTACTTCCTCTCTCACTATGCTTATTGTGTCTAATATTTCACACTCCTCCTCTTTAAGCAGAATGTCTGTATCATCCCTCTCCTTAGTGAAGATAGAGACAAAGTACTCATTGAGAACCATGCCCATATCTTCTGCATCAACCCACAAATTACCATGTACATCTCTGATAGGCCCTGCCTTTTCCTTAAGATAAAAGCAAAATACTGCAGATGCAGTATCTGATGCTGCAGATGCAGGTGGAAATCTGAAACAAAAACAGAAAATGGTGGAACAACTCAGCAGGTCTGGCAGCATCAGCGGAAAGCTCTGAAGAATGGTCATACTGGCTCGAAACATTAACTCTGTTTCTCTCTCCACAGATGCTGCCAAACCTGCTGAGTTTTTCCAGCATTTTCTATTTTTGGTCCTACCTTTTCCTTCGTTGTTCTCTTGCTCTTAATGAACTGGTAAAACACCCTAGAATTTTCTTTGATTTTACCTGCCAATATTTTTTTCGGATCCTCTCGTCGCTTTCTTAATTTCCATTTTTACTTCACTCCTGCACTTTCTATACTCCTCTAGGCTTTCTACAGTGTGAAGTCTTTTGTGACTGTCGTAAGCTTTCTTCTTCTGCTTTATCTTGGCTTGTATGCATCTAAATAACCAGGGGTCTCTAGATTTGGGAGTACCATCTTTTTTCTTGGTGGGGATGTGTCTACACTGTACCCATAGAATCTCGCCTTTGAATGCTTTCCACTGATTTGAAAGTTTTTCCTTCTAGTAGCTGTATCCAGTCCACTCTCACCAGCTCACCTCTCAGTTTTGTAAAGTTCATCTTCCCCCAATTTAGGACTTTTACTCTTGTTCTATCCTTGTCCTTTTCAATAATGATGCTAAATCTAGCTATATTATGGTCACTATCTCCAAAATGGTCCCCCACTGCTACTTCATCCACTTGCCCAGATTCATTTCTTAAGACTAAATCTAGAATTGCACCCCCTCTCATTGGGCTTATGTGCTGGCTAAAAAATATCTCTTGAATGCAGTTCAATAATTTGCACCCTCTGTGCCCTTCACACTGTTCGTATCCCAATTGATATTAGGGTAGTTGAAAACCCCAATGATTACTATCTATTGTTTTTGCACTCAGAAATCTGTCTACATATTTGCTCTTCTAACTCCCTTCTACTATTTGAGGGTCTATAATACACTCCTAGCAGTGTGGCTGCCCCTATTTTATTTCTGAGCTCAACCCATTTGGCCAACTGAAACTACCGAATGTCAGTCTACATTTTTGTTTAAACTTCTCAAATGCCTCTACTACTTCATCAACCTCCCAAGTCATGGGCTAGAACTGTTCATTGCTGCAGCGGCAGCCATCTTGTTTTCACATGATTCACTCAGTTTTCTTTCTCTCTCTCTGGCACTAATTTCGGTTGATTTTTCTCAGTCTAATTCAGCATTTATTTTGTTTATAATGTTTGGATTTCACTCACAAACACCTGCTGCCACCATGTCATGTCTGGCTCCCAGGAGTTCAAAATAATCACAGTATTAGACACAAACAATGGAGCTTTCATCGAGTGTATTTTTCCAGATCTCAGCATGTGCTGTGAATGATACATCATTGTTTTGGTACACTGACTGTAGTACAATTGTGAGGGATGTGGCATTCTGGATATCGATGTATACCATGACAATGTAGTTCCTAAAACATTTTGGAATAATATAACAATATAACACCTCACATGAGTGGCCAAGCTCGGTGATCGTATCTTCAAATGCCATATCCTATTAACTGCACCACACCACTAGCCTCAGACACTGCTCAAATCACCACACCCCTTCACTCACCTATGAACAACCTCTATTAATCAGGATTTGTACTTAACATTCGTATGATTCACCTCACCCTCACACACTTTGCAATGCTGCAAGCCTCACACCCACATCTCACAAGTTGTAAATACAGCTAGCTATTCAACTATGACAGTGCTTTAGCTAAATAGATTACATCACACTTCCACTTCCATCCCACTAGCAGAGCAAGGTGATGCGTAACTGGAAGTGGCAGGAGCTAAGTGGAGGAGACAGGTGCGCCTGTATATCCGCATGGAGGAGATGGTGCTGGCCATTATTGGGATTGCCATTGCTGAGGCCATGGCCAGTGTCGGGATGGAAACCACTGAAGGTGGCAGTATCCTCATACCTAATCCTCCTTCTCACATCCCACTTCCCCCTCACCCCACTGACAGCTTGGACTCTATTAATTAGAGTTCTGATAAACAAGCTGCAGATGATCTAAGTACCTCTTACTTTCACCCATCTCCACATTGCAATCTTACCCTTGTGCCTTTTTTCTTTCAGATATGCAAGGAGGGCAATCTGGCCAGGCAGTGGAATAACATCAAAAGAGAGTGACAATGAAGACACAGCCCCGACATTTGATTTCACACTTGCAACCATCAGCTCAGATTCTGACACTGTGCATGGCTTAGTGGACAGGTGGGATTTCTAAGAGGTGGATGAGTAGGCCACAACCAGGGCAAAGGTCAAGAATAGTGCAGGCGTCAGCATGCTGGAGGGTGAGGTCACATATGGGTTCCATTTGCAAAGAATGCAAATGAGTAATTTGTTAGGGCAGTTTGCAGAAGAATACTGATAGGTATGAACAACAAAATGCTTGGTGCATTGGGAAGCCTTCCAGAAAGCCTTTGATCAATGTCAATGAGCATACAGAAGACCAACAACAACACCAACTTGACACAGAGCTTCATGCAAAGCTTGAAGTTCCTCCTTTCCAGCATGGAACTCCAGTCACATATTTGTGGACCCAATCATGATGCAGCATCTAATGAGTGATGTAGTGGCTTCCATTTCCAGTCCAAGCAAAGCCATCAATATTTGACTGCTGCAGTGGAAGCTCAGCTTGCTATCATGCAAGCACAGGCTGCTCCCTTTAAGGCCATGGATTACAAGGTCTCACAGCAGTCCGGCAATTTGTTCTCAAACAGATTACTAGATTGCTGAGGTGCTGCCCCAGGGGAGTGGCAGTGGCTCCATGGACCATGAACCTGCTGCCCTCTTAGGCTCAGTCATGACAAAATCCTGCTCACATTTCTTATGTTCTTAAGTCCTCTCTTAGGAAGGCAGCATTTGTCCTCCTAACCCTGCCCATGCTGTTGCCAGCCAACCAGCCCATTCTGCTGCTGCCTATGCTGAGACAGCAGCTGCTTGAAGTGGTCCTCAAAGGTTAAGTGTCCTACAATGAAAGTTGTCAGACTTTTATTGACCATGCGGCACCCATTAGGCTAGCACTGCATAGGAGCTCCAGGACAGACAACGGCATACAGAAGACAGGCACTAAGGGAAGTGTGCACATGCACTGCGGATATTATTATGGAACTTTAAGGGCACTTGTAGTGCTCAAAAAATAGGTATGAATGAGCCCAGTGTCTGGCCCATGGTTAGAAATTTTCCACATACTTTGTAGCAGGAAACAAAAGAAACATGTATTCTCCTGTCACCAATTCACAAATATAGCTTCCATTTTTCTGTGATGCTAACGCACTGTTGTTCATGAGAAAAGAATGAGAGAGAAATGCTGATTATGATGAAATTGATTCCTGTTTTATTTTCAGCCGTTCTATGATCATTAGAATAAAATATGTTAAACATGCAATGAAATAGATTTTAGAATAGAAAATGTAGAGGGTTTCTGTTTGCTACATGAAAGGAGGCAATTTTATGTGAGACATTGGGGGTTATTTTGACCAAAGTGTGAAAACATGTGCTAAATGGGTGCAGTATTAATGCGACTAGCCTGGTTGAAACTCCAGATTTAGCATACTGTTTTGCTTCTAATTGGTAATTACAATGATTTGAACTTGTCTGGAGATACCAAACCAGAAACCTGCATGTTTGGCACTCACCTGGTGATTTCTTTGCAATTTATGTGGAGCAGTATATGTGGGTTCCTTGCATCCACTTTGACTGAGGTGAACAGAGCTCTGGTTGGCACACTCAGGGTTTGAAGGGTGCACACTTTTTCTGATGCAGCACTGGAGAAGTTGGTGAAGGGGATATGGCAGAGGAGACCTGCCCTTGCACCTGCAAGGGGTAGAATGTCAGCTCACTCTCTTGTCTCTTGTTCCTGGGGCAGTGGTCCTGTTTTTCCCAGCCTCATGTAAGCCTCATCTTGTCCAAACACCTATAAGGTGTCCAATAAGACCATAAGACGTAGAAGCAGAAGTAGACCATTCAGCCCATCGAGTCTTAAATAGGACAGCACCTAATCTTTTTAGGTAAAATCAACAGAGAATTTCTGGAATAAATGTTGATAGAGCATTGATGAGGCATTGACGAAGTGTTTTAGAAAGTCTCCCGATGTATTTTCAGCCCCAACAACAACAAACATGTAATGATGAGCATCCCTCTCAGTAAGATTTGAATTGACATCAACGTTGTGTTTATTCCTGAGTAGCTGTTCACTCTGAGGAGAGGTGGTTAGTCAAAGTGTTAGCCACCAAAATGCCATGTGGCCTCTTTAATGAGCAATAGTAGGCACTTTATGTGGCAATGAGCTGTTTAACAAGACTCCGGGTGGCCATACTTAGCCCTAGCTTCAACTCCTTTACCCAGATAATGTCTTGCGTTAAACACTAAACCAGCATTTCATCTTAAGACTCTATCCTAGCTATCTCTGTACCACCTAAATTATTGGGTAATAAACACCCACATTGAACCTTGCACTATCACAGTTTACATAGCCAATGCTATTTTGCCTTCGGAATATACAGCATAACTTTGGGTGCAAATTATTCTCACAACAGACCTGATTAGTAGGATACACAAGTATCATAAGCACTAAAGAATTAGGCAGTGTCTCACCTATTACTGCATTGGATGCTTCTTGATCTGTTGATACTGTATTTCACCAATCCATCAATAAGTGAGATCAAATTAGTTATGGAAGTAGGCAGCAGGCAAAAAGAGAGACAAACACTTATTAATGTACAATTAGACATTATATTAGAATCCTGCAATTGTAATCTCAGTAGAACAGCAAAAAATAATCTCACTTCTGTTAACAGAAATTTGAAATAAAATCGAAATTATTTATATACTTCTTATTTGAGAGAATATTCAAACAGCATTTCATTAGGAATTAAAACTGATAACATGAAGAAAAAATGTAGACTCATTGGGACTGATTCTAATGTGGCTAAATTGACATTAACTCACCATGTAACATCAAAATGGTAGGATTATCGCCCCATTAATGTTATGCACCGGTTGCCACCATATTAAGGGGCCGACTGCTAGCCAACTGAAGGGGGTGACCTATTTAGGCAGTACACCTTTTTAATGTGCAAATTGGTGTCTTCTAAAGTACACCGGACTGCAATTTCCTTTTTATGACAGAACTGATTGCAGTATGTGTTGTGCACCCTTCAACCCAGTTTAACCAACTGTATAGGAGAAAATCTCCCTACTGTTAACTATTATATTTTGTTTTTGTAGAACCAGAATGAACAGGTGCGCTCCTCTGGACTTCACAGAAATAATCTCTGCTGCTGCCACTCCGGGCTCCTCCTATCTTCACCATTATGAACCTCCGCCTCCTCACATCACTGCACACCCCCCCCACAAACAGACATACCTGTTGGTGGAGTGTTCAGCTATTTGACACCCGGAATTTAACAGTTCCATTTAAATGAGGGCCAAGCCTTGAAAAGGATCAGCTTCCTGGTTTCCTGCATATCTGCCCAAATGTTAATCCCCCCAACCCGACTATGCATTAAAACAGGATAGCTTACAAGTTGTTATTACTGATATTAGTGGCTACTCCTTTTTCCGTTAATTTAAAGTAAGTGTTAGCTCTCCACTAAAATAGGAAAAAATATGCTTGTGATGTGGCAAGTGTTCATCCACGAATATCATCTGTTATTTTAAAGCTCACATTTCTTCATTATCTAATTTTTAAAAATTCATTCACGGGATGTGGGTGTTGCTGGCTGGGCCGGCATTTATTGCCTCTCCTTAGTTGCCCTTGAGAAGGTGATACCAAATTCATCTTTGGTATCCATGAATCAGAGTCAGCAATGTGTAAATATATAAAACTGCTTTATGTGGTCGATATTTAAAACCAGGTCAAATTTAGATTAACAGCAAAGACTTCATGCAAAATTAAATGCAACACATGGGTCTTAGGCCATTTGGTAATGGTGTCAAAAAGTATGTAGTCTGATGTACCTATTGTGACAGTGCCCTCGAGTGGTGCATATTTAGTCAGAAGTATTTACACTTCAGAGCAACATGCTTCGAGCCACGATTTGTTTTTGTGGGCCAAATTTTAAAAGTGCGTTCGAAAATCACAATGTTTCTATCCTGCTTTCTCCTTGAAGTTGTAATAGGAAAATCATGCAATACCAGTAAATACATTTGGAGGTGCTTAGTTCTTCATTAAAGCTTATGACCAAGTTCTGATGATGAAAAACTAAATCATATTCTCCTACGTCTCTTCAAATACTTGATTAATTCAGAACTTCAAAGCTTAATTCAGAACTATTTTGTCATGAAAAATCCTATTTTGGAATTTCAATAGAAAGAAAATTGAAAACAGATTACTAAACCTTGTGCAATAGCTCCTTCCTTCACTCATTTATTCAATGTTTAAACACTAAAGCAACACAAACAATTAACAAAGTATATTGGTATAGGAATTTCAAGCATTGATTTTAGTGGATGAATACATCCATAGGACACTGTTATTGCAATAGAATCATAAACTTGCTCAAAAGTAAACAGGTTAACATAGCAATGTTAAGGTAGCGGAGTGATGTAGAACTGCGTCAAACATCATCAGTTAAATATCGGCAAAAGTGATTTGTAGGCTTTATTTCAGAAAATAAGATGAGTTGTAAACTCTATTCTGTCTCCATGAGGAATCTGTAAACAAAATGATGGTACTTATGAACAAAGCATATACATGGTAATTGGCAAACACAAATATATTTAGATCAGAGACTCTATCCATTTGAAGCCATTGAAAAAACAGGCATAGACATTCACTATATGTAAGTTGAAAAACTTGGATCTTTTCAATGGAATCTGATTTTATGATTAGTATTTTGCCTGGATTAGGTATCTAATAACACAAAGACATTTGCAATATAATAATTTCCCTGCCACCTCACTTTTTCTTTTTGTAGGATCAGCTGATGCATGCTGGGAATTATGATTCCATGGTTGGCAGTAACCTTTTCTCTCCTCCTTTTGATACCATACTTAACTGGGCATTTATCATGTGTCAGACAGTGAAAGGCTGAGGAGTTAATCACAATGGATATTGCAGTCAAGCCCAGCCCATTCTCCATGCATATACTTTCCAGAAGAATTGTTTGAATTTGAGGTAGAGACAATGACTAACTTTAAACCAGAAGCTAATTGAAGTCTATCATTTCCCTGGCAAAGGTTAGGAAATGTGGCACACACTCAGAATCTACCTGGGCCTTTCCAGTTCTGTATGGTTCCATTTTACATTGGCTTTAACATTGTCAACCAAGCCACTGGAGAGCAATCACTTTTATTCAAATTAACATTTTCTGAACATGTCAAACCATTTAACTTGTTTTGCGTCATCATCTGAATTTAACTGAATATAATGTATATACTCAACATATAAATTGTTGGATTTATTCCTCCTGATATTTTTATGCACAAATATAAATTGATTTTTAAAAATGCTCTTATGGTAGCCGAATAATAAGAATTTAGTAAACATTAGTTTGGAGTATCTTGTTTTGAACAGACAGGGAACAAGGAGATGATGTAGCTGGATGGAAACAATTAGGAAATAAAATAGCTGTTAGACCCACACCCATAACAGACACACAACTAAAAGACAAAATATAGATGCTGTAAATCTGAAAAAGGGAAGGGTTTCCACTCCTTTTATATTTAGCTGGTGTGTGACCAGTGAATAATGCATTGGCTGGCAGGGGAACAGGCATATTATCATGCACTCCCATTCAGTCAATGGCACTGTCATGGGGCTGCATCTCTACACTGTCACTGCTCTGTGCAAGAACAGAGTGAAAGAGTCAATGGTGCTCCAGAAGTACCTGTTACCTTTTCCATACTCCTATCCATTCTCTCCTTCATGGATTGAATGGCGGATGAGATGCTTGAGATGCTAGACCCCAAAGCCATGATTTCAGCAGTCTGAGACCCCAGTCAAGCGGTCACCAGACTCTCGATTACTGTACGACCCAATACAGTGTTCACAGAACTGATTGCTTACTCCACAGTTGGCTACCTGGTCTCAATGTCTTACTGAATGACCCAACACAAACCAGCGTTGGACTCCTTCGTGCTCTGTACCATTGTGCACAAGTTCTTTGACAGGATGCTCAGTGCAATTAAAGGCACACGGACTTGGTAATTAGCCATAGTCCAAGAAGGACAATAGGCATCTCTCTCGATCAAAGAGAGACAATTGGTTAAATAGCTTGAAGGGCACCACTCCACATCAAGCATGGGGCAAGGTAAGGAGGCAGGCCTCCATTAACATCCACAACTGGTAAGGAATTGAACCCATGCTGCATCACACTCTAGCCATCTAAACTATCCAACCCCTGAACTTAAGTCAAATCCAAATACTAAATAATCACCTGCATTCTGCTCACAAAATTTGCCATGGTATCTAGATAGCATGCCGGGGATCGAATAGAGAACCCTCTTTATGACTTGCTAATTTTATCATGTGCACTTCACATGATCCTCAATATTCTTCAGAATGCGACATAGTAACATGGAAGACTATGACTTAGGCTTTGGTTTACATACACATTTATTAATCAGTAAGGGAACAAGTGAACAGTAGCTATGACACACTACATTTTACAGCATTCTTTAAGCTTAGGTGTATCCTTGAGCAAGTACAAAATAATACATTGTCACAAATGCTGAGCTAAACTCAAATGTCATCCTACATGGCAGTTCTTGTTTGTTCTCACCAACCAGGCTGAGAAATGCCCTCCAGAAAGCAACAAAACCCCAAGCAACTTTAAATAACAGTATTAATTTCAAAAAAGCTACAAATCAAATTTGCATTTAAATAAATTCCAAAAGATGTTTGCCTTTGAGTTGAATACCTTGACCCTCCTGCAGTGACTCAGTTGAGATAAATAATATCTGTAACAACTGTATCATAATATCAATGAGTGAAGCTGTCTTTAATCTTTCCAGTGCCATGACAGAATTAAAGAAGCTAATATTGTGCTATATCCTAGACAAAAATACTTGTTTTTGGTATGGATAGAAGGTTCAGAAATTAAAGTATAGTTTGGGAGTACTGGATTGTTACTTATTAAAAAATGTGAACCTATTTAAATCATTTCACTTAGTCTATGAAGCAAAAAGCTAAGATAAATTCACGTGGTGTTGATAGTCTAACCTCAAAATCTTCCTAGTTTTTATCACTCACAGATGAAAATCCAATACCTCTGAACTGAGGCTCACAATGAATCCATGTTAGGACTTACATGCATCATCTCTTTGTGCCGATCTGTGTTTGTTACAACTCTTGTCTGTTGCTGTTACCACAGGTTCCATTTCCCGCTGGGTGCTGTTCTGTGTTTCCTTCTGCTTCTTTGCTAGTTTCCTTTATGTTAGCAGAAAGATAAAGACAGTTTGGTACTTTGAAATGAATTTTATCAAACAATCTTATCAAACAATATTTGTTGATGAAAAAAAAGGCCAGTGCTCTAAGAAAGAAGTCTCAGTGCATTGACGAACATTCTTTAAATCTGAAACTGCAGTCCTTTTATTGTGTTTAAAGACTCTAGCTATTAATTATGCATAACTGGCATTCCTATGTTGACTGTAATGTTCTATTATAAACCTTCCAAATGTTGTCTCTGAACTTATGTTCAAAAGTATGAACAGTTAAATTTCTATGAATTCATTCCCCATGGATTTTTCTATTTTTGACAGAAATGTGCTACTAAAAATGTCATACTTCCAAAAGGGGCAACATAAAATCTATGTCTTCTGGTTTATATTTGCAAGTTTTCCATCTGTGGAAAGGTTCTGCGTTACTTGTGGTTCTCTGAAAGTGTGGTGTAGTTTTAATGGATAAAATTAAACAGTCCTTCCTAGCCCTTCAGAAATTTGTGGGTTTTGTGCAGGCACGATTAGAATCTTCTTCTACACGGGACAATACTTGTATTCCTTGAAAACATTTGCATAGCGCCATTTTAACATGGAAATGTTATTATTTGACTACTGCACCGTAGCTATTTCCATTCTCTCTGGATCCTTCACATGTGTACTATAAGTGGTTATAACGAAAGCACAGTGAGGCAGGCAACCATTATCTTGATAAAGAATTATTAAATTGCTTAGCAGTTTTCATCCAAATGTATATCTTGATAGCTTTATTTGGGAGATAACATAGGGTAGGTTTTCAGCTTGACTGACTGGGCAGTAATTTGGTGTAATGGATTGACCTCCCTTTGAACTACTTGACTTTCTTTCCATTGAAACAAAAGGGTTCTATAAAAGACTGGCAACTTCTCTCTGCCAGATTATTGCCCAGGTTGTGAAGACAAAAATCATTTGTCTTTTAATTTTAAACAAAGTTCTCTTCCGTTTGCCTTCCAATTTTCTCCTGTTATCGCTCTTGAAAGTGCAAATGCATGCTGTGTTCCACAGGTAGCGGCAGCCCCTGGATCAAACTAAAATGGTTCTTCTTCTTGGTCGGTATAACTGTGTACATTCAATGCACTTAACATTGATCTGTTTAGAGTGACTGACTTTTCTGCTCTTAAAAAAACATGGATGGAAAAAGAAATGTGTTTGGAGGGCAATGCATGTGGCCATCCTGTTCAAAGTGCAGCAGTGGCCTATAAAAATTGCCACCTGCACAGAAGTCAAAAATGTATGATGTAGATAATATTGAGCAGCTACTGATTTTGATTCTCCTGCCACCAACATCTATAACTTTCTGTTAATACTGGTCATTTCATGTACATAGATCTTAGTACTACTGCAAAATTTTTGAGTTTATAACTATGCCAATATAAACTGGCACTGGACTTATGATCAGAAATTTCACACATTGACCAACATATTCCTCCCTTTGCTCTTATACCGACGATTGTAAATGACTTGAACCAAAGTTTTTCTTTTATTTGACATGACTCGCATGTGAATGCCTGCTGTATGTATACACAGACACATGCATGTAGCCAAGAAATATATAAAATACTTATAAGAAATAAATTGCATTCATATAGCAGCTTTTATGACCTCAGGATGTGTCAGGTTGCTTCACAGCCAATGCAATACTTTCAAAATATTCTGTTGTAGCGTGGGAGTGGGGTAACATGGCAGGCAGATCCTTTAATTAGACCATAGGGCAGGTAACACCATCACCATGGGTTGAATTTTAATTATGCTTTAAGTTTACTTTTTAAAATCAGGGATATGGAATAATTAACTTTTTTTGCCTTATATCCTATGCTTCTCTTAATGCGTCTTAATGCCTATTTGTCTTATTGACACCACCTTTTATTGGATGAATGTTTACCAGAAGTAATAATCACTTCAATTCCACACCTTTCTACATAATGTATTATATCCAATGTGTATACATGTGAAACATGTTCCATACCTAAATACATTATGGTTATCCCTGTCCACATTACATGGTATTTTCAATTCAGGTAGTCACCCTCAAGAAATTATTTTAAATGTGCACTATTTTTTCTACACATCATTTTGCCACATTCCATAATTTAGTGTTTACTGCTAATATAATTAGGTGCTGTCTTTTGGATGAGGTGTTAAACCGAAGCCCTCTTTGCCCTCTCAGCTTGACATAAAAGATCACTGGTCACTATTCGAGAAAGAACAGGGGAGCTATCACCAGTGTCCTGGCCAATATGGAGGAAAGATTCACGAGAATGGTTCCAGGGATGAGGGACTTCAGTTAGGACAATAAATTGGAGAGGTTGGGACTGTTTTCCTTGGAGGAAAGAAGGCTGAGGGGAGATTTGATAGAGGTATTCAAAATCATGAGGGATCTGGACAACGGAGGTAGGGAGAAACTGATCCCACACATGAAAGGATTGAGAACGAGAGGGCATAGATTTAAAGTAATTGGTAAAAGAATCAAAAGCAACTTGAGGAAAAACTTCATCATGCAGCGAGTGGTTGAGGACTGGAATGAACTGCCTGAGAGTGTGATTGGGGCGAGTTCAATTAAAGCATTCAAACAGGAATTAAACTGTTATCTAAAAAAGAAGAATGTGCAGTGTTTTGGGGAGAATCATTAAGCGGAATCATCCCAGATTTGCACAAAGTGCGGTAGCAGGCAGGAAAAAGGACTTTTTACCCGTCGGCCGCAATGGTGGCTTTTCACGCCTTATCATCCCATTCCCGGCTTGTCCCACCTGATTAATATTGTATTCATGGGAAACATGCTGGATCACTGGTGGGCAGGCTTGGATTTGCCTGCCATGCCGCGACCTCAGTGCTTTCTCGCTCCGGGCGCCATATGTAAAGCGTACCACAGCGCAGCCTACTTCATGTCTTCAGACCAGGGTTGCTCCAGGATACAGATGGCCCTGAAAGCAAAGAAGATGGCAGCCCCCAAACTTAGTGATGACTCTCTGGGGCACCTGCTGGACACAGTGGAAGGCCGCTGCGATGTCCTCTGCCCCCCACTTTGGCCACAGGAGGTCCGCCAGAGTCACCAATCCATCCTGGAGGCGGTGGAGCACAGAGGAGGTCAGCCATCCAGTGCAGGAAGACGACGAATGCTCTCATCCGTTCTGCCAGGGTAATTCAACCGCCTCATCACTTTCAACTCACATACTCACAAGCCCATCACACATCTACAGGGATCTCACAGCTCAAGGTACAACACCACTAACTCTCACACACACATCCTCACATCTCCTTTGGGCTCATATCCTCTGGAGCTCGTGGCCTCATCCCATCCATGGCTCTGCTGACCACACAAACCTCCCACGCAGTGCCATACATCCTGCTCACGTTCTCTCCACCTGTTTCCATACAGGTGAAGCCTGCTCACATCAGCAGTGAGAGGACCCAGACTGACAGGCCCACATTAGGCCCCTCACTCACTTTGAGGAGTGTGCCATCGCGTTGACTGGTGAGGACATGGACCTCGGTGATGGTGAGGTCACTGGTGAACATCCACATGAGAATCCTGCCCCACATCATTCCCCTCTCAATGCAACTGTGAGTGCTCGCTCTCTTGTTTTTGACTCTCTTGCCATGCACTAATTATCTCTACTTTGGTTCACAGGGAGCTCTGCCAAGCGACTGATGCCCTCAGCCAGCCAAACCCTCAGCTCCGTCCAGGTCTTCACTGCCAGCCAAGAGGACACCTCCTCCATTGAAGAGCTGGAAATAAGCAACTTGGGAGATCTATCACAGCTCTTATACACATCCTCCACCAGCACAGAGACACACACCTCGGTGGGGCCTAGATCTAGAACAGGCTTAGGTTCACAATCCGATGGTCACCGCACGGTCACATGTCAACATGTGACAGGAGGCATGTTCAGCCGAGCTCCCTGGCATGCAGAGGAGTGCTGGGGAAGAGGTATCTGTGAGGTCCAAGTCAGATGACGAGCCTCTGGGTTTGGCCTTCCAACTCATTGTGGAGAGTCAGCAGAAGGCGTGGGAACAACACGCTGAGCCGTTGGAAGCCCTCAACAGAGTGGCATGTGAGTAGAAGCGTGCATCCGCCTACTCTCAGATGAAATGGTGCCCACATGTGTGCGTATGGAGGTCTCTATGGGAAGGATGGTGGATGCCATGTGCACCCTAGTCCAGCAGAATGCAGAGATGTGCACAGACCTGCATTCCATCGTGGTAACCATGGGTGAGTTCCTGCAGCAGCGACATGAGAGGGAAATGGGGCCCTCATAGTCCTGCCAGATGCTCCCTCCCCTCAAGGAGTCAGTCGGGGGCCCTTGGGCACCTGAAGGGAGGAGGAGCGGCAGCTGGGCACCCTTGGGTCATCCACTTAAGAATCTCAGAGGCTGTCCTCTCCCTCCGAGTCCCCTTTGCCTGTGACCCCCCTCAACCTTGTCCTCTGTCACTGCAGAGGGAGCAGCTGACCAACAGAAGGACAGCCAAAGCAAGGCGGGGATGCATCACCGAAGTCACCAGAAGCAACAGGGCCAACCATTGCACAGGCTGTTTTCACCCTTGCTGCGGATGTCAGGGCATCAGGATGTCAGAAGAAGTGGTAGGCCTAGAAAAGTTGAGAAATTCTGATCACAAGTGGTTGCATGAGTGAACACATTTTGTCACTTTATAATCTGAAAATATATTCACTTTCACTGAATAATGTGTAATGGTGTCTTTCAGCTTCATTTACAGGCTTCGCGAGGCCTCCCCCTTCATTCGCACCCACCCACCACTAGCAGTTCAGCTGCACTCAGCTGGACCACGAGTGGCAGGGCCTTTCAGAGCCTCGTGCAAGCGCTCTCCCACACACGCACAGCCTTCATCCATCACACACTATCCCGAGCATTTTCAATACTGCCGGCTTCTCTTTCAGTTGTCTATCTGAGCTGACCTGAGTCTCCACCCATATACTGACTGCACTCCCATGCAGCACCTGTACCCATTCAACACGAGGCTCTGCTAACTTTCGATTTTGACAGCCGTGGTAGTCGTTAAGTTTCTAGTCAGTTCCCTATCCTTTCCCCTCCACCAGTCACCCATGTCCTTTCTGCCATCACTGCTCATATCACCTTCTACCTCCCCACTGTCACCTACCAACCTGAACACTTTCCTTTCGAGGATGTCCAGTGAACATGCACATTCCCTACCTTCCTGAGAATCCTACTCCCATCCACATTGACCTCCCCGACCTCCTCCTTCCCACCGCCAGGGTCCGTGTCTGTCTCTGAGGCCCCACCAAAGACTCTTGCCGTCCCTTCCACCTCTACTGTCACATGCTCACCATCCCACCTTCTGGCTCACTGTGCCCCTTCTCATACTCACCATTCCCTGCTACCACACCACCCTCAGTTTGCTCCTGAGGAGATAGTCATTGACTCCACAGACATTGCCCTTGCACATTCACCTGGGCAATCCCCCCTTACTCCCTCCTTCACCCTTACTCCCTCTTCACCCCCCCTCCCGCACCCCCCACCCTGGACTCCTTCCTCTCTCCTTCCAAACTCCTTCCCCCCTCTGTTCTCCTTCCCCCTTCTGAATCCTTCCCCTCTCCAGACTCCTTCCGCCCTCCGATCTCCTTCCTCCTCCAGGACTCCTTCCTCCCCCTGGACTCCTTCCCCACTCCGACCTCCTTCCCTTACACCTTCCTCCCTCCTTACACCTTCCTATCCACTTGCTGCCATTCTCCCCCATTACACCTTCCTCTCCTGTACTCCCTCCTCCCCCTTTCCAGCCTTACCCCCTGAAACCATCGTCCCCCCACTAACAACCTCACCCCCCTAACACCTTTGATTCCCCCTCCTCCGAACCTCAGCCCCCCAACAGCTTTGTCACACCACTCCCAACCTCACACCCTCCCCCCAGTACACTTTCCTCTCCCAGTCAAACCTAGACCTTCCTCTCCCACCTGCTTGCTGATCATCTGTAGCCCATGGCCAAGACCGTGATGTTCTGAACGAGACCCAAGACATCAACGGAGACCTCCCACCTTCCGAGACCTGCTTCGCGACAGAGTCACGTCCATGACAATCCACCCAGCACGTGATGTACATATTCCTCCAGGGTCTGGTAGATGTAGGGCTCCAGCATCTTCTGCTCCTTGAATGTCCACGATCTGAGCAAGGCCTTAACAGTAAGTCCTGACAGCTGCATGTCACACTTGTCCAGACGCGTTCTGGGCCGATGTGTTTTCCCGCCGCCGTAACGGTAAATCTGGCCTGGGGGGGACGATTCCAGATGGGCCTTACTTTGCATCCCATTAGCGGGATGTCGCTGGCCTTCAGCAGAACTGGTCTTCTGCCATGGTGGATACGATTGGATGATCCTGCTGTGCTTTCACTCTGGTCTGAAAGTGATTTTTGGCCTTCTCGCCATATTGTTCCCCCATCCCCCCAACCCGGCTGCCATGATGCCTGAAGCCAATGGGGCCGGAAAATTCTGGCCTATGTTTCCGAAAGCTCTCAAAGAGTTCTTAAACTTCTGAAGTTAAGCTTACTCATCTACAATACGTTTCATGTCTCTATCCTTTGATAAAAATTAGTCTCACATTAGCAATTTCTCGATTCCCAAGGTGAATTCCTTGTTAGTAAAGAGGTACAGATTGTTTTTGTCAGTTTCCTGCCTATTTAGTCCATTACTTTTGTACAATTCTCAGGGGCAAAGTAGCAGGGAGCTAGACCCTTCGACCATCAATTCCTCAATTGTCTTCACGAATCTTTGTTTACTGATTGCTACATTCTTAAGTGCTTCCACTTATGCCTCATCCATCTTAGTCATAGGATCTGGAATCCTCCCACAGTTCTCTTGTGAAAATTAATGTGAAGAATTAATTAAATGAATCAGCCATTGCCCAGTCCTCAGTGACTAAACTGCCCTTATAATTTTTCACAAATAACTGGTTCTTTAACCTCATTAAGCTTCTCCAGTTAGACGGAATTAGTCACAAACTGTGCCCAATCCCTCTTGAAGATTCTGCATGTGTTGACAATGTGTAAAATGGCCACACTGCATGTAATGAGGGTCAAAATAAGTGCATGGCTTGTTCGAATTTACCTAAATTGGCTTTATGAGTCTTAATGAGCTAACTTAGACAGCTGTCTATCCTCCTGCCAAAATATTTTGAAACTCTAGGAAACATTGCATAAACTTCATTTAATGAAGGTCAACTTGCTATAAGTTAAAAGCAACTTTTCTATTGCTTAACAATTTAACCAATTGTTTGCATTCATTTGTGAATAAAAATCAGAAATTACATTGGGCAGGATTTTCCCGTCGGTGAGCGGGAAATGACACACGGTGACGCCAGGCGGAACTCCCGACGTCACCGCGCCCCATTTAAATGTTTAGGCTCAGCAAAATCAGCTGTGCGCCCGCCGACCTGTCAATGACCAATTGAGGCCATTGACAGAGTCATTTAAGTTATTAATGGGCCTGCCCGTCCAACCTTAAGGTTGGCGGGCAGGCCAGGAGCCCTGGTGGGCGTTAGAAAAAGCATTAAACCTCATCCACGGGCAGGATGAGGTTTCATGAAGGTTTTAAAAAATTTAATTAAAGTTTTTAAAAAAATTATGGACATGTCCCAGACATGTCTGGGATTTTTTTATTTTTTATTTGTAATATTTTTTACTGTAGAGCTGACCTCCCTGAGGCAGCACTTAGCCTCAGGGAGATGAATGCGCTCTTTCGTGCACGTGTGCGAAAGAGCGCACTCTTGGGTTTAGAGATTCCCCCTGCCCGCACAGGGAGCGCACAGCGCTTCCGTGCAGACATCACACTGGACAGGCCTTAATGGGCCTGCCCACGTAAAATGGCGGCACGCCCCCAATTGGGGCACTTCAACTTCCCCCCCAACGGGGGGAAAATCCTGCCCATTATCTTGGTCTTAAATTCAACACTGCCGATGTATTTTTTAACTTTCTATTTTATATCTGTTTTATGTATTATATTTTCTGGTGTGGTGGGAGGGGCTTTACCTGATTAATTTTCTAGGGTAAAGTTAATTGAGTTTTTTGAAGAAATTCCTGCTTTTGTAAGGGTGTCTGCCTTGGGAGGAGGAGTGCAGTAGCATAGCTAGCTTTGGAATGGCCAGAATGAAACGTTTTTCTAAAAATCCCTTCTTGACCAATTCAATGAAAGTGCTGTAGCAGCCTTAAATGGCCAAGCTGTACCCAGAAGGCTGCAGTGGCAGTGAGCAGTTTCTGTATAGTTCATGATTCACCATTATTTTTAGACAAGGACTTGGAGGCCCTCCTGCAGGAAACTGCCTGTTTGTGGAGGAGGCATGGAGAGGAAGGCATGTAGAGCTGTTGCATTTATGCAGTGGAGGCAGATGAGATTGGCGGTAAGTGCCTCTTCTATGCACATTCCCCACCCCCCCCACCATCCAAGGAACTGCATAATGCCTTGAGAAGTCTAATGACTTGATGAAAGCAGATAAAACATAAGGAGTCACTCACAGCTTTTAAAAATATACTGCATTACCACGCGTGTCAGTTCCTTATAACCTGCTACCACTAAGTCCAAATGCTTCCATTGGGGGAATCATTGTGCAGTAGGATCTGCAAGTGGGCCTATCTTCACATCCTTACATGCATGAAAGCCTCATCTGAAATGTCAGTTCTATCACTTATCAGCAATCGTCCATGCTCTGTTTGCTGACATCTGGGTTGCTTTACATGTCCTGCAAACAAAGAACTTCCAAACTTTAGTCTTCTAACTCTTTGTGAGATGGAAGCTTCCTGGAGATTCTCACAACAAGTTGGAAATGGAGAATGGAAGGGGTGGAGGTTGGGAGCAGGAATGGGGACGTGTCAGTTATAGTTGTCCCTCAACACTTTTTTGCAGCTCCATCTCATGTTGAGGGAGCACATTTGACTTCTTGCAAACAACCTCACGTTACTCCTTCTGAGACTTGTATGAGAGCTCAGCTCCTCTGCCACCCCCTTTTCTGAGTGAAGCAAGAAGGGGGAATAGGAGGACGAAAGAGATTTGTTAAGTAACTCTGCTTCAGGCCCTGCCTGTACAGCATAATCCATGTCATCATTCATGTGCTTTCACTGCCAAAAGCTTACCAGAGACATGGACCCAAGCTAGTAGTATATGATAAATGGGGAAGCTGCATAGGATGAAGTATTGAAGATAAATGTTCAGCAGGATTAGGAGAGACATTCTGGGGAGGGAGTCTTTTTGTGGGGCAACAGGAGCATTTCTCTTTTGGTGGCCAATTTATGAGCAAGCAATCCCTTTAAGGATTGTTGGTAGGCCAATCAAGGCCTAGTACCAATGGGCAGACCAAGGGTCAGGTGATTTTTTAAAATTAAGTTTTAACTGCTGGTTGCCTCACTTCCCAAGGTCAGCAGCTAGGGCAGACGCCAGTTGAAAATCACCCCTACTGATTCTGTTGAGAAAATATAGACTGCATGAAGGCACTGGCAGTGTTTCTACCAAGGATGCTTATAATCCAATGGAATTGAGGCAAAATACATAACTATGTCATAATAATTCTGCTTGTGTCTTTAAAAAAATAACATTCATTGCAAGTGTAGTGGTGGGAAGATGCCTGATATCGATGGTAGTGGAACAATCTGAGCAGGGCCAAGTGCTGAAGAGAGTTCTTAGCACTGAAGTGTACTGGGTAGGAAATGCTGCAGGATGAATGTGAGTATTCTATCATGGATGTGACTCACAAAGGTCTTTGTGAAAATTAGAACATCTGCAGTCATCCTGCCAAAGTGGTTTTTTTTGGTTTAGTCTTTAAGATTTTGATTTTCAATGCAAACGTTCAATGTATTTTTCAATGGCGAAGCAAAAAATGAATTAAAATGATAAATCTAAATGAAAATTTAAAACGTTATTATATAATTCACAGGAGAAATTGCAGCATGAGAAAATTGGCAATTGGCTCCTTCAGACTGTATTCTTCTGTCTGCTGCTTTAGTGGACATGATAATCTTGATAAAATGGCAGATATGAATTTAATGTGATCGGTTTAATGCTTATGATATTAATTCTACAGCTTAAGTTCACTTCATTACTGGTTTCTTCATAATTTATTTAATATAGTGACTACGGATATATTTCACCTGATGTAGAAGACCCCATTGATCAGAAGCTTGATAATTCATACTTAATTATATGGAAATGTATTATATAACTGATAAACTTTCATTATATCCCATTGAATATTTGATGCCTATAATTCAGCAGTTGCCCAATTTTCACTATAAAAAATAACAACGTAAAATAATGCAAAGGGATAGCAGGACAAAATTAAGAGATTGTTCAAAACATATGGCCCAGGATTTCCATAAATTTCGGAATAACTACAACGTGTTGTGCTATTTTCTCCCTGAGGAAATTCGTGCATAACTAATTTATATTGTTTTAAGTCGGAACATGCAAATCTTCTCAATTGTTTGAATGGTTCTCAAGATGCACCCACCGAAGAACTCTCTCACTTATTCACATAGTTTGATTTCTTTTTGAAAAGCTGTTGCTAATGGGAGTTTTCTGCATCTGCGTCAGTAATAAGCTGGCATAGTATCCTCCCAAAAAATAGATGTAGCAAAGCCTACAGTCACGTATTATAGGCATAACTGAAATTTGATAGTGATTTTTAATCCCTTTTTTCTATTGAGACCTGAATTATACTAACTATACACTGTTAGTCACAGTGCACCTGAAATATTTCAGACGCCTGTTGCCTGCAGCTCCCACCGACTCCCTGCACGCCGCCCGCCCTCCCCCCCCCATGCATTCCAAAGGACTAAGCAGCCGCAATGACCTGCCCATCGGATATACCTCTGTTCTACATAACGTTGGAAAAAGAATAACAGAGGAAAGGGGCTCTGAATGTGACATGCCATAGCAAAACACAGCAGCCAACTTGCCACTAATTCTATTGAGGGCATTGTCTCTACACATGTTTCACATAAGTTATCAATGCCCCAACATAGGCAGCTGAGTTCTGTGGAAAATTTTGGTGTTCAGCAAGGTCAGAGTATGAAGGCAGCATTTTGGTCAATCCAGGAAATCTTGGGCCATAATGTCATAAGGTTGGACAGCACAGTGTTATGCTGTCTTACCCTAAAAATAAACTTATTATAATTAATATTGGAAACGTTTAGGCTGTTCATTCACATTGCTGACATTTTAACTAACTCTGTTAACAGCTCAAGCTAGGAGGGGTACTGAGCTGGGAAAGGGGTTGGAAAACATATTGGAGTGAAAACAAATTGCATTTTGTGTTTGGTGACAGACCATTTGCTTTCATAATGCAGAATCCATTCCATTAGCTTTACTAGATTTCCCGCCATGTTTTGTGACAGATGCAGTCAGGCAATTGACTGTGACAGAAAGGCGCAGGGAGTATAGAGTAAGGCATGAACACATTGAGCGCATATGAGCACACTGCTGAGAGAGATGGTCTAATGAATAGCAATGGCAATGAATAAATAATACTTTTTTTTAAGCAGTGTGTCCTATTTGTGTCTCTATTGACCAGAGTTCAGAAAGAAACTCTGTCCTGTGAAAACATTATCCAGTAAAATAGATGTGAGAAGGAGAAGCTGGGAGCTGAAAAGGGTAAAGGTTGGAAGCTGGAAGTGGCTGTAGGTCATGCAGAAATGGTGAAAGGCAAAGCTCCAGCTTGTGAGCAAGACAGAAGCTGAAAGAAAAGTGTATATAAACTTTAAACTGTTGGAACTAAGGGAATATTATGTGCTGAATTACACTGGCCTGATATAATAACAAATGACAATATTAGATTACTTTGTGTGGGAAAGCAGGAAAGGAATTTATCAGAGTCTTATCTTCGTGGAAATTTCAGTCATGATTTTTAACTTGCTCAGGCGATTAAATAAGCTGCAGAGAGCTCATAATGGGGTAACCTATATTGTCATAATAATTGGGCTACATGGAGTGCACAGCCTGTTCTCATTCCATTCTTTAACCTATTCATAAGGTTCATAAGCTTCATCACAGAAAAGCTACTGGGTATAATTATGGCCAAGTGCTAAAAGCCATGTCTGAAGAACAAACTGTTTCCCAGGGTTCGCCAGTCCTATCCTATTCAAGTGAACAGTAAGAAACTGTATGATTGTGTATAAAAGGAAATCAAAGTCACATGTGTCATTGATCCTCTATTTTTACAATCATGAAGACTGGATTAAGTTGAAGAGGATTTAAATGATGTAACAGATTGGAGACTGAAAATCATCTGAAACTCTATAACATTAGTTACAAACTTATAATTTTCCATTAGCTTATACATTCGCTTGGCAATCTGTTTATATATTTCACAACAATTAAACTAATATCAGCTTTATAGGGTACAGGATTCAAAACAATTAAGTTATAGGAATATATTATTTTCCATTTTAATCAATAAGGTAAAAATTTCATACATGGTGTAATCTGTTTCATTAGTACTATGCATGGGGATATTTATCATTTGAATCTATTGACAGGCTGATCTCTGCCTCTGACTCTAAATTGAATAAAATGGGGAACAAACACAAACTTCCTGCAGTATCAATTTAATACTGTAACTAATTAGTGTTTCTTACCTGCAGGGCTGCACAAAAACACTTGGATAAATGCTGCCACTGAACGGCCATGTAATAGTTACAAATCATCGTGATGGATATAAACTGGCGTTTACAACAGCAGCATCATTATGAATGAATCAATCAATCATCGTCCAGCTGTGTACCATCAGAATTAATCAAAAGCATCATTTACATCAACAGCTCCCAGGGTTTATTATATTCTATTATAGACCAAGAAAATGAAAAAAAAAACAAGCCCACACTGTGCAGTGGAAAATGCATTGCTTCATCAGGTTGGAACTGACCATTGGCAACAGTAACAGCCAAACATTCAATGCATTTATATTCCCCTGTCAATTGTTTTATAAGTTGTGTATTAGCTCTGCTAAAATTTTTTTTAAAATGCTTGCATTAAAGTAGCAGGGATATGAGTGCAAGAGATATTCCTCTGTTAATATTCGATCTCCAGCTTTAAATGTTTAAATGCGTTGGTGAGCGGAGGCGTTGCTTGAAAAGCCAGCTGGTCAATGATAATCCCTTGGTTTATCATTCAATAATACACTCACTGCTGCAGAGTTTGTCTTTGCCTTCAAACTTTGAATCAATTAAAAACTCTCTAATTAGGCTTCAGCTTCCTGTTCCAATTGCAGTGGAGCCTGTGTCACGATAATAATGAGACTCTGGAGGCTGCTGATGGTAAGCACCAGCTGCAGTCTCCTGCTGCAGTCCTTGACAGTATTTTTAAAGATGAGGAGAAAACTGTTGTAGACGGGCTGACGACAAAGGTAAGAGAGATCAGTCTGACTCATTTTTAAAATACAGTCAGAGCTTCAGGGAATAAGGCAAAGCCCCCCCTTTGAACAGTATGAATCTGGGAGTTTTTAAAACACTTGAAAGATTGTGTAATACCTTATGGTTTGTGCAATCATATGAAATGTTTAGTTGATCACTCATGGCATTGCAACAGGTGAGCTGGGTTAGAGGGCACAGGATGATTGGACCAGGACGTGCATATATAATTCAGTCCCTATTTTATAGTCATATAATGTATCCTTATTTTAATATTATTGTTGTTGGACTGTATATTATTTATTATTCAATAGCAAAACTTATGACAGTTTGAGAAGCAGAGGAATTGAGTCAGTTGAAGCATCAGAGTTTCTCTGCTATATAGGCTAAAGAGTTGGAAGATGCAAAACTGAGGTGCCATGTTGGGATAGGGAGAGCAACCCCAGCCTGACAAGTTTACATAGTAAGTTATTATATGTATTGATGTCTTAATCTTTACATTAATTTCTAATCCATGATAAATCAGGATGTTCCCTCACAAATGTGTGAGTCAGGTCTGATTGCATTTGATTTCAAAACTATCTCAAGGGCAATTAAGGATGGGCAATACATCCTGGACTTGCCAGCAATGCTCACATCCCACAAAGGAATAAATAATAATAAAAACAAATTGCTCAACTTGGAAGCATTTTCAACTCTAAGCTGAAGTTGAGTATAAATTGAGTAAATTAAGTATTAAAAACACAAACTGACTCTAAAGTAAAGCAGGGCGAGGAGAGCCTCCTCCAAAATTCCTCTTGCTTTTCAGGTTAGGCTCTGGATTCAAGCTGCCTTACACTGCAACTGTATATCATGTCAATGCGAAAGAAAAGCGATTTGCAATAATTTTTTGTTACTTATTCTTTCATGGGATGTGGGCATCACGGGAAAGGCCAGCACTTGCTGCCCATCCGAGGCTGGTATTTTACAGCCTCTTTGTAAACTCCATTGACTTCAGCGGGACTGTAAAATCCCACTGTCGTAACATTCCACCCCTAATTGCCCTTGAACTGAGTGGCTTGCTTGGCCATTTCAGAGGGCAGTTAAGAGTCAACCACATTGCTGTGAGTCTGGAGTCACATGTAGGCCATACTATGTAAGGATGGTAGATTTCCTTCCTTAAAGGACATTAGTGAACCAGATGGGTTTTTACAACAATCAATGATAGTTTCATAGTCACCATTACTGAGGCTAGTTTTCAATTCCAGATTTATTAAGTGAGTTTAAAATTCCAGCAGCCGCAGTGATGGGATTTGAACCTGTGCCCACTAGTCTAGTGACATTACCACTACCACCACCATCACCTCCCATGTAGTACTATAGTTGTAGTGACTGTCCAAGGCAACACATGGTAACCATTAAAGCAGTAACTGTATATACTTTTTTATTTTCAATTAATCTATTGTTACTGAAAGTTTGTTATTGAAAGAGTACAGCATGGCCCCTTTGACACTGCTCTCTGTCTCTATAGAATGAAAAGATTGGAGTTTTCAAGGTGAAGTGATATGAATTCCATGCAGATTTCAAACAGAATGTTCTTGTCCATCTTGGAGTACAAATCCCAGCAGTACCTGTCAGGAAAACCTCTGTACATCTCTGTTAGCAGTCAAATTGGGTCTTCTGTTTTTCCCATCGGGATGCAATGTTGTCAAGTCTCAGGATGGTCAATGTTTTGCACATAAAATGAAATGCTGCAGCAGAATTGTAGCTGTTATATGAAAGGACACAAGAACTGTAAGGTCAAGCTCCCTGACTATTTGACATGCTGTCACAAGCCAGACAGGTTAGAAACATGCCAAATAAAGTGATATTTCAGCTGTCTGCACTGCTACGTAGCAATTTTTCCTTCAGTATGGTTATTTGATACTGTAAAGAATAACTCATTCAAGATTAAGGATCCCATTTGCCGTTATGCCCAATACAACCAAAGTCATTGGAGAATTTCAGATAGATTGAGTATTTTGGTGTGCAACATGTTTTTGCGGATGATACGACAATGGCAGCACACAATGAATCAACGTGATGTTAGCAAAGATTATATTGGATAATACTTACTGAAGCTCATTTACTTTGTTTTATCATATCCAAAAAATTTCTAGTGCAAAAATAATCTGTTCTCAGTAAATTCCAACATCTGCAGTATTTTGTTTTGTTTTTAAAAAACAAATAGTGATCCTTTCAGGCCAAGATGTAAGTCTAGAAAGTACACAATGTGATATTAGTGTTTACCGTTTTACATGTTCACCTGAAGTCCAACACTTCACTTAAAATAAACTAATCGTTCACCATGGCATTGTTCTTGTTGAGTTCTGATTGTTTATTTAAGCTTGATGTCTGTTTCTCTCATTATGTCACAAAGAGGTGTTTCTCTGCGCCATTGTTTTTCTCTTAGTCAATGTGTTTGTTTTGTATGATGCCTGCACCTTACCACATTAATTGTCTCTGTTTGTCTATCTACCTTTCTTAATAACAAAAAACTACTGCGGATGCTGGAAATCCAAAACAAAAACAGAATTACCTGGAAAAACTCAGCAGGTCTGGCAGCATCAGCGGAGAAGAAAAGAGTTGACGTTTCGAGTCCTCATGACCCTTCCGCAGAGCAGTTCTGCGGAACATGTTCTGCGGAAGGGTCATGAGGACTCGAAACGTCAACTCTTTTCTTCTCCGCCGATGCTGCCAGACCTGCTGAGTTTTTCCAGGTAATTCTGTTTTTGTTATCTATCTTTCTTGCCTGATCTCTCCTGCCTTGCAGGTTTGTGTTCCTCTGTCCCTGAGGTGTCTGTCTGCATGATCGCTTTGCGTTCACTGATCTTTCTCTCACTATTGGTGTGTGTGATTTTGCCTGATTTTTCTCTGTCTGACATTTTCTTGGACGATCCTTGTTTCTGATTGTCTCTGAACCAATTATTTCTGTCATCAAAGATCACTATGTTCTTCCAACTCAGTTTCTAATTAAACTAAGTTTAGTCATTTGGTAGTACAGAACTTGAATATTGCTGAAAAAATAGACATGCTGTCGAAGCTTTTCACCTTGCACTCATCAGGACAGCTATGCAAGATAAACCAACAATTTATACTGCATGAGAAGAGAGTGCTAATTGGTTGGCAAGTGGATTCTGATTGGTAGAGTTGTTGCCATGGAAATGCAGCAGAGAACAGTTAACTGTTAACTGCCAAGCTTTTGTTTCAAATTCAAACCAGGCGGGTCGACTCTGATTGGTCAAGGCATTGTCATGGGGAATGAACCAGGGAATGGTGGCCCCCAAACTTTTGTTTGGTTTGTAAGTGAGTAACACTGCTCACTTACCCTTGCTAGAAGCCACATATATTCACACACGGGGCTCTGTCCTTTGCATACAGAAGGAGCATGTCCACGCATTATGCCTTTTCCAACTAATCAAAAGCTTGGGGGTCCATCATTCCCTGGTTCTTTCTCCATGGCAACGCCTCTATCAATCAGCATTCTCTTCTCATGCAGTATAAATTGTTGTTCCCTTACTTTTGGTTTATCTTGTGTAGCTGTCCTGAGTGCAAGATGAAAAGTTTTGATAGCATGTCTCTTTCTTTCAGCAATAAACAATGTTTTTCTTTCTTTGCACAAGGTGCATTGGAGTTCCTACAATAATTTGTTCAGATGTCTAAGCCAAGTTTAACTTTTTCAGGAAAATTAGCAGGTAACTGTTAAAATTTGTGGATCAAGTTTACTAATCGTGTGAAATACTTCTTGCAATAAAATGTTTTTAAAATTTGAAAGCTGTGTCTAATTCTACTTGTTGCAACCTCTGGAGGGCACATATTGGGTAAAGGCCTGCTTCACAAGATAACATTTGACCCCTGTCCTCTCAGCAACACATATTGCAGGCACGCCATCTCCCTTGGCTCCAGCCCCCGGGTCCAGGATATTTTATACAATTGTTCCTCCCCAATATGTCAAGTTTCAGACCTTTCATCATGGCATGGATATGACAAATGACTACAATCTTTGCAACACTCTCTGGGGTGCACTGGAGGACAACCCCAAACCTGAGAAAGCATAGGAGGCTGCTCTTCATGACCCAGATGATCCTCTCAACTATCTCCCCAGTGCACGCATGTACTTGGTGTCTCAGCTTTGGTCTCCACAAAAAGACACCATCAAAAATGCAACATAGGATTGTGTGCATGCTAAATAGTGGAAGCAGTGTGTTATAGACAGAGCCAAGCAATAGTATAACCAATAGATCCTATCAAAGCTCTGCAGTCTTGCCACATCCAGTTGTGAATGGTGGACAATTAAACAATTAACTGGAGGAGAAGGATCCACAAACATTCCCATCCTCAGTGATGAGGGAGCGCAGCACATCAGTGCTTCAGCCAGCTTCAGCACGAAGTGCTGAGTGGTTGATCCATCTAGGCTTCCTCCTGAGATCACTAGCATAACAGATGCCAGTCTGTAGCCAGTTCAATTCACTCCATGTGATATCAAGAAACAGCTGAATGCACTGGATACAGCAAACTATGGCACAACATCTTCGTTGTAGCACTGAAGACTGATGCTCCAGTACTAGCTGGCCCCTAGCCAAGGTGTTCCGGTACAACCACAAATCGGGCACCAACCCAACAATGTGGTAAATAGCCCAGGTATATGTCCTGTCCACGAAAAGCGGACAAATCCAATCTGATGAATCACCACGCCATCAGTCCACTTTCAATCATCAGCAAAGTGATGGAAGGTCTCATTAACAGTACCATCTAGTGGTGCTGCGTAATAGCCGATCTTGACTTTGGATTCCCTCAGAGACAATCGAATTCCAGGCTGCATTGCAGTCCTGAGCCAATTATGGACAAAAATCTGAATTCCCGATTGAGGAGAGAGTGACTGCCCTTGATATCGATGCAGAATTAGACCAAGGCGTCGTGGCAAAATTGAAGTCATTGGGAATCAGGGAGTATTTCTCCACTGTTGGGAGTCATACCTAGCATAATTCCCTGCTGCGTCCCCCACCATCAAGAGCCTGGAGGTTACTCTTGATCAGAAATTATATTAATATGGTAGAAACAAGAGTGAGTCAGAAGCTGTAAATTCTGAGGTGACTAATTCACCTTGTGTCTCTCCAAAACCTGTCCACCAATGACTAGGCACAATTCAGAAGTGTGATGGAATACTCTCCACTTGCCTGCATCAATGCAGGTCATTGTGGTCGTTGGAGGCAAATCGTCTCAGTCTTAGGAGATCCTCAGGGTCCTGCTGAAGGCTCAACTATCTTTAACTATTTCATCAGTGATCTTCCTGCCATCATAAAGTCAGAAGTGGGGGTGTTCATGATGATTGCACCATGTTCAGAATCATTCCAGACTCCTCAGATAGTGGAGCAGTTTGTGCCCACAAACAGCAAGACAGGGACAACTTTCAGGCTTGGGCAGTTATGTGGCAAGTAATTTTGCACCACACAAATGGCAGGCATTGACCATCTTTAACAAAAGAGATTATAAACTTCTTCCCTTGACATTCAATGGCATTACCATCATTGAATTGGGGGTTACTCTTGATCAGAAATTATATAGATACGGTGGAAATAAGAGCAGGTCAGAGGCTGTAAATTCTGAGGTGGCTAACTCACCTCATGTCCCCCCAAAACCTGTCTACCATCTACAAGGCACAAGTCAGAAGTATGATGGAATACTCTCCACTTGCCTGGAAGAGTGCAGCTCCAACAATACTCAACAAATGCGACACCATCCAGGACAAAGCAACCCCACAAGATGCACTGCAGCAATTCACCAAGGCTCCTTCAAAAGCACCTTCCAAACCCGTGACCGCAACCACCTAGAAGGACAAGGGTAGCAGATGCATGTGAACACCACCAAGTTCCCCTCCAAGCCATACACCATCCTGGCTTGGAAATATATTGCCGTTGCTTCATTGTCGCTTGGTCAAAATCCTGAAACTCCCTCCCTAACAGTGCTGTGGGTGTACCTACATCACATGGACTGCAGCAGTTCAAGAAGTGGCTCACCACCACCTTCTCAAGAGCAATTAGGATTGGGAAACCAATGCAGGTCTTCCAGTGGTGCTCACATGCCATGAATACAAAAAAATGTGACTGCACCAAGGAAGAAGCCTTATCATCATGGATCTGTCTTTTCATCCACCCAAGTTTTCCATCCATGCATGCAATGCGAAGTTGCATGCACCAAATACATCAAGACAGGCCCTCACGTGCTGCACCTTGAAAGATGTGCCAAGGCTCCTTCCTGTACATCTCACTCAAACTGAATGTTGAGGGATTAGTAGCTCTCTCTTTTCATGTGGTTTTTGTGGGATGTGATGAGAAACCTCCGGCAAGTGAGCCCTGCACTCAGGGGAAGCTATCCATCCTAAAGAAACTTAATACTCTCCTCTGACTTTGTTCTACCGCAAACATGTCAAATATAATGAATTCTTTAGCCAATGGAAAAGGGCAGCAGTTATCTACTGAATGTAGGCCATCACTGCCCTTCACTAATCATAGAATCATAGAATGGGTACTGCTCAGGAGGCCATTTGGCCTGTCGTGTCCATGCCAGCTCTCTGTAAAAGATCAGTTAGTCCCATTCCAATGCCTTTTCCCCATTGTCCTGCAATTTTTTCACGTCAGGTAATTATCCAATTTTCTTTAGAAAGCCCTAATTGACTCTGGCTTCACCACACACGCTCAGACAGTGCATTCCAGATCCTAACCAGTTGCTGCATAAAAAAGCTTTTCCTCAAGTCGCCATTAGTTCTTTTACCAATCACCTTAAATCTGTGTCCTCTGGTTTTCGACCATTCTGCCATGGCAACAGATTTTCTCTATAAACACTATCCAGGTGCCACATTACTTTGAACACCTCTATCAAATCTCCTCTCAATCTTTTCTTCTCCAAGGAGAACAGTCCCAGCTTCTCCAATACATGCAAGTAACTGAAGTCCCTCACCTTAGCACGGGTACCCTCTTGATGTGTAGATAGATTCATACCCATAAACCACTCTCCCTGAGGGCCATGGTGGCATTCATCACCACTAGTTGAGGCTCTGCTGCAGTTGGAGCAGGGCTTTAAGTCATCATGGAGCTAGTCACAGAATTGGTAATAACCTCCTATGCAAAACCATCAAACAGACAAGCTCCTCTGACATCTCCGCTCCAGGGTGGCTAATTGCCTGTGGGGTGTTCTCTTTGCTGGTGGTGCTTCAACTTCCAGGCCTCCAGTCTCTCTTTCTCTTTGTTCTGTTCCTTTTTCATGATAAGAGCAAGCAGATGTATAGCCAGCAAATAAAAAAAATCAGGATTCGCAGGCTGAGAGTTGCTTTAACTGGCCTGGATCTGCTGATGCACACTTAGACCAGGTGACTACGAGTGTTGGTATGCTGAAAATCTAGTCCTACTGTTAAAAAAGCTTCAGATGTGTTTGGTACAGTGGTCGATTGACAAAGTAAAAAAATCTAGGAAATTTGAATAGAGTGAAATTGCGCTCTTAGCTCACTTTTTCCTCAATCGTTTATGCCATGTTCCATTTCCCTGGGTGCAAATCATAGGAAATTCCACTTTTCCCTCTTTCTGTTTGCCCAGATTTGTCTGTTTTTCCACCCCAATCTCTAACTGTTCTGGAATGGGTTCTTGCAATCTGTTGCCACCATCTTAGCATCTATCAGCACACATTCCAGTCAGATATTTAATTATTTATCATAAATCATGCAGGCAGACACATTTTGGGTGGAAAGGCTGCAGTGGGGAATATTTAATTATGGGCTGAGGAGGCAGCAGCATTGAATTTTAGGGAAGGAGGTAGAGTATCCATAGATCAGGCAAGGAGGCAATAGAAGGAAATTTTAGCAAACAGCAGGGATTTTTTTTTTATTTATATCTCAGGGAGCAGGGAGCACCATTAAATTTTAGCAAACAGAAGGGTAATACATTTATTTATACTTCAGTGAGCAGACTGCAGTGAGTTGTAGGAGGAAAAATGAGCAGCGGAAAACATTTAATATTTATATCTAGTAGAACAGGCAGCACCATTAATTTCTAGGAGCCAACAAGGCAATATATATTTATCTAAAAGGAGCAGTAAGCCCTGGAACAAGAAGTATCAGTTTATTTGTTTATCAGGGAAGAAACTACCAGAGCAAAAATAAACTTATGGAGTTTTCAGATTTAAAATGTAATGAATTTATAAATAAAGACATATTTATAAAAGGAATAAAATAAAAAAGGTCGCTTGCATTAAAGAGAAAAACAAAATGGAAGCTGATGTTCGGAGACTCATCACATTGTCACTGCAGTGGTCAGAACCTGCAACTACATTGTGACAGGCAAGAGTTTACATAGGAAAATTATAAATTGTAAAAGGTTCTGTACCTTCTTAACACTGTAACTGGTTGCCATAAAAGTGTTATAAAATTCATGGCAACAGGATGTTAAACAGGATGTATACACACATTTTAATAAAATAAAAAGATGGGTTACGGCCCTGTTAAAATAACTGCCAAAGTAATATTAGACAAACCCACAAGCAATTACACATTAGTATAATACATATATTTGTAGTGTGTTAAATGCAAGTGTTTGCAAAAAGCTGCTCACCATCTGTTTACAATGGGTCTACAATGTTGTCTGCAAATTACAGATGATTAAGCACCATAATTGGTATTAGCTCAGACCATGTCCCCAACATACACAATCACATTATTATGGTCTATTATTACCTATGATCAGCAGCCATCATTTAAAGTGTAACCTTTATTTATGAACATACTAAGACCAGATTAAAAAGGGACTGAAATAGCAGTTTAAGAATAAAATAATCTGATTATTTCCCCTTTTAAATCTTTTCCCCCAACTGTAACATATGCCACCAAGCCTCACAGCATTTTTCAGTGTCGGGAAGTGGTCTGCTCCTACACGTTTTCTATTGCCAATCTGTTACCAGCCACAAGAGCGTATGCAAGAGTGGCCTGGGCTAATTTGTCCACTGATTCCCCCCCTGTTTCCTGTGAAGAAACACTGCATCTCATTTCAGCATCTCTTCACATGGGGATTGGGGGCTCAAAGACATGAGCTGTCACTCTGCAGTGTGTTCATACACCAACGTCCCGAGACTCTGCATCACTCTCACTACAGTGAATCTGCAGTGAGAATTCTTCAATTCGATTACTTTCACATAATTCCCAAAGATTTGCTTTGAAAATTCAATATTTGTTGGTACATAGCTTCATCACACATAAAGTTGTATTAGTAAAGATCCTACAATGTCCAGAGTGAATTCTGCTTTATGTAACTGTTAAATCCAATTTATGGGCACAGTGGATGACTGATTGCTGTTAATATTACTTCAAATATAGCAAATGCCATAGTGATAAACTATTTCTGCTGGCGACAGGTTTTCTGTAACCTTTCAACATTATGCAATTATATCACAAAACTTGTGGGCAAACGCAATGGTAGGATTATTTAGCTAGAAAGTTATAAAACATTCTACAATTGTAAATGATTTAAATTCAAACATTAGAATATATTAAAAACACACTTTTAAGAATGCCGTATGCATTTACAATTGCTTTTAAGTTCTGTAAATAGTTGAGCTATCTACTCTAAGCAGCTTTGTTTGGGTATAAGAAGAGCATGGAGACTAGTGAAGGGAAATTTCTACTTGAGCTGATACTTACAGGTAATATGAGTAGGAATAAGCACTCCTCCTGCCATGCGTGAACAGTTGAAGGGATAAATGGATGGGAAAGCAATGAAAGGGAAAAATAAGAAAATAAGTTATTAAGGAATTTGCATAGTAAAAATCAGGGGATTAGGATTATACAGATAATGTCAAAGTCACCTTGAAGTTTGTTGCAACAAAAGTGCAAATAACATGTCAAATACTGAAGTAATAAATCTACATTATTTATCTGTCTAATTGAACCATAGTGTAGTTCTTTTATTTTATTGACAACAATTTCAAGGGAATGGCACAAAGGTTAAAATGGACTGCAATCTCTTGTATTAATGCCTTATGAGAAGCTTGATGTATTATGGTTATTTTATTCCTAAGGATTGTTTAAAAAAAAACTGTCAGAGAATTAACCATACAGGATTGTATGATTACTGCAATGGAACGGGGAGTCAAACAAATCTTATACCCACTCCTGTCGTATCTGCTAAATGAAACAAAAATGGATGTCTCTTCATATAATTGTATTGTGTGTGATGTGAAGGTGTTGTAAGCAAATTGCATTGCTTCACAGAAATCTCAAAATTAAATCGTGCATCCAATTAAGCAGGCAAATGGAAATATCTTACATGAGTAAAATACATTAATACTTTTTATTTAATTTAAAAATAAGTACTAAATAAAGGCTAATTAAGTTTTGAAATGAAAGAGGAGATACACATCTAACTTGCCAAAATGTCAACTCTGTGCGCTAACTTGTATATGTGTGCGATATACTTTAACGATTCTGAACTAGATGGTGTTTGTTTTAGGGAAAAGATTATGCATCATGTCATTGAAATTCTACTCCTGCTAGTCAATCCCGGAATAACACCCCATGAAGGACACAATGATCTACTTGCTTGTTTACTCAACAATGAACGATGGTTTGGAATTGAATAGGTATGGGGGAGGGGGAAGTAAAAGGGATATAAAAAAGCGCTGCACAACTGAAAAGCTTCTCAACGAGATTATATCTAAAGTTTCAGTCCCGTTTATTTTATTTCCTATGCAGCACTAAAATAGTTTTGAGTCATTTTTACCAGTAACCTTCTGTGAGTTGCATTAATGGCAAACTCTAGAGGCTTACTGCAAAAACTGATTAAATCAATTCTTCCCCTGTACAATTACCAGCATAGTCAATTGATCTTTCATGAGCTACATCATTTGTGATAGAATTTCCCCCTCAGTTTGCGGAGCTAAAGCTGACTTAAATAAATGCAAATTCAATTTAGCAGTATTTTGGAAAGCCATGATACCAGAGGTTTTTATTATTCTCAGAAATGTATTTTTTGTACAAAGATTTTTTTCTTGTTTCTGTTATCTAACCTAAAGGCAAAGGAAAATACAGAGACATATTTTTGTGTAAAGTACTCCCTCTTTATATAGAAGAAAATAATGGGCTTATCAAGAATGTTTTGGGTGTTTTAATAAAATGTCTGTTTTATTGACTGTTTAGAGAGCCTTAATTTGGTCTCCTGTCTCTGCTAGGCCCTTCCAATGACAACAATTGTGAGGAACAGGCTGGCCCTGATTCAAAGAACAGGAGCAATGATAGGTCTGAATCTACCATTGCAATCATCTGACCTTTGGGAAAGCACATTACAGACTGGAAATGCCTGGTTCTTCTGTTTACTACGGATGCTCTTTGGGATGCTCTCCATTAATGGTGTTACCAAGTGATATAGTGAGGAGAGAGGCCCCAGTTGAATTGTTTATGTCTGCAATAAAATTAGTACTGTTATTAAAATGTCTGATGAATCCATTATCTTCTAAAAGGCATGGGAATACACTGAATAAAAGTACTTGCCCAGGCATTTTCTTTCTCTTTAACTTTTCTCTACTTACAATTACATGAATACTTACATAATTTAATGAGAAACATAAATCTTTCAAGCTTTTTTGTTTTGTTTTGTTTTGTTATGACTCCTATTCCTATGCCTCCATGTGTCATGTACCAATCATGCAGTTGAATTGATAGCAGGTATCCTTCATCCAGGTCTCTACAATTGCCACTGTTGAAACCACCTTTGAGTGGTTTGTGTGCCTAATTCCCCTCTATCTGTAAGCAAATACCTGCTTTCCACTTGGTATCTCCCTTTGGTGACAGCAAGCCACTGCTTAACAAACTCTGGGCATTAACTTACAAGGCCTTTGATAAGATACCACATAGTAGATTAATGAACAAGGTCCGAGAATGCAGAGTCAGGGGACATGTAGCAGGATGGATAACTTGCTGGCTTCAAGACATAAAGCAGAGGATGGGGGTAAAAGTTAGTTATCCAGCATATGTGGCAGAAGATAAGAAGTGGAATTCCAGATGGATCAGTACTGGGACCCCTGCTATTCACAATTTATAGGCCAGGATTTCCCGGTCGGCGAGCGGGGGGGCAGGGCCCGCTCGCTGACGCATAAAATGACGTTTTATCGGGTGGAACTCCCAACGTCACCCCGCCTCATTTCAATTTTCAGGTCGGCGGGGGCTCAGCCAAATCAGCTGTGCGCCCGCCGACCTGTCAATGGCCCCCCAATTGAGGCCATTGACAAAGTAATGAAAGTAATTAGTGGACCTGCCCATCCAACCTTAAGGTTGGCGGGCAGGCTGGGAGCCCTGGCGGACAATGGAAAAAGCGTGAAACCTCATCCACGGGCGGGATGAGGTTTCATGTAGGTTTTTAAAAATTTAACAAAAGTGTATTTAAAAGTGATGGACATGTCCCAACTCATGTGATAGTGTCACATGAGGGGACATGTCAGGGAAACTTTTGTTTCTGTTTTTAAGATTTTTTATTGTGGACCCGATCTCCCTGAGGCAGCACTTAGCCTCAGGGAGATGAGTGCGCTCTTTCTCGCACATGCGCGAAAGAGCATACTCTCGGCTGAGGGAATCCCCCCACCACCCGCACAGGGAGCACATAGCGCTTCCTTGCGGACGTCACGCTGGACGGGCCTTAATTGGCCCACCCATGTAAAATGGCGGTGCATCACCAATTGGGAGTGCCGATCGGAGGCGTGCCCGCTCCTGAACTCCCCCCCCCCAACTGGGGGGGGGGGGGGGGGGGGGGGGGGTGGAATTCTGCCCATAATATTGATTTTATCAAAAACACAATTTGTGAAATTTGTAAAAAAACACCAAATTGGGGATGGGGAAAGGGTGCTGGTGGTATGGTGTATACTGAGGAGGGCTGCAACAAATTGGAAAGAAAAATAAGGACATCATATTACTTGGAAAGTGAGGGCTGTATTTTTGGTGGGGACCAGCACCCCGGTGTTGGGTCCATAAGGTTGTCTTGAGCCCCGCCCATGTTAGCGGGCCTGCCAGCACAACCTCCTGGGAGATAGCCTCCTACTTGGCCTCCTCCTTGCTCGCTGCCCTATTAAGGAGCAGGCTCCGGGACCTGGAGGGCCAATCAGTAGGCCCGCAGTGATGTCAGGCTGGCAGCCCCAGCAGGAGAGGTGGGTGCTAGTGAGGCGCATAGGTAAGCCTGAGGGCCTCAGAAAAAGAGCCCTTAATCTGGTAGGGCCATCAAGGAAAATACAAGTGCCATTGCAAAATGAAAGAATGAGGAAGCTAGGCCTCTTTGCTCTTGCAAAGAGGGGGCTGAGTGATGACATCATAGAGGTCTTTAAAATTACGAAAGGTTTTTATAAGAGTAGGCTTGGAGGCTGGGATTTTTGGGCTGTAAGGTCGGGACCTGGTGTGATCAGCCCTCGAAAATTGTGGTCCTGGAGTTTGTGTTGCCCCGATGCCTATGGGACAGTTCCAAATTTTCAATGGGCCAACGATGGGGAAGGCGTTTGCCTCCAATTGCTGGCCCCTTAAGCAGATTGCTAAAGGGCCTGTCCAGAACAGAATGAAATTTTCAAAATTTTTCCCGGCAAGCAAGAACAGCCTTGTGCTTATCAGTGCCCAGCTGTCCGGCGCGTGGTGGGGCATGAATAGATTTCTTTGGAGGCAATTTTGAGGCAGATCTGTGGGACCAACTGGCATTGGCATCAGTGCTGGCTCTTACATTGTCGTGCAAGGCTTCTGTCTGCCTTAGTTGACCTTCTGAACTTCACATGAGCTGTCTGCAACATGGCTGCAACCTTACTTTGTCACTGGCACTAGGCGAACCTAGGGCAGGTATCTCCAACCTCCTCAATGGTGCTTGGCACCTCTAATTGCTGGTCTCCTGGCCAATTAGGCAGGTGTGTCGAAGTTCAGTCATGGATTTGGGACCTGGAATTCCTGACCCTGCATTGAAAATCCGGCCACTTTGTTTGGAAGAGCAAAACTAGAGGTGAGCATGCGGAACTCGCTACCAGAGTGAATGAGTGAGGCAAATAGTGCAGATATATGTAAGATAAGCATATATGGGGGGAGGGAACTGAGGGTTATGGCAACAGAGCTAGATGAGGAAAGATGGGAGGAGGCTTGAGTAGAGCATAAATGGACTGGTCAAGCTGCATGGCCTGTTTCGGTGCTGTGTACTTCATGTAATTCTATGGCCAGAGTTTTATGCCCACGAGCGTCTGACCCGAACGGACGTGAAACAGCATGATGTGACGTCAGGCAAGCGTCCCGATGTCAGTGCACACTCGCGCGATGTTGCGTTCGGCGGGCTTGTGCTGCAGTCGGAAGTGCGCCCGCTGACAATTAAGTGGGCAATTAAGCCCATTAACGATGCAATCAACAGCGATTTTACGTGGCCCGTCCACACTTACGGTTGGCGGACGGTCCATTCTCCCAGGCGGCCTTTACATTTTTGGTCAAACCTCAATCCAGGGTGGGATGAAATCTCCGTGGGGAAATAAAATAAAAAGAGATATCTGGGGACTAGTTTTTTTATGAGGTATGCTTTCAGGTGCTTGGTTGTGCTGCATGGACTTATTTTGCAGCATTTTTGTCATTTCCTTTAGCCTGTGGAGGTCTGCAGCTCCCTGGGGCAGCTGTCTGCCTTCAGGGAGTACTCCCAAAGCACTCAGCTGCACCCTTGTTTATGTCGGCGCCCGCCCTCTTCCCGCACACACCCCGGCAGCGTGGAGCATTTCAGCGCACGTTTCACGCTGGCTGACCGTTAATTGGCCAGCCAGGGTGAAATCGCGGTCGGGGGCCAATAGCAGCCGGTGGCCCATTTCCCGTCCGCTCCCGGTCCTGCCGATCGCGCGCGCCCGTCAACCGAAAAATTCAGGCCTATGTAATTCTACATCTTGTCACTGTGTAACTGAGTTCTGTTGGGCTCTAAAAATATATTTTCCATTTCGTGAAATCAAAAAAGGTTACAAGTAATACCACAAAGAGATATGCATATCCGGAACAGACAACTAATGAGAAACCATAGAACAATGGTTATATTTCAAGGACTGGGACTATTCCCATTGTAGATATATCATAACAATTCTTACTTGTGTTGTGGCATGAACAACTATATTTACATTCGTGGTATAAACCAATGCAGACATGGGACATTTTTTTTTCTGTGCTGAGAACTGTTGTGCGCTTCACTGTTTTAGAAAATAGGACAAGGATTGTTTTGGAAAAGGGCTGTTAAATGCAAATAGTTATGTTTGAGCTTTAGTAGGGGTATCTGTTCGGCACTTTATTGGGCAGAAAATAGGTTCTCTACTATGTAGCGAATAGAAAATAAATAAGTGAAGGAGACAAAGAGAGGGAGTGGAGAAAAATAAAGGGAATTTGGTTTCCACAAAACATGCCTGTGGCTTTTCTATTTTTTGCAATGGTTTCCGTGCCTTTTGACATTTCAACACAAGCTTTCCCCAAAAAGTAAAATTCCAATCCTAAACATAGTGCCATTGCATCCATGGTGCAGTCTGCCCATGAGTTAACCTAAAAACAAATCCCAATCTCGGTCACTTTGGTTTTAGAATTCAATTCAGATTTTCCTCCACAGGTAACCATCATGTACGCAGCAAATCTGACCTCCCTCAGGAATTCTTACTTTTTGAGGGGTTGGGGCAAAAAATGAATTAGATATGATGGTGGTGGAAACCTTCCATTTGTGGCATTGCAAGGGGGTGTGTTTGGGAGAGGAGGAGAGTGGGCAACTAAACCTTAGCAGATGTGACCAGTATTTCCATTATTGTACCGTGTACAGAAATTTTGAAGAGATCAGGAAGCAGGTACATGTCTGCAGAAAGAATTTTTAACCTGCTGCTAAAGAATCTCTACTCTGCCAGAATCTATTTATTTTGCTTAGGGGCCATTAATATCCCAAGGAAGCCTTTAGCTAAGTACTTAGTGAGTACAATTGAACGCCAAACACTTTCAAAGTGACATCTTCATCAAGGACAGTGCAAATGTTAAATGGTCATTAGTAGAACTGGCAGCACAGCCGATCAATGATTAAACACCCAGCAAAGCGTGATAGCCAAGGGAGAGAACCAGCTGGTTTAACAGAGAACCAGCTGGTTTAACAGAGAACCATTTATCTGTCACATTAAATTGACTTAAAATGTATTTGGTAGATTACACATTAGTGCAATTCAGTTCCCAGTTTTGCTTCACACACAGCTTTTTTTAAAAATCAATTTAAATATCAAACTATGACATTGAAGTACTGACTACTCATCTTTGTATGTGTATGCTAAGCTTGTACACAGTATACTAGAAAGAATAAGGGGCTCCCTACATTTATTAAATTCATTATTTCTAGTAATCCGCTGAACAATTGTACAACAATATGCTTTCAGTTGGTAAGTGTTATTTGCAGGTCAGTCATTAGAAGCTGTGAACCCTGCTCCCAAAGTTGTTGCATTAAGTGGACCAATTACAAACACTCAAATTTTGAACATAAGTGCCTCTAGGTTTTTTCAATGACGCATTCTAATAAATACTGTACTGGATGTGTTGAAACCATGATCTCTGCTTTCTTCATGCTGAACAGCAGGACCTTGCTTCCTTGTAAGAAGTTAACTTCACGGAATAACACAAGGACGAATTCACAAATCATACCTTCTCAGTGCTGCAGTCCTACCTGTGACCTCCACTCCCACTGAGCACTCCCGGGTCCAGATTATCAACACGACGGAGAGGCTCCATCGTGGAAAATTTAGCGGAAATGCCTGAAAATCCGAACTCCCAATCCCAAACACGGCACTTCCCATTTTTGTGGGGGTGGGATTGGGGTCAGAGTGTGTTTTGCGCATGTGTGGTTTATGAAGGCAGCTGGCCATTTAAATCATTAACTGATTCCACTGAAATGGGATTTTGGTAGGCCAAACCTGAATTTGTGCAGATTAGACCAAGTAAGAGAAGGTCTGAATTTTTGTAGGTTCATTTTGGATATCCAGGAGAGGTAAGATGCTCCTTTGGGTCTGGTCCTGGGACATCTTTGGGGAAGTCAGGTGTCCTTTGGGGTAGGTCAGGTGACCTTTGGGGGTAGTAAGGTGCCCTTTGGAATTGTTAAAAGTAGGTATAAATGTGCATAAAAATTCATAAACTCAATTCTGTCAATTGTCATCAGAACTGTCAGCAGGCTTGTCAAAATTAACTGTCAAAACTGGTAGAAGCACCTGTCAAAGGGACCTGTTAAAACTGGCAGATCCACCTGCCAAGCTGTTAAGGCATTTAAAAGTCCTGTTCTTTAAATCTTTGAAAGAAAATGTCTGGAGTGTTACTAAAAGAATGATAGAGTGAAATAGCAAGCAGTCTTTTGACATGAGCCCGTGGGTTTCCATTACTGTATTAGTGCTGCACAACTTATTTCAAAACCGTCCATTATCACAGTAGGGTACCTGCCATTTCACAGATTGCTTGACAGCTACAAGTAGTTATAAACTCTTTGATGTGGGGCTACGAATTCCAATGCTTGTTGTTATATGCTTGTGCACTTTAATGAAAAGTTTGTTGTTCTAAGGCTTTATTTAGTTGAAGGAATGTAAATTTAGTAATGAATGAGAGTGCTTTTTAAAATATAGTGGAATCTGCAATTGGCAATTAGAACTTTATTTCATAGAACTTCATTTTTTCTTGTCTCTACATGGGTTTTGAAGTCTTCCTACTAGGTGAGTTGGCATGGCAGGTGTGAGGGCAAAGGGTGGTGGGTGGGGGCATGAGTTGGCATGTTGGGACTAAGTTGGCATATGTGTTATAAAGGGCCATGAGGGTGGGTGGGGGGCATAGGTAGGCATGAAGGCTTTGAGGGGTTATGGAGGTGGGTAGGGAGAATGAGGTGGCATGGTTTGGCATGGATGGGGCATGGAGAGCATTGGAGGTGGGTGGGAGGTGAGAGCTGGAGGGATGCTTCATGTTTTAATCTTTATTTTTAAACATTGGACAGTGTGCTGGAGCCCCGAGACAGACCTTCTGCCCAGCCGGCTCCACACCCAACATCCTCCTCAGTTCTTCCTGGGCAGCCACCTTGACTTCTAATCCAGCCTGCCTCCCTGGACCGAAAACCAGACATGCAGGCTGCCAGGAATCATCCTGTCTCTGTGCATCTGACTTGAGAGTCAAAACCTGGGCCTCTGTGTTCAAAGAAAGTGGAGGTTGGAGGTAGGCTGATAACATTACAGCTCCAGATCATTGCCCAAACCTTCTGCTGAGCCATGGCTCTGCACTCTCAGGGGGGAATCTTGTTGAGGCATCAAGGTCTCACCTGCCAGCTGGAGAGCAGGCGAGAGGCCCGTGCTGCCCCTTTTTTAGGAAGGCCCTCCAAACCACAAGCCAATCAGGCAACGGAGAGGCCAGTGGCGGCCCTCCCCTGAAATCAAAACCCCGTGGGCGGACGTCTTGCTTACCGAGAGCTGCCAGCCAATCAAAGACTGCAGCTCTTGTGCTCAGCAGCACCACCAGGGAGGCTGTGGCTGCTGCTGGAAGGACATGCACCGGATTCCCAGGATCACAGAGTGACTCAGGCCACAGGTAAGTAATATGGGGTGAGGGTTTCACGGGGTGGGGGTCATAGAAAAGGGGAGCAGGGGGTTCAGAAGCAAGGGCATTGGGGTGGCTCTCAGCAAGCCCCCCCCTCCTCGATGTCCAGTCCCTCGGTCAGGGACTGAGTGCATTCGATCAAGGGATTCCACAACCCACCCCCCCCACTCCGTGCCCCCCACCCAAAGGTGATGACAAGCTGCCATGCATGCTGCATGGTGACAGGCCCACCTGCAGCTGGGTTAATAGCAGTGGTGGTGGGGTGAGGCCTTTGTGGTCAGTAATTGGCCACATTAGGGCCTCAGTTGGCAGTGGGGTAGGAGGGTCAAACGTGAGCCTTCCCTCCCAGCTCTTAATTCTCGCAGAGGTGGGAAGGATATGGCGTTCTGGTATGTCACCATTCCGCCTAATTATATGCCCCTTCCACCTCCAAGCTCACCACCAGCGAGAGCAGAAGATTCCGCCCATACGATCAATCATTCTACTGGCATTCTGTAATTGCAGTTAGCATTATTGCAAAATTTCCAATTTGTGCTAAAGCGCAAAAATGATGCTTTACAAAATACACCCTAGTGTAGTCATTATTATTTTTAACATAAGCAGATGAATGCATAATGTTTTCATACAACATTCTTTTCTCTGCTATTTTAGCACACATGTTAACTCACTTTGAGTAAGTGGCAAAATCTCTGCGTTAAAATAGAAAAGTCATATTAATATGTTATGCATTCCTTCACTGGTATAGACCACGATAATTTGAGTTCACTTCTTTGCATGATTTTAATAGTTTAATTATGTGACAATATTCCACGTCATGTCATGCAGTGTCCTGATTAATAATTGGCTGAGGGCCATCTGTCCACTGGAATTTGTAAATAGAATGACCATGGCTGTATAGTTGCAGTCCTACTTCACAAAAGGTATGTCGGAGTTTTTAAGGTAAAATGAACAGTGACCTTGCTTATTATTTTGTGAAAGATAAAATTAGTTTGCTAATGGCCTGATCAATCGACATCAGGAAATAAGATCCGAAATTGCTGGAAACACTCACAGGCGCATCGATGTTTGCACAGATAAAAGGCTGATTAATCCTGAGGAAGGAGTATGTACATGAAATGTGAACCTGCCTTCTCTCTTTTCAGATACTGATGGGCCTGCTGTATATTTTCCAGAATTCTTATTTTCGATGTTTAGGATTTACAGCGTTTTTTTTTCTTCCCATTTGAAAGGAAAATTAAGGGTAAAATGTAAAATCTTTGAAGTAACATTAACACCTTTAAGAAAGAAAAGAAGCAACATGCATTTGTATAGTGCCCCATCATGTCCACAAAACATCCCAAAGTTCTTCACATTTAATAACTTCCTTATAAATTACTGTCGCTGTCGGCAAATACGATTTGCACATAACAACTTCTTACAATAAATGACCAGCAAAGCTGATTGCGATATTGTTAGCTGAGGGGAAAATGTTGGTCAGGAAAATTTCCTTTCCTTCTAGTACTGTATTAGGATCTAAGCAGACGGGTGGAGTTTTATCTTATAAATCAAAAGATTCACCTAAGACAATGCAATATTTGCTCAATGTCACACAGCAGCCCAGATAATGTTCCCAAGACGTGGAGTGATCTTAAATCTACAGTTTTCTGATTCAGAGGCAAGAGTGCTGCACACTGAGCTGAACTAACATTTATAGGGACAACGGGCTCCAGTAGAAACTGCCAGGACGATTGCTAATCCCATTAAAAAAAAATTGTTTTGCCCCAATCCAAAATTACATTTTCACACTATAGGAAACACATGTAAGTGTCTGTAAACCAGTTGGGGCTATTAAATTGAGTTTGGCTCAGTGTTCAATGAAATCTTACTCTGAGCCAAACAACAGAGCAATAAATCTCAGTGAAAATGTCCAATTTTTCAAAACTATACTTGTAGCAGTGTGGCGATCAGTGCATACGTAAGTATATTCTTTGGGGTGAGGACAAGTCCAGTATTTACGTGTATGCTGGTCTCCTTTAGTAGTGAAGCAGCAATTTTAGTCAATGTTCTGACACCTTTCCAAGTCAATCTATGTTAGTTCTATTTTAATTTCTGGCCAGGATTTTATGGACCCGACTCAGCGCCCCCTACCCCCACCCCCCAGCGGATGCGGCGAGCCATTTAAATCAGCATTCAGTTCGGAAGGAAATTAAGATCCCACTGGGTGGAAGGGCCCATAAAATCCTGGCCTCTGTATTTGTTTCAGAATGAGCTAATTTTATGTGTCCACATTGTTTGTGACTGGGGGTGAGGTGGTGGTGGTGATGGTGATGGGGGACGGAGGTTTAATCCTAAGAAATGGATGAGTCTCTGTTGGATCTGAGGTTTAAGTAATAGAAAACTGAATCCTGGCCCCCAACCCACCTCCAACTCCATCCACTTCTGGTTGTAATGGAGGAAGGACAGGAGGTGAACAACCAATCTGCTCCATGGAGCTGCCATTTTAAACATTACGATGAGTCTGTGCGCTTTATATTTATCCACACTTACAAATTTAACCCTGGCCAACCGGATATTCTGGACCCTGGAAAACCTGGTGGTTAATTGGGAGGTGAGGACTGCTAGATCCAGGAGGTGAGTGCCATTCCAGTTAGCCGCTGGATGCAATGTTCCTGAATTGTCAACTTGGCACGATTGCTCAATTGCCCCCTCCCCAAATCTCCCAACTTCCCCTCAAAGGCCTCCGGCCTCCTCTGCACAAGCTTCTAAGCAATGCAAGTTCCCGAAGGCCTCTGATCTATCCCGAGTTTTCCAATTTATTCCCCAGGGTCTCCAACTTTCCAAACAAGGCCTACAACCTCCCCTCCCGAGGTCTCTGATCCCCAATCACCACACCCTCACCCTGGCCTCTGGTGTCCAATACCTGTCCCTCACACAGCCCCCACCAGAATTAGAAACCCCTGCCTTAGAATTGGACAACTCCACCCCCCCCCCACCCCACCCCCAACCCCCAAGCTCAGATACCCCTGGTATTGAACACCCCCCCGCCCCCAGGATCAGCACTCACCCACCTCTGGGCCAGGGATCAGAACCACGCTGGGATTGGAAACTCCCCCAAATCCCCAACACACACACACACACACACACAAGCATTCTAACAATGCTATTATAGAAATTGTAATCCAAAATTCAGCATGAATGTAGAAAATTACAGAAACCCACCTGAAATATGCAAAAGGTGAAGGGATATTGCATTGTGAAACTGATGTTGAGCAACTGTGCACAAACATGCAACTAAACATTTGTGAATCAAGCTTTTTCCTCAAAAGTAGTCACATACATGCAAAGCTCCAAATGACAGGTGCAAGTTCCCACATGTAAGTAGCTACTATTTTTGTTTCTTTCCTAATTCTCATCCATTCCCTCCTGATCTGGAAATTGGGAGCAATCCCTGTGCTGGAACGTGTAGGCGCGAGACACGTCTGTTATTGGCCTTGAGGCCTCCTTTAAATTAGACGGTCAAGCTGCGGATGCCTGCTGTTTTCTCCCAGGCACCTCGTCAGCCCATTGGATTTTAGCCCACGGAGTCACTGGCAGTGGCCCTGAGGTAGGTTCTAGATAGGTCCGAGGTAGGTGATGGGAGGAGGGGAGGGGTGGGGTGGAGATCACAGGTGATGATTCAGAGAAGGCCAAGCGGGAGCCAAGAATGGTCTTTGGCTGCGGTGTAGTTTTTCCTGCTTTTACCAACATGGAGGATGGTGCACTTCTATTTAGAATACGCATGCCACATGCCATATTGTACACTCATTTCACAGTGGCTAATGTCACTTAAATCAATTTTTAGGCCACCGACTCCAGGGATATGGTTCTATAGGCATCAGTTGCCATCAAATGTATTGTCCAAATGTCCATTGTTTATGCATGAACTCTGACAGTAAGTGTTTGCACCATTTTTTTTATTATGGTGAGGGGCATCATTGCCAAGCCAGGTTCTGTCCTGGCCTGACCTGTACTTGGGCCTAACTTCCAGCAGGAGTCACTGGAAAAGCTATGAGAAACAAGGACCTCGGGAGAGTTCTCCTCGATCCCTCCCTGCTAGTCAGGGGCTTAGAGGTTTAATGTGCCATTGCACTGTCCTGGTTGAAATCAGCTTCTTGAATCCATAGAATGGATCGAACCTGGACCCTGCTGGATGACATGATTGCTCAGTTCTTTACCAGTCAGTGCATTTGCTTACTATCACATCAAAGGAATCAATTATCAGCTCTTGTTAACGAAGGAAAAAAAATAACTGGACAAAATTTGACCCAAATTCTAAGGATTTGCAGTGAGCTTGACTTTATCGAATCTCTTAAAGCTTCATTAGGCCTGAATTAAGCCTGTGGATTCCCCCTCCCAAATGTGAGGACAGTTTAGCCTTGGCCAAAATTTAGAAAACTAGTCCAAGTCTTACTTTGAAAATACAAATAAAATCTTTGAGTTCTATACTGGCTGAAGGCGTAACTCAGAAATGTTTCTTTTTAAATTTCATATCTTCATATATTTCCTTCATTACTTTAGTATTTTGTGTCATCATTGGCTTTTTATTTAGAGCTGTGAAGAAAATGAAGACAATTAGATTAACAAGCCAAATTTGGTCAGTTAAGTGGAACCAATGTGATTCAAACGGTTAGGTCACATTTATAGCAAAATCCATCTTGGAAGTGACAGGACAAATTGCACAAGAATGCAAATACTTGCATTCATATATTCATGCATGCATAACTAGGCTACCCAGAGCAATACCTAAATCACATATGTCCAAGGTCGAGTCAGGTCGCCAAACAATGGCAACGCAAGATTTCAGAAGGTTCCTCCATGTCTAATTTCCTTCCAATGTTCCACAAAATAAAATGAATGTATTGGCCATTTCTTATCGTGAGGTTCTGCTGCAAATGTTAAATTGGAAATATTATTTCATAAAACCTACCGTTTTTTAACTATCAGCATTACTCCCAGCATGATGATGATGAACATTAGGATTCCTGCAATAACTCCAGCCATTTTCACTGTGTTGTCGACTTGTTTTTCTGGCTCCACTGTGTTGGAGTTCTGCGTTGAGGCACCTGAAATGACAGAAGCCACAGAATTAATAAGGTCTTGAAACTGAATCTGTTTTCATCGTTTATACATCAAGCTTACATCGTTCTTTGCAAAAACAAGGTTTACAATAGGTCCTTCAAATATTTTGCATCCATTATTAACTGATTATTCTTCCATATTTTACATGCTGTTTACCGTGACACAAGATGAGTAGATACCAAAATGAGCACAGTGGGATAATAGAACTGGAACTATTTACTAAAATTATTTTCCTCCCTCAGCCCCTCACTGAGGGTGCATTGGCTTAGATTCATAATCATTTGAGGGGGTGATTCCATGATCTGACACTTCCACTGGGAATAGTACTCACAATGAGTGGATCTCAGTGATTCCAGCATTCAACCCCACATTTTCTGTTTATTAATTTTAGTGGGTAGGACATCATGGCCTGTGCATTTCTAATTTCCCAGGGTATGCTACCAGCTGTGTCCTTCCCCACCACCCATCACCAAACCCCTACACCAACCTTGGCAGGGAGAAAATAAGTTAAAGAAGAGGGAAAGAGAGATGAGCATTCACCAGCGAATATTTTTTGTAACGTGAAACAAAAATAGAAAATGCTGGAAAAACTCAGCAGGTCTGGCGGCATCTGTGGAGAGAGAAATAGAGTTACCGTTTCGAGTCCGTGTGACCCTTCTCTGTTTCTGTTTTTGTTTCAGATTTCCAGCATCTGCAGTACTTTGCTTTTACTTTTTGTAAGATGCTTGGTTGTTTTGGGTCAATAAGGTGCACCTCAAGAGTTTGAGCCATCCTATTTTCTCTGGTTGCATTTTTAAAATTGCTCATTGTTTGAGTTAACAGATACAATCATCGAAGACAAATGTTTTAAATATTTTAAACAGATAGGGAAGGAAAGAGATTGGGAAATGTATAAAATTAAATTAAACTTCTCAATAAAAATAAACCGAAATGAAAGTAAAGAAGTTTGTACCTGGGGAGGAATTGCTAGTGAGATCTGAAAGTTTCAAGGGAAAGTACTGCTGAACAGTTTATGCCATGAAAAAAACCCACAATTTTTGACATTCAGAGCCGCTGTCCACTGTGTGAGATTGACACAGTCCACATAATTATCCCCGAAATATAACAGTGGTGGCAAGGATGGGATCAGACAAAAAGGAGCTGTGTGGAATCCTGGTGAATTTATTGTTTCTAGACAATTGGTAAAATGCCAGTTTAGGAAGATTGCTGAATAGGAAGCATGTAAGGATGATTTTAAATCACATTCGGAATGGGTAGAGTGCTCTTGCAAATTATATCATTGAGGGAAAAAGGGACAAGAGTTTTCTTGTTGGCAATTCAGTGTTACCTTTTATGTCTATTAAAACACTTAGACCCTTAAATTTCTGAGGCTGGAGAGGGCAGAATCCCGATTTATGTCCAGGGAGGCTGGGAATATGGGATAGGGCTTTTATAAGTTGGTACAGCCACTAGTAGACTCACCCTTTAAATTCCAGATTTGGAGTATTGTGCTATCATCCAAACTCCCTGGTGTTTGTAGATAGTAACAAAATGAAGTCAAATGAAGGGAGATTGTTTTCACTGATACTGTTGTTTAGAAACAGCTACTCACTGGATTTGTTTGGGAACTGACACATGAATCTGTTCAAAAGAATCTCCTTTCAAACAAGGATTTGATTTTTAATTCTCTTTTTGAAATTGCCCTAGCTGCTCAGGAAATACCATGAAAAGTTGGGCTGCTGAGTTTCCTAATATAACTGGGAGCAGCCAAGCAAAGAGGTTCTCCTTATATATTGAACACAATGGGCAGAATCGCCCCAGATTTGCACTAAGTGCGATAACGAGTGTGAAAAAAGACGTTTTACCCGCCGGCCGCATTGACAGCTTTTTGCGGCTGAATTGCCTCCTTCCCAACTCATTAATTATGCAGTCATGGGAAACACGCCAGATCGGTGATGGCAGGCCTCTGATTGGCCCGTCCATGGTTCCACTCAGCGCACACGCATGCCTGGCATTCTTCTCATTTGGCCTTGCTCACACTCTCTCCATCTGTTTTTAAACAGGACAAGATCGTGCACAATCACTGGGAGAGGTCCCAGGCCAGGGGGTGAAGTGCCGGATATCGAGGTCCTCACTCGGTTCAAGAGTCACGCACTGGAGCCGGACGGAGAGGACGTCAACCGTTCCTGCAGCGACAATGAGCTCGGTGGTGACCATCCACGTGAAGATCCTGCACCACATGATCCCTCTCTCAATGCTACTCTGAGTCCACTGTTCTGTGTTCAATGCGCTGCCAAGCACTAATAATTTCCACCTTCTGTCCTAGGCACATCTGACATGTCGCCCTCAGGCAACCTTGAGCCCGAACCCAGCGTTGAGAGCACCTTGGATGAGGACCCTGAGGACAGCAGCGTTGAAGGGCCGTCACAGCGCTCACCCACGCCCTGCACTAAACCAGCGACACAAACCTTGGCGGGACCTAGGTATGGACTAACCTCGGGATCACAATCTGGTGAGCACAGCACACATTCTGTTCCACAGCAGGAAAGGCAGGGACATCCTTGGTCACTCGGAGGACTGCTGGGGAAAGGAACCTGCTGAGTCCGAGTCAGATGGGCTCTGGACTCGGTTCTCAATCAGTTGGTGGATCTGCAAAGTCAATCACGAGAACATCAGGAAAGGACGTCTGGTGCACTCCTCAGATTGCAAGGGATGATGGAGGAGTCTGTCCACCTTCAGGCTGAGGTGACAGCGTGAAATGCCAATGCACCGAGGTCAACAATGGCAGGTCTCCGCCATGGAGACCCAAGTCCAGGGCATCACTACTGTGTGGAATGAACTCCATTGCTGATGCCATAGTTGGCCTCCAACAGTGTCAATGTGAGAGGGGTGTGGGGCAGCCCGATCTCACTCAAACTTCTCCTTCTCCTCAAGGAGACAGGCAGGGGCCGTCGGGTACACATAGGGAGGAGAATCAGCAGCTTGGTACCCTGGGGCCATCTACCCAAGAATGTCTCCTTGCCTATGGCTCCTTGATCTGATGAGCAGTGTTTGTGTCACTCAGATGTGAGACCTTGGTTCCTGCACAAGATAAAGGGAGGTGTCTCTTCGCTGTGCAGTGTGTGACCTTTAGACCAAAGTGATGGTCCAGCTTCACACTCACTGGACACATTGGTGATGCCTACAGCTTAGCAGTGCTTGTAATTGCTGCCAGAATGTCGTGGGCAGGCGTCACTCTGTGTGCTCTCCACACCTTTGAGGTGGGGCTGGTCTCTCAACTCTTCAGCATCTGTGACCGGTGACACTGTGCTCCTGAAGGGGTCAGGTGCTGAAGGCTGATAAAGAATCAAATGCAGTTGAAGTTTCACACTGCATTGCCATGACCGTGATCACAGAGTGCAAGTGAACTGCCCTCAGCCGGACAGGAGTCAGACATTCACAGAGGCTATATGAAGGTCTATGGAGTGTCCTTACTGCATGTCATCATCCTCCTGGAATCTTGTGACTATTAGGGCCTCCACTGCATCTCCATGACATGAGCCTGAGCACTGAGGGTATGTGCGCTGACATCAGCCGCACAGGAGTCAAATGTTCATAGATGCAAGGTGAGGATGTCAGGACTGTCCTCACTGCATCTTGTCATCATCCTCCATGAATCTTGCGGCTTTGAGGGCCTCCCAAGCACGCCTGCCTCATCTGGCTAGTGCGATGGCCTCATTGCCGGCATCCTTGCCTTCAAGGACCTCACCATTGTGATCCCCTTCAACATCCTCCTCATTGGAGAAGACACGCAGCTCCTCCATCTCCTCCTCAGATAGGTCCTTCCCCTGTTGCAGTACCAGATTGTGTAGTGCACAGCAAGTGATGATGATGCGCGACACCCTCTCTGGACTGTATTGCAGTGCTCCACCGGGCCTGTTGAGGCACCGGAACCTCATTTTCAAGATGCCTATCATTTGCTCCACCAAAGTCCGGGTCACAACATGAGCCTCATTATACTGCCGCACAGATGTCACCAGCCATGTCCTTTGTAGGTAGTCCTTGCCCCGAAGAACCATCCCTGCAGCCTCTCTGAACCCTGGAAGATGTCAGGGATCTGAGACCTAATAAGGATATGGGAGTTGTGGACACTCCCTGGGAATCGTGCGTCAACCTGCAGGATGTGTTTGTGGTGGCCACACACCAGCTGAGCATTCGGCGAGTGGAAGTCCTTGCCGTTGACGTAGTTGACTGCTTGTTGCCACGGCGATCTAAGCGCCACAAGAGTGCAGCCGATCGCATCCTGCACCTGTGGAAAACCTGAGATCTGCATAAATCCCAGCGCTCTTGCTTCCTGGCTTTCCTGATCCCGGGCAAAATGCACAAAGTTCTGTACCTTTGCGAAGATGGCATCCATGACCTCCTGTGCACGAAGGCTAATGAGATCCCACACAGGTCACCTGTGGAGCCCTGGTAGGGGCCACTGGGGTAAAAATTGAGCACCATTGTCACTTTCATGGCCACTGTAAGTGAATGCCCTCCATGTCCCCGTGGCTCCAAATCCTGCAGCAGGTGGCATATGTGACCAACCAGTTTCCTAGACATGTGCAGTCTCCGGCGACATTGGTCCTCGGTCATCTACAGGAATGACAAGTGCCATCTATGGACCCTGGGTCTAGTGAAGCACCCACGGGTGACAGCTCTCTGTGGATCTTCAGCTGCACAGCATCCTGCCGTCTCTTCATCTTGAGGGTGGTGCTCCTCCCTTTGCTGAGCCAGGCGCCTCCACTGCACTCTTCTTCTTCTCTACTCCCTGTAAGCCATGAGGCATACTGGTAAATCACCAGACTCCATGATCCTGATGTTCTCCACCTGCAGGATTAAAGAGAGAAATGTGCGGGTTAGCATACTGTGCTAAGAACCTCTCTTGGTCAAGTGTGAAGATCCCTTCACGTGTGCAGGAGAGTGCTGGCCACCATTTAGATGGCCAATGTGTAGTGTGCTTCATGGCTGGCTGAAGCCCCACCTACCTCCGCCCCCCTCCACTTGACCATTTGGCAGCAGCTTCAGCCACTGGACTGCATGCTGTGATCTCAAAGCGGGCATTCTCTTAACCTGCACTGCAAGGCTGTGTTATTAGCTTGAACCATGAGGGATGCTGGTCCAAATCTTAATAAAGACATTGCAAGGCGCTGTGAGTGCCTCCACCAGTGAGTGTGCCATGGCCAGCTTTCGCAAGGGGATTGTGCAGCTTGCCCAGTTGGTCAATTGTTCTGGTGGCTCCCAAAACGCACATTAATTTGCAGTCAGCATCTGAGGAGTGAAAAGTTATGGAGCATTTAGTGGCTCTTTCATGCTTTTGCATTGCTTGAGTGGGCAGAAAAGCTTCAGAGAGGCCCAACTCCAAGCATGCCAGTTGAGCTCTGCCGAATGGTCTCAGCTATGGAAGAATGCTGATTTTTGACAGGCTCTTCCAAGTGCGTGGCCGTTTCCCTCACACCCTCTCACCCTCCACCCCCACCCCCCAGCATTTGCTTGTGTACTTCCTTCAGTGTGTGCTGCCTTGCCCCAGCCCCCACCCGGGCCTCACCCACACTGGAACCCTTGCCCTGGCTCCGCACTGAAAGCCAGCCAGGATAAAGCGACTTGCCTGTGCTCCGCGCCCCCACGAATGTGCGGCACCTCTTCCTTGATGTCCTACAGGCGATGCTCATGAGCATCATGAGGTTGTGTGCACTTATCCCAGAGATCCCCTTGAAATTCAGCTCACCAGGTACAAGCCTTTTAAAGGCAGTCATGAAGCACGCCGCTCTGAAGTCACGCCGATGTGGACGGTAAGTTTGAAGTGGGGGGATGATTCTCGTGAGCAGAGCCTGTAATGAGATGCTGAAGTATTGAAATTAGGTCCCTGACATGCGGCAGGGGCAAGCGCGGCCCAGCATTGACGGGTGGAGTGGACGATTGCGGTGTAAAACCAGCTTTTGGCCTTCTCACCATATTGTCCGCTCACGCCCGCTGCCAATGGGACCGGACAATTCCACCCAACCATTCCACCCTATTTGAAAAATGAAGATCTCTGGCCCTATTTTATATTCGAAGAACAATACCTATAGAAAATATACACAGTCAAATATATTGAAATTAAATAAATGCATCCATTTATATCTATATAATATACACCATGCCCTTATTTCTATATAAAATATACATACTCAACTTTATTAAAATGTTAACACTTGTATATATTGATACTAAATACATACATTCACATATTAATTATACACAAACTCATCTATAAGATACCTACACATACATCTATCTATATATGTATACACCTATATTTATATAAAATTATCTGCTAAAGAATATTCAGTGAACAAAGAAAATCTCCTTTTTTGCAAAGAAAGCATCAGTTACGATAAGCATTTGCATGGATTCCCTGATGGTTTCATGGGTAAGATGCACAAAGTGATGTGGAATTGACCTATGTAGACCAGAAACATCCTGGGTTCAATCTTTGGTTTCCACAGGACTGAGTGTTCTCAACCAGTGTGGTATGGGGCAGTGATAGGGGGTGGCTTACTGGGGAAAAATGAAAGGGGAAAAATAATTCTTGTTGTTGATCTATAATCAAAAACCCCTGCTGTAAAGTGTACCTGTATATGTATACATATATGTGAAATATGAAGAAGATAGAGTTTAGGTGTGATGTTTCTCTTTCTCACTATCTACAGGCCATTGATGGCCATTGAACAGACATACTAATCGTAAGGAAGACCACTTGACCAGAGGCCAATGAAACTATGCTGCAGCCCAATTCAGCACATTAAGGGGAACAGAGCAAGAAAGGGAAGAAAATACACAAGTTTTTTTTCTAAATATTGATTTTCGATTCGCACTATCATTCATACGCTTGAAAAAATTCCAACCATCAGCAAAACAAAGCATGTTTCCTAGCTCACATTCAGACATTTAGACATAAAACATTATTTGAATAGCATGACAGGATGTGTGTTTCAATTAATTTCATCGTTCAGTTGCTGATAATTAACTAGTGAAACGAAAAATATGCTCTCACAATAATAGAAACAACACTTCAAAGATGAGTGTGAAGCATTTTCAGATATTTTAGGAATAGCATAAGGCATTAATTTTTTTAAAAACTCATCTGTCAAATCAGTTTTTGATAACTGGTCCTCAACAAAGAAGAGGTAATTTTTATGAACATGGACTCTGGGGAGTTGTCTTGCTCACAGGGAATACATAAAGGGAAATTACATACATCCCTACTTATGTAGTTTTGATCACTGATATTTGCCTACCCACTTCTATTTCCTCTGTGTCAGCATTTGGTAATAACTCTACTCCTTTGCATCACTTACAACTGCCCTTTCAAACACCTAATTACCTTGCTTCTGGCTCTTCAATCAACACATGACCTCTGTAACTGTTCAACCATTCTCTCAGCTCCCCTTCATTGTTCTCATCCCAGCCATTCCCCATGGTAAGGTGATCCTGGGCCTCAGGTGGGTGCAGTACTGGGAAAAGCCAATGCTTCCCTGGTGGCGTTGGCGAGCAATGAAGAGCTGCCAGCCTTCGATTGGCCAGCAGCTCACAGTGGCACAACTTTTGCCTCCAGGGTCCTGGATCCCAGTGAAGGCTAGCCACTGCCCAGTTAAGTGCCTGACTGGCACTTAATGTGAGCAAGACCCCTGTCACTTACATTAAATTCCACCTGAAGAAATCTGTTTGCTGATGCAGTTTATGATCAATGAACATAACTGGATATTAAAGTATAGGACTGAAAAAGGCTGGTTCCAAAAATGAATATCCCACTATTCCTAATTCCCTTAAATTTCTCTACACAATGGCCTTGAAATTCGATACACGGTTAATGCCCGCTCCATTGGTTCCAATGCATGGAGCATATAACTGCTCATTTAAACAATTGCAGCATGCAGCCAGAAAGTAGTTGCATGTTTGAGCAGGGGGCCCACAACTGTGAGAGGCTAACATCACTTAAAGCCAGCCTGCACCTTATAATTCTGGTTGTAGTAGGTGCAGGACCTGGCTGCAGAAGAGGGCTTAAAGATTTTCCGATGCAGCATGGGTGGACTTGGTCGAGAAGGTGCAGAGAAAAGATGTCACCCATCTGCAGCGAACCGGAAGTCCTCCAAATAGACTTTCAGAAGGCAGTGGTTGCAAAGAGTTTGGAGGTTGATGTCAGATGTCTAACCCTGAGGACATAGATGGAGCGCCGCAAAGAAAAGCTCAGTTACCTGAGATGAATGCTCAAGGTCAGTAATAGCATCTTCAAATGTCATATCCCAATAGCATCACACACTGGTCAATGCACCACACCCTCATCACTCACCTAACATTAAACTCTAGCAATCACAACTCATACATAACATTCATATCTTTACCTCTTCCTCACACTCTTAGCGTTGCAGCATTACATTTTGCACTCACTGACATCTAAACCTGACAGCCACATCATCCAAACATTTTGCAACACACTCACTGAAACATTTTCCTCTCTCCTGCAGAACAAGGTGGTGCACAAACGCAGGCAGCAGCACCTAACCGCCAGAGAATGGACAAGGCTGCATGTCTTTATCACCATGGGGGGGGATAATGCTTGCCGCATTGGAACAGCCATGACTGAGACCATATCTGGTGACAGAGCTGAAGCTAATGAAGATGGCAGTATGCTCATAACTAACCTCCCTTCTCACACCCTTAGCCCATAACCTCCTCTGATTTACAAGTGCAGATGGTTTAAGCATGTACCTTTTGCTTCTCCCTCTCCTCACTTCACCATACCATTGTGCCTTTCTCCTTTAAGATACCCAAGAGCTGCAACCTGGTCAGGCAGTGCTGGAAGTGTAGGAGCTGGAAACACGGAAAGACATAGGAACATCCTCTTGCGATGATGGCCAACATACCATTTGCCTTCCTAATTGTTTGCTGCACCTGCATGTTAGTTTTCATTGACTTATTTGTACATCAACACCTCCCAATTTCTCACCACTTAAAAAATACACTGCATTTCTGTTTTTCCTACCAAAGTGGATAACTTCACATTTTTCCACATTATATTCTATCTGCCATGTTCTTGCCCACTCACTTAATCTGTCTAAATCCCCTCGAAGACTCTTTGCATCTTCCTCACAACTCACATTCCCACCTAGTTTTGTGTCATCAGCAAACTTGGAAATATTACATTTAGTCCTCGCATCCAAATCATTGATATAGATTGTGAGTAGCTGGGATTCAAGCACAGATCCTTCTGGTACCCCATTCGTCACAGCCTGCCAACCTGACAATGACCTGTTTATTCCTAGTCCCTGTTTTCTATCTGTTAACCTGTTCTCAATTCATGCCAGTAAATTCATGCCAGTAGTCATATCCTCCTGGACCTGGACGATGGATCAAATCAGACCACTCTATTCTTAGGGGTGTGACCATCTCCTGGAACAAAGTGTCCAGGTAACTTTCTCCCTCCCTGATGTGTCACCATGTCTGCAGTTCGGCCTCCAGCTCAATGACTCTGAGCTGAAATTGCTCCAGCTGCAGGCATTACAGATGTGTTTGGCTTGGATCACACAGGTGTCTATGAACTCCCACATCTGCAGCCAACATACATCACCTGCCCTGCCACCTTTATAGCGTTTAATTACTTAATTATTTTACTGGTCAAACTTTAATTAATGTCTCTAGACCTGCTTGTGTTTATATTCTTATTATTTCAATGTTCTACTTACCCTGATTGAAATTCCCTCATTAAGATAAAGAGAAAATACTCACCAGCCAATCTAATAAGATTTACTACTAATAATAACCTTATTTCTACTCTTAAGATCTTACAATTACTAAAATTACCCGAGTTCTGACAGATGAGAAAAATACTCACCAACCAATCAACCGCCTGTTTTCCTGTGACGTCACACTTTGATTTTTCTCAGAACACGGTCAGTCCACACTGGATCCATGGATTATAACTCTTTCAGGTGCTGCTCCCGGCCTCTGGGTCCTCCTCCCTCCCCCTCTTTCAGGTGCTGCTCCCGGCCTCCGGGTCCTCCTCCCTCCCGCCCTTTCAGGTGCTGCTCCCGGCCTCCGGGTGCCCCTCCCTCCAGCTCTTTCAGGTGCTGCTCCCGGCCTCCGGGTGCCCCTCCCTCCGGCTCTTTCAGGTGCTGCTCCTGGCTTCCGGGTCCTCCTCCCTCCCCCTCTTTCAGGTGCTGCTCCCGGCCTCCGGGTCCTCCTCCCTCCCGCCCTTTCAGGTGCTGCTCCCGGCCTCCGGGTGCCCCTCCCTCCAGCTCTTTCAGGTGCTGCTCGCGGCCTCCGGGTGCCCCTCCCTCCGGCTCTTTCAGGTGCTGCTCCCAGCCTCCGGGTCCTCCTCCCTCCCCCTCTTTCAGGTGCTGCTCCCGGCCTCCGGGTCCTCCTCCCTCCGGCTCTTTCAGGTGCTGCTCCCGGCCTCCGGTGCCCCTCCCTCCAGCTCTTTCAGGTGCTGCTCCCGGCCTCCGGGTCCTCCTCCCTCCCACTCTTTTAGGTGCTGCTGTCCATCTCTGGGTCCTCCTCTCTCTTGTTCTTTCAGTGACGACGAACAACAATTGTCATCCGCACTTTCACTTGCAGCTACCAGCTCAGATACTAATACTTGGCATACTTCAACAAATAGCTTAGATGAGTAACCTGCAGCCAGGGTAGGGGACAAGAGTATCACTAGCACCAGCTCACTGAAGGGCAAGGTCACACACAAGTTCACTACCAATGACTTAGACAAGGGTTTCCACAGGACAACCTACAGAAAAACATTGATGGGTACGCACACTGAAATGCTTGGTGTATTGGTAGGCCTGCCAAAAGCCCTGTCATCACTGTCAAGGGGAGGAGTTTGGCACAAACTTAGCACAGGGCTTTGTGTAGAGCTTGGAATCCATGCCTCCCAGTGTTGAAGTGGTGGTCAACTCCATGGCTACTCTTGTGGACCCAATCATGATGCAGCATTTGATGGCCAATGTCCCAGATTCCATTACAGCTCAAGCAGAAGCCACCCAACTTCTGGGGTCTGCAGCAGAAGCTCAGACTGAAGACATACAAGCCCAGTTTGCTGTCATGGAGGATCAGACTGTGGCCATCACAGCTTCAGAGTGTGCAAAGAGGCTAGCAGGACATCACAGCAGGCCAGCAAACTTTCCTCCAACAATTTGCTGAGGTGCTGCCCCAGGGAGTGGCAGTGACTCGAAGTGCACAGGCAAGCTGTCTCCTCTCAGAATGACAGTATTCATGTTCCACCAGCGCCATCAGGTAGCCAGCCCAGACTGCTGCTGCCCATTCTAAAGGTGGAGCAGTCTAAAGTCGAACCTTCTAGGGCCCGATTTGCTTGAGGTCGACCTCCAAGGTCATCTGCAGTTTCCCCCACTAAAAATCAGCAGTCTTCCATCAGCCGTGCTGCAGCCACTGGGGTAACATTGCATAGGAATACTTGGGCAGGCTAAGAAACACAAAAGGTTAGTTACTAAAAGAATGTATGAGGACAATTATTTAACTTCTGTATGGAATATTGGATGGTTTGATTGATAAAGTTGGTTTGGAACGTTTGTTTTGCGGTGACTTTTGCTTCAGCATTGTGGTCAAGAGGGCACTGTGATGGTCAGTAACAGGGGAAAGGAATGGTGTGGGGGGGCAGGGGGGGGAATGCTGCAAGGGGGATAGAAGCTACAGGTCCCATGTCTGTGACACTTACTCCAAGCAGAGCCCTTGAACTCATAAGGGTGAGTTAGGCTTCAGCACATATCACACTACTGTCCCGCTGAGATGGCACCAAGAACAAAAAAAATCTAAAATAAATTTGTTTTGCTTCCATATTCTCTTGTTTAAATTCTGTTTTTTTAAAATGGACAAATGACTGGACTGGTAAAATGGCCACCACTGATTCCATGATAGTAGTTTTGGAAGTTCCTTAGCAGTTTAAAAATGTACAAAGGCTAACACATCAAACACCTGGAATGTTAACAGTCCTTGCATTGTATAAACATTCCAGCCAAGCCAACAAAGGATAGTAGATGAGACATCTGCACCAGCCAGCTATGGACAAAGGCAGAGCTATTTGTGATTGCTCATCACCAACATTGTAGTAATGGTTTTACAGTTATCTACTTAAAACACAATGGATTTTATCAAGGAGCCTTGTTAGCTGAATAGTTCAACCCAAAATCACCCTGTCACATGACCAAGACTTGAGCCGTTTGAATTGCTTTAATTATACAGCTTTTGGTTTTATTGCCAGTCACTGTTTAACCTCAGAAGAGAAGCAGGACTCCAGGCTAGCAGCATGCCACTGTCTGCCATCTTCTATCAACAGAGCAGCAACGGAACCAGAGCTCTGTCCAGGTTTTAAATTACCTGGCCCTCGTCTATACTGTGTACTATTGGAATGTCTGAACTTCTCCATCGAAGCCTGGAAGACTAATTCATCTTTACATGCTTTCTTCCATCGTGGAAGTCATCACTTCTGAAAAAGCGGATCACCCTGCAACAGTTTCAGCCGTCTAACCCCTGAAAGAATGCACCATTAAACTTTTAGATTCTGGACTCTGGACTCACACAAAACTATTCTTCTTATTTTTATCATGGTGTTTGCCCAGAATCCCTTTCTTTCCCTTATCCCTCCTTTATTGTATAAGTGCAGAAAGGGGCGGATGTTGTGTTTTGTGTGTGTGTAAAATAAACCACTCCTCTTATTTTACCTTATCTTGAGTTTGCTATGGGGTTATTATTAGAGGATTGGATCACTCCGAACTGAAGGGTTGGGGGAAAACATGCCACCACTTATAAAAGGAGAAATCAAAAATCAAAAACACCTTTCTGTTTACAGACGGGTAGTAAGAGGAGAAATCAGGACGGTTTGAAATTAAACCCATCCTCGCCGTAACACTACATTCTGTAGACTTCAGCACCTTTAAATAATAGTGCAAATCACCAAACACTTCCATGAACTCAGCAAGAGCCAGTGAACATTAATCAGCAACTAACCTGAAAGTAGTTGAGGATCGTCCCTGCTGTTAAATGCTGCGCAAGTTTAAGATAGGGCTTTAGTTGGAGCATTCAGGTCAAAAATGGTACAGCTGGTGTAAAAGCAGCATTACACACTGAATAACATCACAGTACACTGACTCTGCTTACTTCTGGGTGTACAGTTTCCATATCTGTGCGAGCACACTTACTAAATGGTGTCCAGCACAGCCCATGCTAGGGAAGGCGGTGATGTAGTGGTATTGTCACTAGATTGGTATTCTAGAGACCCAAGTTAATGCTCTGGGGACCCGAGTTCGAATCCCACCATGGCAGATGGTGGAATTGGAGTTCAATGAAAAGTCTAATTAAAAGTCTGATGATGACCATGAAACCGTTGCTGATTATCATAAAAACCCATCTGGTTCACTAATGCCCTTGAGGTGTCAGCTGTGGCTCAGTTCATAGCACCCTCGCCTTTGAATCAGAAGGTTGTGGGTTCATGTCCCACTCCCGGAAACCAAGAACTGTGAATGTAGTCGAAAGAGTTACATGCGATCTGTTGATAACTTGAAAAGAATGCCCTTTAGGGAAGGAAATCTGCCATCCTTATCTGGTCTGGCCTACATGTGACTCCAGACTCATAGAAATGTGTTGACTAACTCTAAACAAGGGCAATTAGGGATGGGCAATAAATGCTGGCCTAGCCAGTGATGCTCACATCCCAAGAACAAATAAAAAATAAGTGGCTGTGTATGCAATGGGCATGATTTTGGACCCCAGGCAGCACCCATTGAGCTGACGATACAGGTGCTATGCAACCAAACTTTATTTCTACTTTGTCTTCGATCCTTATGTGAAGTGGTTAAATCTAAAGGCTGTGCTTGGTTCTGGAGTTTGTGGCAATCCATCAGTTAGAGATCTTCAAAGATGTGTTACTAAGTGAGTGACATTTAAAATGCTCAGAGGTTAAAAAAATATCATTCAACTGCTCTGCCTTGGTTCAAAGTTAATTTCCAACTCAGAGCCTAGATTCTTTATTAATTTAAAAAGAACATGGGCTGCATAGGTTAGTAGGCTAATTCCATTCAATCCTCAGATGAAAACCCCAGAATACCCTGATGGACATGACAGGGTCATTCCACAGATATATGCCACATATTACCTTTAAAGGAGAATAGGTTAATGAACCATCTTAATGATTAAGCTCATTGTCTGTCTATGTCTCCTTATTTTTCTCTCTGTTCTCTACATGCTCTTTGCATCACATGCTTGCTTCCACTCTTTACATATTTATTATCTTTGTATATCCTCTGTCTCCCCATGTCCTTGGTAAGCATTGTACTATATGAATCTGCCAGTTGTAGCAATATTCAATTACGTTGTATGCTACTATTGATATTGTAATGTCCAAAGAACTTGCTCTTCAATTAATACTGCTCATTTAATACACATATGGACAAGTGAGATGCATTGTACCCTGACTGAATTCATGACAATGGTTAGGACTGATTGTTCTTACCTCTCTCTGCCCTGGGGAAAGACTGGGAGCAATCCACCTGAAGTGTGTTGTGCATGCCCAGGAGTGCTATTATTTCTGCTCTTGGGCCTTTTAATATGGCCCTAGGGGCTTCCCTGTCAGGGCCTAGTACTGTCAAACGGAAAAAGAATCTCTAGCTTAGCTCTGTACTCCTGAGTAGCCGTGATGCAAAGACATGCAGAAATGGTTTCTATTTTTTTTTTAACCTTTCTGCCTGGAAAACTGGTGTTCACCCTGGACAAAATACAGTCCAGTATTTCTCAAGTAAGGAGAGTTTTACTGTGTTGGTCTATTTTGTGAATTAAATTCACCATGGAATGAGAAGCTGTAGATTATCAGCACTCAGTATAGATGATCCCATGAAGATCTAAGGTTTCTCTCATTGCTAGAACTTTAGTTGTGGCAATTAGAGTACCAAAAAAGAAACTGTTGTCTAACCACAACAATGAAAGTGCTTATAGAAAAGGAAACCAGTCATTGATTTAGGCTGGTAGTGAACTGTTTAATAATTAGTGAGATTGATTTTGACTTTTGGGCAACCAACTGATGAAACGTGACAGCTCGTCGCCTGTTCCCATTGTGAAGAGACCGCCATGATTTTGAGTTCCTGGCTTCATGTACATCAGCGCAGTGATCTGTGATGCTTCCTGTGCAGTTTGCTGGAGTAAGGTTGGCCAATATCAGGCTGCCTCTGCTGCCATCAAGAGTGGGGGGGCAGGGTGCGGTTGCGGGCAGCAGGAACCCAGCTTATTTTTGTGGGGCCTGGAGGAGCAACCCTGTTCCTCCTGGCTGCACAGGAGTGATTTCAAACTTACTTTTGATGGGCTTCTTTGGTGTTAGCACCTGTGGTGCTGATTGAAGTGTTCTTGGCCCAAGTTCTACGCAGTTACAACCTAAAATGACAATTGGGATCCTAAGATGGCAAAGTGCAAATTAAAAGGGGCCTATGCTGCCTGAAACAAGTCGGTGCTTTGGGCACCTAGCAAATGGCTCCTTTCAAAATAGCAAAGGCCATATTGTTGGTGTTAAGAGGACAGTGAGGCAACTGGCCTCAATTGAGGGTGTTACTACTCCACGAACATCAGATGACACCAATTAAAATCAACCCCAGTATATCTAGTCTTTGATGTAAAGATATTGCTTTACTTAAGGCAGTGATGCCTTCAGTATGGCCGTTTTATAATCTTCCACTGATCAAAAGTCCAAGATCAACTGCCTGAATTTTAGTTGACTGGACAGAATTAGCAGGAAAGTCTCTAAAAAGCTTTACAGCCTCGACCACCCAAAAATCGTACATGTCTAATGACTGAAATCCAATTGTGGCTGACAATGTGGTGGCCCCATATCAGTGTGGCACATGGCTTAATCTCTTATGATGCTAACTAGCTAAGAATAACCACAGCAAAAGTCACAAACTGTAAGTTATCAGAAGAATGAGCTGCCTAAAAAATTTCACAGAATTCACACGCACAATTGTTCTCACATACAAAGGGATGGAAACAAAATTCAAGAAAATTAATCGCGCTAGATTTCTTGTCATGCATAGTGGATTTCTCTGCTCCGTATATGCCACCAAGAGTATGAGCAGCACAGTAGCACATTTGCAAGCTCAGCACTCCATCTGGTACACTTGAACACAGTGCTCCTGCTCTGTAAAATATAATTGTCAAATAACAGGCAATAACATTTCACGTACCACCCTCTAAAGTGAGCCATTGAGTGCCAAGCAAGATAATCACATATGGAACGTGCAGTCCTAAGTTCACCCTATCCAGTTGCCTTTGCTACAGCTAGTTTTCTGTCGCTGACAGCAATTTAGTGTTTAAATTCTAAATTTCCCAGCCTTAAGCAGGGTTTCAGGGCTCTACCAGAGGGCAGCTGAAGTTGGCTAATTAAAAAAAAGCAGTTTAAACCAGTTTTTCTGTAGCTGGGGTCAGCTCACTCTTTAGTTTCAGAAGGATATATAAACAGATATTTCAATCTAATTTTGAACAGAGTGCTGGAGTTGGGTGATTAAGGGAGTTTGCTTTTATCTTTTCTAACTTTTTCTCCCTGTAGGAATTGGCTCTTGCTCTACTAGAGGGGTAGAAACTAGCTGTTTAGTGAGCCTCTGGTAAGTGTTCAGGTGTATTCTATTCCTAAGGTTTGAAAAGAATACAAACTGGTGGTAAGGTTAATAAAATATATAAAAAAGGGAAAATAATTAATTGAATATAATTAATTGAATAAAATAATTTAAGTAGTTAATAACAACACAGTAAGGATGGCAGGACAGACGGTGTGTCACAGCTGTAGCATATGGGAGCTTCTGGATGCCAGTGTGATCCAAGACAAATGTGTCTACAGTGAGTGTATGGGGCTTGAGGAGCTTCAGCTCAGAGTTATTGAACTGGAGGCTGAGCTGCAGCCACTGCAACACATGCGTGGGAAAATTACCTGGATACTTTGTACTAAGAGGCAGTCACACCTCTTAGGACAGAGTCTTCTGATTTGGTCAGTGGGCAGGGGCAGGGGAGTGTGACTGTGAGTGAGGCAGGTAAGGGGACCCAGAGCGCAGAACCCTCAGCCTTGGCTTTTGTCCAACAGTTCTGAAGCTCTTTCAGCTTGTTTGGATGAGAATGGGGGCTGCAGGATAGATGATGGCACCGTGGTACAGGAAGCCATTCAAGTGTGGGGAGCAAAAAGGAATGTAGCGGTAGTAGGGGACGGTATAGTATAGCAAAGAGCAAGAATTCAGAAGGCTCTCTTGCCTGTCTGGTGCCGGGGTTTGGGACATCTGCTCATGGCTGTAGAAGAAATTGCGGTGGGAGGGGGAGGGTCCAATTGTCATGGTCCATGTAAGTACGAACGACATAGGTAGAACTGGGAAAGAGGTTCTGCATAGGCAGTTTAAGATGCTAGGCACCAAATTAAGAAGCAGAACCTCAAAGGTAATAATCTCTCGATTACTACCTGAGCCACATGTAAATTGGCATAGGTCAAATAAGATTAGAGAAATGAATGCATGGTTCAAAGACTGGTGTGGGAGAAGTAGGTTCTGGTCCATGGGGCACTGGCATCAGTATTGGGGAAAGTGGGATCTGTACCATTGGGACAGTCTATACCTGAAGCGTGCTGGGACTGATGTTCTCGCAAGTTACATAACTATGGAAGTAGAGAGGGTTTTAAACTAAACAGTGGGGCCAAGGGATCAAATTTGTGAAAGTGCAGTAAATCAGCTAGAGACAAGGCAAGCAAGAAAGGTATTAATATAGGAAATTATTAACAGACCATGACAGGAAGGGCTGAGAGTACAAAGCTAACAGTACATCAGCAGTAAGGCTAGAGGTTACAGAAATAATAAAATGACATAATGTAAGGCTCTGTATCTGAATGCAAGTAGCATTCATAACAAAACAGATGAACCGGTAGAGCAAATAGAAATAAATAAGTACGATCTGATAGCCGTTGTAGAGACATGGCTGCAGGATGACATAGATTGAGACATGAATATTGAAGGGTACATGACATAAAGGAAGGACAGGAAGCTAGGAAAAGGTGGAGGGGTGGCTCAGTTAATTAATGATAGGTCATCTCTCTTTATTGAGTAAATACTAAGTTCAGGAAACCAGGACGTTTAGACATTTGGGTAGAGATGAGAAATGATAAAGGCATGAAGTCACTTGCAGGATTCCATTAGATTGGAAAATAGCAACTGTAACTCCTTTATTCAAAAAGGAAGGGAGACAAAAAGCAGGAAACTACAGGCCAGTTAGCTTAACATCTGTCACAGGGAAAATGTTAGAAGTTATTACTAAAGATGTTATGGCAAGGCACTTAGAAAAATTCAAGGCAATCAGGCAGAGTCAGCACGGTTGTGTGAAACGGAAATCATGTTTAACCAATTTATTGGAGTTCTTTGAAGGAGTCACATGTACTTGGATAACTGGTGGATGTACTGTACTTAGATTTCCAGAAGGAATTTGATAAGTGCAACATCAAAGGTTACTGCAGAAATTAAAAGCTCATGGTGTAGGGGGTAACATATTGACATGGGTAGAAGATTGGCTAGGTAACAGGAAACAGAGAGTAAGAATAAATGGGTCTTTTTCTGGCTGGCAGGATGTGACTAGTGGTGTGTCACAAGGATCAGTGCTGGGGCCTCAGCTTTTTTCAATTTATACAAATGACTTGGATGAAGTGACCAAAGGTTAGGTTGCTAAATTTGCCGATGACACAAAGATAGGTAGGAAAGGAAGTTGCGAAGAGGACATAAGGAGGCTACAAATGGACATAGTTAGGTTAAGTGAGTGGGCAAAGACCTGGCAAATGGAGTAGTAATGTAGGCAAATGTGAAATTGCCCATTTTGGCAGGAAGAATACAAAAGAAGCATATTATCTAAATGGTGAGAGATTGCAGAGCTCTCAGAGTCTAGTGCATGAATCACAAAAGGCTAGTATGCAGGTACAGCAAGTAACTAGGAAAGGAAAGCTAATGGAACATTATTCATTGTGAGGGAAATTTAATATAAAAGTAGGGAGGTAATGCTTCAGTTGTACAGGACACTGGTAAGACCATATCTGGGTTACTGTGTACAGTATTGGTCTTCTTGTTTAAGGAAGGATGTAAATGTGTTAGAAGCAGTTCGAAGAAGGTTTAGTAGACTAATATCAGGAATGGGCAGGTTGTCTTATGAGGAAAGGTTGGACAGGCTAGGCTTGGATCCACTGGAGTTTAGAAGAGTAAGAGGTGATTTGATTGAAACCTCTAAGATCCTGAGGGGTATTGACAGGTTGGGCATGGAGACAATGTTTCCTCTTGTGGGAAAACCTATAATTAGGGGGTCACTGTTTAAAAATAAAGGGTCCACCCATTTAAAACTGAGATGAGGAGAATTTTTTTCTCCCAGGGGGTTGCGAGCCTTTGGAATTTCCTCAAAAGACAGTGGAAGCAGAGTCTTTAAATATTTTTAAGGCAGAGGTAGATAGATTGTTGATAAACAAGGGGGTGAAAGGCTATCGGGGTAAATGGTTGGTTACAATCAGATCAGCCATAATCTTAATGAATGGTGGAGCAAGCTCGAGAGGCTAAGTGGCATTCTCCTGCTCCTAATTTGTATGTTCGTATGTTGTGCTAGCGCATCATTCACAATTTATAGTTCACCAATTAAATCAGGTTACGTGGCTAGTAAATAGGTCTGTACTATTTTCTCATGCGGCATAGATGGGAATATTTAAAAGGTTCTGCTGTTACTAGAATGGGCTAATTATTGTTTTAATGGGCATTCCATGAGTCAAAAATGCAAGATGTCACTCCAGACAGTCGTAGTAACATCCGAGAAGCAGCTATAAACCTGGAGATGGATGTGAGGGAGAAAGTCAGGAAAATTACAGTCACCAGCAAAGTAGTACTGAGTAAATTGTTGGAGCTGCAGGCTGACAAGAGCTCGGGTCCTGATGGACTTTATCCTAGTGTATTAAAATAAGTGTCTAGTGAGTTTCCAAAACTCCCTAGATTCAGGGAAGATCCCATTAAATTGGAAGATAGCAAATGTAGCTCCATTATTCAAAAAGGGAGGGAGACAGAAAGCAGGAAACCACAGGCCAGTTAGCTTAACATCAGTCATAGGAAAATATTATAAGCTATTACTAAACAAGTTATAGCAGGGCACTTGGATAAGCTCACGGTCACCAGGCAGAGTCAACATGGTTTTGTGAAAGGGAAATCATATTTAACCAACTTATTGGAGTTCTTTGAGGAAATAACATGTGCTATAGATACAATTTATATAAATGACTTGGATGAAAGTACCAAAGGTATGGTTGCTAAATCTGCTGTGGACACAAAGATAGGTAGGAAAGAAGTTGTGAAGAGGACATAAGGAGGCTACAAAGGGACATAGATAGGTTAAGTGAGTGGGAAAAGATCTGGCAAATGGAGTAAAATGTGGGCAAATGTAAAATTGCCCATTTTGGCAGGAAGAATACAAAAGAAGCATATTATCTAAATGGTGAGAGATTGCAGAGCTCTGAGATTCAGAGGGATCTGGGTGACCTAATGCATGAATCACAAAAGGCTAGTATGCAGGTACAGCAAGTAATAAGGAAAGCTAATAGGATGTTTCCATTTATTGCGAGGGGAATTTAATATAAAAGTAGGGAGATTATGCTTCAGTTGCACAGGGCACTAGTGAGATATTGGAAGCAGTTCAGAGAAGGTTTACTAGACTAATACCTGGATTGGGTGGGTTGTCTTATGAAGAAAGGTTAAACAGACTAAGTTTGTATCTGCTGGATTTTAGAAGAGTAAGAGGCAACTTAATTGAAACATATAAGATCCTGAGGGGTCTTGACAGGGTGGATATGGAGAGGATGTTTCCTCTTGTGGGAGAATCTAGAACTAGGGGTCACTGTTTAATAATAAGGGGTTACGCTTTTATAACAGAGATAAGGTGAAATTTTTTCTCTCAGAGGGTTGAAAGTCTTTGGAACTCTCTTCCTGAAAAGGTGATAGAAGCAGAGTCTTTGAATATTTTTAAGGCAAAGGTGGATAGATTCTTGGTAAGCAAGGGGAGTGATAGGTTATCAGAGTAAGTGGGATGCAGATTTCAAGTTACTATCAGGTCAGCCATGATCTTATTAAATGGCGGAGCAGGCTCCAGGGGCTGTATGTATGTTTGTCTGTATGTAGTTTTTTGGAAAGATGATTGAAAATAATGGGGGGCTTTCACTGCCTAAGGTACGTTACAATGAGCAAAAGCACATATAGTATAAACTCTGTGGAGTACATCTTGACTTTGTGCATAGTGTAAAATGGGTATTGGTGAGCTGGCAGCCCATTTTACATCTCCCAATTTTTATTTTCATTGACTCCAGAATCCACCCAGTGTCTACAAAAGCAAGATGGGACATATTGCTGGCATGTTGGCAGATAAGGGCTCAAAGACAAGTAATGAAGAAATTACAGCTTTCCTACTTATTAAGGGGGAAACCAATGGAGTGATTCCTAAACCTAACAGATATATAATTAGCTTATTTTATATCTAGGAGAACAAAAATAAGACTTACTGCAACATGTACCAAAATATTGAGTTGTAGGAACTCAAACATCAGGAGATCCATTATTTTTGAAGGCTCAGCACATACCTTAGGGCCCTTCTCAATTTATGAATATTTAGCAATACTTGCATTGGTAGATTCACACTGAGGTGTTCGTGAAGGTTGTGCTGATTTGGATCAATGGGACTAGTTTAATGCAGTAATATTTCATGTTGTTCTATAGTTTGAGCGATGACCATATATTAGAGACAGTGGTAAGTCCTTGTTAGGAGTTTACAGTACATCAATGAAAACAGGTTGCTAGGTGTTCTGGCCATTTGCTTTTTACTCATGCAGAACAGTTGTGGCCGGATGTGATCGGTTAAAAACATTGAGGTGTTTTATATTGTTAAAGGTGTGATATTAATATAAGATGTTATTGTTGTTGTTGGTTAGGGTGGTATCAGAATGGATTTTTTTTAAAAAATGGGCATTCCATGAATCAAGCAAGAGAAATTCCAAGCACTTCGCCCAGGGAAACTAGGAATTTCAGCACCTGTCTGTGCAAGTAAAACCTGTGGCATAAGGCAGGATTTTGGTGTACAAATGGGGATGGGAAGTAAGGCAGGTGGGCATTAAATATCCCGATTTTGGCCGTCATGCTGGTTTCCCGATTCCATTCCAACAGTCAACGATTTTGCTGAGGAATGGGGAGAGGTGAGATCTGCAGATCACCAATTTGGAACATTGCCTAACTAAGCCTGTTAAGGAGCTTGTCTGCTTGTTAAGGGCTAGTCTGCAATTTTTGCAGGCAGGCACAGGATCCATGCAGGACCTGGAACAGGCCAAGTAGAAGGAGGCAGCAACACAGCACACTGAGATGGGCACTCACCAATTGGCACACGGTTCTCATCGGGTGAACAGAGTTAGTGGAGCAATGGTCTGTATGCATTCAGTCAGGGGCCCCTGATCCTCCGTAAGATGTGGCTTCAGCAAACACAGTGAGTATAACTCACAGCAAGCAAGGCAACAGCTGGACATGGGATTAAAGTACTTGGAGTTAGGGACGAGTAGCAATGAACAACCTGAGGAGCACATGCTGGAACCTGGGCATAAGGAGGGCAGAGGTGAGGAATGAGGGCCTGGAAAGCAACTAAGGCCATACCCTGAGCATAGAGTATACCGCTGCACAAGAAGCTACCTGGACATATCAGAGGATCAATTCAACAGGAGACTGCATCCATCTAAGCAGATGGTAACGGAGATTTATGCCCTGGTTGACGAAGACCTCAGGCTTTGCAGTACTGCTCACCATGCCCTGTCAGAAGCCGTTAAGGTCATTGTAGCCTTGAATTTCTTTGCCTCTGGCTCATTCCAAAGATCAGCTGCAGATCTTGGTGGTGTATCTCAAGCATCAGCACATCATTGCATATTGCAAGTCACTAATATCCTATTTGTGAGAATTGGGGCATACATACAATTACAAACAGATGCAACTTTGCAGGCACAAAGGGCAGTGAGATTTGCCTCCATTGCTGGATTTCCACAGGTGCAGGAGCATCATCGATAGTACCGGTGTGGGTTCGAGGCACTGAGTGACCATCCAGTGAAATTCATCAATAGGAAGGGTTTCCACTCCCTCAACGTTCAGCTGGTCTGCAACCAAAGCAAGTGCTTTATGTACATGTGTGCTTGCCATCCTGGCAGCTGCCATGATGCCTTCATTGTCAAGCAGTCCAGGGTGCTCCTGCTCTTCATGTCACCACTGAAACCCCATGGATGGTTTTAGGCACCAGGGGATACCCCTTGAAAAGGTGGTTACTGAACCTTTTACCCTCAACCTAAGACAGAGGCACCATAGCTGAAGCCATTTACTCATAAGGATCACCATCAAACAGGCCATCAGTCTTCTGAAGATGTGGTTCCAGTGTCTGGATCAGTCAAGTGGTACCTTGCAGTACAATTCTGCAAGGGTCTCATGCATTAAAGTGGTCTGCTGTGCTGCAGGTCTGCCGTGCTCTCCAGAGGGAGTAGACCTTGGAAGAGGATGAAGTGTTAGATTAACACAGCTCATCGGAGGAGGAGGAGGAAGATGTAGAGCAAAATGGTGCCCATTCTGTGCATGGAGGTGGCTGGGACAGTCTCAAGAATCAAAATTCTCATCAGGACGGAGTGGACACCAGGGCTGATCTGATCTAGGCACATTTTACCTGAGCACTACTCATCTATGCTACATGTTCTGGCATTCATTTTGTTCTGAATCTGAGAACACAACCATAAAACACACAACTTTGAATAGTTCCATTCTTAATGTCAATACATGGTGCACATCTCTCCAGCAGTCTCAGTTTCCCTGTTCAAAGACCACTTCTTCCCTCCTTTCCAGTTTTGCCATTAAAGAATGAAAGCTCACACACCTTAGATCATGGCTCAACACCTCTAATGCTATTAGTCAATAACCGCTCACACAATCAAAATTGAAAGTCACCCAGGTGGACCACTCTGTAATTTGACTGACACTTCCACGTGGCGCTCCCTTATGGCCTCGGGTAATGTGATGGTAGCCTACCCACGTGTGCCTGCTTGCAGCTGAGATGCCCATGGTGGTTGACCTGAGATGCCCATGGTGGTCATAGAGGTGCCAGTGGGGCATATTCAGTGGCTGCTGCACCAATGTCGATCAAGGGCAACATGCATCACAGGGCTCTGGTGCATAGATGCTCCCTTGGTCAGAAGGGCCAAGGAGGTGGATGATGATGATGGTGTGCCATAAGGGGTGGCATCCTCATCGGTGACTGTCTCACTCTTTTCATGCCACATTTGCTCATTGGAAGGAACCACCAGCTGGGACGCAACTCGCCATCAAGTCAACGCATCTCTGTGCCATCGGTGTCATTAACTGATTGTAAACATTGTAAACATTCCTTGGATGTCAGTGCGCTGTCCTGCATATGGCACATATGGCACTCTATGAAGTTGGTCACTCTCTCAATGTAGTAGCTCATGCGTTAAACGCTGAGCCATGGTGGTGCAAGAATTGAATGGACTCCTCCATTGGGAACCCCTGACTCTGCACTGCCTCAGGGAATTCCAACATGTTAGCTCACTCTGTTGGTCAAAGTAGAGCCCCTTTACTTGTGAATCCTGAGGCCCTACATCTGTGGCCAAATGAGCAGGATTGTATCTGTCCTCCATCCTCCGAGCAGGGTTGCCCAGAGCCGTCTATACCTCATTCACCTCCTCCTGCTCTTCACCCAGAACCACCCTATCTAATCACACATGGGGATCCACCGGTGTGAGTGTATCTGCGCTGGTGTTGGGTGCACTTGAAAGATGTGTTGGTGCTGGCTCTGTGGCTTCCATCTCGTCTGAGGGCCTATTGATGTTGCAGCAACACCTTCATGATCCCCCTCCATGGCTGATCCTGTGGGGACATAAGAAAGAGGTCACTTTTACTCATCTCTGACAGCAGAGCCTCTGCCAATGCAGCTGAAGTTTTGGCATGTTGTCAGACAGGAAGGAATGCACTCCATCTCCTTCAACTACAGAATTCAATATCTTTTCATCCTCTCTTCCAGGTATTCCTATCCATCCATTGCTCACTTGCTCATAAGATACCGCCCTCCCAATGTTGAGAGCCATCTCCTCCATTACAGTAAGGATGGCAAGATGGAACACTCCTCCTCATGTGCCATGCTTTCTGGAGCACTGCGCACCCGAGAGAGAGAGAGAGAAAGATAAGGCAATGTTGGCCTCTCTCATTTGAGTAAGGTGCTGCATTTATCAGTGCTGCCTGGGAATGTTTTTCTTCATGGGCGTAAGTGTTGCTGACATGGCCAGCGTTTATTGCTCATCCTAAATTACCCTTAAAAAGGTATTGTTGATATACATTCTTGAACCATTACAGTCAATGCAGTGAAGGTACACCCAAACCGCTAACAGAGTGAATTCAACAACTCCAACCGTCCTCCTTTTCGCTAGAAATGTCTCCAATCAGCAAAGAGTTTTCCCACTGATTCCCATTGATTTCAATTTTATTGAGGCTCCTTAATGCCACACGTGTCAAATTTTGCCTTGTTATCGAGGGCAGTCACTCCCCTCATTTCATGTTTGGACTAAGACTGAAATGAGGTCAGGAGCTGATTGGCCCTGGTGGAACCCAAACTGAGCATCAGTGAACAGGTTATTCCTGAGTAAGTACCTTTTGATCACACTGCCAGTGACACCTTCCATCACTTTGCTGATGATAAAGAATAGACTGACGGGGCAGTAATTGGCCAGATTGGATTTGTCCTGCTTTTTAGTTGATAGGATGTACCTGGGTAATTTTCCACATTGTTGGGTAGGTGCCAGTCCTGTTGCTTCACGAGAATAGCTTGTCCACATGCACAGCTAGTTCTGGGGCATGGGTTTTCATGTTGTCAGGACCCATAGCCTTTGCTGTATCTCGTGCCTTTAGCCGTTTCTTAATACCACATGGAGTGAATTGAATTGGCTGAGGACTGCACCCGTGATACTGGGGACCCCAGGAGGAGATCGAGATGGATCATCCTCTCGACATTTCTGGTTGAAGGCGGCTGCAAATGCTTCAGCCTTGTTTTTAAGATTGATGTGCTGGGCTCTGCCATCATTGAGGATGGGTATGTATTTCGAGTGTCCTCCTCTGGTTCACATAATTGTTCACCATGACTGGATGTGGCAAGAGTGCAGAGCTTTCTTCTGATCCGTTGGTTCTGGGATCAATTAACTTTACCTATAGCATGCTGATTCTGCATTGTTCCAACTCGTGGTAATATGAAGCAAAAGAGTAAATTGCAGCAATGGGAAATGCAGCCCTTATGTACTACTGACTCAGCCTTTTGTTAACAGGTACCCTGTCTTTTCAGTACTGTAAAATCAATAATGCTCAGCAATATCATAAAGATATAATGTAATATTTTGGTTTGACAGTAGTTTATTAAATATTTTCAAATTCTCTTAAATTTTCTGCTTTTCTCTCCTCCCCTGGAGATATTGGAATCCTTACTAAGCTATCGTTTGAAAGACTGCCTCACCAAGTAGTCACTATTCATACGTTAGCCTTGACAACAAGTGCTATGTGAAGTAATAGTGAATGGGAGGAACATCTATAAAAATATTTTCTTTAGTATTGTTATGAGCTACAAATTTGTACATAATGTGCCAGCACAAAACTAGATATAGCAGAGGAAAACTAGTCATAGCAGACAAAGCGAACAGTTCTAAAAAAGCATTTCTGCCTACGAGGGACGTCACAGTTGGTGGTGATCTTCTCCTTAATAACTACCATCCAAGCACACACATTTCCAGTAGGGTTCACTGCTTTTCAAATGAGGAGCTGGCTGATTTTCCCTGTTTAAAGTTTAGCCAGCAACACCATATGGCCAACTGTAGATTGTAGTGCTCCTAACATTGGCCTGATTGAAGGAAACTAACTCAACAGAGATTGGGGGATCAAACAAGGATCTAATCTGGTTTGTGTGGCCCAGAGATGGAGAATCTACCTTAAGGCATGAAAGAGATGTTTAATTCATTTGAACAGTTGCACAACATACAGCTACAACAGCTGACTGCCTTTGTTGGGCTATTTGCATTAAACAGACGATGAATAGAGCATTAGACTACCTCTAAATTGCTGTTGGGTCAATGATACTGCTAACTATATATTACTGCAGTGAATGTAGCTAGGAGCTTTTATCTACAGTGTACACTAAAATCTGAATTCTGAGATTTACTAACCTAACATTTATCTCTCTGCCACTCACCTGACACTTATAAGACAAGTGTTGAATGTCAGATTGGCACGAGCCGGTCCATTAAATCTCTCGCTTAAATTTTCCGGGGTTATTATAATAGAATTGAAAAATCTCGGTTGTCTTTTCATTAGACACAGGACAGGAAAATGGAGATAAACGTTTGGACCAACTCAGCTTCAGATAGGACAACGTATAAATTTAGACAGTGGTTAACTTATGGAAGAATGGGAAATGAGATTCTAACAGCAAGCACGGAACATTGGCCATCTGAGGGCAGACAAATTGGCCATAGGATATTTTTGACAAATGCCATTATAGTTAGAGACTTGAAGCATCTAAAGTTATACAAAAGCAACCAGCTCAATGTATTCTGGACTGAATTTGATAGCAAATACAGAATTCTTATAAAATTACACATAACAGCTGTAAAATAAAAAAGGTTCCATTTAACAAGTTTATTTATTGATAGGTGTATGAACACTTCTTGAAACTAGGGGCCTGAAACAATCATTTTATTCAGCATCCAGGCAACGCCTTGAGCGAAATCAACAATAGCCACCATAACCTAAACCATTGCTTGCTTCTTCACTTCCAAGTACAGCTCAATCTTTTTCTCACAACTTGCAGCATATTATTGTGACAATGCAATTTGAATTATAAAAAAAGCTGGTGGATAGACCACACATAAATAAATGAATATCCAGCTCTATGTTATGGATCTTACCACACAAAATTGACAGCTCATGCAGCATCAAAACTAATATTGATAAATGGCCGTATGTATTGCTTTGGAGTTGTACAACATTTATGTGGTTGCTATGTCTATCTAAAACAAACCGTCGGCATAGCAACACTATTTGTTCCACAGCAGCCGCCATCATCCTTTCAAGTGAAAAGCAGGACAACTGGGAGTTTGAGAAATAGTTGATTGCTAATCATTTCAGTTAATGGAATAAGATTGGCTTTTTTTGTCCTTAAATCAGGATGCAGGGACATGACTGTCCCTGGGGAACATAACATGTGGAGGAACAAGCAATTTGAAGAATTCCCTTCATGCTTGTTTCACACAGATCGTTAGAAAGGGTAAGACTTTTCAGTGAAAGTGCAAGGATTGCCCCATGTGCCTTGGAAATACCCTGTAAAAATTTCATTTTATATAGCCTACGTTTGCTTGTGTCTAGCAACTAATTTCCAAAAAGTTGAAAGGCTTTTGAGGTACACTCATAACGAAGATGTAAATGCATTTATTTTAAATGGGTTAATGTGTAAGATAAAGCAGCAGAGTTTGATCGGAATGAATTAAATTATCATATGATCATAGCACAGGCAGCAACTTCTACTCTTACATAGTGAAAGAAAGCCTCCGACCAACCATAGGTATTCCAGTTTAGATTTACATATGAACAACTGTTTTGGGATTTCGTGGAGTAGATAATGTTCGGCACCAGTTTAGGCAGAGATTTTTGATGCGGTTGGAGGGCCTCTCTGAGCCTGTTTCAGATGTGAGAATATTGTCAGTAATTACCTTAACTGCCAAGTTGAAATGCTTGCTATTATGAAAGGAAATTGTTTATTTTATGTTTGCCAGATGAATTATAGCCATAGATTCAATAGAGGGCAGATACAGTTAGTTATAAAACCTTGAGCAGTGGAAAACTAGTGAAGTGCAAAGACCTAAGGCAGGATTTTGCATCTGGGGTCTCAAACCCAATGCTGGAACCATTTCTGGGTCCAGACCCCACATCGCGAGAGGGCAAGTAGCCATAGCCCCTGATTTTTCCCAGAGATCAACAGTTAATTTGCTGGAGAGTGGGTTCGGCAACCAAGTAGCAGAGGCAGGTACCTGATAAAGGCAGGACTCTGAAATACTTTAGAGGTATGATGGCAGCAATTATGGTGGCAGCTGCTTGCTTGGCTATGGAAGCCTGAGGTCAGCAGGCGAAGAGGCAGAAGCCTGGTATCTGTGCAAGGGCAGCCCCATGGTTTTCTGATGCAGTCCTTGAAGTTCTGTTGGAGGCAGTATGAGAGAGAGGAGCGGTCTTGTTCCCTGAGGGGACAGGAGAAGGCCACCCAGCCAAACTAAGCAGGCCTGCTTGGAGGTGGCTGAAAATGCTGTAGTGTAGGCTAGAGGACCTGAATGCAGTGTAGCAAAAAGTTTAATGACTATCTTCTCTGGCAAGGTGAGTACAGCATGACATCCAGATGATATGCTGTCAGATCTGCAGCCACCAGCAGACATGTCAGCTAAGGGGGTATGGTGTTCCTAACATGCCCAGGGTGATTACTAACCCGTCAGCAATACTCAGTGGCCAAGCACTTTTGAGGACCTGATTGCATTGAGACATGCAGCTTTCTATTAAAATGAGCCATTGGCATTGGTGAGAGAGGCCAGTAGTGCCTTATCTCTCTCTCTCTCTATCTTTCTTGTCCTTCCATGGGAAAAAGGTGCCGAATGCAAAGGAGAGGCTGTGCACAGGAGGAGTGCCCAAGCTCGCCGCTCTCACAGCTATGGAAGAGGTGACAATGAACATCGTCAGGCTGGTACCACATGACCATGTGAGTAATGGAGAGATGGGACAACCAGGCAGAAAGGGTGAAAAGATATTGAATTCTGTAGATGAAAGGGATGGAGTGCACTCCTCCCTGTCTGACAGCATGCCAATGCCTCAGCTGCAAAGGCAAGTTCTCATGATCTCCTTGTGTCTCCCACAAGTGTAGTCACAGAGTGGGTGCTTATCAGTTCAGTAGATTATTACCAGAGTTGTCTGACGAAACTGAAACAGCAGAGTCAGCACTGTCACATATACAAGTGCATCTTCTACCAGCACAGTTACAGTCAGCTCAGTGGGTTAGAAAGGGTGGCAGTGAGAGAGGTAGAAGCAGGTGTGGGCAGCCCCCCTTGGAGGATGGAAGACAGACAGAGCCATGCTCAGCTGGGCGCTGTTGTGTAGGGCCTCCAAAGCCACATGCAAAATGACTCTACTAAGACTAGCGGAGATTGATGTGTACCCCACATGTCAGAGTTCCCTGAGGCAATGCGGAATCATGGGATCCAAATGGAGGAGTCCATTTAGCTCACATGCTTCACCAAGGCTCAGGGGCTTTGAATGCATGAGCAATTCAATTGAATGGTCAACTTTATTCATGACCCACAAGTGACAGAACTCAAGAGTTCTGAGAACTCAGAACTGCAAGAACAGTGCAGTGACATGCACAAAATGAAAGCCATACTCTGTAGCAATCACCAGTCAGTGGTGCTGATTGCACAAAGAGGCATGGTGTGGATTCGTATCAGCTGGTGGCCCACTTTAGTGATCCAGTGCGCTATCCAAGGGCAGAGGCTGTCACCAATGAAGATAATTTTGCCATCCCTCATGGTGGCCATCATCAACATCATTGGCCTCCTTGGCCACTCTGGCTCAGGGACCATCTATGCAGAGGAGACCAGTGACAGAGGCTGCCCCTGAACTGATGCCAATACAGCAGCATCTGGAAGTGTCCCCACTGGCACCTCCGTGATGAGGATGACTGGCATGGGCATCTCAGCCACCAGTAGGCATGTGAGCAGCCTGCCTCCCCCTCATCCAATGCGACAAACAGAACACTGCATAGACGTGGTCAAGAACAGATATCACCACGTCGGTCAGAGTACCAAGTGGTTCACTGTGATTTATTTCACTTTTAAATGTGCACATTGTAATTTATTAATAGCACTGGGAATGTTAAGCCATGATCCCAGACGTGTAAGCTTCTGTTCTTTATTAGCACAACTGCAAAAGAGGGAAGAAATGGTGAAGGGAAGCTGTGGTCTGTGAATGGGGACACTGAGACTACTGGACAGATGTGCACTATGCATTGGTGATTTGATCGGGCCAATTCAATTGCTTTCAATGGATGTGTTCTCGCAGGCAGATCAAATTAGTTCCAGAGAATACAGTCCTGCTGGCTGAGTCACACTCAGGCGAAACATGCCTGAATCAGCTTTGCCCCGGTTTGACGCCATCTGGATGAGAGTTTTGATCCCTGAGCTAGCCTCAGCCACCTCCCTGCTCAGCAGGGGCACTGCTCAACTCTGCATTTTCCTTGTCCTTCTCATACTCTTCCTCCTCAGATGGACTGTGTCAATCTTGTGCTTCACCCTTATCACCCTCTCTTGAGGGCCACGTTACAGAGAGTGCAGCAAACCACAATATGCGACACCCTTACAGCAGGGCGCCAAAAGACCAGTGGAGGCACTGGAACAGCATCTTCAGAAGTCCAATGGCGTGCTCAATGTACCCTTGTGAGCAGTTGGCTTTGGTTGTAGTATCTGTGTGGCTCCGTCTCGTTGTCACAGAAAGGGGTGAGTAGCCATCTCCTCAAGGGATATCACTTGTCCTTGAAAATACATCCACAGAGCTAGGGTGGTTACATGAAGAGCTGCAGCACCCTGGACTGCCAGACGATTAAGGAAACATGGCAGTTGCCAGGGAAGTTAGCGCACATGCATAAAGCTATTGTCGTGGCTGCAGACCAGCTGAACATTTAGTGAGTGGAAACCCTTCCTGTTGATGAATCTCATTCACTGCTCACTTGACACCTTGATGGCCACATGGGCGCTATTGATGATACTCCTGCACCTGTGGAAACCTAGTGATGGAGGCAAATCTCAAAATCTCACTGCCCTTAGTGCCTGTGAGATCCCATTTGTTTGAAATTGAATGTACTGGCCAGACCTTGCAAACAGGGCATCAGTGACCTGTGATGCAATGGTGGGCAACAGTTTCCAGATGCCACCAATGTCTGCTGCTGATCCTTGGAAAGAGCCAAAGGCAAAGAAGCTCAAGGCCACAGTAGAGGCAGGGCATGGCAAGCAGTGCTGTGGGATCTGAGGTCTTCCTCAACAAGGGCGCAAATCTCAGATGGCATCTGCCTAAATAGGTACAGTCTCCCGTGGCAGTGATTCTTCCACATGTTCAGGTAGCTTCTTCTTCGGTGGTACACTTGATGCTGATGGAATGGCCTCCATTGCCTTCCTGCCCCTCATTATTCTCCTCTGCCCTCATGCCCAGGACTCCACATCTGCTCCTGAGGATGTTGCTTCTCTTTGCTACTCAACTGCATCTCAGTGTCTTAATCCCATGCATGGCCAGCTGTTGCCTTACTTGCGGTCAACTGCATTAATAATGCTCACTGTCTGATGGCTCCTCGATCCCTGGAGAGTCACGTCCCCTTCACTGATCGAGCACGCTCAGGTCACTTGCCCGCTAACTCTGCTCATCCAACGGCAACTGTGTGCCAATAGACGAGTGTCTCTCTCAGCCCTGAGCCCTTTTATGAGGCCTGATTGAATGGCGTGGTCATGACTGGATCCCTGCTGTGTTGCCACTTCATTCCACTTTGGGCGGAATCGTCCCAGATCTGCACTAAGTGTGGTAGCTGGCGGGTAAAATTATGTTTCCGGCTGGTTTTCACGCCGCATCGTCCCAAACCCGCCACATTATTTATGCATTTCCAGGAAACACGCTGTTTCCATGACGGGCAGGGCCTCATTCGCCCGCCCACCATCACCTCGCCGCTTCATCACGCCGGGTGCCATACTTAAAGTCCAGCCGCGCGCACACATCTCAGAGCTTCCAGCCCACGGCTACTTCAGGGAAAATGTCCACGAAAGGCAAAAAGACTGCAGTCCCCGGGTTTAATGATCCATCACTGGAATGCTATTTGAACACCATGGAGGCCCGCTGTGATATCCTCTACTCTCGCTCTGGCCGCAGAAGGGGCAGCTACATTACCACTCTGGCTTGGTAGGTGAAGGCAGTGGTGATCAGTGCCAATGTTGCACTGAAGAGTTTGGCCATCCAATGAAGATAGAGGGTATGGCAACCATCTTATCACTCTAAACTCACACGCTCAAGCCCATCACACATTCACTGGCATCTCACTCACTACCAGCTCAAGGGACATCACCACCCATTCTCACACACATACCCTCACGTGTCCATCTGGCCTCATCTGATCTGGAGACTGCCTCCTCAGCCCTCACCATCTTGAGGCCACTTGCACAGATCAACATGTGCCCCACACGCACCCTGGGTTACCCTCCTTCCCCAGTACAGCCATCATCCTGCAGCCTCTTCCCTTGCCTGAGGCCACTTCTCACCCTTTCCCAAGCAAGACCTGGCCCTGCAGCCATTGAAAAGCTACCCATATACGGCTGATCTGGTAGGTAGAGACCTGCCCGTGAGCTTCCTTAAAAGTGATGTGGTGCTGTCTATGAAGCTTGGCGATGATGACTGCGAGTGCTGGCTGAAGCAAGCTAGGCAAACAAGCCTTGAAGTCTCGTTAAAGTGCAACCCGCCAGATGCATGTTGCTTATGTGCCGTTGTGAAACAAGTCGGTGTGTTTTCCCGCCGATGTGGGCAGACGATCCAGCAGCGGGGGATGAGTCCGGCGGTCTGGCCTTATAATGATATGCTGATGTATTACAATGAGGTTCCCAACGTCCAATGGCAGGAATTGCGGCCCGCTATCGGTGGGTGGAGCGCACGATCGCAAACTGGTTTCACGTCATTGTGAAACCAATTTTTGGCCTTCTCGCCATATTGTCCACCAGCACACACCGAAAATCCCAGCCTTGGACTCTTCCTGAACCTGATCCATCATGTATCTTGCACCTCCCCACAAATATTCCCAACTGGTCCCTGATGAGCTGATAACAAGCTCATTAACAAGCTCCATTGGCTAATAATCTGGACATGGCAGGTTGCTGGGTCCTATCTTCTCCCCTATCTGAGTAAAATCACCAACTGTCAGAAAGGTGATGGCCGGTGGCTCTAATTTCTGCACCCGTTCACTTCCATACTCTTCTGGTACATTGTGGAGTGTAGTCTCAGTGAGACTGAGTGGAATAAGCATTAGGTATTTACTTATTTATTGCATTTTAACTAACTTTTGCCTCAGTTTAAATTGTTCAATATGAAGAACAAGTTAAACTTGTTTATTGTGACCTTTACCTGTGGACAAGTTTACGCTGGTCAAAGTTTAATCATGTAAGTGGACACGATTAGCTGTTCTTCAATTGGATGTTTTTTCCTGTAGCAGTTGGGCTGTTGTGTAAATTAAGAGCATGAATATGAGTCAGAGATTAATCTTGAGAATTCAGAGATCAGAGGCAATCATGAGTAACGCTACAAGTAAATGACAAAGGTGGAGAACATTAAGTGCATAAATGCAGCAGTAATAGGGCACTTAATGGTTAGGGGAGTAGACAGCTTTATTATGGCCATTATCCAGATATGCTAGGCAAAATTTTAATAGTCCATGGGTGGTTGGAACAGAGGTGAGGAGGGGGATTGGGCTGGTAAAATAGCAGAGAGCAGCACTGGGATGGCTCCTCGTCCAAAGCTGCCTCGTCACCTGGGAAGTTTCCCAGGGGTGGGCTGCAAGGTGGATCCACTATCCGCTCCATGGTGGTGGGCAGCTGATTTGCATAACTAAAGACCGCATGAAGGGACATTCTATGAAGCTGTCTACATTTTGCTGGCAGTGGGGTAGCCCCCACGGCGTGGAGAAGCCATCAGCTGCATGGAGGCTGCCAACTTCATTAAGGCTGGCATTCTGCAGCAGCCCCATGGCCCAGAAAGGGAGCCACAGGCAAGGAATTCAGCCCCCTTGGCCCTAATGATTACCCTGAGGGGCTTCCCCTCTGATTGGCTTGGCCTTTTGCCTTCGGACATACTGAATTTATTATTATATATTACTTTATTATTATGTTTCCTATATCTACTTGGCTGCCTCAGCAGTGCCCATTTCTCCTGGTAGTGCTACTGAGGTTTCAGAGCTCTTGGCCCTCTGATTGCACCTGCCACATCAGGGGCCTGCCCACTGTCCTTCCTGGATGATAGGCCCTGAGGTGTTCAATTAGGAGTTCACCTCTGGTAAAATTGCTGAGCTGGTCCTGCTGCTGGAAAGTGTTGGCTCGGCACCCCTATTTGGTCCCAATGTTGGGGGTCCTGAAGCCCACGGTAAAATTTAGCCCATTTTCTCCCATTTGAGAGACACTTTAACTGGAACAGAGATGGTTAACCGGAGATGTGATAAACATACCCAAAAGTAGGAACTGGTCATTGAGTCTGTAACCGGACAGCATAAGTTTCTCAAAGGAATGAAAGGAAATGTTACAACAAATTACATTTATATAGCATTTTTAACAAAGCAAGACTTTCCAAAGTACTTCACAAGATTGTTTTTCACCAAAATTTGCCACTGAGCCACAGGAGATATCAGGATAGATGACCCAACACTTAATCTAAGAGGTCTGGTTTTAAGCAGAGAGGAGGTGGAAAGTTTATGGAGGGAATTCCAGAGCTTAGAGCCTAGGCAGCTGAAGGCACACCTGCAAATGGTGAGGTGATTAAAACTGGGGATCAGCAAGACACCAGAATTGGAGGTGTGCTGACAGCTCAGATTTGTTGGGTTGGAGGAGGTTACAGAGATAGAGAGACATGGTCATGGAGGGACTTTAAAACAAGATGAATGCATAAAGAGGCTTGGCTGAGAGCCCAGACATCCATTAGTTTGTTGAAACGGCTGCAGCCAAGGGAAAACATTGCTTGATTGACAGCTTTTTCTGTTAGATTTATTTCTCAATTGCTTAATCTTTATTTACAGAAGAGAAAGAGGTGTCAAGTGCTACAGATAATTTAAAGGTCTGGTTGATTGACACTTTTATAGGGTTGTAGTAAAAGCCGTTTTTGAAAAAAAAAATGAATGAATGTCTGTTTTTGAAAGCTTTATCACACATGCCATTTTTACTGTAGGGTTTATTGGTTCTGTACAGAGTTTATACCAGGTGAATGGACATGGAAATGCCATAGGTTGGCATGGAGAGTATTAGGGGCCATGGAGGTGGGTGGAGGGTCATGGGTTGGCATAGAGGGTATGGGGACAATGGGGGTGGGAGGAGGGTCGTAGTTTGGCATGGAGGGACATAGAGAGTGGATAGAAGGGCATAGGTTGGCATAGAGGGACATAGAGAGTGTGTGGGTGATGAGGGGTGTGAGTGGTGAGGGTTAGAGAGCTGTTTTCTGTTTTATTGTTTTCATTACAACTGGGACAAAGTCCCAGAGCACCAAGGCGGGCCTGTTAAACAGCCTGCCTCCACACCCAGCAGCCCCTGTGCTGTCCCCAGGTCAGCTGTCCCGACTATAGTTAATAACCGCCTCCCTGGAATGAAAATCCCCCTTTGCAGGCACCTTCTCCTGAGGCAGGCGCGCCGTGCCAGCAAATTTCCCAACTCTCTTTACCTGTCTCTAGGACGAAAATCCAACCCTTATTTTCTGGTGGATGACCTTTCAGCAGAGATGATGGATTTAAAATAATTGGCGAAAGAACTGGGTGGGGTGGGGGGGGGCGGGAATTAAGAAATAATTTGTCACAGAGATTTGTCAAAATCTGAATTGCATTACCTGAAAGAGAAGTGGTTTCAGATTCCATTTGTACTTTCAAAAAGCAATTGGACAAATAATTGAAGAGGAGTAATTTGCAAAGTTAGTGGAAAAAGTTGAAGTGTGGGGCTTATTTGGACAGCTCTTTCAAAGAAGTGGCAGAGACATGTGAGGCCAAATGGTCGTCTCTTTGCTGCAACATTCTATGATTCTATACCAGATTCATAGCCCATGACGGGAAATGAGATTTAAAGAGTGGCATAATCTTCCAAATTCCCTTGATGAATCAACACTTTATGAATGTGTGAATTCATAAAACTTATGCCTTTAAACAAATGAATTTGTAATTGGGTCAGTGTAGCCCAAAGAAGCATTGATGAATGCGAGGATGAGAATTCCCCTTGACAGCAAACCGGGGAGATAACAAGCAGGCTTTATCATTCACTTTCTTTCAGTCTCTGCAAAATGATAAAAAGATTGGGGCATACACATGGAATTAAGATAGAAGCTAAAATATCACAAACAAACTTCTAAAAAATGTTATTCCAAATCTATGCAATTTTTATCATGGAGTGGAGAAATTTGACATTCCACAACTATAAAATTAGCTTTTCAGGGAAGTTATTCAGCAGTAATTATAAATCAGCATGCATTAAAATCTCAGTTACACCTCATTCAACAAGGTGTCACATTTCCTAGGGTTATAGTGAGACTGCTAGCATAAAAAGTGGAACTTGACAGGAAATCAGTGATTTCTAATTGATTCTATATGTGAAAACTTCAATAGCGCATCATATGGAGGAAAGGGGAAGAACTGACAGCAACTTTTGGGTTTCCACATTTAACTACGCATGTGTGGGCACCAGAAGTAGCTGTCAGTTTCACACAGTAATGATGGCAAACCCTGACAGTTTCACCATCATTACAATCTTTGTTTTCATGTTATGTTATTCTTATGGCTCCAAATAATCAATCAAAAAACAATAAAGAAACTAATTTTATACAACTTCACGTAAAGCAACATTTAACATTCCACTTCTCAGTTACATAGACCCTAGATTTAACTCTAGATTTAACCAATGATCTAATTGCAGTATTGTCCAAAGTTACATACACAAACTCAGGAATGTTCAAAACCTTTGTATCCATAGGGCACTTAAATGCATCCCTTTGCACCTTACAGGCCAAATATAAGCCTAGAAATTGCCATTGACAACAAGATCTGCAATTTATTGAGTTTGTTATCTTGCACAATTCTCACCTCTTTTATTCCTATCCTCAAATATGTTTTACTATCATTTAGGTTTCTGCATGCTATTGAGCCTTAGCCATGCGTGCTGTAATTTGGAGGATAATTAGGGACTCCAATCTTCATGTATCACCTGAAAAATATGTGCTCATTGTACCCATATGAAATGAGATTTACAGTTAAAAGCCAAGTTTTCATATTGGAGGTACATTCTCATACATCAGGATTCAGAAACGAACGCCTTCAGTTCACTGAGTCTATCTCTGAAATTTTCTCGAGCTCTACAATATTCCAATATATCTGGGCTCATCCAATTCTGGCCTCTTGAACATCCATGATCTTAATTATTTCATCATTGGCAGCCAGGCCTTCAGCTGTCAAGGCCCTGTGCATTGTAATTCCCTCCCTAAACCTCTCCATCTCTTTCCTTCTTTAAGACTCTCCTTCATAGATACCTCCATGACCAATCTTTCGGTCTTCTGCCCTAATATCTCCTTTAAGGCTCAGCATCAAACTTTGTTTCGTAATGGTCCTTTGAAGCGTCTCAAGATGTTTTACTATATTTAAAGGTGCAATATAAATACAAGTTGTTGTTGTTTATACAGACAGATAGTTCACACCAATTGAGGTTTCTTTTCAGATTCCCCATGGCACTTGGTTTAGTGCAGTGGACAAGCAAGGACAGAAAAAGGGCTTTTGGAGATGCCAGATGGCATCAAGGGTGTATTGTCAAGACTTGCTAGTGTGCCACCCATAATAGATAGAGGTCTACCCATAATGACTGAAGAGCACTGCTTCCAGGAGTGCAGTTTAGCAGAGAGGTAATTACAGAGCACTCACCGTCTGTGACAAACAGGTGCAAGTTGTAGTGTTAGGATAAAATGAAATAATCTGTCTTACATCTGTGAGTTCAACCTTTCTATGCCCCTTCCAATTGAATGCCACTATATAACAGAAGTGGTTGTTCAAAGAGGAACTCCTGAAGATGAGATTGCATTTCAGACTTTTGGCTATATCTTGCAATTGCCTGCATGTAACTGTTTTATTCAAAATTCTTGCACCATTTTATCTGGTAAACTTGTGATTAAGTGATTGCCTCTCCATGGCAGAGATGGCAGCAACATTCCAAGCAGCAGCCTGGATGCTCCGGCAATCTGCTGTGGACAGAGCTGGCATGAGGGTGGCACTGTGGTGCCAATTTTTAAGTGGTAAAACAGGGATATTAACTGTGTTATGAAGAATTATGTTGTCGGAATAGGAGGAGAGTGTTGGACTGATTGCAAGGATTTTTGTTTTAATCCAAATGGCAAAGAACAGTTGTGTGGCCAGGGGATGGGGCCTTCCTATTTTTGGGAGGCAAACAGGTGTTTGTGGATCAAAAAATGACCAGCTGAGTGACTTCAACAGGTGATAAGGAGGCTTGTGGTTACCTCCCCCATTATCTGTTGCTAAATAAGTCATATTTCATAAGGGTTGGTGGCACAGAACTAAACAATGCCTTAAACACAAGTGCAAACACAAACAGCAAGAAGCAGAGAAATATTTTTTATTCCAGAAATATGCATCAGTTTTCATTTTTGTGAGCACTTTGTCCAGAAACTGCATCAGTGCAACCAGAGGAAATTTCTTGAAACTCATGAGGACATTAACAGCGCAACATAGTTTTTGTGAGGTTAAGGCCAAAGGTGACATTGTCCAGCAATTTGTCATGATTTGCAACTTACAGTGTATCTCTTCCTCACAATAAACTACTGGATATTTTTTGCACATGTGCATTAAACATGCTATTATTTCGTCAATAAATTCTGGCCCAGTCTCCTGATTATGGAAGTAATTGATCTATGACTAAAATGATTCATTTTTCCAAATGCTGCTTCTGAAATTTGGCTAGAAATTCTCAAAACTTCTAAGTACATAAGGCTTTTGTCATTCATTCTTTCCTATTCTGATGAGCTCATTTGTATGTAACTATGCTTGTAGGCAAATAGTTCCGATTGCATTATCTTGATTTCAATGGGAATATAGTTGAAAGTGCAAAAACAAACATATCACTGTTCAGGAAAAACCATCACTCTTAAAAAGTGAGGGATAGCTCATTTGGTAGAGTATCAAACTTACAATCTTGAAGGTCCAGGGTTTAAGCCCCTGTTTGAGCATTGCTTCTAAATTTGGAGCAGGTGGAGCAAAATAGAAGGTCAGGGTTAGGTTGGAGGTCAGGAGAGGTAAAATGACAAAGATGCCATGGACGTAAGACAAAGAGAGTAGTAATGACAGTGGTAAAGACAAAAGCAGGTGTTAATAGCTATCTGACCTTTATGCCACTATTAACACTTCACTGGACTGATTCCTGGAATGAGTGGATTTTCCAGTGAGGAGAGATTGAGTATTCTATGCCTATATCCCCTAGAATTTAGAAGAGTGAGAGGTGATCTCACGGAAACATAAAATTCTTAAGCAGCTTGATAGGGTAGATGCTGGGAGGATGTTTCTTCCACTCCAGCGAGCCTAGAACTATGATCACAGTCTCAGAATATGATGTAGGCCAGTTAGAACTGAGATTTGGAGAAATTTCTTCACTCAGAATGCAGTGAATCTTTGGATTTATTTACACCAGAGAGTTGTGGATGCTTAGTTATTGAGTATATTCAAGACAGAGATTGATAGATTTTTGGTACTAAAGGAATTAAGTAATATGGGAGTAGAGTGGAAAGGTGAGTTGAGCTAGAAGATCAGCCATGATTTTATTGAATGGCAATGCTGGCTCAAAAGGCCAAATGGCTTGCTTCTTTTCCTATTTCTTATATTCTTATGGTGCAGTGTTAAGGAGGCAATTTTTTGGAGCTGGTAGACCAGGTCTTCTTTAAACATACCAATAACATCGCTAAGCTGACTGCTGTGCCACATTTTCACTTTCAATTTGTTTTTCTTCTTGTGATTTTACTATATTTAGTTTTTCATGCCTCTCCTGATGATATATTAATAATTATTCAAATAATAAGTCCAGAGTTTTCACAAATTCACGGAAAAGTAAACAGAAAAAAATTTACATGTTATAGGCATTGTAAATGGAAATAGCTATCCAATTAAATGTGAAATGTTTAATGTATTAAATAGATACAATCCGAGCAGACTATCAGTTTTACAGTTCTCTGAATATCTAGCCAGCGAAGCTTTGTATTGTAATCCACGTGGAATGGATTTAAATAATAAAGGATGCTATTTGTGGCATTTTAAAAGTCTGACGCTTGAAAATGTCATGACATTTGAAATCATTGGTAAGTCTTGGGATCACTGCTACAAAATGCTATAAGCAGGGATACGATAACATAATCTTAGAAAATGTGATGATGATATCATAAATTACATTAAATTGAACATGGAAACAGCCAAGTATTACTATCTTTCCAATTCTAATAAATGTATTCTGAAATGCTTTATTACATTTGCAACATAGGAAAACAATTTTGTCACGTCATCTATCGTTATAAGCGAGAGGTTTGGTGACTGACATATAGTCACAGTTTTGACATTTACTGCAGGTAATACCACAAAACATCTGAAATCATTTTCAATAAACTAGCCCTTCTTTTAGTTTCTACTGATAAGGATTCAAGCATATTCAACTAGAAATGCAAATCCATTTAAAGAGACTGGGAGCATTACTTAACATAGTCAGCTCTACTGTGGCAGACCCTCTGTAATAGTCCTTATGTGAGGCAAGTAGAGGAGAAATGCTTCTAATGAAAAGCTTTTCAATGTTTCTTCCCCAAAGAGAGAGCATATTGATTATAGATCGTTCATGTTCTGA